>NC_135881.1:102608572-103227858 GCF_964194155.1 Cetorhinus maximus
CTGCTAACCCTGCAAACCCCCGGCCCTCTGCATTTGCAACGTCACATCCATCGGGAAGTTAATGTGCTCCCCCACCCGAACAAAGGAGCGTCAGTGATTGCCTTGATACACCTATGTGCGGCTGATTGTGAGATGCCACAGAGGCCTCCTGCTGAGCCCTGGAAAGAGCCAGCAGCATAAAAATTCAGACCCAAATGATGGGCCAAATGGCATCTTCTGTACAAATGAGATTTCATGAGAGGGTACTGGGCGGTAGGATCCTTGGCCAGACCCCACGTTCTGGGTGAGATCCGGTTAGGGACCAATAACGTTTAAAGTAGACAAAGTTTGAGATTTAAGATGTTTACTAAGTCAATGTACGTACAAGGTTCCACAGGTTTTGAGTGCCACTGGCAGGGCATGTGGATTGGCAGACTGTGGTTCGAGAAGGTGTTGTCGGACCATGGCACATATGTCGGTGACCAATTCAAGGTTAACCTATGCCACCTTCTGCATTGGTTCCCTGTCATATCCAGATATGACCTTTGCAATTGGTAGATCGTTACCTCGGGTAAGACTTGGCTGTCCTCCTCCTCCTACTTGGTGGGTGCTGTATTGCCTCCAACGCCTAGTCTTGTCCCCTCCCTCTAGCCTGATGTTGCTCATGTTCACATGCCTCTGTGGTGAAGATGCCATCTCTGTTTTGTTGCTTCTTTGCCACAGTATGCACGCTTCCCTTCTCTAGCACACTTGCCTCCTCCTGACTGGATACCTGAGTCAAAGGGGCAAAAATACCTGTCCTTCCAAGGCCACAGCCCCAACTTCCAACTCCCTTGGGTATCAACCATGTCACACTTGTGATTTAATTTGTGGAAATTCTGTGACACTTGGTGAAATTTTTTAAAGCTGTCCAAAAGGATCCCTGACCTCTCCAAAAGGTAACTGACCTCTCTAAGTGGGTACCTGACCTCTCTAAGTGGGTACCTGACCTCTCTAAGTGGGTACCTGACCTCTCCAAAGAACTCTGGTAAGTTTAGACCTTTTCCTCAAATGTGCAAAGCCCACAAGTCATGTTTCAGAAACCTAGGTGATGAAAATCGCTTCTAACTGAAGGCAGCTGCACTTTTAAATGTGCCGCTGCCCCCATGAACTGCGCATGTGCAAAGTAGGTCCTGCCCTGTTCCCCCTATCCCAGTGAAAATGCTGAGTGCTGAGTTTGGAGGAGGGGCACCATTTTGACTTGGGCACGGAGCCTTTCTGACTCCATGAAAATTCGGTCCAAAGTCTTGTTTCCCATGCCTCTGTTCTGATCCACTCATCTCAAAACTGTGATGGAGTCCCCAACTTTTTATATTCTGTCGGCCCTGCTACTTCATTATTGCTATTTCTGCCACTTACAACAAAGTAAATAATTTCACACTTCCCCACATTATACTCCATCTTGCCACCTATCATGAACATCCTGTCCACACCTTTCTTTCCTCTCTCAGCTTTATGAAGTTTCCAATTCCTCCACAACACTAATTCAATCCTCTACCACTCAATTTACAGTTATCCTTCCCTGACACTTTACCACACAACTGCAAGAGATGGGGAGGTGATGTCGGCATGGTGGTATTGTCACTAGGCTAGTGTTCCAGAGACCCTGGCTTCAAATCCCACCATGATGGCGAAACTTGAATCCAATAAAAAGCTGGAATTAAAGTCTGATGATGACGACTATGAAACTGTTGCCAATTGTAATAAAAACCCATCTGGTTCACTAATTCAGGGGAGGTAGTGGTGTTGTTGCTGGACAAGTAATCCAGAGATCTAGGGTAACGTTCTAGGGACCCGGGTTTGAATCCAAGAAAAATCTGGAATTAAGAATCTAATGACGACCATTGTCGATTGTCGTAAAAACCCATCTGGTTCACTGTTGCCTTTTAGGAAGGAAACCTGCCATCCTTACCTGGCCTGACCTAAATGTGACTCCAGACCCACAGCAATAGGGATGGGCAATAAATAGCCTAGCCAGTGATGCTCTCACCCCATGAATGATGTCCACGCCCCATGAATGAATAATTAAAAAAATTGGTTGACTCTTAAATGCCCTTTGAACACATGCAATAAATGCATGTAATAAGTACCCACATCACATTAAAAAAATAATAAAATCTGCTCGTTCACCTCCTTCCACATGAAATGGCAGGTTGAGAAAGTGATTAAAAAGGCACAGAGGATCCTAGGGCAGAATTTTACGTTCTGCGGCAGGCGCATGTCTGGCCTGATCGGGGGTAAATTAGCACACCATGATGTCAGGATGCTCATCGCGCACTCCCGCGATATGCCGTTCGGTGGTCGTAAGCAGGTGCTGGAACCGTGCCTGCCATTAATTAAGAAGCCACTTAAGGCCATTAACAGTCCAGTTGCCCGTGCGATTTTGTGCTCGTCGCACTGGCAGGTGGCCAGCTGACATTTTCAAAAATCTCATCCAAGGGCAGGATTAAAAGAGTCAGCAGCATTGCCAGTGTGAGTAGTGAGGAGTTTTGGAGATAGTTTGCTGCTGGTGGCTTATTGGTACTTGGCAGCTTCATATCTGTTCGGGGCTTCATTCTTAGCATTTCCAGGCTTCATTGGTGTCTGCAAGGCCCCTGGAGGATTCAGACTGTGTGAACCCTTCCAGGTATCAGACAGCCTCCCATTACCCTAGAAATGGGGATTGTGGTCTCTGCTGGTGGCATCTCCTCTGAGGAGGAAGAAAGGGCCAGAAGGGAGAGGAGGCCAGGTGTCCCAATGCAGCTTCCAGGGGAGGGGCCTGTGGGAGAAGAGGCGCAGGCACAAGGGGCGCAAGGCCAGCAGGAAGCGCAAGGAGGAAGGGGTCACAGAAGATGCCACTATCCTGCTGCCAGGATTTACAGGCGGCGATGCAGCTACTCAATATGTCCGAGGTGCAATGCCAAAGCCTCTCAAGGTAGACCGTGACCTCCATTTGTCAGATGATTGGGCCTGAGAGCAGCTCCGACTGTGTAGGTGGACACCATGCCATTGGCTCTGAAGGTCACAGTGGCCCTCAACTTCTATGCCTCCAGCTCTTTCCAGGGCTCAGTGGGTGATCTGTGTGGAGTCTCCCAATCAGCTGTCCACACTTGCGTCAAGCTCGTGACTGACGCTCTGTTCAGGCAGGTACTGACCTTTATTCTTTACCATACGGACGAGGCCAGCCAGGCTGAGCGAGTCAGATTGCTGGGTTCCCCTGTGTCCAGGATGCCATCAACTGCACACATGTGGCCATCAGGGCACAGCGGGTCAGCTGTGTGCCTCATCAACAGGAAGGGATTCCACTCCATGAATGTGCGGATAATGTGTGACCAAAGGATGCAGATTCTGCAAGTCTGTGCTAGGTACCCTGGCAGCTCCCATGAAGCTTACATCCTGAGAAATTACCAGGCGCCGAGGCTCTTCAGTGCTCCAGCCCAACTGGATGGATGTCTGCTGGGTCACAAGGGCTATCTGTTGAAAAGGTGGCTCATGACACCTCTCTGTCACACAAGAACAGAGGCAGAGAAGCGTTACAATATGAGTCATGCCTCCACAAGGGCAGTGGTAGAGAGGACCATAGGTCTTCTCAAGATGCACTTCTGATGCCTGGACCGTTCAGTGGGTGCACTACAATACCCCCCAGAGTGGTTGCCATTGAAAGTGATTACATGCTGTGCTCTCCAAAATCTGGCGCTGGCAAGGGGGGACCTACTGGAAGAAGAGGATCTTGATGCAGCTGCCCAGGCCACAGAGGATGAGTCCAGTAGTAAGTCCAAAGAAGAGCATGGTGAGGAGAATGCTGAGGGCATAGAGGCAGACCTCAGTAACCCCCACCAAGGCAGGGACACCAGGGATGGCTTGATCCGATGCTTCTTCAGCTAGGCTACCAAAGATCAGCTTCAACCACATGCCAGGTCTGCCGCCTCTGTCCCAGATGTCTGAAATGACCCTTTCATTAGAACCCAAAGAACATTCAGTACCTGTGCAATAAAGTTCAGAGCTACTTTCGTCCAGCATTACATACTGGCGCACCCTGCACCAATAAAATAAAAAAGGTGAAGCATACTCAGGCCATGACAACAAAAACAGAATTTATCTAATTTTGACAATACAAAACTATTTACATTAACTTCCCTGGTCTTCATCCCGGACCAAATAAGCATAAGTGAACATAAAATCACCCGTGACCTGTCCCTCTTGTGCTCATGGTACCTTTAACTTACGTTTGCAAGTGCCCCCCCCCCCCCACACATCACTGGCATTAGGGACAGCCTGCTGACCCTGCTGTCTTGTTGGCCTTGATGACCTTGATGGTCGTCCTCTGGCCAGCGGAGCCTGAGCTGGCCCTGCCTGGGTAGGAATGGCCAGTGCCACGGCTGGCATCTCCCCAGTCATTTCATCCTCGTCAGATGCGACAGTCTCTGGCAGAGGAGCTGCTGCCGTCATCCAGAGTGCCCTGAGAGGTCAAACAGCTTGTGCGCCAAGGTGAGGTCACTCTGGACCTCCCTGCTCACCATTGATGGACGGGCACCTAGCTAGGATACTGGGTGCCTCATCCATCTCCCATACTGACATTGACCACCTGAGGTCAGTGCCTATGTGAGGGCTTGCAGATCCGAGTGCAGCCCCAGGAACCGCTGATTCTGTTCCTGCAGCTGCCTCTCTATGAGAGTTACCACTCCCTCAGTGGAGGAGGCAATGTGCTCACAGAGCTTATGCTCCACATGGACTCCTCCATAGTAGAGACCATGGCATGCTTACTCTCGTGGATCTCTGCCAGATCTTCCCGTACATCTCGCTGGACATCCAGCATCTGCCGCCTAATGGACGACTCCAGAGGCTCATCATCAGCCTTTAACTGTGCAACATCCTAGTTCCCCAGCAGTCCTCTGACTGCCAGCGCCCTGGGCACTCTCTGCCTCCGCCTGCACCTCAAGCAAGTGTGAAGTGCCCTCGCCAATGTGCTTCGAGATACTAGCCACCGATCTGATACCCACCGAGGTGCTGGTATCTGCGCTGGTTCCTGCTTCAGAGAGCGGGTGTGACACAGATGAAACAGAAGCTTGGTGGTCCTCCGGCATCAGGGGTGGCCCTTTGGGGTCCGAAGAGCGAACGCCTGCTGGCGAACCTAAAAGGGAGAACAGAGACATGTCATTAGTTAAAGTCAGCACACTGTCACAGTGCATGCTAGGTACCATGGATGGGACCATGGAGATCTGCATCACAATGCCATCATCTTTCAATGATCAATGGGGACTCCAGGTTCGAGACTCACGTCAATGAAGAGACTTCACTAGAATGGTTGCACAAGCCGAAAGTCTCACCTCTGTGCGCCGCACTCTTACCTTCAACTGGCATCCCCGCCTCCCCACACCATGGTGCACAGGGAGCATGCTGGCTCTAAAGCTCCAGGGTGTCTTGCTCAAACCTGCTGAGCAGCAGAAGGTTGGGCTGCCCTCCGCCTGTATGTGCCCTCTCTGCCTGGTTACGGCTTGTCCTCTCCTGAAACAACAGAGGAGCATTGATTAGTCCACTCTCTACCTGCAGTGCCATTGCAGCCTGGCCAATCCCACCTGAGGAGCACCTTGCAGGGCACACCTGAGTCATGGGCCTCAAACCAAAAGGCACCCAGTCCAAGCAACCAGGGCTCACCTCCTTTGCCAGCTCCGGCATCATTGACCGTTGGCACTTAGACTCTAGCACCCTTGAGGTCCACGAAAGGACAGCCAGGCCTTAACACTTCTGCACACTGACCCATGCCAACACAGTACTCACCCTACCTGAGCGCAGCAGGTCATTGAAGCACTTCCAGCACTGCACCCATGTGCGCCGCACCAGGTCATGGCTGCTCACCAATGCTGCCACCTCCTCCCATGCTCTCTTGGTGAGGTGTGGTGGCTTCTTCCTCCCATCCCTGGGGATAAGGGTGTTCCTCCTGGCAGCCACCCCCTCCAGGAGGACGGCGAGACACTCGTCAGAAAAGCGGGGGGCCGAGTGCCCACACGACCTGCCCTCCCGCCTGCCGTGTCCAGCCACACTCAACTCCATTGCAAACGCTGAACACACATCCTTCCATGGCAGCCTTCCAGGGCTGCCTGGGCCATTTTTAAACCGTCCGCCAGGTTGCCATTGGATCCAGTGGCTGAGAGGCCCCCACCCCCACTCAGCCCTTCCCGGCCAGTGCGAAGCCGCATTTCACGCTGGGCGGGCCTTAATTGGCCCGCCAGCATGAAATTGCGGTCGGGGCCTAATCGTGGGCGGCGGACCATTTACTGGCCGTTCCCGGGCCCATCCACCACACCCGCCCGACAACTTCAAAATCCTGCCCCTAGGCTTTAT
This sequence comes from Cetorhinus maximus, assembly GCF_964194155.1. Taxonomy (NCBI): domain Eukaryota; kingdom Metazoa; phylum Chordata; class Chondrichthyes; order Lamniformes; family Cetorhinidae; genus Cetorhinus; species Cetorhinus maximus. Next base: position 102,614,912 of record NC_135881.1, read on the forward strand.
AAATGGAGGCATAGAGTACAAAAGCAAGGAAGTTATGATGACATGTATGAAACACTGGTTCAGCCTCAACTGTGTCCTGCATTGTGTCCAATCTGGGCACTGCACTTTAGAAAGGATGTGAAGACCTTAGAGAGCGCACAGAAAAGATTTACAAGAATGGTTCCGGGGATGAGGAACTCCTGTGATGTGGATAGATTGGAAAAGCTGAGGTTGTTCTCCTCAGGGAAGAGAAGAAGGTTGAGAGGAGATTTGATAGACATGTTCAATTTAATGAGGAGTCTAGACAGAGTAGATAGAAACAGTTCCCATCAGTGGAAGGTTCGAGAACCAGAGGACACAGATTTAAAGTGATTGGCAAAATAATCAAAAATGACATGTAGAAAAATGATTTACGCATTGTTATGACGAGGCAGATGATGTGTGCCAGGCAGACCAAATCCACAAGGGAAATTTGGCCACACTATCACAATGGTTTTGCAATTTGTATTTATTACGAGAAGATATGTGCACTGAATTCAGAAGTAATGAGTCCACTAAGACCTTTAGAGATTTTAAAAATTAAATTAAAATATTTATTAATAAAAGATTTCAAGCACATACATAAGACTACAATTACTTAATACTATAACAAATCCTAATATTCCTAATTAACCTGACTCTAAATTACACATCCCCTTTAAGGCAACAGTCCAAAATAGATTTTAAATTTAAAAAGCAAGCCAGCAAGTTACCACAGTACCCACTTGACAGTGGAATTTCAACAGCGTGTCTCCAAGTTTAGTTAATGGACACAACAGACTTATGAACAAATGGCTGGAGGCTTCCCGAAGGATGTTTCACACACTCTTGTTAGAGCTTACATAGCCCTCCTATATACCCTTTCATTCCACTTTATTCTTGTGTCTCCCTCTTTAATCAGTAAATTCCATGGTTCCATATGTCTTTGGAAATTCACTTTTCCCATAATATAAAAATCTTTCATGTTACCAACATAACCTCTTTCCTTTTGGGAAAAATAAATACGCTGCTTGGCCTTGCTTATCTTGCCAGTTGTAAACATCCTACCGTCGCTCTGAAATCCAAACAACTCCTCACTTATCTAAAAAAATGCAAATTTCCTTCACACCTTATATGCTAAGACCTCATCTATGTTTACTCATTAGCATTTCAAATGCCTTTTACCCCTGACCTCTTTTGATAATTTCAAGCTTGCAATCTGGTTGACTCCAATTCAATTAAATCACACACAGACAGAATTATCCATACTCACCCCTATAAACCTACTTTACAATAACCCACAATAAAATTATTATAGTTTCATAACAGCATTGAGTGTTTATGTCGTGGAAATCACTGCCTGAGAGTGTGGTGGAGGCAAATTCATTGGGGCTTTCAAAAGGGATTGGGTAAGCACTTGAAGAGGAAAATATTTGCAGGGCTACAGGGAAAAGTTGGGGGGTTTGGGAATAGTTGAATTGCTCCTGTGGTGAGCAGCGTGGGCATAACTGGTCAAAATGCCTCCTTCGATGATGTAACTATTCTATGATTCTATAGGAGGTGATACCCCCAGCCCGATGTAAACCAGTAGAAGAGCTTTCTCGACATGACTAAGTACCAGTATCACAGGAGGCTGAGACTTCCATGGCAGGTTGTTGCTGATATCTGCAGACTCCTGGAACGAGCCTCCCGTCCCCTCCCACTGAGTGGAAAGCATTGCAAGTGGTCACTAAGGTCAGCACAGCCCTCAGTTTCTTCACTTCTGGCTCCTTCCAGGGATCTGCTGGTGAATTTGCAGGATTTCACTATCTGCTTCTCACAGCACACCTCCCAGGTCACAAATTTCATGTTTATCAGGGCTGACACTTAAGTCCACTTACTGATGAAGGCAGTCAGAACCACAGGATCTTGCATTTGCTGGAGTGGTTGAATTCCCACAGGTACAGGGATTTAGAAATTGCACACATAGAGAAATCAAGGTCTCTCCTATCAACCAGATATATTTGCCAATTAAAAGGGACTTCAGTCCATTGATAAAAATACCTGGAAAAACTCAGCAGGTCTGGCAGCATCTGCGGAGAGGAACACAGTTAACGTTTCGAGTCCGTATGACTCTTCAACAGAACTAAGTAAAAATAGAAGAGAGGTGAAATATAAGCTGGTTTAAGGGGGGGGGGGGTGCGGGGTGGGACAGGTAGAGCTGGATAGAGGGCCAGTGATAGGTGGAGATAACCAAAAGATGTCACAGACAAAAGGACAAAGGTGTTGAAGGTGATGATATTATCTAAGGAATGTGCTAATTAAGGGTAGAAAGCAGGACAAGCAAGGTACAGATAGCCCTAGTGGGGGTGGGGTGGGGTGAAGGAATCGAAATAGGCTAAAAGGCAGAGATAAAACAATGGATGGAAATACATTTAAAAATAATGGAAATAGGTGGGAAAAGAAAAATCTATATAAATTATTGGGAAAAAAATGGGGTGGGGATGGAGGAGAGAGTTCATAATCTAAAATTGTTGAATTCAATATTCAGTCCGGAAGGCTGTAAAGTGCCTAGTTGGAAAATGAGATGCTGTTCCTCCAGTTTGCGTTGAGCTTCACTGGAACATTGCAGCAGGTTAAGGACGGACATGTGGGCATGAGAGCAGGGTGGAGTGTTGAAATGGCAAGCGACAGGGAGGTCTGGGTCATGCTTGCGGACAGACCGAAGGTGTTCTGCGAAGCGGTGGGTGGAAAACCTCGGTTAAGGAAGAAGGAAGACATGTCAGAGGAACTGTTTTTGAAACTGGCATCATCAGAACGGAGGCGAAGGAACTGAGAGAATGAGATGGAGTCCTTACAGGAAGCGGGGTGTGAGGAGCTGTAGTCGAGGTAGCTGTGGGAGTCGGTAGGCTTGTAATGGATATTGGTGGTTGACAGGGCCCTCAACCGTGTCCGGCCCATCTCCCGCGCATCTGCCCTCACACCTTCCTCTCCCTCCCAGAAACATGATAGGGTCCCCCTTGTCCTCACTTATCACCCCACCAGCCTCTGCATACAAAGGATCATCCTCCGCCATTTCCGCCAACTCCAGCATGATGCCACCACCAAACACATCTTCCCTTCATCCCCCCTGGCGGCATTCCACAGGGATCGTTCCCTCCGGGACACCCTGGTCCACTCCTCCATCACCCCCTACACCTCAACCCCCTCCCAAGGCACCTTCCCATGCAACCGCAGAAGGTGCAACACCTGCCCCTTTACTCCCCCTCTCCTCACTGTCGAAGGGCCCATACACTCCTTTCAAGAGAAGCAGCATTTCACCTGCACTTCCCTCAGTTTAGTCTACTGCATTCGTTGCTCCCAATGCGGTTTCCTCTATATTGGAGAGACCAAACGCAGACTGGGTGACCGCTTTGCAGAACACCTTCGGTCTGTCCGCAAGCATGACCCAGACCTCCCTGTCGCTTGCCATTTCAACACTCCACCCTACTCTCATGCCCACATGTCCATCCCTGGCCTGCTGCATTGTTCCAGTGAAGCTCGACGCAAACTGGAGGAACAGCATCTCATCTTCCGACTAGGCACTTTACAGCCTTCCGGACTGAATATTGAGTTCAACAATTTTAGATCATGAACTCTCTCCTCCATCCCCACCCCCTTTCCGATCCCCCCCTTTTTTTTTCCAATAATTTATATAGATTTTTCTTTTCCCACCTATTTCCATTATTTTTAAATGTATTTCCATCCATTGTTTTATCTCTGCCTTTTAGCCTATATCGATTCCTTCACCCCACCCCAACTAGGGCTATCTGTACCTTGCTTGTCCTGCTTTCTACCCTTAATTAGCACATTCCTTAGATAATATCACCACCTTCAACACCTCTTTGTTCTTTTGTCTGTGACATCTTTTGGTTATCTCCACCTATCACTGGCCCTCTATCCAGCTCTACCTGTCCCCCCACACCCCTTAAACCAGCTTATATTTCACCTCTCTTCTATTTTTACTTAGTTCTGTTGAAGAGTCATACGGACTCGAAACGTAAACTGTGTTCCTCTCCGCAGATGCTGCCAGACCTGCTGAGTTTTTCCAGGTATTTTTATTTTTGTTTTGGATTTCCAGCATCCGCAGTTTTTTGCTTTTATGTCAGTCCATTGATGTTCACCTGACATGTGACCACTGGAAGGTTTTCATGCACGTCTGTACAGGATATCCTGGAAGCTGCTATGATGCCTTCATAATGTGCCAGTCATACCTCCCTCAGATCTTCATACCTCTAAACAGAGTCAGCAGATGTCTCCTCAGAGACAAAGGATATGACTCATGATACCTGTGAGGAACCTGTCTATTAATGAAGAGAAAGGATACAACTAGAGCTCAAAAGCATTAATTGAACAAGCCATTGGGTTGCTGAAGATGCGATTCAGCTCTGGGGTGTCCTTCAGTTCGCACCAGAAAGGGGTCTGGAAGTGGTCTGCTGTGCCTTGCACAACATAGCGCTGCAGAGAGGACTGGAGTTGCAGGAGGACAAAAGTGACGACAGCTCTGCATCCTCAAGAGGTGAAGGAAGAGGAGTTGCAGGAAAAGCAGGATAAGAAGCTTTCTTCCATTCCTATTGGAAGTGTGGACGCAGTGAGCACGCCATTGATCTTGACCAGCATGCATATGGTTGCCTGCTGTGTCTGATGCTCCATGCAGGTGGCCATGCTTACCATGGAGGTGGTCATCAGTGCAAAGGCCTAAGACATCATAGCGCTCATGCAAGTGATAGACCCCTCCAATTTCTTTCCCAATATTGTGCTTCTTCTAGGAAAACATGCATAAATAAGCTGGGCTTAAGCCCCCATTTGAGACCAAACAGCTGTGGTCACTTATTTGTAAAACACTGCAATGATATTGATGACCCATAGATCATAAACACCAAATTATCCAGTTGGATTAATTTATTATTACAGATATAAGCTATATTTTACAATTAGGACCATCATGAAAAGAAAATTATGAATATTGTGACTAACACGCGGCATCATTCTCTGTATTTGGCCCATGGTAGAATCTTATTTGCCCCGCCACTCCCCACCCCATATCCAATCCCTGGAGTATGGTTTATGATCAAGTTTAAATAAGATCCAAAATAAATTAACAGGTAAAGATAGTGCAAAGCAAAAAATATATTTATCGAAGTTGAGACTTTTTAGTCACTCAATAATTGTGCAATTACTACAAGATGGATAATTTGTGGATCTAGAAAGTTGATCTAATTTCCTCTAATGTTAATGTAAAAGTCTGAGTCTGTGGCTTGGCACTCTGTGTATGACTTAAAAGAATCTTTGTTTCTCAATTCAAAATGCATATTGGATCACAGATACACAAAAGATTGATTAGAATGTTGTGGAATGAGTTGCACATTGTCCTTTTACTTCTGGCACCTGGTTTTAATTTCAATCCATGCTGAAGGGATGAAACTCCCCTTGTTGGCGATAAGGGCTAATGGTGAAATGAGTACATACAGTCTCAATCCAGTTCCTAGTTGGTAAGGCTTACAACACAAAACTGTCTCAATTTGGTACTGAATGGCAATCTCATTGAGAGGAAACGGAGAAATTTAAAAATGTCACACTAATGCTCTTCTGGTTGGGACAAAAACTACAGAATTCCAATGGTTATGGTACTGGACAAGTTTGAATCCCATCAGATCATCATAAAAACTGAACAAGCATTCTTCAGAGAAGGGAACCTTTATCCAGTTTAGCCTATACAAAACTCCAGGTCCAAATTACATGGTTGACTCCGAATGCTGCTGAAATGGCCTAGCGTTTATTGTTAACGGAGGAGCTCTGCTATTACCTTTGGGCAACAAAAGATGAACATTAAACGTAAACTTGGCAACTTCAACCATGTCCCATCTGCCACCCTTGTATTTCTATATGGTAGTGGTCATGAGTTTGGAAGTTGTTGGCTAAGGAGCCTTGGTGAGTTCCTGCAATGCATCTTGTAGGTGGTACACACTGCTGCCACTGTGCATCAGTGATGGAGGGAGTGAATGTTTGTGGATGGGGTGCCAATCAAGTGGGCTGCTTTGTCCAGGATAGAACCACAGAAAAGTTACAGCACAGAAGGAGGCCATTCGGCCCATCTTGTCCATGCCAGCCCGAGGACACCCAGGTGCCCTTTCTAATCCCACCTTCCTGCACCCGGTCCATAGCCCTGCTCCTTTCAGCACTTAAGGTGCAGATCCAGGTACTTTTTAAAAGAGTTCAGAATTTCTGCCTCTACCACCAACTTGGGCAGCGAATTCCAGACACCCCCTACCCTCTGCGTAAAAAAGTTCTTCCTCATGTCCCCCCTACACCTTCTGCCACTTATCTTGAATCTATGTCCCCTGGTTCTAGAATTCTCCACCAAGGGAAACAATTTTATCTTGTTCACTCTATCTATTCCCCTCATAATTTTGTACACCTCAATCAAGTCACCTCTCAGCCTTCTGTGTTCCAAGGAAAACAACTCCAACCTATCCAATCTCTCCTCGTAGCTACACTTTTCTAACCCTGGCAACATTCTTGTGAACCTCCCCTGCACTCTCTCCAGAGCTATTACGTCCATCCTGTAATGTGGTGACCAGAACTGCACACAATACTTCAGTTGTGGCCTTACCAGTATACAACTCCAACATTATATCCTTACTTTTATATCTATACCTCTGCCAATGAAAGAGAGCATTCCATATGCCTTCTTTACAACCTTGTCGACTTGAACTGCTGCCTTCAGGGACCTGTGTACTTGTACGCCAAGATCTCTCACTTCATCTACCTCTCTTAATATATTCCCATTTATTGTGTAATCCCTGTAACTGTTTGACCTCCCTAAATGTATGACCTCACACTTCTCTATGTTAAAATCCATCTGCCACTTTACCGCCCACTCCACCAACCCATCCATATCGTTTTGGAGATTATGGCTATCCTCTACACTATCCACCACTCGGCCAATCTTTGTGTCATCTGCAAATTTCCCAATCGTGCCCCCCACGTTCACATCCAAATCGTTAATATATAACACAAACAGCAAGGGTCCCAACACTGAGCCCTGTGGAGACAACTTTCCATTCGCAAGGGCATCCATCGACCATTACCTTTGTTTCCTGTTACAAAGCCAACCTTTAATCCAGTTTGCCACCTTACCCTGAATCCCATGGGCTTTTACTTTCCGGACCAATCTGCCATGTGGGACCTTGTCAAATGCCTTGCTAAAATCCATGTACACAACATCCACTGCACTACCTTCATCAACCCTTCTTGTCACTTCCTCAAAGAATCCAATCAAATTTGTGAGGCAAGACCTTCCTTTAACAAATCCATGCTGACCATCCCTGACTAGTCCATGCCTTTCCACATGACAGTTAATCCTATCTCTCAGGATTGATTCTACTAATTTGCTCACCACCGATGTAAGACTAACTGGCCTATAATTGTTTGGCATTTCCTTTGATCCCTTTTTAAACAATGGAACTATGTTTGCATTTCTCCAGTCCTCCGGTACCTCCCCTGTATCTAGTGAAGATTGGAAAATCATCCTCAGAGCATCTGCTATCTCCTCCCTGACTTCCTTCAACAGCCTCGGAAACAATCCATCTGGCCCTGGTGACTTATCAACCTTCAAGGATTTCAACCCTTCGAGTACTTCCTCTCTCTTTATGACTATCCCGTCCAATATCGCACAGTGTTCCTCCTGGACTACTATATCTACATCCTTCCTTTCCTTTGTAAACATGGAGACAAAATATTCATTCAAAACCCTTCCCACAGCCTTTGCATCTACACACAAGTTTCCATCTTCATCTCTGATAGGTCCCACTTTCTCCTTAACTAAACTTTTAGCATTAATGTATTGGTAAAACATCTTTGTATTATCTTTAACTTTACTCGCTAATCTTTTTTCATGCCCTCTCTTTGATTTCCTATTTCCTTTTTTACTTCGTCCCTGCACTTCCTATATTCATCTAAGCTATTTGCAGTGCTTAGTTCTTTGTGCCTATCGTAAGCTTTCTTTTTCTGTTTGATCTTCCCCTGTATTCCTCTAGACAACCAGGGAGGTCTAGATTTGGCAGTACCACTCTTATTTTTGTAGGGAACATGTCTACTTTGTTCAATTAGGATCTCACTGTTTAGTGCTTCCCACTGGTTTTCCACTGTTCTATCCTCCAGCAGTGCTGTCCAGTCCACCTCAGCCAAGTCCTTTCTCATTCCTGCAAAATTTGCCTTCCCCCAGTTCAAGACTTTTCCTCCTGCCTTATCTTTGTCCTTTTCCATGGTAATGCTAAATTTAACTGAATTGTGATCACTGTGCCCGATATGGTCGCCAACTGTCACTTCACCCACTTGCCCTTCTTCGTTCCCCAATACTAGGTCTAGAATTGCATCTCTTCTCGTTGGATTTGTCACTAATTGGTTGAAAGAATTTTCATGGACACACTGTATGAATTCTCCCTCAGTGCCCCTTATATTGTTTGAATATTAGGATAGTTGAAGTCTCCTACTATTATTGCCTTCTTGTTCTTACAAGCAGAAATTTGCCTACATATTTGTTCATCTATCTCCCTTTCACTATTTGGGGATCTGTAGTATACTCCCAGTAGTGTGACTACCCCTATTTTATTTCTAAGCTCAATCCATAAAGCCTCATTTGTTGACCCATTTAGTACATCATCCCTTCTCACAACTGGAATTGATTCTTTAACCATTAGTGCTACGCCCCCTCCTTCTTTATCTCCTACTCTATCATGTCTGAAGACCCCATAACCAGGGATATTAAGCTGCCAGTTTTGTCCCTCCTTTAGCCAGGTCTCCGTTATAGCAATGACATCCTGCTGCCATGTGTCTACCTGTGCCCTTAACTCATCTACCTTGTTTGTAATACTCCTTGCATTGAAGCATAAACAGTTTAACCCCGTCAGTTTCCCTTGCTGGACACTTTGTTTCTTCTGTAACTCCATGTCTATCACAACGTCCCTAGCTCCATTCTACCTCCATTTTTCTGATGTGAATCTGACCTATCTGATCCTACTCCTGGGATCCCATCTCCCTGCCACACTAGTTTAAATACTCCCCAACAGAACTAGCAAAAGCCCCCGCAAGGACACTGGTCCCAGCTCTGCCTGGGTGCAACCCGTCCGGTTTGTACAGGTCCCACCTTCCCCAGAACCAGTCCCAGTGCCTCAAGAACCTGAATCCCTCCCAGCTACACCATCTCTCCAGCCATGTGTTCATTTGGTCTGTCCTCTTATTCCTGCTCTCGCTAACACATGGAACTGGGAGTAATCCTGAGATTACTACATTTGAGGTCTTGCATTTTAATTTATCTCCTAACTTCCTGTACTGAGCTTGCAGGTCCTCATCCCTGAGTTTACCTACGCCGTTGGTACCAATGTGTACCATGACCACTGGCTGTTTACCTTCCCTCCCCAGAATGTCCTGCAGCTGCTCCGTGACATCCTGGACCCTGGCACCAGGGAGGCAACATACCATCCTTGATTCACATTCGCGGCCACAGAAGTGTCTGTCTGTGCCCATAACTATTGAATCCCCTATCACTATAGCTCTGCCACTTGTTTTCCTCCCGCCCCTCTGAGCAGCAGAGCCACCCACGGTGCCGTGAACTTGGCTGTTGCTGCTTTCCCCTGAGAGGCCATCCCCCCAACAGTATCCAAAGCGGTATATCTGGTAGAGAGGGGGATGATCACAGGGGACTTCTGCACTACCTTCCTGAGTCTTTCTCCCAGAAAGCTTTTTTTTTGTAAAAATATACTTTATTCATAAAATATCTTCAATCACATTCCAAACCATTTCAAAAACAACATTACAAGGGTACAATCCAGGTTAAACTTTTACAAAATGTATCACCAGGTGCATCAGTACAAACAATATTACAATCATTTACAGCCTTTCATTTTGATCTGTACAGCCCGAGGGGCTCTAAACAGTTCCCAGTCTCTCGGTGCGCTGTGGAAGAAAGGTCTTAGACAGCGACCCTTCCCCATTTCGCCTTTGCGGCAGCTGCCCCAAGCTTTAGTGCGTCCCTCAGCACGTAGTCCTGGACTTTGGATTGTGCCAGTCCGCAACAATCGGTCGGGGACAACTCTTTGTGCTGGAAGACCAACAAGTTTCGGGCAGACCAAAGCGCGTCTTTCACCGAGTTGATGATCCTCCAGCTGCAGTTGATGTTTGTCTCGGTGTGTGTCCCTGGGAACAGCCCGTAGAGCACAGAGTCCTGTGTCACAGAGCTGCTCGGGATGAACCTCGACAGCAACCACTGCATCTCTCTCCAGACTTTCTTTGCAAAGGCACAATCCACAAGGAGGTGAACAACGGTCTCTTCCCCACCACAGCCACCTCGAGGGCAACGTGCAGAGGGGGTGAGCCTCCTGGCGTGTAGGAAGGATCTGACGGGGAGGGCCTTTCTCACCACCAGCCAAGCTACGTCTTGGTGCTTGTTGGAAAGTTCTGGCGATGAGGCATTCTGCCAAATGACTTTGACAGTCTGCTCGGGGAACCATCCCACAGGGTCCACCCTCTCCTTTTCCCTCAGGGCCTCTAGGACGTTACGTGCTGACCACTGCCTGATGGACTTGTGGTTAAAGGTGTTTTTCTGCATAAATTTTTCCACCAGAGACAGGTGGTACGGCACGGTCCAACTACTTGGAGCGTTCCGCGGCAGCGTGGCCAGACCCATCCTTCGCAACACCGGGGACAGGTAGAACCTCAGCACGTAGTGACACTTGGTGTTTGCGTACTGAGGGTCTACGCACCGCTTGATGCAGCCACACACAAAGGTGGCCATCAGTATGAGGGCGATGTTGGGCACGTTTTTTCCCCCTTTATCTAGAGGCTTGTACATCGCGTCCCTGCGGACACGATCCATTTTCGACCTCCAGATAAAGCGGAAGATGGCTCGAGTGATCGCCATCGCGCAGGAGTCTGGAATGGGCCAGACCTGCGCCACGTACAGCAACAGCGAGAGTACCTCACACCTGATGACCAGGTTCTTACCCGCAATGGAGAGGGAGCGTCGCTCCCACATGCCCAGTTTCCTTTTCACCATAGCCACTCGCTCCTTCCAGTTTCTAACGCATGCCCCGGTCCCTCCGAACCATATCCCCAGCACCTTCAGGCCGTCAGCCCTGACAGTGAAGGGGACAAAGGATCGGTCAGCCCAGTTCCCAAAGAACATGGCCTCGCTCTTCCCACGATTTACCTTGGCTCCCGAGGCCAGTTTGAACTGGTCGCAGATGTGCATCAGTCTGCGCACCGACAGCGGATCCGAGCAGAAGACGGCGACGTCGTCCATGTACAGGGAGGCTTTTACCTGAGTGCCTCCACTGCCTGGGATCGTCACTCCTCTTATGCCCGGATCCTTCCTGATGGACTCGGCAAAGGGTTCTATGCAACACACGAAAAGGACAGGCGAGAGAGGACAGCCCTGCCTGACTCCAGATTTAATCGGAAAGCTATCTGTTTCCCACCCATTGATTGAGACTGCGCTACTGATGTTAGTGTAGAGCAGTTGGATCCAATTTCGAATTCCCTCCCCAAACCCCATTTTGGAGAGCACATCCCCCATGTAGGTGTGCGATATTCTGTCAAAGGCCTTCTCCTGATCCAAGCTGATGAGGCAGGTATCCACACCCCTGTCCTGTACATAGGCAATCGTATCCCTGAGCAGCGCCAGGCTGTCAGAGATCTTCCTGCCTGGCACAGAGCAGGTCTGGTCAGGGTGAATCACCAATTCCAGAGCGGATTTGACCCGATTGGCGATGACCTTGGACAGAATCTTATAGTCCATATTCAACAGTGAAATGGGTCGCCAATTTCTAATTTCCTCCCTTTCCCCCTTGTGCTTGTAGATAAGGGTGATGATGCCTTTCCTCATGGATTCTGACATACTACCGGCCAGGAGCATACTCTCGTACACTCCTAGCAGGTCTGGGCCGATCAAGTCCCACAGAGCCGAATACAACTCCGCCGGCAAGCCGTCGCTTCCGGGGGTTTTACTCTTCTCGAAGGACTCGAGGGCCTTAGTCAGTTCATCAGGAGTTAGCGGTTTGTCCAGGCTCTCCCGCGTACTGTGGTCTAAGACCTCCGTGATAGAGGACAGGAAGGACTGGGAGGCCGTGCTGTCCGTGGGCTTCACGTCATACAATCCGGCATAGAAGGATTTGCTGATCCTCAGAATGTCGGACCGTGATGACTTTACTGAGCCGTCTTCTTCCTTCAGGCTGCTGATCACAGAGCGCTCTCTGCGTACCTTTTGGAAGAAGAAACGTGAGCACGTCTCATCCTGCTCCACGGAGCGGACTCTGGAACGGAAGATGATCTCGGAGGCCTCCGAGGCAAAGTGCGAGGCTTGCTGGCCCTTCACCTCTTGGAGCTCCTCCTTGACATCGACCCCCATCAACTGCAGCCGGAGCAGATTCTGCATCTTTTTCTGGAGTCGGGACATTTCCCTCTGTTCCTTTCTAGCTTTCTGGGTGCCTTTGAGGATGAAAAACCTCTTGATGCTTCCCTTGATCGCTTCCCACCAGTGTGTCAGGGACTCAAAGAGGGGTTTCACGGTTCTCCAACCTTTGTAATCCCTCTTGAGCTCCTCAATGTTCTCTGGGGTCAGCAGTTGCACATTTAGCTTCCATGCCCCCCTGCCCACCCTCAGGTCCTTCTCCAAGTGGCAGTCCGCCAGTAGGAGGCAGTGGTCAGAGAAGAACACCGGCTTGACCTCGGTGGATCTGACTGTGAATGCACGGGACACAAACAGGAAGTCTATCCTGGAACGAATGGACCCGTCTGGCCGCGACCAGGTGTATCTGCGCTGCGCTCCGTCTGCAGGGTTGCTGAAGACGTCGTGCAGCTTGGCATCCTTAACTGTTTCCATCAGGGATCTGGACGTAGCGTCCAATCTGCTGCCGGCCCTGCCGGATCGTCCAGCCGCATCGATGATGCAGTTGAAGTCCCCGCCCAGAATGACCGGCCTGGAGGTCGCCAGCAGCAGTGGGAGCTGCTGAAAAACCTCCAGCCGCTCAGCCCCTTGTGCCGGGCCATACACGTTAATTAACCGGAGTGGAGCGTTCTTGTACATTACGTCTGCTACGAGGAGTCGCCCGCCCACCACCTCCTTGACCTCGGAGACGGTGAAGTTGCCTCCCCGCAGCAGAATACCCAGGCCGGAGGAACGAGAGTCATTTCCGCCCGACCAGATCGATGGCCCTTGGGACCACCATCGTGACCATTGCCTGTAGGAGCTGAGGTGCGGTATCGCACACTGCTGCAGAAACAACAGGTCAGCTTTGACCTTGGCTAGGTAGTCCAAGGTCGCAACACATCGCGTAGTAGATTTAATGCTACGCACATTTATGGATACAATCTTTAAACCCATTTTAAAGCATTTATTCTCCTACCAAACCCACTGTCTCTGAGAGTCCCAGACCTTTAGTCTGCTCCTTCATACCCGTAGTGAGCTCAAATTCCTTCACTTTGGATGGGCTGAGGTAGATCTCTTTGGCCGTGTTCTGCTCCAGTGGCATCTGGAGGTTCACGTAGAGAGCGGGTTTTGAGATGACCTTTGCTGGAGAAGCTTCTCCAAAACTCACCCCCTCTGGGGTGTTGCTGTTCCCGGCTTCCTGGAGCTGGGGTGCGATGATTGCCTCACTGCTCCCAGATTCCAGGGGCTGTGGTGCACTGGCCTCCTCAGGTTGCAGGCAAAGTTGGGGTGCGCTGGTCTCCTTGTTGTCTCCAATTTTCTGGAGCTCGGGTGTCTCGTCCTCCAACGCCCTGGAGCTTTGCCGCCTCTTCTGTCGGTGCCGCTCTGGCACTTCATCATCCGAAGAGCTGCTGCCCTTGTCATCCGTGTCGGATGGGAGACGCCTCTTGCCGCTTCTCTGGGAAACGCCTTTGCTTCTTCTTCGCTCCCTCTTACTTTTCTTGTTCTTCACCGTCCGCCACTCCCCCTGCTGCTTTTCCACTGCTGCCTCCTCCTCCATTGATTCGCTGTCCTGAGGACTGGGAGGTTCAGGGGGTAGTGCTGTTGATTGGCTCTCTGTTGCCTCAATCTCTTTCTCCACCTTGTCTCTCTCTGTGTCCTCCTTTGTCCCGTTGAGCTCCCTGGGGGCCTTGGTGGTTGGAGTGACACGGAACATTTCTTCTGCTTCCCCCTGGTCGGCTTTGGCTGCCTGTGCGTAAGTACGGCAGCGTTTGGGGCAGGTCCTGTAGAGGTGACTTGCCTCGCCACACAGGTTGCAGCACTTGGCCTGTTTGCAGTCTTTTGTCTGGTGCCCTTCCTGTTTGCAGATCTTGCAGAGGGAGGCGCTGCAGTTGGCCGCCACATGACCAGCCTTGCCGCATGAGCGACAATGCTTGGGTTGCCCAGCGTAGACCAGGTAGCCACGGTTTCCCCCGATAGCGAAACTGGAAGGAGGGTGGAAAATGGCTCCCTTACCATCGGTCTTTAGCGTGACCTTAAACAGACGTTTGCCTGTCCAGATCCCCAAGTCGTCTCGAATCTCGGTGCCGCTCCCCACCTTATCGAAGTACCTGGTGAGGAAGGTGACCACGTCGGCGACAGGGACGAAGGGGTTGTACACATGCACCATCACCACACGTTCCCGTTGCACCGGCAGAGAAAAGTGCGGCTCCGCCGTCAGGATCTTCATCTCCGGCAGGTCTCTCTTCTCCTCGAACACCCTCAGGAGCCGGACGCAGTCTGCCACCCGCTTGAACGTCACGTCAAAATAACCACCTTTGCGGGAGTCATGCAGGGTGAAGATCTCCGGAGCTTGGAAGCCGCACGCCTTCAACAGGATCCTCCTGGTGAAGAAGCCCCGATCCATAGGTGATCCTCCTTCGCTGTGGTTCACCGTGACTCGGACGGTGATAGGTAACCCACGGTATGGATTTGGATTGCGATTGGTTATCGCCCTTCCATCCCGACCTTGCCTTGGCAGGACCATGGTGTCGCCCCTGCAACACTTGATCTTAGCCAAAAGGCCGAGAAGCGATGACTACCACCCTCTGTTGGATGCTCTTCCTCCTGTTGAGAGCAAGGGTCCTTCTCCTCAATCCTCTTCTGAGTTGCAGTGACTGCGCTGACTTCTCCCAGAATGCTTCTCAGTCACTTCTCAATACCGCCCTCTGTTGGATAGTGTTGAGCTGCTTGAATGTTGTTGGAGCTGCACTCATCCAGGCAAGTAAGGAGTATTCCATCACACTCCTGACTTGTGCCTTGCAGATGGTGGACAGGCTTTGGAGAGCCCAGAGGTGAGTTACTCGCCACAGGATTCCTAGCCCCTGACCTGCTCTTGTAATCACAGTATTTATATGGCTAGTCCAGTTCAGTTTCTGGTCAATGGTAACCTCGAGGATGTTGATTGTGAGGGATTCAGCAATGATAGTACCTTTGAATGTTATGGGGCAATGGTTAGATTCTCTCTTATCGGAGATGGTCATTGCTTGGCACTTGTGTAGCGTGAATGTTACTTGCCACTTGTCAGCCCAAGCCTGGATATTCTCCAGGTTTTGCAGCATTTGGACATGGACTGCTTCATACGCGAATGATGCTGAACATTGTGAATCATCAGCGAACATCCCCACTTCTTACCTTATTATGGAAGGAAGGTCATTGATGAAGCAACTGAAGATGGTTTGGCCTAGGACACTACCTTGAGTACCCTGAGAAACTCCTGCAATGATGTCCTGGAACTGAGATGATTGACCTCCAACAACCACAACCATTGATACAACATAGTAAGGGGAGCTTAGCCTGCAACTAGGTTGTACTATACTAGATCTGGGAATACTTGATGTTGAAACTGGATTCCATTTTCCATTACAAAATTGAAGAGCAAGGTAACTTCTCTTATTCCAGTTTGGTGGTTTGTGAGATGGTTGAAAAAATTATTTGTTTTAAGTGTGGAATTCTGCAGCACGCTATCCATAATTTCTATTAAAATAATTAGCTATAGGTAGCTGGGAAAGAAACGTTAAAGGAAGAAAACTTTATTTCTATCACAACCTTAGCTTGTCCCAAATTGCTTTCCAACCAATAAATTCCTTTTGAAGTGCAGACTCTTGCTTTAATGTCGGAAATGCAGCAACCAATTTGTACACCCAAGCTCCCACAAGCAGCAATGTTGTAAGGACCAGATAATCTATTTTTTAGTGATGTTGATTGAGGGATAAATATTTGAGAGGGCAATGGGGATAACTCCCTGGCTGTTCATCGAAATAGTTCTGTGAGATCTTTTGCACAATACTGAATAGGATAGTTGCCTTGGACTTTATCTGGCGATGCATGGTGATGGGTCAAATGGTACATTTCTTAACTAACATTCTTTGCTTTTATGATCACAATAGAATATAGATGATTATGTGGATTTGTGTCATTATGCAGATATGGTCACCCCCAAACATTGTTTTTCTTTTTAGTGTTGATTGATCTATGCATTTCTAGCAATTCCTGTTTTTATTTTCAATTTCTAGCATCACAGTTTTTCTTTTTATCTGGGGTATTTCTGCTGGTTTGAAGAAATAAAGCTCATTTAAAGAAACCCAGGAATGCTGCTGTCCCTTGCTCTTCATTGACACACTGCTAGATTTTAGCCATAATAATAGTGTACCATTTTTTTCCATAGAGGAAGTATATTTGCATTGATTGATAGCAATAAAACTAATTCTTGTGTCTGACTCCAATCTAGGCCTGTTACCACAGCTGATGGGTGTGGCACCAGAAAAAGCTATAAAACTTAGTGTAAGTGCTGTAAATGTATTCTTCAAGTTAATATATAACTTTACAGACATCATGTAATGCTTACTGTAGAAGTTTTTTTAGTTCACTAGGGCTGTAATCTGAATTTGTGACTGGTTAAAAGCAGAGACACTTCGATGTATGTTTACGTTGAATGCTATAAACATTTTGCCATAAGCGCCAGTAACGTACTTTGTCAAAAGCAACTTGTTTGCTACTCCAAATATAACTACTTAAATTTCATTTTCAACACAATAATCTTTGTTTCCTAAATTTCAGGTCTAAATCATCATTCAGAATATATATAAGATCAAATTTTGTAGATGTTAGAAACTACAGGCAGAATCTTGTGCCCTCCCTGTGGCAAGTTTGATAGCAGGGGTCACTGGGTGGGAGGGTGATGGGTGGGGATCAATTAAGGGCCTTATCCCGTCACCACTGGTATTAACGCAGCAGCTGGCGGCGGGGGATGTTGTGGGGGTGGGTGATGATTGCCATGCGGGGAGTACAAAGAACAAACCCTGACTTAATTGCTTGTGGGCTCTGAGGGGGAGCCCCTCGTTCAAAGGCACTTAATGTTTAATCGGAGACCCGGCATCAGGAAGGGGGTGCTGCTGCCAGAAACCCCCCTGCCTTTGCTGCTGACCCTTCCCCCACCCCCCTTGGACGGGTGTTGTACTGGCAGCGGCCACTGCCTCCCCAGTGGTGCTGCTGAGTACAGAAGAGCTGCAGGCCTCTGATTGGCCAGGGGGTGTTATTTGGACCCCCCCCCTCCACCCGCAGGGTCCTTGATCCTGGGGAAAGGCTGCCGCTGGCTTGTTAAGTGCCTGAGTCATACAAGACACGGTGGGTCTTCCCGAAAAGAGTCAAAGTGAAGATCTTGCCAGCTCTCCAGTTGGCAGCCAAGACGCCATCGCCTCCACAAGATTCTGCACCAAAAATGTATTTTTCCACTACTTTTCCCGTTTTTTGTCTTTTGTTCTTTATAAAATTGTGTAATCAAGGTCAGACTGTTAATGATGGGAATTGGAATGGGGAAGTCCTGCTTGCTGAGAGCTTCTGACCAATCAGATGCCAACAAAACAGAGGCCGGCAACACTATTGAAAGGTAGCACCAATGGGGTGGCAGTGGCTGCTGCCTGGTCATGGGGTGGGTAACAAGGGGGAGGGGAGACGCGGAGGTAGGAGGGAGGTTATGGGGAGGGGGCGGGGGTGTTTAGCAAGAGCAGGGGATGGTTCTCAGCTTGCCCCCACCCCCCCTTCCCAATGCCAGATCCTTCAATCCGGCACTGAATGCCTTTGAACAAGGGAGCCCCCGGGAGCCAACAAGCATCCCCAACAGGGTTTCCTTGTTGTGCTCACCGCATTGCAAGTCCCCCACCTGGCGCTGGGTTAATACCAGTAGCAGCAGGTTGAGGCGCTTAAGTGGGCATCAATTGCCCACTTAAGGGCCCCAATTGGCAGCAGGGTAGAAAGGCAGTCCATAGGCCTCCCTAACCCAGACTTAATTAGGGTGGAGGCGGGAAGGTGGCAGCCTTTCCACCTGCCACCCTCCTGCCCGATGCTCTCCTGCCACCAAACCTGCCAGGGGGGAGGGCACAAAATTCCACCCTCAGTGTTGACTTCAAGCACTCACAGATCAGTCATATTCTAGCCGTAGTACTCTATGCTCCGCTCCAGTCATGTACTGAATCCCCAACCCCAAAGAGTATCTCCATTTGGGTGATTTTTTTTTGCTGTCTTCCACAGCAGTTGTTCTGCTCATTCCCTGAGTGAGATTGACAATTAATGCAGGTTTAAGGACAGTTTTATGCTGTAGGCTCATGTCCACTGTATTGAGACTGCTCAAACTCATTTGACAAGGTACCGTTATAGCCATCAAATACAGATTTTCATCCCACTATTCTGAGCTGGGTTTGAATCCAGGTTCCAGAAATGAAATGCAGTGACTCACAGTGGATATGATTTCTTAGAAGTGATACTTCTTTGATATCTTGCTCAAGGAACCATTTTTTGTGCATGTGACTGGATCATATCAGCAAGCTGTTTGCCTGTGAGAGATGGACAGCTGACCTATGAGGTTTTAAGATAATGGAGAAATTGAGTATTTAAAAGATTCATTTTTATGCTCTCTGCTACTATTGACAGTTCAATATGAATAGATTTGGAGTTAGATTTTATAAAACTACTTCAAAATATTTTATTCCATTTCAGATGAATGATTTTATAAGAGACATGTTTTATCAAAAGGATGGCTCCATCGCACTTGCAGCAGAAATATTTGCTGGAGGCTGTGTGAGTATAGGTCTTTATGATATAACTTGTTGATTTCCTATTGTAATATTCATGGACAAAAGTTGTTCAAAAATCCCTTCCCTTCCTGTAACTATAGTTGTTTTATATTCATATTCGAGGGGTACTCACATTTTCAGTTCCTGATGCATAGATCTAGCACAGCAGATGGCAATTCCAATGTGCATTTGCTAGATTTTCTTAGACCAGCCATTTTGTGTGGGGTAAGATGTGAGTGTTGATGTTTTGGTTACTTTGGAATTTGTGTAAGATAGAGCTCAAGAGAGGTGGAGCATGGATTGATGAAAATTGTAAAAAAGAAATACTTGCTTTTACATGTCACCTTTACGGCCTTAGGACATCCCTAAGAGCTTTACAGTCAATTGTGTACTTTACAAGTGTGGTCATTATTGTAATGTTGGAAATGCGGCAGCCATTTGTGTACAGCAAAGTTCTGAAAACAGCAATGAGATAATGACCAGATGATTTGATGTTGGTTGAGGTCTAATGTTTGCCAGGAAACTGAGGACAACTCCACTGCCCTTCTTTGAAATAATTCCATGGGATCTTATGCGTCCACCTGAGAGGCCAGACAGGATCTCGATTTACCGTCTCATCCAAAGATGGCACCTCTGAGAATGTAGTGCTCCCTTAGTACTGAACTCAGGTATCAGCTAAATTTTGTGCTCGAGCCTGGGCTTGGCCCACAAACGTCTGACTTAGAGTGCTACCACTGAACCACAGCTGGATGGATTTCAGCAATGGTGGGACGAGATCAGGTTTTGGGAGGTGAAGCTATGGAAATAGGTGGTCTTGGTGAATGAATAGAGTATGGGGTTTCAAACTAAACTCAAAATCAGACAGCCTCTTGAGTTTTGTGCTGCTTGGCTTTCATTGAGCAAGCAACTGGGGACAGGAGTGAAATCGACCACAGTACAGAATACGTGGCAAAAACTAGCAAAATGGTTTCACTTTTACAATGTTAAGTTAGAGAAAGTTCTGGCTCATTCAGTGGAGGAACTTGTGTTAAAGATTTCTCTTCTTGTGTTAAACGAAAAAAAATGAGCAAGATAGGATCACAACCATCTCCCCTTATCTATCAAAGCCAGGGAAGGTTATTGAAACATCAATAATTTTCTTGCTCATTCCTTTGGCAGTCCAATTTTTGGCAGAGGTTAATAAAAAAAAATCAGTCATCTGAAAATGTACATCGGAATAAGGTTCTCTAAGGTTTTCATATCAAATTATGTAAAATTTACTTTGGTTATAGAATTCCTCACTTCTTCCTTGTTTTTGCCCCGTCACAAATGTATTGAGTTTGCAAAATGTATTTGCAATTTATAGAGTTTATATTTAACTTCCTAAACTTATAGTACTATCATTCGTTTTAACTTGTATATTAGGTTGCCAGTTTCATAATTGCATCTTTCAGCTAATGATCAACTCTTTACTGTTGGGGAAACATTGGGTGGAATCGTCTCAGATTTGCAGTAAGTGTGGTAGCAGGCGGGAAAAAGAATGTCTTTCCTTCCAGTCACAATGGCGGCTTTTCACGCAATATTGTCCCAATCCCGCTTCATTAATTATGCATTCCCGGGAAATAAGCCATTTCGATGGCAGGTGGGCTCTTATTCGCCTGCCACGCAGTTACCTTGCTGCTTCCTCACGCCAGGCGCCATATTTTAAATGCAGCTGCACTCACATCTCTCAGCCCCTGGTACATCTTCCTCTCCCAAACACAGCTGGCCCTTCCTCTCCACCCCCTCGACGGTCATCCATTGCATACCATGGCCAAAATACTGAGCAGACGCTCAACAGTGACTTTCCATCTTCCGTGAGCTGCTTTACAGCAGAGCCATCACCCAGCATGTGATGGACATTCCTCCAGGGTCCTGTTGCTGTCGGGGTCCAGCATCCTATGCTCCTCAGATGTCCACCAATATGAGCAAGGCCCTGATGGTAAGTCCCAATTTCTGCACATTACACTTGTCAAGACGTTTTCTGCACTGGCATGTTTTCCTGCCAGTGCTCGGATGATCCAGCGTTGGGGGGATGATTCTGGCAAGCTGGGCTTATAATAATACGCAGATGTATTACCATGAAGTTCCCGACCTCTGATGGCAGAAAACGTGGCTCTCCATTGACAGGCAGAGTGGACGATTGCAACTAGTTTTACGACGTCGTGAAACCAATTTTTGGCTTTCTTGCCATATTATCTACTCACACTGCCAAATAGACCCGATGCCAGTGGGCACAGAAAATTCCACCCACTGTGTTCAGTATTTCAAAACAAGTAGCTAATTACAATAAAGAATTGTAATTTATTTTTGCTTTAATTTTTCTTTGCTCAGTGGGATATCTGGGACACATGACAGCCCATCACCACTTTTGAGTGTTGTGAGAATGGAAGTTAATTTTTAATATTTTTGGGCAATATTATGTTATTCTGTGAAGAAGGCTGTGTGCCTGTGTGTAATTGATTTAATTGAGCTGGGAAAGCTTACTAGAAGACAGGAAGGTTTAAGACATCAAAGGATAGAGGTGTTAGGTTTGAGGTGCAAGTGTATAGGTTGGATCTAACATTTGCATTTTTGGATAAGTTGAGAGCTTGTTTGAATATCAAAGGGAAGTCAGAAGGCAACAAGAAACAAATTTGCATCTTGCAGGAGTTCCATAGGTAAATAGAAGAAGGTATATTACATTTTATTGATCCAAAAGCAGAGACAAAATAGAAACATGAAAGATGTTATTTTTGAAAGGATTTGAGTTTCAAAGAGGTTTGCGAACAATGGAACCTGAGATGAAAGGAGGTAATAGGTATTGTAGAGTTACCATAGAGAGGTTAGGGTAACTGTAGCTGTTGGCGATTAACTGTTGGCTGTTAACTGTAGCTGTGGGCTATTGGCTGTATGAGGAAGAACACCTGGAAACAGCTCTAGGCTGGGAGAAGATGCAGTTTGAATCAGCCATCCAGTCAAGCCAGAAAAGCTTTGGCCTGCAACAGGCTGTCTTGTTCTGAAGTTTTGGATTTCCACAGTAGAGCGGGATAGAGTTTAAGAGGTCATATGGTATACCTTCATTAAAGCTACAGCAATTTACCTTGGGTAATATTACTGGATTTTTGTAGTTAAACATCTATAAGGGAGTGTTGCCTGGAAGGTATTTACTTGTGGGTCTGACCAAGTAGGGGATTCTTTTGGGGGGAATGTTTGGTAAGACTAATTTTAGCCATGCAACTGTAACCTTGTGTACTTAAGTTTTCTTTTATTCTTGTTAATAAAACTTTTACTTTTAATTTTTAAAATCCCAAAAGTGTTACTGGACTTCTTGCTGCTGAGCTCAGTACGTTTTCTTCTCATTTTCAGAATACAAAAAAAAAAGGGCACAAAAGCATAAGCCAAGTTTCCCTCTGGGAATTTGTTTGAGCAGCAATTAACATCTGCTGTGGTCATAACAGTGCCTATAGCAAATTACTGAGAAACCTACATAAGCCGGGTTTCTGTTCACCCAACATAATTTCTCCCTCCCCCAGAAATGGACTAGGAAGCGGAGGCCCTATATAATTGGGAATAAGGCATAGGATGGAGAACCTGTCATCTTCCTGACTCACTGTGATGAAGCCAGGTGTAGGGAAAATCAAGGAAGATATTCCTGCCGGAGGCCAAGTGAGGCCCTTAGGTGGCTGATTAATAACCACTTAAAGACCTCATCCCACTGTTGCTGGTATTCTACCAGTGGTGAGGGGGGGCAGTGTACGGCATGTGGGCGGGCCACCAGGTATACCTTGGTGGCCTCCTGTAGGCTCTGCAGAGGAGGGTGGGGGCCTCCTGAGTAGGCACCCTGTACCCTGTGGAGTGCCCCCAGTGGCAATTGATGTCCCTGCGGGAAGACTCATCTTTGGCCTCCACAACCTGCCTGACTGGCCTTGGCAAGCCTGTCCAACTCACAATTCACTTGTATTCTGGGACCTCCACCATGTTGCTGCTGTGAGATCTGCTGCAGTCCCAGCTATAGGCCCTGCTCCCGATGGCCCTGCTGGGATTGAAGAGTTGCCAGCCCTCTGATTGGTCAGTAGCTCTTGGAGGTCAAATCTTCATCCGTAAAGGCATGGAAACCCCGACAGCAGACAATTAACTGCCTGATAGGCATTCAATCCATTTGGGGCTCCCGGAAATGGCCACAGTGGGGTCGCTGGTGGATGGGGCCACCGCCAGGATTGTTAAATTCAGCCCATGGAGTGCACACATTCCCAATAGAGAAAGACCTTATTGTCTGGAAAGTATGCAGCAGTGTTAACCAACTAAAACCAGAAAATTGACCAACACAAATCACTGTTAAGTTTCCCATTGCTTCCCCACCCAAAACTATATCATCCGTCAGGCTACTAGCATGCAGCTATCTGAATCTGAATGGAAAGAATGATAACCATCATTAAGTAATGAGCCGCTCTTGGTCTGAATGATTCAGACAGGTGAGTCATCAGCAATACCCTGGATTGGTGTGGAACTGCCAGCTCAGATTAATGTGTTTGCCACAGAGCATGTAACCTGTTTCAACCTGAGACAGTGGATGGGGAGGGGATGAAATTGATGGCGGGGGTATGGAGTTGCGGCAAGGGCCAAAGAGGAAGGCTTTGATTTTCCCTGTGTTCAATTGGTGGAAATTGTGGCTCATCTAAAACAAGCAATCTAAGAGAGGGGAAGGAAATGAGAGCAACAAGCAAAAATGGAATAGAAAGCAAGGAGAAAGAGGCTAAGAAAAAGAAGGAATGAGCCAACAAAGAAATAGGGATATAGGAAATGATAGATGGGGAAAGAGAGAGAAAGAGATCAAGACCAGGAGATATGGAGTAAAACCATAACTGAAGGAAGGAGAGATATTGTTTGAAAGAGGCAATGAGAGTAGGTAATTGGAGTGAGGAGGAATGAATGAATGAGGAAAAACAGATGGAATGAGAGAAAATAAAGAAATTTTAAGGAGAGGGAAGGCAAAAAAGAAAAGACCTAAAGAGGGAATAGATTACATAATGAATGAATAGATAGAAAGAAGAAATATGAGAGATAGGAAGAAGTGAATGAGGGGCAAGTAAGGCAGAAGGAATGAGAAAAGGACACGAGAAAATGCTATCCAGATTTCAACTAAATAGGTGGAAACAAAACATGTAAAAGTCCATATCAATGGGAGGAGTGTTGTAGTTACTGACATTATATACTTCAGATACAGTGAAAAAAATCAATGAACAGATTATAATTCTATGGACTATAATGTCCTTTTCCAGTTTGAGAGATTTATTCCTCTCTCACTCACTCAACTTGTTACTTTGGGCTGGAATTAATCAGCCTGACACAGTCTCACCCACAAGTTGGAGAACTGGCGGGGAACCCGGTCACTTTCATGGGGAAGGCCTGACGGTATTAAGTGCTGCTCAGGCACTTAGTGGCCACCGTCGGGACTGCCCAGGGATTTGGGATCCTGGTAGCAGATGTCCTGCCTGCTAAGAGCTGCCACCTAATCATGTGGCAGCAGCTCTCCATTGCTTGTCAGCATCACTGGAAGTGGTGGCAGCAGCTGGCATTACACCCACCAGAGGCCTTGGATTGCTGAAGGACCCCACACCAAAGGTGAGTGAGGGTGGAATGGGGACTTGGAGCTGGAGGGGGTCGGAGGCAAGGGCAAGGAGGTAACTTTCAGCGTCTGCCCCCTTTCCCGATGCTGGGTCTCTTGTTCAGGACTGAGTGCCTGATAATGAGGGACACCCTCCAATCCACTGGGAGGCCACTGGAAAACCCAAAAGAATTTGCTGAACAGCCTTCAGGCAGCACAGGAAGCTGTGCGGCTCCCATTTAATTCTCGAATCACCACTGAATTGCAGTGGGCTCAGGGATAATGGGAGTCAAGTGGCTTATTAATGAGCCTAATTGACATCTGGCCAGCAGCAGCCAGGAATCCCATGTCAGCCACTTTCACCCTCCGACTTAATCATATCAGATTTTGCCACCACTGGGATACAGACGTGGGGCCTCTTTCGCAATTAAACGGCCGGCAGCCATGGTTCCTGCCATGATGGCTGCATTAAATCCAGCCCTGTATGTTCAAGTTCAATTCCCAAAAAACAGGTTCACTTGTCAACAACCTCAGAGGCCCTTGCATGAAGGTCTTTTGAAGACTTGTCATTACGCCAAGTCCTCCTCCAGTGTACTTAGCGTAGTTCAGGCTCTTTCAAATATTTTCATTTTTTACAAATCCATCTTCCAGCCCAATCCTAGATTTTGCACTGGATAGATGGAAAAGCTTTAATTTGATGACATGGGGTTCTGAACCATGAAGGAAAATTATTTAGGCATGTCTTATATGCCATAAGTTTAACCAGCATTGTGATCTTGCTGTCATTTGATAAAAAAATGTAAAAGACCAAAGTGCTCTTTCTTACCTCCCTGAAAATCCTAAAAGGTTGTGCCCAGATTGAAGTTTGCATCATCCAAGACTTTATTGAAAAGGAGACCCCTCCATCTTGAGATTGTTGGGGATGTTTTATTTTGCACGATTCTTGTAACAAAGGCGTAAATGCATCCTTTATAAACTTATGACCATGCACAGACGCTGTTTTTATGACTGTAGCTTTAAACATCTTCCATGGCCTTGCCCCTACCAATCTCTGGAAACACCTCCAACCCACAACCTCCCAAGATAATCTGCACTGCTCTAATTCTGGCCCCAGTTATAATTGCTCCACCATTGACGGCCATGCCTTCTGTTGCCTAGGCCCCAAGCTCTGGAATTCTCACCCTACATCTCTCTGCCTCTCATAAAGGCTTTCCTCCTGTAAGACATTTATTAAAACCTACCTCTTTGACCAAGCTTTTGGTCATCTGACCTACTATCTCATTTTGTGGCTCGATGTCATACTTTGTTTTATAATGCTCCTGTGAAGCGCTTTAGGACGTTTCATTTCGTTAAAGTTGCTATATAAATATAAGTTGTTGTTAGTCTAACCCCTCATTGCTAACATTGAAGTTTCAGTCACTATAATGCATGTAATGTCACCTTGAATCATCAGGTGAATATTTAAAAATCCTTAAAATTAAAATTATTCACATCTGTAAGCTTTATAAAGGAATTTTTTTCAGAATGAACATAATTGTATTTTGCCGATACAAAGCTGTTAGCAGACGTTTTGTCCAAGTCAGTCATCCTATATTAGATTTGAAAAGAATACTTGACGGATTCTTGACTGTGTGTAAATCACGAGAGAGGCAGCATCGACTGTCATCTGACTGCTATCTGTGTTTGATCAGTGACCTGCTGGGTCTCTTGTGTATAAACCCCCATGCTGTAATTTTAGGAATATTCAGAAACTGAAAACAGTGCTTTGATTAGCCTCCTTTTGATGTCTTCAAATATATAATGGTGATTTTGAAGCTCAAAATAGAATGTGTACACCTTTGATAACCATATCTGCTTTTTCTCCCAGATGCATTCTCATTCTTTGTTACATTGAATTGTATGGACAGAAGTCTATGTGCGGGCTGAAATGTCAATAATAGGAATTATTGAATTTGAATATGCTGGAACTTGGCATAATGCATGGAAGCTATAAATGGATTTTTTTCTCGTGCCTTTCAAACAAGGGGAAGCATTCTGCTCCGTGTCAGGAAGCAGGTTATAGTTTTCATTTTATACAAAAATAGTTTACCAGATTTGACTGATTATTTCATTTATATTAATTTTAAAATTTTGTTCCACGATCTCTGCAAATATAGTGTCACACTTACTTGTTAATGAAACTTCAATGTTAGCCCTATATACTAAGCAGTAATCAGGATTTATTTAGTATGTATTGACCTGGAGTTTCGTCCATTTTTCTATGAGAGATTGGTAGAGAACACTCACAAAATAATAATGTTCTTGGAGGTTCCTGCTGTGGTTAGTTGACTCCCTTGGGTGATCAGAGAAGAGGTTTTCCTGTGTAAGACCCGAGGTGCACTGGATTACTTGAGCATAGTGAATAACAGAAAATTCAATGTGTTAGAGTTATATAAATGGAAAGAAAATTGGGTGGTTCCTTTATATATTTTCTGAACCACCCAATTTTCTGATAATCACTATACACCAGTACCCAAAAAGACTCCCGTTAAATAGATGAGATGAAGTGCATGAAGAGCAGTCATAACCTTTGAATGGGAACATGATTGACTGTACAAATTCCCCATTTTCAAATTATACATTTTGTGTCACCATTTCATAATGGAAATAAGCATGTTTTCTAATTTTATTGCTAGTTGTTCATTGTGTTGATTCTTAAGCAGTTAGGATTTTGAAATACAACAACTAAAAGAAGTGTAATCAGCAGTATTGCTTTCAGCCACCAGGTAATGGTAAATGTGGATATGGTCAAACTGTCTCATTTGAAAGGTGCAAGATTTGATGTCTTACTTTATGAGTCAGCCAAGCATGGCATAAAGCGCTGGCTTAAAACTTGCAGGGAAGTGACTTATTGTAATTACTAAAAAAAATTGTTAACTCCTGTGGCAGGTTCACAAATTAGAAAGACAAATACAGCAAATGAGTGAAGAGATGTGTAAACTATCTGTTAATTAGCAAACTCTAAGGCATAATTATGACCTCAGAGCAAGATACAGGAACCTACAAGGGCAGACAGAAGCAAGGTGATTTTTGAAGGCAAGTGGTTTCATTGAATCATCGCAGGTAAGTGGTATGCCCACACTAGATCAAACCTCAAGGATTGGAGCTAAAGATCAGTACAACCAGAAACAACATTGACCAGAATATTACACTCCCCCGCCGGCAAGTTTTTAGGCAGGGGCAAATGTGAATTGAACCCTCCAGGTTCCCACCTGACCCAACTACACAGTGATTTTATGTTGGGGAGGGCAAGGTCTAGGACAGGAAGCCCACCTTGCCCCAATTGAGGCCCTTAAGTGGCTGGTGGGAAGGTTGAGCTAGTGTGGGGAAAGGCTGAAAATCGACAGGGTTATGTCTCAGGTGGGAAGGGGGAGGTGCCTCCATTAGAAGCCCCCTTCTGAAGTCAGGTGCCCCCCCCCACTAAGGTCCGGTGGCCTCCGGACACCCCTCCCCGCCCCAGCCTCTCCCCGATCACCCCCTTTGTGCTCTCCACCCCCAGGCCTTCCTTACCCTCCCCGCCCTGCGACCTCTTGAACTTACCTAGACCCCCCACTCCCCAGACTTAGGCCTCCTGAACTTCCTCTTCTGTCGCTGCAGGGACTGGAGAGCTGCCAGTCAATCAAGCTCTCTAAGGTGGGACTTCCTCCCAAGTGAGGGGCAGAAGAAGTTCCGTCTGCAGCCACTTCACACTCACTCAAGCGTGAAATAGCTGCAGAGCAGTCGGAGATGGAGGGAATATGTTCCTCTCCGACTCTTCAGATGGCGGGAAGAGAACCCCACCATCTGAAAAATGCAGGCCATTGTCACAATTAAGGAACAACTGCTGAAAGAAGACAAGGGAATGATGGATGGAAACAAGAAGTTTAGGAAACCTTATGAAGATATATTAGTAGGTTACACTGCAGATACTGGACACTTTTGTTACAGGAGCATATTCGGACCCAGAAGCAAAGGTAGTGTTATGATGAGGTGTTATATAAAATATTAATTTATAATGTCATTGGCTGGACATACATTACTTTATAATGTCATCGTACTGTATAGGTATGTATTCAGCTTTTTTGTAAAGAACACTTTTGCAAAGGATTCTGGCTTGCAAAAGCTACAATATTGCACTTGCGAAGGACATTTTTTGCTTTATGGAGATCCCAAGTCTATGAAACTCTCAGAGAGCAGTCATGTGATCCAGCTCTTGGTTGCAAAGAAAGATACTGGATTTAAATAGTCCAAGAGACTGCCACAGGGGCAAAAGCCTTACCCCATCTCTCTTCTTCTGAAATTTCTCTCATCAAAGCTGAGCTGTTTGTGATTTGAAAACCCAACCATAAGATCTCATTGCTGCAAACCCAGAGTTCTTAAAAGAGAATTCTGAATCAACCACCCACCACTGCAGACCGACTGCTCCACCGTGGAAAGTCACCCTTCAGTTGTAAACAAGCCTCTGGACAAAGATGGATAATTCTTTCCTGGCTTGTTACTTGGTCAAGTTTTTTACATCCAATACTCTATAGAGTTTTATCTAATTTTTGCATGCTTGGTGGGGGGGTGGGTATTGTGTGTGTGTTGATCTTGCATTGTGGGTAGTTGGACATATTTGTACATTTTAAACCTTTTGTTAATAATTTCTGTATCTTTACCTGAGTGAGCTTTAGCAATAAAACTGAGTCTTTACTTGTTAACTTAACGAACCTGGCTGGTTTATTTCTTGCACCAAGACAGTTAAATAAATATATGAAATTGGCAATATCGCCTCCCTTTCAAATTCAAACTCTGTTATAATCAGCTCAGGAGTGGGACAAAGGGAGGAGTCAGTTCACCTCTGTTCACCTGGTCGTAATAGTAGCCAATAAGCAAGAAAGGATTACTGCCCTGTCTCCACCCTTAAGATACGCCTTAAAATTAATTGCTTTGACCAAACTTTTGGACAATGTCGATTCCTTTGGTTTGTTGTCAGGATTTTTTTGTCCGATTACACTCCTGTGAAATTCCTTAAGGCATTTTGAAATGCTAATGTGTTCCTTCTCTTTAATGTCCATGTATGGTGATATTTTGTTACTAATTATTCTAGCGTCCACATGCTCCTTTTCAGTGCTACCTTAATGGGAAAAGAATGTAAAGCCTGGCTTTCCCTAAGGGTTTTCCAAGATGGGGGTAGCTTGTTAGCTTCTTTAGCGGGGTCAGAAGATATCTCTGACATTGGACTCCAGAAGCCTCTGGAAAATCCTGGCCATGGTCTCTCTCCTTCTGTCCACTTCCCTGATCAATACCTCCAGTGTCACATCGGAAAACCTTGGAGCCCTCTCTTTGCCCTGGTGTTCCATTTCCCTTGTCTATAGTTGCAGCAATAGCATTCATCAGTAGCTTTCTGTGATTCAGTGCAGCCTCTCTTTAAGAGCTGGAGGCTAACTGTGAAATGTGCAAGCCTCACATACCATAAGGTGCCCTGTTGACCTTTGAGCCATGAATTTGTTGTAATATGCAGGCAAGATGAAGTCTGTGCTGCCTGTCTCGACGGGGACACGCATGGACAGGGTGTGACTCATGATCCCTGCGACGAGAGCCAACTAATTTTTATGCCTTGGATTGATGTCAAAAGGACATGCAAGTACTACTTCAAGGAGCTGCAGCTACACATTTAAGCGTTTACCCAGAGAATGCTAGTTTAGGTGTTCTCATGACAAGGATGACATTCGAAGCCCACCCAAAATATGTAAATTACAGGACTTTGGAAACCCAGAGTGGTCCTTGCTGTGCACTTGAAATGTGCTAGTGCCAGCTATGCACTGGAAGAGCATTTACTATTTTAACTTTCCTGCTACTATTTTTTTTATTATTCATTCATTGGATGTGGATGTCACTGGCGAGGCCAGCATTTATTGCTCATCCCTAATTGACTTTGTTCAGAGGGCATTTAAGAGTCAACCACATTGCTATGGGTCTGGAGTCACATGTAGGCACAATGAACCAGATGGGTTTTTACAACAATTGGCAATGGTTTCATAGTTGTCATCATCAGACTTTTATTGAATTCAAATTTCACCAGCTACTGTGGTGGGATTTGAACCTGGGTTCCCCAGAGCATTACCCTGGGTCTCTGGAATGCTAGTGCAGTGACAATACCACTATGCCACTGCCTCCCTCCATTCTAAAATATTTGTTTACATCAAAATTGTATGCATATACATTTCACTGAATATTTAGGGATTATTGAAACTGACACAAAAAGGTAGTGAGGTGATTAGGAATTTGGAATCATTTATTTATGAGAAATTGCTGTTTGTTCCAGAAGGGAGACGTTACAGGGAAAATGTAATCTCCATTGCGCCCGTTTTTGAGTGTTTTAGAACCATAAAACCAAGAGGGCTAAAGCCAACAGAACATGCGCCATGTCCACCTGGTGCCAAGAACTAGCTTCAAGCAAATTTTTCACTCAAGTAATTAAATTGCCCCAAATCAACAAAGTATAATGAACCACCTCTCAAATTTGTCGTTAGAACCAGTTGCTTATCCATTTCAACACCACCTCCCTTTTAAGTCAATCAGTAATGGTTGAAGTAAGATCAATAATTTGTGAATATGAATGAGATACTTGGTTTGATAATATGCAATGAAAGGAGGGCCCACCTAGATGAAAATGCATTTTTAGTAAAGTAAATGTTAGCTCCCAAGTGCTTCAATA
Organism: Cetorhinus maximus; assembly: GCF_964194155.1. NCBI lineage: Eukaryota > Metazoa > Chordata > Chondrichthyes > Lamniformes > Cetorhinidae > Cetorhinus > Cetorhinus maximus. Next base: position 102,646,285 of record NC_135881.1, read on the forward strand.
GACCACTTTTGCATGTAAAACACTTCTTTGGCTCCAGTTATGTTTTTTTTCACTGAAAGACTGGCATACTTATACAAACACTTCACTAGATGATTAATGCAATATACCCATCTGCCCCTTTAAATTTATTGAGCAATGTTTTTTCAGGGGAAAAAAATACAACTGCAAAGACAACGTAATATTGTAAGCTTCAAGTTAATCTAACAGCCTCTTCCGTGTTTGCAAGACTTTCCATTCACCTTGATGAAAGTTTGAAGGCTGGGCTGAAACCTAAGACTTATGGGCTACTGACAGAAAAGCAGATGTAATTAAACCCAAATCTTTCATTTTAAGACTGAAGTTTTATCTTCTCTTGTCCAAGTGAGCATTATGTTTAAACTGCCGGGTTAAAATTTTATTGGATTCTTTTCCCCCTTATTCAAACAGTTGAACCCTCAGCAAATTCTGTGCTCGTTTTTCATCTTAAGGGGAGTATTTTTTTGTTGTCTTATATAACCTAGTCACAGGATGACATAAACAATGAAATTGGAAAGTGGGATTTGTAAGGTAACCTTTTCCATTGTTTCATACCGAGTAAGGGGGATAAAATAAACCCACAACGTTTCCTTTGTTTTTCACCAAATGTTATGGCCCAGTTCTTGAAACATACAAGTTGAAGCTTTGGTCTGATAACTTAGTATCTTTTGGCAAGGAGATATTGCTGGTGTTTGTGGCTGGCTTTCAGTATTTAGACATTTAAATTGTTTCACAAGAGAATTGTGCTGATTTTAACAATACAGGGATATAGAATTTTAACAATTTTTTAAAATCATATTGATTTTTTAAAAAGACTTATGGTAATAAGGATGCTGTATATTTTTATTATTGCTTTTTAAATTTGTTTTGTATAGCACAATGAAAAACAACACTGAAAACCAGGCTACACATCATTGAATGTCTCTGTGTTTTACTTGGTGCTGATGATTTCCATTTGAAAACTTTTACATTTGTGTAGTGACCTATGGACAAATGTAATTTCTGACCAGGTATTACACTCATTCTTTTCATAGGGTGGTGGTTCACAAGTTATCTTCACTAATCCACTGGAGATTGTCAAAATCAGGTTACAGGTGGCAGGTGAAATCACCACAGGACCTCGTGTCAGCGCGCTGACTGTCATAAAGGACTTGGGTTTTTTTGGGCTATACAAGGTACAGTGTGAATTATCTGCTAGATCTTTTAAGTATGAATATATTGAACTGTTTTTTTAACATGAGTCCTCTTTAAGCACCTCCTGTAGTTAGCACATGAATACGGACAGATGGAATGCAATGAATATAGTCCAATTTCTATATATTTCTTTTTGTATCTGTCTTGTACTCATGCCTGAAATCTATAATCTTATGCATGAGCTTTCGGATGGGGCCAGTGTGTCTATAGTGCTATAAGACAAAAGTAATTTCATGTGTAATGAAGCAGCTATAGGTGTTTGCCATATTTTGGATGAATAAGATAGGTACATTATATTGTTAATTAATAACTGTGGGCCGAATTTTCTGCTCCCGCTGGTGGGGGGAATTGTTGCAGGCGGGGGCACTAAATTTGGTGTGAATGCAAAAGTCAGTTTCCTGCCAGTGGATATTAGTTTGGACTTTTGTCCTCCTGACATTGATCTCAGGTTATAGGCAGGTCAAGTTTCCCACTGAGCTATAAAAACGGAACCACCTTTGCATTAATTTGCATCCTATGACTGCTCATTAGAAGGCCAACTCACCGGAATTACGTTCTACCCTGAAATTAAGTGCTCCGCCAGCAGATAACTAGAATGGCCTTTTTTATAAGTGCATATGTAGCGCGCACCTGGCGAGCTTAACTTCATCCATGACGTAGAGATCAGTAGGTGCTGCTTTTGCCTTTCTTTATGACTTTAACTGCTAAATTACTGGCCCCTGTAGTACAAGCTAAGCCAAAGTTGGGCACGGGAGGCACGACCAGCGGGGAAGGGTGAAACGGAGGTTGAACTGGAGGAGTAGGTGGGGGAGGAGGGGGGAGGTGGGGAGGAAGCATGAGAGGGGAAGGTGACAGAGAGGCATGACATAAAGGGGAACATGAGAGGGGAGGACTGAGACAGAGGCAGGACTGGGGAGGAGGGAGCATGAGAGGGGAGGGGTACACAAGAGAGGAGGGGTGAGATGGAGACAAGACTAGTGGGTGTTTAAGGAACAGAGTGGAAGAGTGAAAGACTGTCCACAGCCGAGGATAAAAGATTGTCCGTGGAAGAGTTAGAGACTGTCCTGAGGCCGAGGCCATGTTGTCAGGGACATATATCAGAGACTAACCCGGGGCTATACGGGCCATGTCAGAGGGCTCTGCATGGCATGCATGTCTTGGTCCCGGCCTTGGGTGGGTAGCCCTTTCTACATAGTGACAGTTGTGCACAGTATGGTGTGTACGGTGTAGCCTGTCACCTAAGGCATTAGGTCCTGGAGGCTTGAGTCATGGTATTGTGAAACAGGGTACAGTAATGTTCAGGGTATGTTGGTAGCTGAAAAGCCATTGGGGGTGTATTGAATGGCCTCATGGTGGGGGGTCCCAAAAAGTAAGTGTGCATGTGACCTCGAGAAGGAGAGGGGTCAAGTCAGATGGGGGCATCAGCATTGAAGGGTTCAGGGTGGAGAACTGGAATACCCACACGAACAATGATGGGGTCAAGGGTAACAGAGGGATGCTGAATAGTGACAGGAGGAATGGAATTAGGAGTGGTAACTATGGAGGAGCATGGGAGGAACTTGGTGGGTGACAGGGGGAGGGTGGAAGCTGGTCTCACTTACAAAGGTTATGAGCACCATGTTTGCAATCACAAAAGAATGACACAGTTTGAAAAACAAGCTAGAAAAAAATCGATAGGGGAGGGGTCTCAGGGCGTGTGGGAGGAGTTCAGCAAAAACAATTTAGGGCCGAATGAAGGGGCACCCTATAAATTTACTGCTCAAACCATGGATAGCATGGCTCAGTTGACCTGAGGGTGAAATGCACAATGAAGGAGCTTTGCTCCATAACTAATGGTGCGCATTCAGGCGAGAATCCATTAGGTTTAGGTGCTGTGGTGCATTTGGACTTAATTAACATCTGATCCTTACAGAGCCATGTGAAAGAGATGTAGGGTCAAACAATGAAGGGCCAAGGCTGCTGCACTGAAGCAAAATGGACCCTATAAGCCTCACTGTTCCTAGTGTAGTGGTCAGGGCATTCAAGGCACTATGGTTAATCATGACATAAGTGCAATGATTGCTTATCAGTAGTTGTTGTCTAGGCTACTGGAACACACTAACAGTAGCCTGACTGAGGGTTATAGCTGAGCTAAATACTGAGGATCTATTGAGCCTAATTAAGACCCTTGTTGTGAATGCACAGTCGCATCTGAGGGGGATGCTCAGCCATCTGTCATCCTCCAGGATATTATCATTCTGCAAGGGGTGGACTGGTGATGCCGCGTACAGAGAGCAGATCAAGGGCTAGAGACTGGATTCCTGCCTTGGATATGAAGGGAGACCATTCAAGGGAAGCTATCATTTATTGCTCATTGATGAAAAAAGAGATGTGTCTAAGCTTTTCGTCTTGCACTCATCAGTACACTGGCAAGAATACTATTATAAGGGTGAAAACAACAATTTATACTTATGCGAAGAGAGTGCTGATTGGTTGGCAAGTGGCGTTGCCATGGAGAATGCACCACTGATGGTGACTGACAGTTAACTGCCAAGCATTGTTTGAAATTTAAACCAGGCAGCTTGACCCTAATTGGTTAAGGCATTGCCCTGAGGAATGCGTCAGCAAATGGCTGTCACTTATTTTGTGGGATTCCGAACGACCTGACTGACTTTCACGTGCAATGCGAATGTCTTACAGTGTTGCGAGGCCTTAAGACCAACCCGGACATAAACATCAGCAAACCTGACAAAGGCACGGGAATAGTCATCCTTAACAAGCGTGACTGTGTCAACAGAATGACAGGTCCAAATTCGTATCCATTGGACCTGCCGCTCAACCTGACCAGACAGCCTTGCTCGAAAGTAACCTAAAAAAAAACGCTTGCCGGACTTGTGTAAGAGCAATGAGCTACCGCGTGATATATACGTCAGGTTTCATCCTCATGGTTTGGTATGTCCACATGTTTATGGACTGGCCAAGACACACAAAAGTGATGTCCCTCTTCCCCATCTTATCTATGACCAGTTCAACATGAATTGACAAATCAGCACTCTCTTCACATACAGCATAAATTGTTGTTCTCCCCCTTACATTGGTATTCTTGCGAGTGTCCTAATGAGTGCAAGACAAAAAGCTTAGCCATGTGTCTTTTTTCAACAATGCTCAAGTTCTGTACTACCAAACGACTTTTATTGCTCAATTATATCCGTTCACAGATACAAGGAGGAATGGAGAATGCAGACTACAGGCAATGTTGCCTTGTTGAAAGTTGTGATTATAATGAGGAGAAGAAGGGCCCGTTGCTGATTGGCACAGCTCAGGGAAGACCATTGCCCTGAGGATCAAGAGCCAGTGGGGCCCCAGGAAGTTCCAAATGATCCCAAGGAGGAGCAGAATCCATGAAGACATTTGGTGCGACTAAGGGCCTACAGAAGATGCAGCTCATATGTGGAGATTGAGCGAGAGACAATGCCACAGGCGCCTTTACTTGTCTAGCGATGTGGTAGCTCACATTTGCCTCCTTCTCTGTGAGGAACTCATGTCGCAAGAAATTGGAGGGCATCCCATGCTGGTTGCTTTGAAGGTTACTGCTGAATTGAACATTTTTGCCAGTGGATCCTTCCAGGGCTCTTCTGGGGACCTTTGTAGAATTTCACAATTGGCAACACGCAAATACATAAGAGAGGTGACAGATGCGCTTTTCAGAAAAGCTTACCATTACGTGCAGTTCTGCATGGATGACGCATGTCAAGCTGCCAAAGCTATTAGATTCACTGTGATCTCAGGTTTCCTGCAAGTACAGAGTGCCATCGACTGCACACATGTGGCCTTGAGAGGTCCCTGGCAGCAGCATGTGTCATTCATTAATAGAGAAGGATTTCACTCTTTGAATGTTCAGCTAATTAGTGATCACGGAAAGCAGATCTAGCATGTTTGTGCTAGGTACTCAGGGAGCTCTCACGACTCTTACATTTTGAGTCTGTCGCAGGAGTCACTTGAAGGTGCCACAGATATTTGAGGTGCTTAGAGAGTTGGATCCTCAGAAGACATGGCTAATGAAGGAAAACAAAAAGATCTGGAAAAACTCAGCAGGTCTGACAGCATCTGCAGAGAGGAATACAGTTAATGTTTCGAGTCCATATGACTCTTCATCAGAACAGATGACTCTTCACCATACCAACTCGAAACGTTAACTGTTTTCCTCTTCGCAGATGCTGTTAGACCTGCTGAGTTTTTCCAGCTATTTTTGTTTTTGTTTCAGATTTCCAGCACCCGTAGTATTTTGCTTTTATGGCTAATGAAGGATTTGCCTCAGACCTGCACACCATCTCTCTAGCCATGGGTGCATTCCAGCAGTACAGAGACACAGAGCACCTCAACTTCCTTCTTCTCAAGCAGTCATGGAGGGGCCATCGGGCACCCAAAGGGAGGAGGAGCACCAGCCAGACACCGCTGGAGCATCCACCCAGGCTAATCTAAGGGTGTCCTCCCACTCCAACTCCCCTCTGCCAGTGACCCCATCAACTCCAGCAGGTCAGGCCAAGAAGAATGCACCTGCCCCAGAGCAGAAAACAATTTACAGGCTGCGGCTCTCAAGGCCTCATGCCACCAGAGGACGCCTGCCAAAGTAATCTCATACAACAGGGCATAGCAGTGAGCAGGTTGTTTTCACCTCTATTGTGGATGTCAGGGCTGCTCCCAGACATAGTAGGAGGGTTAGAAAAATGAAGTTTTGAATGCACTCTAGTGGCACAGGTGTTCACTCATTACTTTCCAATTTTGTAAATACATTTCGCATTAATTCGTTTCCAAGTTTCAGGGATTCAGGTGACCTCCACCCTTCCAATGGAGACTTCGATGTGCTCACATGCCTGAGCCTCAGCATCAGACAGAACGTGGACAGAATCATCCCTCCAATCTGTTGACGGTCTCTGACAGCTCTGCCTGATATATTACCCTGCCTGTCTCTGCAGCTCCAACATGTCTCTTATGGCCGATTGCAGAGGCTCGTCATTGGGCTTGGACTCAGCAGTGGCTTGGTCTCTAGGTCCTGCGAGTGTAGGAGATCTTGGCTGTCTCTACCTCCACCTTCTGTTGACCGATGTCAGTGAGATGATCACCATTTTGTGAACTCCAACTTACTATAGAACCAGGTCCCACTGAAGTGCGTGTATCTGCACTAGTGGAGGGTGCAGGTGAATGCTGTGACAGTTCTTCATCAGATGGTTGATCTGCCTCATCTGAGTTGGCCTGGAGGCTGGGGCTGAGTCATCTGAGGCAGACATCCTTCATCTTTTCTTGCTGGACCTTGAATAGAGAGAAGAGAGGATGAGTGATTAACTAGGCAGGCTCCTACATTAAAGATTGCTCACAGTCATCATGTGCATCTTGTCAGTATATACAGGATGCACCCTCATTAGCTTGTTGGGGAGGCCACTCTCATCTTCCGTCCAGGAACAACCCTCTCTGGCCAGCTGTGTGGCCTGTTCCTCATATGGGCAAAGTGTCCTCAATGTCGGGGTCCCCCCGCCAGCCTTGGCTCTCTCCCTTTTGTTATGTGAGGTCTTGTCCTGCATAAAAACAGATGGATCGACTGTGAGCACTATGGATGAAAAAGCAGTTCAAAAACATGCATGCCTGTTGTGTCTGCTGAGCCCTACCCAGTAAGGGATTAAGACGTCATTTGTGCAGGGTCTTACATGAAATGCTGATCTTAAAGTGGCCGGCAGACATTTCATGCTGATGTCTCATCTGCTGGTACTGTGTGACATCCCTGTGAACTCTAACCCTTAGATTACCTAATGCCCTTATGAGAATGTGAGTTTGCAGTGAATAGAAGTTTCATTTACCCTGGCGGAGCGGAGCAGATCATTCATCCATTTTTGGCACTGCAAGGCGGCCGTTTTTTGTTTCTCACAGACGCTAACCTCCCCGCGACCTCCTCCCTGGCCAGCATGGTCAGGTGGGAGGATATCCCGCTCCCATCCCAAGGAAAGAGGACCTCCAACCTTTCCTGGACAGCCTAGAGAAGAATCCCCTGGGAGGCTTCGCTGAAATGTGGAGCAGAGGATTTTGATCTTCTCAGCACCACATACCTTGTGTGCTACAGAATACCTGGGAAGCAGTGGGTGAATGTATGTCCGGGTGCCAGAACCTTGAATCCCATGAAGTAACGGCAGGGCAGACGAATCCCTGCCACGGGATTTGCCGAGCTCCTCACTGATGCATAGTTAATGAGCTGCAAAGCAGAAGATCGCATGTGTTCAGCTGACCTGTCAACCAGCGGCAACCACACCGACTTGCCAGCCCACCACTGCATTTAATCTCTGGAATGGAAAATACCGCCCTGTGTTTCATTGCTTTCAAACTGATTTTGTCAAACCAAATGTGTTACCCTGCCGCAGATTACATACCCATGCTATCTGTCCACTCCTGCAGTTCCTCTCCCAGTACAGACCCTACCAATGCAACCTCACTGCTGTTCACTGGCCACAATTCCTTAGACTGCAGATAACATCAAGTTAGGTCCAATAGTACTTTAAAATAACTTGGAATAATGTTCACCCAACCTGTTTCTTAGTTAGCTGTATTAGTGACATTTTTAAGGTTCCCAGTTAAGTCATATCTTTCCTAAGATTGAATGCTATAGGAATGCAGGAAATAGCAAGATGGGAAAAGATTGGATCTGGCAGGTCACAAATTGATAACCTGCAGTTTCCCACTTCGTCAAATATCTGCCCAATTCTCCATGTAAGCTGTCCAATCTACAGTCCCCACCGCATTTGAAACCAGCAGTTGCTTATATCGGCTGAAGACGGATAACCATGTTGCATATTTATTTTCATACTTTTGCATCAACTTCAAAGTTGCCAGGTTTTTTTTGACCAGAAATGGAAGAGGCAAGATCTACCCCACTAGCCTGTGCATTTAATGGATTATCCTCCCCCATTTCCACTACCTCCAACATGATGCCACCACCAAACACATTTTTCCATCCCCTCCCCTTTCAGCATTCCGAAGGGACCGTTCCCTCCGTGACGCCCTTGTCCACTCATCAATCACTCCCAACACACAGTCCCCTGCCCGTGGCACCTTTCCATGCAAGTGGAGGAGATGCAACACCTACCCTTTTACCTCATTTCTCCTCACCATCCAAGACCCCAAACACTCCTTCCACGTGAAATATGAATTTATAGGTACATTTTTCAATTTAAGATACTGCTTTAGTTGCTCACAACTCAGTTTGCTCTACTTTGGATAGACAAAACACAGACTGGGTCTGTTCTGTCTGCTAGCAAGACCCTGAGCTTCCAGTCACTTGTCATTTTAATTTTCCACCTTGCTTTCACGCTGATCTCTCTGCCCTTGGCCTCCTCAGTGTTCCAGTGAAGCTCAAGGAACAGTATCTCATCTTTTGATTCGGCACTTTACAGCCTTCCAGTCTCAACATTGAGTTCAATGATTTCAGACCGTAACCTCTGACCCCATTTTGTTTCCTTTCTCTTTGCAGGTTTTGGTGTTACCCTTGTTTTTCACTTCACGTTTTGCTTTCAGATAGCAGCTGTTCATCATTCACCATTCACATCTTCTCTAGACACATCTGTTGTTTCTCTACTTGTCCCATTACCACTCTCGTTGGCCTTGCACAGCCAACCTTTTTGTTATTTAATCCCTCCTGGCTTGCACTGTATCACACACCTTTCACTTTAGTTCTTTTTTCGCACTCTCCCCAATTTCACTTGTTTTAAAACCTATTAAATTTCTAACTTTTGCTAATTATGATGAAAGATCATTAACTTGAAACATTGAGCTGAGTTTTTAAATGGCCACAGAGCTGGATAGGCCCACAATTTCCCACCAAGCTGGCATGCTGGTTTGCCAGCATGTTTATCCCTCCAAGCTATTTTGGAACAGGTCAGTTTGGGGAGGAAAACAGCAAGCAGTGGGAAGCCAATTAGACATCATTAAGGGCCTTTTAAGACCGCTCTGTTGATGGAGGCTGGAATTTTCCAGTCAGCATCCAGGCTCTTTGCTGAGCCTGAAACGTGACTCCAAGGATGGTGGCTCCATCTAACACTTCCCTCATCCCCGTAGCTGTGATTGTAAGATGGCTACAGCTGTGGTCGCAGGTGCCCCATGGAGGGGCTCCCACTGTGACCAATGTAATCTCACCTTGTAAAAAATCTTCAGATGTGCCCTCTCTCGTATATGGGACTGCCAATCTCTCAGGGCTGGCGGGCCTCCTATTGGCCCTCCAGCCTCGGGAGTCCATCTGCTGTCTTTAATTGGATGGTGAACGTGCTCCTTGGCTAGTAAATTGGGAAGCTCATGAAAAATTGTGTCAGGCATTGAATCAATGCAGGGTTAGGACCCGGAAATGCACCGACCCCAGAATTAAAATCCAGCTGGATAATTCTGTTTCTTTCTCCACAGATGCTGCCTGACCCGCTGAGTATTTCCAGTATTTTCTATTTTTATTCCAGTAAATTTTTAAATAAGGATAGCATAGTGGATCGAGATGAATATAAAAACAAAGTTAAAGTTAAGAATCTGATTAAGAGAGCTAAAATATAATATTATATGAAAACATTCAGCATTTCTATAGAGCATAGCTATTCACAGAATCACAGAATTTTAATGGCACAGACAGAGGCCATTTGGCCCATCGTGTCTGCACTGGTTCTCCAAATGAGGATTATGTCCTGGTGCCATTGTTCTTCCTTTTCCCCATACCCCTGCACGTTGTTTCTATTCAAATAATCATCTAGTGCCCTCTTGAATACCTCGATTGAACCTGCCTCCACCACATTTCCAGGTAGTGCATTCCAGACCCGAACCACTCGTGTGAAAAAGTTTTTTCTCAGGTCACATTTGTTTCTTTTCCAAATCACTTTAAATCTGTGCCCTCTCGTTCTTGATCATTTTATGAGCAGGAACAGTTTCTCCCTATCTACTCTGTCCAGTCCCCTCATGATTTTGAACATCTCTATCAAATCCCCTCTTAGCCTTCTCTCCAAGGAGAACAGTCCCAATTTCTTCAATCTACCCTCATAGCTGAAGTTTCTCATCCCTGAAACCATTCTTGTAAATCTCTTCTGCACTCTCTCCAATGCGTTCACATCCTTCCTATAGTGTGTCACCCAGAACTGTACACAATACTCCATCTGAGGCCTAATGAGTGTTTTATATAAATTCAGCATAACCTCCTTGCTCTTGTACTCTATGCCCCTCTTAATAAAGCCCAGGATACTTTATTAACTGCTCTCTCCACGTGTCCTGCCACTTTCAATGATCTATGCACATATACACCAAGGTATTTCTGCTCCTGCACCCCCTTCAAAATTTCACCCATTATTTTATGTTTTCTTTCCATATTCTTTCTACCAAAATGCATTACCTCACACTTCTCCGCATTTACACTGGCATCTGTTGCAAGTTGATAAAAGAAATAGTGGGGCCATCAAAAGGTCCCAAAGTTGGCACGTTATCAAAGAACCAGTGGATGGAAAAGTATTAATTAATAGCTAACCTTAATCCATGCTCAGTTCATTTACCATACTACACCATGGGCAGAATTTTCCCCCCACTGGAGAGGAAGTTTAGGAGCGGGCGCATGGATGCGCGCCTCCGATTGGCACCCCCGATCAGGGGCACGGCGCCATTTTACGTGGGAGGGCTAATTAAGGCCCGCCCAGTGTGACGTCCACCAGGAAACGCTATGTGCTGCCTGTGTGGACGGGGGGGGAATTCCCTGAGCCCGAGAGTGCGGTCTTTCACGCATGCACATGAAAGAGCGCACTTATCTCCCTGAAGCTAAGTGCTGCCTCAGGGAGATCGGCTCCACAATAAAAAGTAGAAAAAAAAATTCCCTGACATGTCCCCTCATGTGACACCGTCACATGAGTTGGTACATATCCATCACTTTCAAATACACAGTTATTAATTTTTTAAAACCTACATGAAACCTCATCCCGCCCGTGGATGAGGTTTCATGCTTTTTCTAATGCCCGCCAGGGCTCCCGGCCTGCCTGCCAACCTTATGGTTGGACAGGCAGGTCCACTAATTACTTTAATGACTTTGTCAATGGCCTCAATTGGCCATTGACAGGCCAGCGGGCGCACAGCTGATTCTGCTGAGCACCCGCCTACCTGAAAATTGAAATGGGGCGGGGTCACCGGGAGTTCTGCCCGACGTCATCCCGCGTCATTTTAGGCGTCGTCGAGTGGGCCCCACCCCCACTCGCTGCCTGGGAAATCCTGGCCTCTATCTATTTAGGTGTTTCATTATCTTGGCTTTCTGGATGGACCATATCCACAACAGATGTTGGGCTCAATGGCCTGTAGTTCCCTGGGTCCAAGCCCCCTATTCTAATGATTTGTGTTATGTTAGCTGTTTTCCAGTCCTCAGGCACTACTTTTTCTAATGATTCCTTAAAAAATGGTAATCACCTTATCTGGAATTTTTATATTTTTTCTGTCCCCCACCCCCAGCTCCCACCTCCCATGATGCAATCTCCCCTGGTCCTGTCCGAACACAGAAAATAATTAATTAGTAATTTGCCATCCTCTTGTTATCAGATAACATGTCACCTTTGGGATCTTTCAATGGCTTCACTGTTTCCTTTATCAACTCGTTACAGTTATATTTCATAGGAATGTTTGGTGTTTTAATATTTCTAGTTATCCTAATGTAATTTTGTATTTTAGCTCTCCAGGCCAGGTTCTTAATCTTTTTTAACTTTGTTTTTATATTCATCTCAGTCCACCATGCTAACCTTATTTTCTCTTATTTCCTACATTGACTCCATTGCTGCTTAAATTGGTTTCTTCCTAAATGCTGTGTACCTATTCTGTGCTCTGTATAGTAATACCATAAATGATCTATTTTTCACCAGCAATTCCCATCTATTAGTGCTATTCAGCCTAGTTTCTTTTGGAAGACCGTTAGATTGAGGGAAGGGCCTTCTTAGAAGGCCGTAAAACATTGTACTATTTGAAGAAAAACCAGAGAATTCTTCTGGTATCCCAGCTAACACTTATCCTTCAGCCAACAACACTGAAACAGATTAATTGGCCATGCCTCATTGCTGCTGTGTGAAAACTGCTTTGCTTCCCTAAATTTCAACAGCAACTATACCTCAAAAGCAATTTATTGACTGTAAAGTACTTTGGGACATCCTGAGATTGTGAAAGGTGCTAAATAAATTAAAGTTCTTTCTTCATACTTTCCTTTAACTCACCCTTTGTTCCCTCCCCACCCCTCCCCAACTCAGTGGGTTGAATGTAATAACCCTTACGATCAAGTTGGGGCAGGGAAGGTCAAGAATGCCCTTCTTGCCCAGAGGCCAATTGGGGCTCTTTGGTGGCCAATTAAGAGCCTCATACCACTGCCACTGGCATTCCCTGCAGATCCAGGGAATTGGGGGGGGTCCTCCTGATTGGGCATCATGTGGCCCCTGGTGGCAAGTGTTGTCCCCGTTGAAAGACCCAGCCCTACCTTCACGATCCCCCACCATCTCGCCAGGCCATGCCTGTTTGGCCCTGGTGAGTCTGGCCAGTATACCTGAACTTCGGGGCCTCCTTATGATGGCTGGGACAGGTGCCTTGCAGTTCCAACAGTGGCCTCTGTCCTCAGCAGCGCTGCTGGGACTGAAGAGCTACCGACAGTAAAACAAGTTTGTCGGGGAGGCAACACAGACTGGTTAGATGCACAATCTGTTTCTGTGTTGTAATTTCAATGTAAATACAATAATTCAAATAGTAAATGCCTATCAACTGTCTTCATGAGCTGTGGTATAAAAGGAGTACTTGACATGCATGACTTGACATTTGTCCTTGGGAGTTTCTCCAATCATGTAACTTCATTTGTAAGTGATTCAGATGGCTGAAATGTAATCTTCATCAGTGTAGTCTGGTGGCTTGGCGAGATGACGAAGTGCTGTCTGCACAAAAAACAGGAAAATTGGCGAGTTGCCTGACATCATGAATCACTTACAAATGAAGTTACATGATTGAAGAAGCTCCCAAGAAGGAAACTAATGTCAAGTCATGCATGTCAAGTACTACGTTTAGTATCATAGCAAATGGTATGACCTTACAGTCGTATTTTATGATATAAAAATGTAATATAATAACATATGTTATTATACTGGCAGTTCTAAAGTAATGTTAAAACCTATTTACTATTGTCTCAAAATCCTGACTTTTTTTCTAAGCATCATGACACAATAAATGGGCAGATTTTTAAACACTGCCTACTTTCCCAAAATTAAACAAGCTCTATTTTGCCTACATCATTAAAATTTTACATATACATATGCTACAATATGAATCTTAAAGCTACTAAATTAAAAATCTAATACAAATGCAAAATATTGTAGATGCTAGAAATCCGAAATAAAAACAGATAAAGCTGTAAATACTCAACAGACCAGGCAGCATCTATGGAGAAAGAAACCGAGTTAGTGTTTCAGGTCAATTTTCATCAGGACTTAAATTACAATGCTGTAATAGAAACAATGCAATATGAATTGGAGAGTAAGGGCAAAATACTGCGGATGCTGGAAATCTAAAACAAAAACAAAAAGTGCTGGAAAAACTCAGCAGGTCTGACAGCATCTGTGGAGAGAAAGACAGAATTAATGTTTTGAATCCATATAACTCTTCAAATTGGAGAGTGTAGGGTGGATATTAACTTGGAGACGTGCTGCTTTTGAGGTCAGGAAACTCAGCAGAATGGATTTCCTACATGTCCTAATGAATTTAACGATAGAATCTGATTACCATTTTTTAAAAATCTGTTCTTGGGAGGCTGCCTGTTGAGTGGGTAAGCAGTTGGCACCTGGTTGGAGCCAGGGAGTGGAGAGAAGGGAGAGATGGATTAGAAAGGCTGGGATGTTGGGTGGGTGGGGAAGGTCACGCGCCAGAGGCAAGATTGGGGCCCAAGCACTGTGGTGTTTGGAGGCCGAAGGAAAAATGAGGTCTGGAAAGGGTTGCCAACCCTCCGGGATTGGCCTGGAGCCTCCAGGAATTGAAAATCAATCTCCAGGACACTGCTGTGTGCATCCCTGGAGAAACATCATCAGGACATTTAAAAAGATTGCTTTCTTTGTCATTTTCTTTCAACACTTCTATTTACCAACTAGAAAAATATTGGGCAGAATTTTATGGCTGACGTGTGGGTGGTGGAGCGCTTAAAATGTCGTGCACTGACGTCGGGCAAGCGCCCCAACGTCAGCGCGTGTCATTGCGATGTTTAGCTGGGCGGGCACGCTATGAAGCGCGACACGTGCCCGCCATTAATTAAAGGCCTTGTTTAGGCCCTTAACTCGGCAATCGATGCCGATTTTGAAGAGCCCGTGTGATCTTCGCCTCGGGTCACGGGTGCAACGGGCAGGCGGGTAACTGATCTTTTAACAAACCTCATCCACAGGCGGGATATGTGGGCTCAGAGGGGTTGTTAATGTTTGATCTGAAGTATTTATTGCAGAAAGTGTTTTAAACTTGTCTGTGTGATTGTTAGCAGTTCAGATCGATTTCCAATAGCTTTCTCTGTACTTTGAAGCTTCAGCTCAGCAGTCTGCAGACAGTAATCTTTATCAGGACTGCGGCCTTCCGGAGGCCTCCATTTAGCCTGGGTATGGATCCTGACATCTCCACTGGAGGCAGCTCCTCTGAGGAGGGAGGGATAGAATAAGGAGGAGGCCAGGAGTGGACAATCAGCCTCCATGGCAGCCACCTTTGGGAGGCCACGCGCAGGCACAAGGGGCGCAGGGCCAAGAGGTTGTCCAAGTTGGAAGGGGCTACAAAAAACGCCACTATCCTGCTGCCAGGGTATACAGGCGGCGAAGCAGCTACCTCAATATGACTGAAGTGCAGTGCCGAAGGAGCTTCAACTGTCAATGGGGGGACAGTGAACTATATCTGTCAGATAATTGGCTCTGAGATCTCCCCTAACTGTGTGGGTGGGCACCCCATGCCAGCGGCTCTGAAGGTCATAGTTGCCCTCCACTTCTATGAACCTGGCTCCTTCCAGGGCTCGGTGGGTGATCTTTGCGGTGTCTCCCAATCAGCTGTCCACACTTGTGTCAAGCAGGTTACAGACACTCTATTCAGATGGGCATTGAACTTTATCCGCTTCCGCTGCGACCAGGCAAGTCAGGCACAGCGAGCCAGAGGCTTTGCAGCCATTGCTGGCTTCCCCCTTGTCCAGGGTGCAATAGACTGCACATATGTGGCCATCAAGGCACCAGCAGGTGAGCCCAGTGCCGTCGTCAACAGGAAGGGCTTCCACTCCATGAACGTGCAGATAGTGTGTGATCACAGGATGGACATTCTGCAAGTTTGTGCAATGTACTCAGGCAGCTCCCACAATGCCTACATCCTCAAACACTCCCAGGTGCAGGGGCTCTTCAGTGCTCCGGCTCGGCTGGATGGTTGGCTGGTGGGTGACAAGGGCTATCCCCTCAGAAGGTGGCTCATGACGCCTCTCCGGCATCCCAGAACAGAAGCTGAGGAGTGCTACAATAGGAGCCAGGGCACCACAAGGGCTGTGGTGGAGAGAGCCATCAGTCTTCTCAAGATGCGCTTCCGTTGCCTGGACTGTGCAGGGGGCGCACTCCAGTACCCTCCAGATCGCATCTCTGAGATAGTGGTAGCATGCTGCGCTCTGCATGATCTTGCTCTGGAAAGGGGGGGTGCAGTTGACGATGGAGACCTTGACGCAGTGGATGAGGCTGCACATGATGAATCCAGCAGTGGCTCAGAGGATGAAGAAGCACAAGGCAATGATGAGGGGCAGCACGCTGACCCGCTACTACACCAAGTAGGCAGGGACACCTGGGACACTTTAATCCAACGAACCTTCAGCTAGCTCCACACACATGGATCTGCAGGACCAGTATTGCCTGGCGCTTCCACACGTGGCACTTAGGTGCTACATCTTCTACCTCATCAGCTGCAACTAAGGGCTTAGTACAGAAACAATAATGTCCACTCAAACACTCATGATATGTCTGTGAAACATACAAATGCAGCACAAAGGAAACACCCTCAGCCATTGTCAGAAAAGTGGACTTTTTGCCGCCAAACTAAAGAACAAACGTCGCTCTGATGCACATATGAAACATCCGCTAATCTCGGGCCAACACAAAATCACCAGTGACAAACCTGTGGAGTGCCTAACGTGCCTTTTGCTTACGTTTGCGGATGCTACATCGAGCTGCCGCCCCATCACTCGGAGTGGCTTGTGAGACAGCCTGCTGACTCTGCTGTCCTGTTGGCCTTGATGACCTTGGCGGCCGTCCTCTGGCCCGTGGAGCCTGTGCTGGCCCCACCTGGGAGGGAGTGGCCATTTCCAGAACTGGCACCTCCCCAGTTGTTGCAGCCTCAACAGATGCAACGGTCACTGGCAGAGGGGTGGTGGAGCTGCTGCCCTCATCTGGAGCACCCTGAGAGGCGTTCAGTCAGTAACACCATTCATCCCTTCCCCCCCTGCCTCATAATGCGCTCAACCTTCAACAACCTAAGGAAATGAACATTGGTGGGGTGGTAAATAGTCAAGAGGAGGCCCAAACATTACACGCGCATACAGACAGGCTGGTCAGATGGCCTAAGGAATGCCACATGGACTGTTATGTGGATAAGTGTGCGGTTAAGCACTTGGGCAAGACTAACAAGGTACGGGAATACATGAGTAATGGTAGCATCGTGGGAAGTCATGACAATTACAGGAACCTAGCTGGGCAGACCCGTTAAGGTAGCAGAACAGGAACATAAGGCGTTTAACAAGGTCAAAGCCAAACTTGCCTTTATTAGCTGAGGAATAGAATGTAGGAAAGGGAGGTCATGTTGCAAGTGCAGAAAACACTGTCGAGGCCACATCTACACTTCTATGTTCACGTGTGACCTGTGTTTCATGGGAAGGATGGCATTGGAGTGGGGAGAGTGCAGAGGTTCCTGACCTGGATGCATGCTGGCCTGGAGATTTGGAGTTATGAGGAAACATTGCATACACTTGCGACATTTGCCGTGGAGCACAGGAGATCAACAGGTCACATTATTGACCTTCATACCGTTATGAGGGGCATAGAACGGGTGGACAGAAGGCAACATTTCCCCTTGGCGCAGGGATGACTAACGTGGTGGCATTTATTTAAGTTGAGTGCCATGAGGTTGACAGGTGAGGTGCTGAGGACCTTTTGGACAGAGTAATGTGGGTAGCAGTGGCTGAAAGGGTGGTGGAGGTATAAACCCTCCTAAGATGCTATAAGTCTTTGGATGTGCAGCAGCGATGCCATGGCATGTTAGGCCATGGGGATAGTGGTCAGAAATTGGGATAAGGCGACTTTGGAAGGTGCTAGAGACGCGCATCCTCAAGGGGCCGAGGAACCTATGTGTATGAGCCACACGTCTGACTGTATCAGTCTGTGAATGAGCAGTGTTGCTGCATTAACAATTGCAGCAATCATCAGTGCTTTGGATGGTGGGGAGACAGAGTGGATGGGACTGTGGCCCTCAAATACCTGGCCGCTGCACCCCAGCCTCATCGACACCTGCCAACCTGGCTGCCTGCCTCCTCCCCAGCTCCAAGGCCTGATCCTCATAAGTGGTGAGGTGCTACAGCACAGCGTGCCCACCACCAGTCCGCAGACGCTCCCAGCTATTGTTCTGTGTTTTTGCCTCCAGAACAGAAAAGAGCATTTATTGGGGCTGATCGCTCATGTACTCTGCACGCACACGCCGCACCCCAACCACAGTGGCCCATATGAGGCCTCCAGCGACTCCTGTCCACACTACTGGTGATCAGTCACCAGAAGATAGTACGGCTGCTCCCAACCCCCTCTCCCAACGGCCACCTTGGACACATTCAGTGTCCATCACTTGGAATAACACATGGGTCTTAGCGCCCATGCCAAGGAAGCGCAACTAGGTGCGGCACCGAGGCCAGCAGATGGCTCTTGGCCACGACACCTTGAGGCTTCCCTTCCACCATCTCAGCACCATCAATAAGACATGTGTTGGAGTTCTGAGTATGTGTCTAGCTGCCTCCCCTGCAGATTTTCCCCAGACTACTCAAATGCGACAAACACCAACATATGCTGCGGGGAGAACCCATCTTCTCCTCAACCACTAAGGCTGATGTCAGCATGGTCACTATCTGTTTGCCCACCCAGCGTGTGCCAAATGCCCAATGCAGGAAAGACACTAAGACGTGGGGGGGTGGAGGGGGCCCTCAAAGGCTAAGGCTACCTGCTGGCTTAAATGGCCAAGGCTGACATTGTCCTCACCCTTCCAGAGCGCAACAAATCATTGAAGCACTTGCGGCACTGTGAACCTGTGCGCTGCACAGCATCTTGAGAGGTTACAGCCTCCGCCACCTCCTGCCATGCCTGCCTGGTCATGTGGGGGGAACCTCCTTCTCTCATCCTCCGGAAATAACACCTCCTGATGGTTTGGCACCTCTTCCAGGAGGACAGCTAGGCAGGCATCAGAGAACCAAGGGGCACATTGGCCCCCTGCTGGTCTACCCTGCAGCCTGCGCCCCCCCCCTCCTCCTCTGCCTTCATCTCTTCTGGAGCCCGGTCGCTGGCCATGGTGAACAGCCTAAAGAAGGCTGCCTGGCGGTACTTTATATAGACTGCTGGTTCCCCATTGGAACCAGCGGTCTGAACACGACCGCCACAGATTTTAATTTCCCGCTAAACATGGGAGTCTGAAACACGCTGGGTGGGCTTTAATTGGCCCGTTTGTGGAAAATGGCGGTGCGGCCCATTTTGCCGGCGGCGATCGGCTCTGCGCCCGCCGCCAATTGGGTCGGACCCACCCGCCCGACAAACGCAAAATCCAGCCCATTGAAAATGGGAAGTAAAGACTGCTTTGCTGACAGTCAAGCACCATCCAAGTGGGTAATGAGTCTTTTTGCTTTCCAGTTGTGTAGGAAAGCAGTACATCACAAGGATGGATGTGTTGGCTGGAGCTTGGGGGCAAGTCATGTGATGAAATCTCCAGGAATACATTTAATCACAGTTGGCAACCCTCGGTCTGGAGCAGGGCGAGATTTGAGGTTACAGTGAAAATTGGAGAACAGAGAAAAGATCAGGGATCGGAGCAGTGGGGAGATAGAAGGGTTATCGGGGGAGACCAGAAGATCCAGGGGGAGATCACAAGGGTCAGGGTTGCCCTACCGGAGGTGGGTTTGGTGGTGGGGGGGGGTTAAATGGCGTGGTGGCTAGTGAAGCAGTTTAACAGAATCCAGTAGGTAAGTAGAAAGGTACTTACCTCCAGGATCCAGCAGCCCTTTCCTCCCTTTAGCCATTGGGTTTCCTAAGGTTCAACATCACGGCTGACCAGGGTTAAATTTAAAATAGTGCCTAAATGAGGCACAGAACCTCATTATAATATTGGCCTCTGATGTCCCCCTGCTGCTGACCTCAATCTTTACTCCGGCCTCCAATCGCCCCACTACTCAGATCCCAATCTTGCCTCTGGCCTCCAATCTTCCCCCACCCAACTCACCTCCCAGTTCCGCCGACGTTAAAACCAGAAGCAGGCAAGCTGGAGTGCGAATTCAACTTTTAATATCCTACCTAACACAAATCTGTCCATTTTTGGGGATTAAAATTTGCCCCCACGTCCTTACTCATGAGGTGGTTAACACTGCTGATTAACATATAAAGAGACCTAGCCTACATTTTTTTCCATGTTGGTCAACATTTTCATCTGTATACACCAGCATTGAAGTTATCAAATCTGGACAAGTCCACAACCAAGAAACCAAGCTGTGAATGAACCTTTTCAGCAACCGTGTTACCCCCACCCTACCCCTACTAGGGCTGTCTGTACCTTGCTCGTCCTGCTTTCTACCCTTAATGTCACCATTAGCACATTTCTTAGCTAATATCACCACCATCAACACCTCTTTGTCCTTTTGTCTATGATGTCTTTTGGCAATCTCCACCTATCATTGGCCCTCTATCCAGCTCTACCTGTCCCACCCCCCCTTAAACCAGCTTATATTTCACCTCTTTTCCATTTTTCCTTAGTTCTGGTGAAGTGTCATACGGACTCGAAACGTTAACTGTATTCCTCTCCGCAGATGCTGTCAGACCTGCAGAGTTTTTCCAGGTATTTTTGGGTTTTTTTTGGATTTCCAGCATCCGCAGTTTTTTGTTTTTATCCTGTTAGGAAAATGGTTTGTACCTTCATAATGTACAATTGCAGTGTTGTTGCTGCTACTTTGAATCTGCAACGCAAATGAGGCGAATGCAGAGCACCTTGCTGCTTCATCACACTGTGGCACAGTTTCACAATTGGCATGGGTTTCTTTTCCTTTTAAATTTCATGTCCAGTGAGAAATAAAATAGGGTTTTTTATTGGAAGACAAAGGCCATGTTTGGCACATGATACACTTGGCATGTTCCCTGTTTTGGGAGTGCTTTCTCTGAAACTCAAAATATAATACAAAGTTACTGAGCAGTTCAAATGTTAACACAATTCTCAAATGGTCAAGTACAGTTTTAAAGACACAGGTGCTCAATGCAAGTTGGAATTTGTGTGCTTTATAGTTTGAGATGGAGACTAGGTGCACTCTTATTCTACAATAAGAAGCTGAATCTTCCAATTTTTCACTGCTGTTTTGTCTCTAGTAGACAATTGCATGTTCACTGCAGGAGACAACCCAATGCCTTTGTGAGCATAATTATCCTCCCCTATTAGGAAAATAGTTTGTTTAGCCCCTTATGCGCTACTGTTACTAGCATAAAACAGAATTAGAATTTGAAAACAATGTCTTGCCTGGAGGTCTGATTTGTTTATCTGACTCATCCTACAACCTGATATTGTTTTTTACTCTTAACCTATTCACTTGGTGAGATACAATCTAAAATTGAGGGATTTAGGGTTATTAAAGTGACTGGAGGAGAGAGTCAACTCACAGTAGATTTCTGCTGAGCATGGTTCAAGGTGTATGCGATCCAATAGCTTCAGCTACTGACCAGGATTTTTTTCTCAAGCAGATGTATCCTGCCACTTGCACTGGTTTGAATTTGAGGTTTTCAGTCCACAATCCACAGGGCTGACATTGCAAACATTGTCAGGAGAAATAAAACATTTTCTGCACTGACTTGTTCTGTACAATCTCCTAAGCTCTTGTAATTGGCTGCAGGTAACAGTAATTAACTTCGGAGTTAAAACCCTCCTAAACATGTTTCGAGTGGAAATGGTCAAAGGAAAAAAGTTTTCATATTTGAATAGCAGACTCATGTTTTATTCACTGATTTATTTAAAATTCAGCAGATTCTGACATGTAGTTTAATTTTCACAATTTTTAACCTGCTTTTAAGGACAGTTCTTAACAGTGTTGATTCTGTATATTTGTTGCATAAAAACAGCATATGTTCAATTTACAAGCTTAAGTTAAGAGGAAATTACTATACTAGAAAGGCTTTCAATTCTCCCTTCACAAAGCCAGTTTCATCAAGAATTTCTGTTTCATAAAATGGAAATTCCCATAACAAAGATGATAAAAGAAATGAAAAATCACTGATCTTCACAATAACTGTGCTTTTGGAGTGTTTCCATACTACATGCAAAAGATTTCTGTGAAAAATCACTTTTACAGTACTGCAAGGTAGGCTGTACTCCTGCTTCAGTTGCTGTCAGTGAAATAACTGATCATTTATAAAAGGTTACGTTATTACCATAAAAGCATTGGTAACTGATGACTCCTTCTTGTCTAAAAGATAATGGCTGGAATTTTTGGTCCCTCTCACTGACGGGATCTTCCATTCCCGCTGAAGTCAACGGACATTTGAATGGCTCACTGCATCCTCTGCAGGGGAACTTGCTGTGGCGGGGCCTTAAGTTTAAGCCATTTCTTAAATATAACATTGTTCAAGGAATGCTTTGTGAAACAAAAGACATGTCAACTTTCATAAACACAGACAATAAGTAATACAGTCCCGAATGCTTGGGACCACGTTATTTCTGGTTTTTGGAATTTTCTGTATTATAGAATGATGTTAGAATGCCTGACCACAAGTGTGTGAACCAGAAAGCAGTGTAGATATAAATATTTACCTGAAACATAAAACAGTGATAAGATGTTATAGCACAGCATTAAAATTGTTTTACAATTTTAAGGTTGGCGGGCAGGCGAAAAGCCCAAGCAGCTTTTGCATTTTTCAGGAAAGCTCATCCACAAGCGGGATGAGGTTTCCTGAAGCTTTTATTAAATAAATAAATAAATTTTCATAAATATAAAAACATGTCTCAACTCATGCGACACAGTCACATGAGGGGTCATGATTAAATAAATTTTTTAATCATTTATTCAATCCTTTTAATATCCATTCAGTCTCCCTGAGGCAGCTCCGTGCCTCAACCGTGCTTGCAAGAGCGCTTGTCCAGACTCTCCCTCCTCCCCACAACTGCACAGGTAGCGCTGAGTGCTACCAGTCACATATTACGCTGGGCGGGCCTTAATTGGCCCGCCCGCGTAAAATGGTGGTGTGAAGCCGATCGCGGGTGGCGATCGGCTCCACGCCCACCCCCGCCCGTTCCCACCCAGCCTGCCCACCATATGAAAAATCCTACCCATAGTATTAAAGAACAAGATGGCTTGTGATTTTATCTACAGTTGACATAACATTACAGTTCCTAATGAAAGTAGTTTCATATTTTAGAGCTTCTTTGGTCATAATGGCTAAAGTTTTGAAACTTTGAGCAGAACTTATTTGTTACAGTAAAATATTTCTCATTTCAAGAATACTTAGTTGCATTTTGCTCTATGATAGACAAAAGAAGAATCTGTACTTTGTCTCACTTAGTATTCACTAATATTAGAAATTGCATTTTTATGATTAAAAGCAACATTTTTTACCATGACTTTGAAATGATAGGCAGCTGGTTGCTTCTTATCAAAACACTTGTAAGAATCACACGCCAGTTATTTGATAGCTCAGCAATTTTATTTTGTGAAAGAGGGAATTATATGGATTAGGAAGCTCCAAGGTTCAGTCCTTGGTTTGTGCTCAGTACCTGCTACCTGGCAGGATTATGCTAGGGAGCTACAATGGACAGCAGTAGCCCTAGATTAGGAGCAAAAAAATAGCCACGTTTCTCACTCCTAGGGAAGAATATAACCCAAGTGATAGGGTGACGTTTGGGGAAGTCCCACTATTTTATTATTCATTCATGGGATGTGGGCATCACTGGCTAGGCCAGCATTTATTGCCCATCCCTAATTGCTGTTGAGAGCTGAGTGGCTTGCTCAGCCATTTCAGAGAGCATTTAAGAGTCAACCACATTGCTGTGGGTCTGGAGTCACATACAGGCCAGACCAGGTAAGAATGGCAGATTTCCTTCCCTATAGGGATATTAGAGTTCCAGATGGGTTTTTACAACAATCGACAATGGTTTCATGGTCATCATTAGACTTTTAATTCCAGATATTTTTACTTAAATTGAAATTTCACCATCTGTCGTGGTGGGATTCAAACCCAGGCCCCCAGAACATTATCCTGGGTATCTATATTACCAGTCCAGTGACAATACCACTACGCCACTGCCTCCCTCATCAGTGACTAGTGGTAGAGCTCCCCTGTGATCAAGGACCCCAAGAGGGGAAATCCACTCCTCGGTAGCTGCTGACCAATCAGTGGCCAGCAGCTCTCCATTACAGGCAATGCCACCATGTTAGCTACTGACAATGCACCCTCCAGAGGCCCAGGATCGGTGAGGGATCCAGGCCACAGGTGAGTGGAGGATGGGGTCAGGATTGCGAGGAGGGAATTTCTGACGGGAACGCAGGAAGCTGGAAGAAAAGGCAAGGGGTGACTCTCAGTAGGCACTGAGTGCCTCCGAGTACCACACAACAAGAGACCCCCCTGCACCCCCCCCCTCCCCGGCCTGAACACTGCAAGCAAATTTAACAGGCTTTGCTTTGTGGGCTCCCCACGTGGCGACTGCCCCACCTACCACTGGTTGGATACCAGCGGCAATGAGATGAGGCCCATAAGCAGGGATTGATTTCCCACTTAAGGGCCTCAATTAACATCAGGGTGGAAAGGCCATTCACAAGCTTTCCTGGATTTAATTAGGGCATCCACCCGCTCCTTTTAATCCAATTAAATGCCCCCACCTGTATCTCTTGTGATGGCATTAAATTCCACCCATAATCTCTACTTACACATTCTTGCTGCAAGTGTTCTTACAGAGATCTCCAATCTGGAGACTAAGTCCAGTGGCAGGGAGGGAAGTTGAAGTGATTCCCGCTGGGCAGCGGAAAAGCTGAACACGCACGATCTTCCGCTGTTCAGCTCATTAATTATGCATCCATGAGGAGCTCAGCGAATCTTGTGGAGGGGTGGGTAGGAAGTTGCCCACCCCGCCATTAGGGGTTGAAGGCCAATTGGCGCCATATTTAAAGGGGACCCAGACAGCCACTCACTCACTGCAGGCCAGGAGCTCCAGATTCTGCATCAAACAGTTGTCCAAGGGAAGAAAGCAACCGTCGACCCCACGGTTCAGCGACACCTCCCTGGACACACTCGTCCAGGCCATCCAGGAAAGGCAGGATGTGCCGTTTCTGAGAAATGGGAGCAGGAGGCCCTCCCACCTGACCGCCAGGCTGTTAGCGCCCATGGGACAAAAGAAAGATCAGCCTGCAGTGCAGGAAGAGAACAAATAATCAGTTGTGCTCCGCCAGGATAAGTGCACTATCTACTCACTGCAAACTCACACTCTCATAAGCAGTCTAAGGATTAATATGGGATGTCACACACAACTAGCAGATGGGACACCAGCGCAGATGCACAAAATTGCAAACTTTTTTCTTGCCGTCGGGAAACTGATTGTTTGACACATGCCAACGTGTGCCCCCCATGCTACGATTTCCGCTGCTGGCAGGAGCGGAAGATTCCACCCATTGGGTGAGGATAGGCTTGACTGTAATGTTCCTCTATCCCAGGTGTCTGGGATAGCACTGCCCATTACAACTGACACAAATATTTGGACATGATGCAAGAGAGTCCTCATGCCATAGGAACATCCTGCTAAGAAGTTGATGCTTGGAGGAGGAGACAACAGTGGAGAAAATTTGTTCAGGATGAAAATTACAGATCTGAAAGGCAAAGAACAAGCTAACCATCTTGGAGGCAAAAGAACATAAGTCGATGGAATAAGAGATATAGGAAGTGGAGAATGAATGAATCCATTGAGACTGATGGCAAATTAATTTTCAATGTATTTGTACCACTGATCAAAAGCATATGTAGAGACATAGAGATTAACATTTGTTATTAAAACTGTATGCTTGTTATTAAGGCTGTAAAGAACTTTGGGTCATCCTGTGCTCAAGAAAGGCGCAATACAAATGCAAGTCTTTCCCATTCCTTTTTCTTTCATATCTTTCCTAATAATATGGCAAAGGGAGAGGACAATCAGTCTTATCGTTTTCATTTCGCTTTTACTTAAGTTAGGTTTCTGCCCAATTTATTTCTCCCCTGCTATTGAGAAATTCTCTCTGAACATTTTAACTTATTGAAATTGCTTCAGCTGTGTATAGGCTATTTATGCATAAAACCTTTCCTCAATCTCTGCTGTTATGACCCTATAAGATGCATCCAAAACACAATTGGTTCATTCATTTTCCATTGGCTACTATTTTTCTATCTCATTAGGGAGATTTGATAGAAGTTTACAAAATTGTGAGGGGTATAGACAGAGTAAATGCGAGTAGGCTCTTTCCACTTAGATTAGGAGAGATAAACACGAGAGGACATGGCTTTAGGATGAAAGGGGAAAGGTTTAGGGGGAACATTAGGAGGAACTTCTTCACTCAGAGAGTGGTGAGAGTGTAGAACGAGCTACCATCTGACATGGTAAATGCGGGCTCACTCTTAAGTTTTAAGAATAAATTAGATAGATACATGGATGGGAGAGGTCTGGAGGGTTATGGATTAGGTGCTGGTCAATGGGACTAGCGGAATAATATTTCGGCACAAACTAGAAGGGCCAAATGGCCTGTTTTCTGTGCTGTAGTGTTCTATGGTTCTATGGTTCATTCTGACCCCATACAATGGCTTAAGGCAGCCGTGCTGAGGTGAAGTACACAAAATCATAAGGACAGAGCAGGAGATGGGAGGGATAATAATTTGTTGTTGCCCTGTCGCATTATTTTGGTGCATCAATGAGCTGTACCATCTCATGTTCATTTTGTCATGTCACTAAGACATGGGAATAAATCAAAACTGTACATCAAAACTTTATTCTTTTTGCTATTTTTAAAATTGACTTTTGGTCAACTTTTGGCTGATACAGGTCACATGACTCACAAGATTGGCTCTCTGTTCTGGAAGCTTCCAACAGAGATTACAAGAACAAAAGATATCCACTCTCATCCTTGTGAAATCTCACCCCTTTATAAGGCCACATTATAGTCACGAAACTAGATGACTAACAGATGAACTGACTCCCTCCAACTAGGACGATAACAAAGATAAAGACAAAACTTGTTATACCTGAAGTGGTATAAACAGCCACCATTTCACACCTAAGGGAAACAATGGATTTTGGCCAGAAACACAGAAACTGCTTGCGAGGCTGCAGTTAAATCATGGGCCACATCACATGACCCCATGCATCTCGCCTTTTGGACTGTTTTAATATTACATTTTGAGCCTCTCAGCTCAGACTGATGATTTAATACCAACTGGAAAGAACTCCAGCAGATCTCCCGACTGACTAAACAGCCAGAAACCATCTCTCAACTCCTCGAAGCCTGTTTGAAGCCTCTGATCATCGCCTGCCAAGCAGTCTAAGCGCAGAAACCCCATTGTGCTGCATCGTCATCCATTTCAAGGATTTTCGTGTTGGCTGTCTCCAACCAGAAACTCATCTGGACTGAACTCCACCACGAAGGAAACACCCTCTAGACTTTGACTTCTCAGACTTTGGAAATCACATGAACTAATATTAATTTCTGTAGTTCTTTCCCTGTTGGTGTCCATAGTTGTAAATCTTATTCTTTTCTACTCCACCCCCCACCCTCTTACTGTATATGTGTTTGTGAGATTATGAACATTCTCCCTTTCTGCCACCCTGGGTTTGGATGTGAATAAACTAATCTTCTGAGTTAATGATAACGCGAGCTTGCTGCGAGTTATTATTAAATTGGATCACACAAACTGAGGGTTTGTAGAAACACACCACAGCCTATTTTAAAAAGGATTCAAAAACACCTCTGCTTACGGACAAAGGGAGAGAGGATAAAGAAGTTCAGTTTTGCTCTCTCCTGTCCATAACACTCTTAATGAGTCTTTTTGAGGGCAGTTTTACAAAACTAGAAGTGCATTTAGAACATTTTCTACAAAGCTATATGATTGAGAATTTGGGAGCTATTGTGATTTTGTGAATAGTTACCCACCCTCCCCCTTAATAACAGTAAAGATGGAATGAGTTATCAACATAAAAGTTGCTTGGAACAGTGAAATAGTGGGGATCATACTTCATTATCTAGTCATACTAATTAATGGAAGTAATAGTTACTCATGTTTGCTGAAAGGAGTTAATTCAGCCAGTATTCTTCCAGACTCCCTTGCTGTGTGACCATATAGCAGGGGTGGGGAACCTACGGCCCATGGGTCGGATCTGACTCGTTGCTCAATTTCATCCGGCCGTCAGCAAGATTTCTTAATAATAGACCTATGACAGTAGCACTTTCAAAATAGCATTTATCATCATCATTACGAATTTGCTTTGGATAAAAGCGTCAGTTAAATTACTATAATAATATTTAACAATATAATATTCAAATTCAGCCATCGCATTAAAACAGCGGGTGAGTTAAATATTTCTATATTCTCTCTAAAAACAAACCAAATTAAATTGAATTTTATGTGTGTGGCCCGCAAATGATTTTGTCTATGTGTGAACGGCCCATGATAAGATAAAGGTTCCCCACCCCTGCCATACAGCTATTAAACGCAGAAATATGCTGCAGTAACAATATTCAAAGAAAAAAACGTCCCTTTCTACTTCGTGTTAAGTACAGAGACTGCAGAATTATGTGTCCTATATGACTGGAGGAGGAATCTACAAATCACCTGCTACTAAATGTTTAGTTGCTGGACTAAGGAATGTGTGGGTAGGTTAACCTTCTAAAGGCCTTGCCTCGATTTGATTCAGTAAGGATAATTTTAGCAACTGATGATGTGGTACACAGACCATTTACTAGTGCTGGCATTGGTATAATAAAGCTCATAGTTTTTACAAAAGCAAAATACTATGGATGCTGTGAATCTGAAATAAAAACGGATAATGCTGGAAATACTCAGCAGGTCAAGCATCATTTTATGGAGCGAGAAACAGAGTTAATATTTCAGGTCAAAAAGCTTTCACCAGAACTGCTAACTCACAATTTAACTCATAATTTTGTTAACTCATTGCTAACGCATAATTTTTAAAACTTATCCTACAGGTTACTTTGGCACCTAACAATAAAAGATCTCTCTGACATATATTGATTACTAGTCTGTGTTTTCTTTCTCACACAGGGTGCAAAGGCTTGTTTTTTGCGTGATATCCCATTCTCTGCTATCTACTTCCCTTGTTATTCTCACTTAAAAATCGCCTTTGCAGATGGGAATGGACAGGTGCACCCTGTAAGTCTGCTGTTGTCAGGAGCTTTGGCTGGTGAGCATCCACTTTTCGCCTCTGCCTATACTGTGCCTGCTTAATAGAAGTGTTGGTGCCATGACTACCTTCTATGATACATAGATCATTTTTCAAAGTGTATTCTCAATTTAAGTTTAATTCTTCTGCTAGACCTTGGTTTGAAAAAGCTGTTGAAAATTAATATTGTGGTTGCAAGAAACTGGGTATTCAGTTTAAGGTGATTCACCGTTTGACTCCCCAAAGTCTGTTCACCATCTACGAGGCACAAGTTAGGAATGTGATGTGAATAATTTCCACTTTCATGGACGAGTGTAGTTCCGACCACTCAAGAATTCAACACCATCCAGAATAAAGCAACTCGTTTGATTGACACTCCATCCACCATCTTAAATATTCACTCCCTCCACCACTGGCACACCTTAGCTGCAGTGAGTGCTAGCTATGTGATGCACTACTGCAACCTGCCAAGGTTTCTGCAGTAACCCCTCCTAAACCCACAACTTCTACCACCTAGAAGAACAGCTATTACAGATGAATGGGAACGCTGCCATTTCCAAGTCAGCCTCCAAGCTACACACCATCTTGACTTGAAAATTTATCTCGATTCCTTCATCATCATTGGGTCAAATTCATGGAACTCCATCCCTAACAGCACTGTACCTTTGCCACACACACTGTAGCAGTTTGAGAAGATGGCTCACCTCGAGGGCAATTCTGGATGAGCAATAAATGCTGGCTTTGCCAGCTATGCCCACATGCTATGAATTTAAAAAAATAGTTTGATCTAAGAAACTTGTGTATTTGGTTAGGCTGTGTTGGTTTGGGCCAAAAACTGATGTGAAAATTATTTTAATCCTGATTATGTCACAGAATTTACATTTGTGACTGATTCTCTGCCATTGTAAACTTTATTAATCCCCTGAGGCCTGTTTGCTGAAGGCTAAATATGCAATTCCATAATATCATGGAAACCAAATTTTTAAATTTAGGCCAATTTAACAGATTAAAAAATAAATATATACTAAGAATATAACATTGATTCTGTCTACATCTTTAAGAAATGGGTCCCAGTTCTTTAGTTTTGATGTTACAGAATAAATTGCAAGACTGGTGTGGATTACATATCCCATGCATATGCCTATCTCAGGTAGTAATTTTATGCACTATTTCAAGTTGAGCTTTTTTCTTCCTTCCTCCCTCATTCTGATTTTTCTACACTAAAGACCAACGTGATTCTAGGAAGCTGACAGGTGTCTTGCCGCCATGCTTCTGTTAATTATATCAAGTCATGATAACCTGTGCAATAGCATGGTTATTCTGTGATTTTTCTTTTCTCACTGTAGGAGAACACTTGAAGAGGAATCGTCCCAGATTTGCACTAAGTGCAGTAGCAGGTGGGAAAAATGATGTTTTACCCTTCGGCTGCAATGGCGGCTTCTCATGCCGTAACGACCTAAACCCGCCGCATTAATTATGCCTTCCCAGGAAACATGCTCTTTCGATGGCAGGCACACTCTCTTTCACCAGCCACGCCATCACCTCAGCACTTCATCACACTGGGCGCCACATTTAAAGTGCAGCCACACGCACACCTCTCAGTGCATCCGGCCCAGGACTGCTGCACAGAAGACAGGATGGCCCTGAAAGGCAAAAAGACTGCAGCCCCCTGGTTTAGTAATGTGTCCCTTGAGCGCCTTTTTGACACCTTGGGAGCCCAACGTGATGTGCTGTACCCCCACTCTGGCCACAGGATGTGCAGCAACATCACTAATCCAGCATGGGAGGTGGTGAAGAGAGTGGTCAGCACCAGTTGCCCTGCAAAAGAGGACAGCCACCCAGTACCGCAACAGGATGAGTGGTCTCATCCATTCTGCCAGGGTAAGTTAGTTTTCTGATCACTCTCAATTCTCACACTCACAAACCCATCACATATCCACAGGGATCTCACACCTCAAGGGCCAACACTACTAACTCTCTCACACACCCTCACATCTCTGTCAGGCTCATATCGTCTCGAACTCACATTCCCATCCCGTCCATGGCTCTGCTCACCATCGCCAGTTGTGTCATCGCGCTGACAGGTGAGGTCATGGACCATGCCTGTGGTGAATGTAAGGTCAGCGGCAAACACCCGCACCACATCATCCCTCTCTCAACGCAAATGTAAGTGCTCTTTCTCTGGCTTTTGACTGCGCTACTATGCACTAATTATCTCTACTTCAGTTCACAGGGAGCTCTGCTAAACGACCAACACCCTCAGCCAGCCAGCCCCTCAGCTCCATCCAGGTCCTCGCCTCCAGCCAAGAGGACACCTCCTCCATTGAAGAGCTGGTAATAGCAGCCTGGAAGACCCGTCACAGCATTTACCCACATCCTCCACCAGCGCAGAGACACACACTTTGGTGGGACCTAGATCTAGAACAGGCTCGGGTTCACAATCTGTTGGTCACCACACAGACATGTGTCCACAGCAGGAGGGGACAGGTGCAGCCGAGCTTCCCGGCACTTGGAGGACTGCTGGATAAGAGGCATCTGCGAGGTCCAAGTCAGATGATGAACCTCTGGATTTGGCCTTCCAACTCATCCTGGAGAGTCAGCAGCAGGTGGGGCAACATCACAAAGAGTGTTGGAAGTTCTGGCTTGCGAGCTGGAGGAGTGCATCTGCCTGCTCTATGATGAAGTGGTGCCCACATGTGTACATATGGAGGTCTCCATAGGAAGGATGGCAGACGCCATGGAGAACCGGTTCAGCAGAACATGTTGACATATGCAGACCAGCACTCCATCACGGGGGCCATGAGTAAGTTCCTGTAGTGGCAAAGTGGAAGGGAAAAGGGGCACCTTGACATCCCTGCAGGTGCTCCTTTCCCTCAAGGAGTCAGGCCAGGGCCCCTGGACACTTGAAGGGAGGAGAAGCGGCAGCTGGACACCCCCCAGGTGATCCACTCATGAATCTCAGAGGCTGTCCTCTCTCTCCGAGTCCTGTTTGCCTGTGAGCCCCTCAACCTTGACCTCTGTCACTGCAGAGGGAGCAGCTAGCCAACGAGTGATTCTGGAGGGAAAAGTGTGTGTGTGTGGCAGGACCTTTTGGAGCTCCGTACAAGCACTCTCCCACGCACGCGGATCCTTCCCGTTTCACACTCACCTCAATGTCCTGAGCTTTTCAATGCTGCCTTGCTTTCAGTTGTCCATCGGAGCTGGCCTGTATCACCGCCCACCCATTGATCACACTCCCATGCAGCACCTGACCTAGCCCACCATGACTCTTGTTTCACTTTCGATTTAGATAGCACGGTGGTGATACAGTATTTCATTCACTCCCCCATCCTTTCCCTTCCCCCAATTACCCATTTCCTTTCCCCCATCACTGGTGACCCCACTGGCATCACCTCCCCGCCACGACCTACCAGCCACAACCCTTCTCTTTCTGGGATGTCCAGGTGAACGTGCACATTCCCTTCCTTCCTCCCCAACCTCCTACTTCCCACCCCCAGGGTCCATGTCTGCCTCCGAGCCCCCACCAACCACCCTCACCATCCCTTCTACTGATACCGTCGGACCCTCACCCTCCCACCCTACCGCCTCACTCTGCCCTTGATCATTCTCACCATTCCCTTGTACCACGCCCACCCTCAGTTCGCTTCCCAGGAGGTAGTCATGGACTCATCAGAGACCTCCCTTGCACATTCACCTGGAGATCCCCCCCCCACACTCTGGACCCCTTCCCCCCTTGGTGCCCCTTCTCCCCTTGGAGCCCACTACCCCCTTGGAACCCCTTCCTCCCCACCAGAACGCCTTGTCCCCCTGGAACCCCTTGTCCCCCTAGAACCACTACCCCCACTTGGAACCCCTTTCCCCCTTGGCACTCCTTCCTTCTGGAACTCCTTCCCCTCCCAGACTCCCTCCCCTGCCTTAGTCCTTCCTGCACCCCCGGACTCCCAGACTCTGTCACACACCCTATTTCTTCCACCACCTTTAGTCCTTCCCCCTCCTGACTCCTTCCTCCAGCCTTACTTCTTTCTCCAGCCTTACTCCTTCCCTATTCCTGACTCCTTCCTCCACCCTTACTTCTTCCTCCCCACTCCACACTCCTTTCTCCCCACAGACTCCCTCCCCGTTCCGCACTCCTTCCTCCCTCTGGACTCTCTCGCCTCTCTGCACTCCTTCCCCCCTCTGAACTCCTTCCCTTACACCTTCCAACCCCCTTTACCCCTACCTCCCCAGTTGCCATCTTCTCCCCCATTACCCCCTCCTCCCCCATACTCCCTTCCCCACCAACCTCCCCCTGACACCTTTGTTCTCCCCTCCCAACCTCACTCCCCGACACCTTCATACTGCTCCCCCCCACCCCCCCCACCCCCAGCCTCACCACCCCCCCGACACCTCTTCCTCTCTCAGTTGATCCTAGACCTTCCACTCCATCCTCAATGGTGACTTTCCAACTTCTGTGAGCTGCTTTGCAGCAGAGCCATGTCCATGAGAATTCACCCAGCATGCGATGGACATTCCTCCAGGGTCCTGTTGCTCTCAGGCTCCAGCATCTTCTACTCCTTGAATGTCCGCGATGTCAGCAAGACCCTGGTGGTAAGTTCCGACTTCTGCACGTCACACTTGTGAAGATATGTCCTGCACCGGTGTGTTTTCCTGCTGACGTGGGTGGATGATCCAGCATGGGTGTATGATTCTGGCAAGCTGGCCTTATAATGATGTGCAGATGTATTACAATGAGGTTCCCATGTCCGCTGGCGGGAAACGCGGCCCACCATTGATGGGCTGAGCGGACAATCGCAAACTGGTTTCACGAGGTTTTGAAACCGATTTCTATCTCTGGCCTTCTCGCCATATTGTCTGCTCATGCTGGCGAACATGCCAGCGGGCATGGAAAATTCACCCTTGGATTCCATTAGATATTAGAAATCCAATAGTGAATCCATTGGAAGCAATTCAATAATGCATTTCGATTTGTTTGCTGCAAATGCATAGTCTTTTCAAAGCCATTAATGTGACTTTAAATGAATCTACATGTGTAAATGTCATGCATGCACAATTAGGGTAATACACATTTGCAACAGTGAGGATCTGGCTAGGATTCTCCTCGATGTTGGGGAAGGTTTGCGTAGGTCAACAAATGTGAAACTGCATTCTGAGCCATACCCAAAATAGCACATGGAGTCTACAGATTTGCTGACAGCATTCAAAGATTGGAGGCATTAGCAAAACCATTTCTCAAATAGAACTTGATGCCTCTGAAGTCTTTCCAGTTTTCTGCAGAGTGCAGGTTACTGTACAGATGTTCGTAGTAAAAGGCTACTAATAAGAATAAGATCATGAGAAATAGGAGCAGATCATTCAGCTCATCGGGCACGCTCCACCATTCAATAAGATCATGGCTGACCTGATTGTGGCCTTAACTCCACTTTTCTGTCTGCCCCTATAACCCTTGTGTGCCTTGTCAATCAAAAATCTGATTGGCTCAGACTTGAATATATTCAATGACCCAGCCTCCACTATTCACTGTGGCAGGGAATTCCAAAGACTAACGACCCTCTGAGAGAAGAAATTCCTCCTCATCACCTTAAATGGAAGACCCCTTATTTTGAAACTGTGCCTCCCCTGCTTCTAGATTTTCCCATGAAGGAAAAGACCTTCTCAGCATCTACCTGGAAAGTCCCTCAGACAGAATCTTACACGTTTCATTAAGATCACCCGTCATTCTTTTAAACTCCACTGCCCAACCTTACTTGATAAATCCACCCCTTCATCCCAGGAACCTCCCTAGTGAACCTTTAAAAACTGTGTACAATGCATGTATATGCTTTCTTGTGTAAGGAGACCAAAACTGTGCACAGTACTCTAGGTGTGGTCTCACCAATGTGCTGTACAGTTTTAGCAATCCTTCTCTACTTTTATGCTCCATCCCACTTGCAATAAAGGCCAACATTCCATTTGCCTTCCTAATTACTTGCTGCACCTGCATGCTAACTTTTTGTGATGTATGTACAAGGACACTCAGATCCCTCTGTACCACAGCATTCTGCAGTCTCTCTCCATTCAAATAATATTTAGCTTTTTTATTCTTCTTGCCAAACAACCTCACATTTTAATTTTCCCACATTATGCTCCATCTGCCAAATTTTTGTCCACTCATGTAAAGGGCTGAATTTTGCGTTTGTCGGGCGGGCGGACCCGAACCAATCGGCGGCGGGCACGTAGCTGATCGCCACTGGTGAAACAGC
This sequence comes from Cetorhinus maximus, assembly GCF_964194155.1. Taxonomy (NCBI): domain Eukaryota; kingdom Metazoa; phylum Chordata; class Chondrichthyes; order Lamniformes; family Cetorhinidae; genus Cetorhinus; species Cetorhinus maximus. Next base: position 102,681,387 of record NC_135881.1, read on the forward strand.
CCACGCCGCCATTTTGCACAGGCGGGCCAATTAAAGCCCACCCAGCGCATTTCAGACTCCTGTGTCCAGTGGGAAATTCAAATCTGCGGTGGGCGTGTTCAGACTGCCGGTTCCAGTGGGGAACCAGCAGTCTGTATAACGAACGGCCGGGCAGCCTCCTTTAGGCTGTTCACCATGGCCAGCGACCGGACTCCAGAAGAGGTGAGGGCAGAGGAGGAGGGGGGCAGGCTGCAGGGTGGGCCAGCGGGGGGGGGCAATGTGCTCCTTGGTTCTCCGATGCCTGCCTTGCTGTCCTCTTGGAAGAGGTGTCAAATCATCGGGAGGTGTTGTTTCCAGAGGATGGGAGGAGGAGAGCCCCCCACGTGACCAGGCAGGCATGGCAGGAGGTGGCAGAGGCTGTAACCTCTCAAGATGCTGTGCGGCGCACAGGAACACAGTGCCATAAGCGCTTCAATGATTTGTTGCACTTTGGAAGGGTGAGTACCATGTCGGCCTTGGCCATTTTATCCAGCAGGTAACCTTAACCTTTGAGGCCCCCACCCGCCCCACATGTCTTAGTGTCGTTGCTGCATTGGGAATTTGGCACACGCTGGGTGGGCTAACAGATAGTGACCATGCTTACATCAGCCTTAGAGGTTGAGGAGAAGATGGGTTCTCCCCGCATATGTTGGTGTTTGTCGCATTGAAGTAGTCTGGGGGCAACCTGCAGGGGAGCCAGCTAGACACATACTCAGAACTCCAATACATGTCTTATTGATGGTAATGAGATGGTGCAAGGGGAGCCTCAAGGTGTCATGGCCTAGAGCCATCTACTGGCCTCAGCGCCGCACCTAGTTGCGCCTCCTTGCCATGGACGCTAAGACCCGTGTGTTATTCAAAGTGATGGACGCCAAATGTGTCCAAGGTGGCCATTGGTGGAGGGGGTTGGGGCAGCTGTACTATCTTCTGGTGACTGATCACCAGTAGTGTGGACAGGAGTCGCTGGAGGCCTCAGATGGGCCACTGTGGTTGGGGTGTGGCGTGCAGAGTACATGAGCAATCAGCCCCAATAAATGCTCTTCTCTGTTCTGCAGGCAAAAACAGAACAATAGCCGAGAGCGTCTGTGGACTGGTGGTGGGCACACCGTGCTGTAGCACCTCACCACTTATGAGGAGCAGGCCATGGAGCAGGGGAGGAGGCAGGCGGCCAGATCGGGAGGTGTCGGCGAGGCTGGGGTGCAACGGCCAGGTATTTGAGGGCCCCAGTCCCATCCACTCTGTCTCCCCACCATCCAAAGCACTGATGATTGCTGCAATTGTTAATGCAGCAACACTGCTCATTCACAGACTGATACAGTCAGACGTGTGGCTCATACACAAAGGTCCCTCGGCCCTTTGAGGATGCGCGTCTCTAGCACCTTCCAAAGTCGCCTTATCCCAATTTCTGACCACTATCCCCATGGCCTAACATGCCATGGCATCGCTGCTGCACATCCAAAGACTTATAGCATCTTAGGAGGGTTTGTACCTCCACCAACCTTTCAGCCACTGCGTCCCACATTACTCTGTCCAAAAGGTCCTCAGCACCTCACCTGTCAACCTCATGACACTCAAATAAATGCCACCACGTTAGTCATTCCTGCGCCAAGGGGAAATGTTGCCTTCTGTCCACCCGTTCTATGCCCCTCATAACGGCATGAAGGTCAATAATGTGACCTGTCAATCTCCTGTGCTCCACAGCAAATGTCGCAAGTGTATGCAATGTTTCCTCATAACTCCAACTCTCAAGGCCAGCATGCATCCAGGTCAGGAACCTCTGCACTCTCCCCACTCCAATGCCATCCCTCCCATGAAGCACAGGTCACAAGTGAACACAGAAGTGTAAATGTGGCCTCGACAGCGTTTTCTGCACTTGCAACATGACCTCCCTTTTCCTACATTCTATTCCTCAGCTAATAAAGGCAAGTTTGGCTTTGACCTTGTTAAACGCCTTATGTCCCTGTTCTGCTACATTAACGGGTCTGCCCAGAAAGGTCCTTGTAATCGTCGTGACTACCGACGATCCTACCATTACTCATGTATTCCCGTACCTTGTTTGTCTTGCCCAAGTGCTTAACCGCACACTTATCCACATAACATTCCATGTGGCATTCCTTAGGCCATCTGACCAGCCTGTCTGTATGCACGTGTAATGTTTGGGCCTCCTCTTGACTATTTACCACCCCACCAATGTTCGTCTCTTTAGGTTCTTGAAGGTTGAGCGCATTATGAGGCTGGGGCAGAAAGGGATGAATGGTGTTATTGATTGAACGCTAACTGATGCACTGTCCTTGTTGTTAATATCAGCTTCAGCCACCAGCAACAAGTCCAGAGCCCCCCTTCCACACCTGAGGGCCAACACTTGCAACTTGCGTCACATCATTTCAGCAAGCCAGGCACCAATGCAGCGACTACCACATCAGTGGGGAATATGACGTCGTCTAGTGTCCCGGGGCACAGTGGAGAGGGCACTTCACAATCGCTGAAGGAGAAAGCACGAACAGAGAGTACCGATGGCGCCAACGGGCGGAGGACTGCAGGAGACCAGGCACATGCTGAGTCGGGCAGTGATGATGTGCCTCTGGAGATGTCAGCCACGTAGCAGCTGCAGGACAAGCGGCAGGGTGCGCGGGAGCATCTGGCAGGGTTGCATGAGGGTGTGCTTCACTTGGTCTCTGTGGTGGAGGAATCCAGGCAGAGTGTCAGTGATGGCATGAACCTCAGGACAGACATTCAGGCTTTCTCCATTGAGAGGTTGGCGACCCTCATGGAGAGGGGCTTCCAGCAGATGGAGAATCTTCTAATTGGGTTACGCTCTGACCTGCAAGCCCTCACAGCGCTAATGGCCACAGGTGGGCTAACCTGCGGTGGGCAGGGAGGTCCAATGTGTCCTCATGTCAGCGCAGCAGCTACCTGTTGTCGCTGCGAACTCCTCTCAGGGCACTCCAGATGAGGGCAGCAGCTCCACCGCCCCTCTGCCAGTGACCGTTGCATCCGTTGAGGCTGCAACAACTGGGGAGGTGACAGTTCTGGAAATGGCCACTCCCTCCCAGGTGGGGCCAGCACAGGCTCCACGGGCCAGAGGACGTCCGCCAATGTCATCAAGGCCAACAGGACAGCAGAGTCAGCAGGCTGTCTCACAAGCCACTCCGAGTGATGGGGCGGCAGCTCGATGTAGCATCCGCAAATGTAAGCATAAGGCAGGTTAGGCACTCCACAGGTTTGTCACTGGTGATTTTGTGTTGGCCCGAGATTAGCGGATGTTTCATATGTGCATCAGAGCGACGTTTGTTCTTTATTTTGGCGGAAAAAGTCCACTTTTCTGACCATGGCTGAGGGTGTTTCCTTTGTGCTGCATTTGTATGTTTCACAGACATATCATGAGTGTTTGAGTGGACATTGATGTTTCTGTACTAAGCCCTTAGTTGCAGCTGATGAGGTGGAAGATGTAGCACCTAAGTGCCACGTGTGGAAGCGCCAGGCAATACTGGTCCTGCAGTTCCATGTGTGTGGAGCTAGCTGAAGGTTCGTTGGATTAAAGTGTCCCAGGTGTCCCTGCCTACTTGGTATAGTAGCGGGTCAGCGTGCTGCCCCTCATCATTGCCTTGTGCTTCTTCATCCTCTGAGCCACTGCTGGATTCATCATGTGCAGCCTCATCCACTGCGTCAAGGTCTTCATCGTCAACTACACCCCACCTTTCCAGCGCAAGATCGTGCAGAGCGCAGATGGTACTGGAGTGTGCCCCCTGCGCAGTCCAGGCAACGGAAGCGCATCTTGAGAAGACTGATGGCTTTCTCCACCACAGCCCTTGTGGTGCCCTGGCTCCTATTGTAGCACTCCTCAGCTTCTGTTCTGGGATGCCGGAAAGGCGTCATGAGCCACCTTCTGAGGGGATAACCCTTGTCACCCACCAGCCAACCATCCAGCCGAGCCGGAGCACTGAAGAGCCCCTGCACCTGGAAGTGTTTGAGGATGTAGGCATCGTGGGAGCTGCCTGAGTACATTGCACAAACTTGCAGAATGTCCATCCTGTGATCACACACTCTCTGCACGTTCATGGAGTGGATGCCCTTCCTGTTGACAAAGGCACTGGGCTCACCTGCTGGTGCCTTGATGGCCACATCTGTGCAGTCTATTGCACCCTGGACGCAGGGGAAGCCAGCAATGGCCGTGAAGCCTCTGGTTCGCTGTGCCTGACTTGCCTGATCACAGCGGAAGTGGATAAAGGTCAATGCCCATCTGAATAGAGTGTCTATAACCTGCTTGACACAAGTGTGGACAGCTGATTGGGAGACACCTCAAAGATCACCCACCGAGCCCTGGAAGGAGCCAGATGCATAAAAGTGGAAGGCAACTGTGACCTTCAGAGCCACTGGCATGGGGTGCCCACCCACACAGTTAGGGGAGATCTCAGGGCCAATCATCTGACAGATATAGTTCACTGTCCCCCATTGACAGTCAGAGCCTCCTTCGGCACTGCACCTCAGACATATTGAGGTAGCTGTTTCGCCGCCTGTATACCCTGGCAGCAGGATAGTGGCATCTTCCGCAGCCCCTTCCACCTTGTACTACCTCTTGGCCCTGCGCCCCTTGTGCCTGCGCCTGGCCTCCCAAAGGTGGCTCCCCTGGAGGCTGATTGTTCACTCCTGGCACCCTCCTTATTCTATCCCTCCCTTCCTCCTCAGAGGAGCTGCCTCCCAGTGGAGATGTCAGAACCCATACCCAGGCTAAATGGAGGCCTCCGGAAAGCTGCAGGCCCGATAAAGATTACTGTCTGCAGACTGCTGAGCTGAAGCTTCAAAGTACGGAGAAAGCTATTGGAAATCGATCTGAACTGCTAACAATCACACAGACAAGTTTAAAACACTTCCTGCAATAAATACATCGGATCAAACATTAACAACCCCTCTGAGCCCACATATCCCGCCCGTGGATGAGGTTTGTTAAAAAAAATCAGTTAACCGCCTGCCCGTTGCACCCGTGCACCGAGGCGAAGATTACACGGGCTCCTCAAAATCGGCATCGATTGCCGAGTTAAGAGCCTTAACAAGAACTTTAATTAATGGCAGGCGCACGTTGTGCTTCATAGCGTGCCCGCCCAGCTAAACATCGCGATGCCTGCGCTGATGTCGGGACGCTGCGCACGACATTTTAAGCGCTGAAGTGCAGGCTCCGCCACCCGCACATCAGCCATAAAATTCTGCCCAAAGTGTGGAATTTCCCGGTCCTGCCAGCAGCAAGTTTCATGGAGGGTGGGAGCGGAAAATTCTGAGAGAAGCCAAAAGTCAGAAATTTTTCCTCACCACTTTCATGGCGGGCTGACGACAGGTCGGATTTCCCTTTGACCCATGTCGGAACCCCACCTGCATGCATTACCATGGCATGAATAGTCATTAAAAACATAAATCGCTGAAATCATGCTCCCCCCCTCCCAATTACGTGCCACACCAGCAGGAAATGAGACCAGTCTGAATCACATAAGTGGCGTGCTGCTGCCAACCTTCACTTTGCTTGTCATTTCAAGGCGAGTGCAGCATTCAAAGCCTGCTTGTAACAGCACTGCTCCAGGCCGTCGCAATGCCAAAGCTGTAATGATAGGCCAGACAGGTGGGGCTGTCTGGTTGGGCTCCTGACGGTGGGTGCCACGGGTGTGCAGGGCTCTTCATGGTGGGTGCCTCGGGTGTGCAGTAGGTGCCTTGGGTGTACGGTAGGTGCCTCAGGTGTGCAGTAGGGCTACTCACAGATGTTGCCTTGGGTGTGCAATAGGGCTGTGCACGGTAGTTGTTGTGCTTCTCCTGGAGGAGAGCACTCAAGGTGTGCTTTGGGTCTCAGGCAGGACTGCACTCTAAAACAGAGACCAGCATGGTGACTGAGGGGGAGGTGGTGGGAAATGACAGAGACATGAGGGTGAACGGTGCAGGTGAGAGTGGTCTTGGATGGGTGGGGGCACGTTGGGGAATGATGGCAGGCGTGATGTTGGGAAATCTGGAGCCTGACATGGAAGACTAGAACACAGACAGAGGTGAGTCGGATTCGTTTGGCAGGAATGGTAGGGGATGAACGCAGACTCTCAAATAGGAAAGGGGGTGGTTAGTGTGGCACAAGAGGGAAGGGTTGCACAAAGACTCATGAAGTGGGGGAGAGAGATGGTGTTGTGATCAGTCCTAAAGAAACCGTGGAGCTGACTGACAGACAGTCATAGTCCAGCAACTGATGCCAAAAGGTCGGCTTGAGATATTAAAGGCAGTCCTGGGGTTCAGTGGACCACCTAGCTGGGTTGAGATATTAAGGGCAGTCCTGGGGCTTCGTGGGCCATGCTACAGGGCTATGCATGATACACATGTCGTGGTCCTGCTCCAGGGTAGGGCAAGGCCGGTGTACTCAAGGGGGATCAGGCACAGCTTGGTGTGCAGGGCATGGTCATTGCCTCACCTTTGGTGGCAATGGGGGTATGTGGCTCGGTACTGGGCTGCAGATGGGATGGTCATATTTAAAGGGGGCATCTACAGCATATAATGGGGAAAAGGAAATAAAGGGGGGTTACTTGAAGCTGTCTTGGTGGGCGGGGGTGGGTGTCACCTCTGTATATCACTGTGCACACAGCCTCAAGTTAGGGAGGGATGAGGTCCACATGGGTATGGGAACATCCACAGTGATGGGCTCAGAGAGGAGGGCAGGAATGTCCACAGCAATAACTATGGAATCCAGAGTTACTGGTGGAGGCTGCAGAATAACTGGAGGGAGGTCTACCTGCACATCGTGGGGCTCTGGGATGATCGGTGGGGGGAACATGAATGGTAACAGAGGGAGGGTCGAAGCTGGTCTTGAAGTAGAGATGCAGCACCACCATCTTGACATCCTGAAGTAATGACGCAGTTTAAAATCAAAACTGGAAAAAATTCTCCACGGGAGGGGCCTGAGGCAGTGTGGGAGGAGGCCAGGGCTGCACTTAGGGGCCCTGGCAGGAGACACGCTCATACTTCTTAGTTTCCCAACATGGAGGTGAAGTCTCACCTGATAGAACTCATGAACATTTTATCGAGAATGTAGGTTTGGGACCACTGACATTATAGTGCACCTTAACACGAGACTGCAAGAGCCATTGGGGTCACATATAAGGTGATCAATGTGAACATTTAAAGAGAGGAATGTGAGAAGGGAAGATGCAACCAACCATGAATGGAGCACAGCTGCTGGATATCTACAAGATGATCACTTGAATCCCTGTAAAGTGCATTGTCCAATTGGCATGTTTCATGGGCCAAAGGGCATCCACTCTTTCCAAAAGTGCAAGTTTGGCATCAAAGGTATACCAAATCAGGCATTGTGGAGTGCCTTCAGTGAGGGTAAACATAGCATGGCTGTGCTCAAGCCTTTACAATCTCATTAACTCTTATCTTGTGCCGTAATCTTTTATGTGGCACCTTATTGAATGCCTTTTGGAAATATCTTCAATTCTGCCCCGTGAGAAAAAATGGTAGGTGTTCCTCCAACTTAAGCTTTGTCTTGTTGGTGATGATTCTAGAACTTTTCAATAAGTAATTCTTGTACATTTCCAAACCAAAGCTACCCTATTTGAGTATGGTTTTAGGTATATTGTTTTATTCTTGAATGTTTTTTGTTTTCCATATTAGGGATGCCTGCGGCTTCTTTAGTGACACCTGCTGATGTTATCAAAACAAGGTTACAGGTGGCTGAACGTGAAGGGCAAACTAAATATAGTGGATTGCTGGACTGTTTTTGGAAGATTCTACGACAGGAGGGCCCAGCTGCTTTCTGGAAAGGAGTTACAGGTACACATACATGATTTTACTTGTATTCTTGTGGAGGAGTTTGCTCTGTCTTAAGTAACCATTTTTGTTTGTTTCCCCCTCATAGCCCGTGTATTGCGTTCCTCACCCCAGTTTGGTATTACTTTGTTGACTTATGAGCTTTTGCAGAGGCTTTTAAATTTTGATTTTGGCAAGTAAGTATTAATGTTTCATTTTAGAAGTGTTCCCTAAAAGTTTTCTTGAACACAAAATTTGTTGTTCTATTTTCTGTATGTTAGCAGTTGCTTATGTACCTTGCACCTGTGTACTTAATTTAGTCTAAGATGTGAGGAAGGTGAGGTAGAAGGCTGAAAAATAACTCCTAGAGTGCAGTGACTGCTGTTCTGTGGGCAAAATACAGCAGGCATTCTACAGGCAACATCCAACCAACAGTAATCTGTTTTTGGTGGTGCATGTAGAGGGAGAAATATTGGCTTGGACTGGAATAACTCTGAACTCTTCTTTGTGCACTGCCACGGGATCTTTTAACATCCACCTGAACCAATACATGGGACCTAATTTGAATGACTCAGTCAAAGGTTGACATCTTCAAATAATACAGCATTGTCCTAGTATTATAATGCAGTGTTAGTCTGGATCAAATACTCAACTCCTGGTGTTGGATTCAAACATGAATGAGAACCAAAAGTACTATAAAGCAAGGCAAGCTAACATGCTGAGGTGCCATACATGCAAGGCAAAACAATATACATAAAATAGGTTTAGCGATTGCGTTAGAGCATTAACTCCAATTCTGGGCACTTTAGGAAAGATGTGAGGGCTCTAGAGCAGGGATCAAAGTCATTTTTTGGGGCTCTTCTGAGGTTTTCTCGAGGGCGATTTTTGATTTTCAGAGATTACTTTTTGGTTTCCAGGGGTTCCTTTTTCATTCTCACTAACTCCTTTATTAGGTGGTGCAGTTACGATGTAACATTGCATATTTGTGTTGACCTCTCGGGTATTTGGACTCATAGAAGGAGAATTAAGGGAATTCATGAACATCCTTAATAATCACCCCTCCATTAAACTTAAAGCCACAACATACAAGGAAAGCTTTAATTTCCCAGGCATTACAGTACTAAATTGGCACAAGAAAAGTAACAGACATGAACTAGCAACAAAAGTTTTTTTCAAAACAACTGACACATACTTATACACAAAAAAAAAATCATGCTAAACACACCTGCAGAATGATGAGGTCACAGCCAATGTGGCTACATTGCATATGCACAATGGTGGAAGATTTTAGCCAGGCGGTTACTACCCTTTTTACTGCATCTCAGATCTCAATCACAGATGTAAATTTAACAATTGATCTAGCATTGATATTGATCTAGCATGAATTGCTGTTTGCGGAAGAGAACTCCAAATGTGTTCCTAATTGCATTCCTGAAAGATCTGGGGCTGGATTTTACATTCCCAAACTGGCGTGCTACCCTCTCCACAACACCACACCTCCCCCACCACTCCCCAACCACCCTACCCCACCCCAGCCCTAGGCTAACAAAATTTTCAGTGTGATGATCTTGGGCTGGTAACCCAACATAATCATGCCATCTCCAATAATATGGACAGTGCACGGGGGCTGAAATCAGCAGCTGGCCCGCTGTTTTGAAAGCTATGAAGCTTGCTAACATAGAAACTAGGAGCAGGAGTAGGCCATTCAGCCCTTCGAGCCTGCTCTGCCATTCAATATGATCGTGGCTGATCCTCTATCTCAACGCCATATTCCCGTTTTCTATCCATACCCCTTGATGCCCCTAATATCCAAAAAATTATCAATTTCTTTCTTGAATATATTCAGTGACCCGGCCTCCACAGCCTTCTGTGGTAGAGAATTCCACAGGTTGGCCACCCTCTGAGTGAAGAAATTTTTCCTTTTCTCAGTCCTAAATGGCCTGCCCCATATCTTGAGACTGTGACCCTAAGTTCTAGACTCCCCAACCAAGGGAAACATCCTCCCTGCATCTAGTCTGTCTAGCCCTGTTTGAATTTGAATTTTACATGTTTCAATCAGATCCCCTCTCATTCTTCTAAACTCTAGTGAATACAGGCCCAGTCGAACCAATCTCTTCTCATACGACAGTCCTGCCATCCCCGGTATAAGCCTAGTGAACCTTCACTGCACTCCCTCTATGGCAAGTATATCCTTTCTTAGGTAGGAAGACCAAAACTGCATGCAATACTCCAGGTGTGGTCTCACCAAGGCCTTGTATAGCTGCAGTAAGACATCCCTACTTCTGAACTCAAATCCTCTTGCAATGAGGGCCAACATACCATTTGCCTTCCTAATTGCTTGCTGCACCAGCCTGTTTACTTTCATTGACTGGTGTACAAGGACACCCAGATCCCTTAGTACATCCACATTTCCCAATATTTAAATAATCATTTAAATAATACTCTACCTTTCTGTTTTTCACACCGAAGCGTATAACTTTACATTTATCCACGTTATACTGCATCTGCCATGTGTTTTCACACAGACACAACTTGTCTAAATCGCCCTGAAGCCTCCTTGCATCCTCCTCACAACTCACAACCCTGCCCAGTTTTGTGTCGTCAACAAACTTGGAAATATTGAATTTGGTTTCCTCATCCAAGTCATTTATATATATATATCGTTACTATCTGGACCCAAGCACTGATCCCTGCAGTACACCACCAGTCACCACCTGCCATCCGGAAAGAGACCCATTTATTCCCATTCTCAGGCCGGGATTTTCCAGCCCCGTCGCAGGCCTGACCCACCGCAGGCTAGGCGGCGCCCCAGCCAGAAGTCCATTGACTTGTGGCGAGACCAGACGATCATGGCGGCAGGCGGGTGCTGAAAATCCCGCCTTCTGTTTTTGGTCTGTCAACCAATTCTCAACCCATGTCAGTATATTACCCCCGACCCCATGTGCTTTAATTTTTGCCCACAAGCCTCTTATGTGGGTCCTTATCAAAAGACTTCTTGAAATCCAAACACACCACATCCACTGGTTCTCCCTTATCTATGCTACTGGTTACATCCTCAAAAACTCCAGTAGATTAGTCAAGCATGATTTCCCTTTCATAAACCCATGCTGACTTTGTCTGATCCCATTAATGCTTTCCAAGTGTTCTGTTACCACGTCTTTTATAATAGACTCTAACATTTTCCCCACTACTGATGTTAGGCTAACTGGTTTGTAATTCTTTGATTTTTCTCTCCCTCCTTTTTTAAATAGTGGGTTTACATTTGCCACCCTCCAATCTGTAGGAACTGCCCCAGAGTCTATAGAATTTTGGAAGATGACCACCAATGCTTCCAATATTTCCAGGGCCACTTCCTTTAGTACTCTGGCATGTAGATTATCAGGCCCCGGGTATTTTTCAGCCTTTAACTGTTTCTGTTGCATCATTTTTTTACTAATACTGATTTTCTTCAATTCCTCGCTCTCACTAGACCCTTGGTTCCCTAACATTTCTGGGAAATTATTTGTGTCCTCTTTTGTGAAGACAGAACCAAAATATGTGTTCAATTCTTCTGCCATTTCTTTGTTCCCCATTATAATTTCCCCCATTTTTGACTATAAGGGACCTACATTTGTCTTTGCTCATCTTTTTCTCTTCACATATTTATAGAAGCTTTTACAGTCAGCTTTTATGTTCCCTGCAAGTTTACTCTCATACTCCATTTTCCCCTTCTTGATCAATCTTTTTGTCCACTTTTACTAAATTGCAAACTGCTCCCAATCCTCAGGCTTGCTGCTTTTTCTGGCAATTTTATATATCTCCTCTTTGGATCTGATACTATCCCTAATTTCTTTTGTAATCCATGGTTGAGCCATCTTTCCTGTTTTAGTTTTGCACCGGACAGGAATGAATAATTGTTGTTATTCATGCATACTTTCCTTAAGTATCAGCCATTACTTATCCATCATCAGCCCTGTTAGTAAGGTTCCCCAATCCATCATTGCCAACTCACACCTCTTACCCTCATACCTTAACAACCCAATTGTCCACAATTTTTCATTGCCTGCTGCATTTTTTTGGGCGTCGGACATAAAACTGTTTGGGAGTCTTTTACACCAGCTATCATGAGACGGCGCAAGGGCAGTAGAACATAGGAACAGGAGTAGGCCATTCAGCCCATCAAGCCTGCTCTGCCATTCAATTAGATCATGGCTGACCATCTAACTTAATGTCACTTTCCCACACTATTTCCATATCCCTTAATGTCATTAGTCTCCGGAAATCCATTGAATTCTGTCTTGAAGGTGCTCAGTGATTGAGTTTCCACAGACCGAGGTAGAGAATTCCAAAGATTCACCACCTCTGAGTGAAGAAATTCCTCATCACCTCAGTCTTAAACGGCCTACCCCTTATCCTGAGATTGTGCCCCCTGATTTTCAATTAACCAATCAGGGGAAACATCTTATCTACATCCACCCTGTCACACCCTGCAAGAATTTTGTAGGTTTCAATGAGGTCACCTCTCATTATTTGAAACTCTAGGGAATGCAGACCCAGTCTCCTCAATCTCTCCTCATAAGAAACTCCTGTCTTCCCAGAGATTGATCTAATGAACCACTTTTGCACTCCCGCTACATCCTTCCTTCAATAAGGGAACTAAAACTGTACACAATACTACAGGTGTGGCCTCACCAAGGCTCTATATAACTGCAGCAAGACATCTTTACTCCTGTAACCAAATCCCCTCACGGTGAAGGCCAACATACCATTTGCCTTCCTAATTGCTTGCTGCACCTGCAAGAGACTCATCAACAAGGATACCCAGGTCCCTTTGGACATCCACACTTCCCAACCTCTCACCATTTAAGAAGTATTCTGCCTTGTTTTTTTTTAACCAAAGTGAATAACTTCACACTTATTCACATTATATTCCATCTGCCATGTTCTAGCCCATTCACTTAGCCTGTCCAAGTCCTTCTGAAGCCTCCTTGCATTCTTGTCACAACTTGCGTTCCCACTCAGTTTGGTGTCATCAGCAAATCTGGAAATATTAAAATTGGTCCCCACATCCAAATCATTCATATAGATTGTGAACAGCTGTGGACCTAGCACTGATCGCTGTGGTACCCCACTAGTAACAGCCTGCCATCCTGAGAATGATATGTTTATTCCTAATCTTTGCTTTCTGTCAGTTAACCTATTCTCAGTCCATACTAGTATATTTCCCCCAACTCCATGCACTCTAATTTTATTTACTAACCTCTCTGTGGGACCTTATCAAAAGACTTCTGAAAATCCGAATACACCACATCCACTGATTTTCCTTTATCTATGCTACAAGTAACATCCTCAAAAAACTCTAACATGATTCCCCTTTCATAAATCCATGTTGACTTTGCCCAATTTTACCATTCATTTCTAAATGTCTAGTAATCACATACTTCATAACAGATTCTAACATTTTCCCTACTACTGACGTCGAACTAACAGGTCTGTAGTTCTCCATTCTCTCTCTCTCCCCCTCCCTTCTTGAATCGTGGGGTTACATTTGATACTTTCCAGTCTGCAGGAACCTTTGCTAAAGATTTTTGAAAGATAAGCACCAATGCATCCACTATCTCTCCAGCCACCTCTTTCAATACTCTGGGATAAAGCTCATCTGATCCAGGGGATTTATCAACCTTCAATCCAGTTAGCTTTTCAAGTACTACCTCTTTACTAATACTAGTTTTTTTCAGTTCCTCAGTTTCACCAGTTTCTTGGTTGCCTAATATTTCTAGGAGATTTTCTGTGTTGTCTTCTGTGAAGTCAGACGCAAAGTAACTGTTTAGTTTCTCCGCCATTTCCCTGTTCTCCACTATAAATTCTCCTGCCCCCACCTGAAATGGGCCCACATTTGTCCAAGCTAATCTTTTCCTTTTCACGTACCTAAAGAAGCTTTTACAGCCTGCCTTTATGTTCCTCGCTGGTTTGCATTACTGTTTGGGATCTAAGTAAATGCGAAATCGTTGCATGTTTGTCTTTTCTCTTTCTTAATCAGTTTCTTGGCCCTCTTTTGCTGGATTCTAAATTGCTCCCAATTCTCATGTTTACCACTGGAAAAGGCCTGACACTGGCACCATGGTTGAATGTACCAGCAGATTCTGCTGTGGAAGATGGCAGTGTCTGTATGTTTTTTAATTACAGTTTTATGTTTTTTACACCTTCAATGAGCAATAAAGACTGATTCTGAGAGCAAAAAATTCTAGCCATGACCAACTTGCTCTTCGTGGCATTACCCCTCTGCCACATGACATCCCAGCGTACTGTGCCAATTAGGCGCGGAGTCCCTCTTGCATCACAGTTTCTCAGAACCCACAAGTTATAGATTCACACCAACGTGTGATTCATATTCCATTGTGAACGCGGCTGCAACAAAAATTCAACACCCTATTATCTTTTATAGTAACCCAAAGTCACAAGAACTGACTATATTGTGACATCTAAAAACAGGCATGAGAAACATAAAATTTGCCCTGATAATAACTGCAAAATTGAAAGGGAGCAAGGGGAATGGTTTGTGGTCAGGAAGCAAGCTTCCTTTGCACCTACAATTGGCCTCCTTCCTGTCGGACAGCCACTAATTGACTATCTGCTTGATTAGACTGCAGACATGGTGGGGGCGGGAGCAAGCGGATCCCTCAGTTTCCATTCTGCTTCCTTCACTCTGCCAAGAAACATAAAATCCTGCCCCTGGTTCTAATTTTTAGATTCTAGACTTCCCTAAATTAATTGATCATTTACCTCATTACATTTCCTTCATTCCAACAGTGACTATACTTCTAAAGTATTTCATTGACTATAAAGCACTTTGGGATGCCCTAAGGCCATAAAAGGCACTATAAAAATGCAAGTCATTCATTACAGTTTGGGATCGGGAACAAAATGGTAAATGCAAAATGGTTGCATGTTTAGCTCTTAACAGATCACTGCACCTCAAGTAATTCACGTAAATGCAAATCTTTCTTATGAAATAAAACTGTTCAGCATTAATTTATCCATTTAACAGTGTTCATTACAATGGCATCCACTACATTTTTCCCCATACAGTGTTTCTTGAACTTATGCAGCCTTCGTTTGCAAGGAATTCATTACCTCAGTGACTTCAAGTTTTCCTGGCTCCCAGTTAGCTTAGTATTCCTTCGGTGACAAGTTTAAAAATGTTCTCTCCCTCTTGCAGCCTCTCCCCCTCACAACCTCTCCCTTTCGCAGCCTCTTCCCGTCGCAACCTTTCTATCCTTACAGCCTCTCTCCCTCTCGCAGCCTCGCTCTCCCTCGCAGCCTCTCTCCCCCTCACAACTTCTCCCTTTCACAGCCTCTCCCCGTCGCAGCCTCTTTCCCTCTCACAGCCTCTCTCCTGCCCACAGCCTCTCTCCCGCTCACAGTCTCTCTCCCTCTCGCAGCTTCGCTCCCCCTCGCAGCCTCTCTCCCCTTTGCAGCTTCTCTCCGTGCTCAGGCTGTTGTGCTGCCACTCATTTTCCCTCTGTTCCTCCAGTCATAGAATATTTCTCTCCCATGCCTTCAGCTGATAGGTTTGATTGCATCCCGCCAGTGAGCTTATCAGATGAAAGCACGGGAGAGAATTGGAGCAACAGCTCCTCGCAGATTCTGTCCCTTCCACGTACGGGGGCAACTTTTCAATCACAGGGTGACCAATGAGAGAACTTTCCTAGTCTTTCTGGGGGATTTTGAGGGCAAATTCATTTGCTACACCTGTGTATTTGAATCCAGCTCTGGAGAGGGTAAAGAAGAGATATAGTGGAATAGTTCTGTTCTGTTCTGTTAAGAGCAGAGAAATATAAGGAAGATTTGACAGAGTGTTTGAAACCATGGAAGATTAGATATGCCAAATAGAGAAACTGCTTTCAATGCAGGGTTGATAACCAGAGTGCACAGATTTAAGGTGTTTGGCAAAAGAAACAGAGGCAACATGAGGAAAAGTTTTTTTTTATGCAGTAAGTGGTTAGGATTTGGAATGCATTGCCTGATAGGGTGCTGGATACAGATTTAATAGCAGCCTTCAGAACAGAACTGAACAAATACTTGGAGAAAAAACTGCAGATTATGGATCAAGAGTGAGACTAACTAAACTGTACTTCGATAGAGCCAGTGCTGACTCAGTGGACAGAATGGCCTCCTGTGTTGTACTATTCTATGATTCAATGATTCAACTGTTCTTGGTCTGGACCATTTTTACACAGAGAACGCTTGAGAAAAGCAGCGTGGCCATTTACAGAGAGAGTGTGAGAAAAGCAGTGGGGCCATTTACAACGAGAGTGTGAGAGAAACAGCGAGGCCTTTAACAGTGAGAGAATGAGAGGAGTGTGGCCTTTAACAGTGAGAGGAGTGTGGCCTTTAATAGTGAGTGAGTGCAAGAGGAGAGTAGCCTTTAACAGTGAGAGAGTGAGAGGAGGGTGGTCTTTAACAATGAGAGTGCAAGAGGAGAGTGACCTTTAACAGTGAGAGGGTGCGAGAAGAGTGAGAGACCATTAAAGAGTGCGAGAGGGAAAAGAGCATGGAGAACAGCTGATTGGTGAGTATTTCTAGTCTTTAAAGTAAAACTAAGGTCTTCAGTTTATGTTTAGGTCTCTAGTTTTTTCTGCTCCTTTTCTTACAGGTAGTTTGTTAAGTATAAGTTCAATACTGGTATGCATAAAAAATAATTATAATGAAATGTAAAGAGTGGGGACACCAGAGTAATTAATTAATAATTTGAATAAAATACAAGAGCAGTGGCAGAACGGGTGATGTGTTGCTGCTGCAACATGTGGGTGCTGCTGGACACCAAGGTGATCCAGAGTGAACACATCTGTACCAGGAACTTTGGAGCTGGAGTCCGAGCTGCAGACATTATGCCAGATCAGGGAAGGGGAAAGTTACCTGGATGCTTTGCTCCAGGAGGCGGTCACATCCTTCAGATTAAGTAATTCAAATTTGGTCTGTGATCAGGGACAGGAGGGTGTGACAGCAGGTGAATCAGGTATGGGGGCCCAGGGAGTAGCATTCGAGGAGCCTCAGCCCCTGCAACTGTCCAACAGTTATGAGTTTCTTGCAAGCTGTGTGGATGAGAGCAGGTACTGCAGGAAAGATGAGCAAACTAACCACCGGCACCGTGGTACAGGAGCCATTCAAGTGAGGGGGAGGAAATAGGAATGTAGTAATGGTAGGGGACAGTATAATTAGGGGGATAGATACTGTTCTCTGCAGCCATGAGTGTGAGTCCAGAAGGCTGTGTTGCCTGCCCGGTGCCAGGGTTAAGGACATCTACTCAAAGTTAGAGAGGAACTTGGAGTGGGAGGGGTGGGATCCAGTTGTTGTCATCGTGTTGGTACCAATGGCATTGATAGGACTAGAAAGGAAGTTCTGCTGAAAGAATTTGAACAGTTAGGAGCTAAATTAAAAAGCAGAACCCCCAAGTTAATAATCTCAGGACTACTACCTGAGTCACAGGCAAACTGGCATAGGGTAAAGAAAGTCAAAGATTTAAATGTGTGGCTGAAAAATTGGTGTGGGAGGAATGGGTTTCAGTTCATGGGGCACTGGCATTAGTACTGGGGTAGAAGGGAGCTGGTGCGGTGGGATGGGCTTGACTTGAACCATGTTAGGATCAGTGTCCTGGCGAACCGAATAACTAGGGCTGTAGAGAGGGCTTTAAACCAAATAAAATGGGGGAGGGTTCTAGAAAGGGGATACATAGGCTTACAAAGCAAAAGGATATGGCAGCCTTGCAGGGCAGCTATTTAGGTAATGATACCCAGAGTGTGACAGGAAGGGGCAGAGTGTACAAACATGAAAGAAACAGCAGCAACTAGGGTCAAAGGGGGAAAAAATGGTAAAAAGGGAAAATTAATGGCTCTTTACTTAAATGCACGTAGTATTCAGAACAAAATAAATGAATTAATGGCACAAATAGAGGTTAATGGGTATGATCTAATAGCCAATATGAAGACGTGGTTACAAGGAGATCAAAACTGGGAACTAAATATTCACGGGTATATGACTTTTTGAAAGGAAGGTAGGAAGGAAATGGTAGTGGGGTAGCTTTGTTAGTACAAGATGGAATAAGTATGATAGCAAGAAAGGATCTTAGATTGGAAGATGTAGAATCCATATGGGCAGAGGTAAGAAATAACAAGGGGAAGAAAACACTGGTGGGAGTAGTGTATAGGTCCCCTAACAGTAGCTATACTGTAGGACAGACAATAAATCAGGAGATAATGAAGGCATGTAAAAAAGACAGTACATTAATCATAGGTGACTTTAATCTTCATGTAGATTGGGAAAATCAAATTGGCAGAGGTAGCCATGAGCAAGAATTCATAGAGTATTCGGGACAGTTTCCTAGAACAATATGTTGTGGATCCAACCAGGGATCAGGCTTTTTTGGATCTGGTAATGAGGCAGGTTTAATAAATGATCTCAGAGTAAAAGATGCCCTAGGAAACAGTGACCATAATATAGTAGAATTTAGCATTCAGTTTGAGAGTGAGAAACTTGGGTCGGAAACAACTGTGCTAAACTTAAAGAAGGGTAATTACAAAGGAATGAGGGCAGAGTTGGCAGGAATGGACTGGGATAGGGCTTTAGCAGAAAAAACGGTTGATGAACAAAGGCAGACGTTTAAGAAAATAGTTCATGACTCACAACAAGGATATATCCCAGTGAGGAAGAAGGATTCAAGAAAAGGGATAAACTAACCATGGTTAGCCAAGGAAGTTAAGGATAATATCAAATTGAAAGAAAAGACATACAATGTGGCAAAGATTAGAGATAAGCCAGAGCATTGGGAAAGTTTTAAAAACCAACAAAAGATGACCAAAAAAAAATAAAGAGGGAGAAAATAAACTTTGAGGGTAAACTAGCAATATAAAAACGGATAGTAAGAGCTTCTTTAAATATATAAAAAGGAAGAGAGGGACCAAAGTGAACATAGGCCCTTAAAGAATGAGGATGGAGAAATAATAATGGGGAACCAGGAAATTTCAGAGGAGTTGAATAAATACTTTGCATCAATCTTCATGGTAGAAGACACTAATAGCATTCCAATACTAAATAATCAAGGGGCAAAAGAGGGGGAGGAAATAAATACAATAGCTATCACTAGAGGAAAAAGTACTAGGGAAACTAATGGGGCTAAAGGCCGATAAGTCCACTGGACCTGATGGATTGCATCCTAGGATATTAAAGAAAGTAGCTCCAGAGATAGTGGATGTACCGATAGTAATCTTCCAAGAATCCTTAGATTCTGAAAAAGTCCCAGAGGATTGGAAAACTGCGAACGTAACACCCTTATTCAAAACGCGAGGCAGACAAAAAAAAACAGGTAACGATAGGCCAGTTGGCTTAACATCTGTTATTGGGAAAATGTTAGAGTCTCTTGGTAAAGGTTGTAATAGCAGAGCATTTAGAATTAAATAATCTAATCAAGCAGAGTCAGCATGGCTTCATGAAGGGGAAATCATGCCTGACAACTTTATTGGAATTCTTTGAGGAGGTAACAAGCAGGATAGATAAAGGGGAACCAGTAGATGTAATATATTTGGATTTCCAAAAGGCGTAAAATAAGGTACCGCACATAAGGCTACCCAATAAGACAAGAGCCCATGGTGTTGGGGGTGGTATATTAGCATGGATAGAGGATTGGCTAACTAATAGAAGACAGAGAGTTAGGATAAGGGTGGCATTTTCAGGATGGCAACCTGTAACTAGTGGAGTGCCACAGGGATCAGTGCTTTGGCCTCAATTATTTAAAATATATATTAACGACTTAGATGAAGGAAGTGAATGTACTATTGCCAAATTTGTGGACGATCCAAAAATAGGTGAGAAGGCAAGTGGTGAGGATGACACAAGGAGTCTACAGAGGGATATATACATGTTAAGTGAGTGGGCAAAAAAGTGGCAGATGAAATATAATGTGGGAAAATGTGAGATTATGCACTTTGGCAGGAAGAATAGAGGAACTTAGTATTATTTAAATGGAGAAAGACTGCTGCAAGAGGGATTTGGGAGTCCTTGTGCATGAATCCCAAAAAGCTAACATACAAGTTCAACAGGTAATAGGAAAGGCAAATGGAATGTTGGCCTTTATTTCAAAGGGAATAGAGTATAAAAATAGGGAAGACTTGCTAAAACTGTACAAGGCAGTAGTTAGACCACACCTAGAATACTGCGAACAGTTCTGGTCTCCTTATCTAGGGAAAGATATACTGGCATTGGAGGCAGTCCAGAGAAGGTTCACTAGGTTGATCCCAGGTATGGAGGGATTTTCTTATGAGGAGATGTTAAGTTCGACCTGTACTCATTGGAGTTTAGAAGAATGAGAGGCGACCTTATTTAAACATACAAGATTCTTAGGGGGCTTGACAGGGTAGATGCTGAGAGGTAGTTTACCCTTGTGGGAGAGTCTAGGACATAGAGAGAGGCATAGTCTCAGAGCAAGGGGTCGCCCATTTAAAACAGAGATGAGGAAGAATTTCTTCTCTCTGAGGGTAGTTAATCTGTGGAATTCTTTACCACAGAGGGCTATAGAACCTGGGTTGTTAAGTATATTCAAGGCAGAGATAGACAGTTTTTTAATCAGTAAGGGAGTCAAAAGTTATAGGGAAAAGGCAGGAAAGTGGAGTTGAGAATTATCAGATCAACCATGATCCCATTGAATGACGGAGCAGACTTGATGAGCCGAATGGCCTACTTCTGCTCCTACATCTTAAGCTCACTGAATAACTAGAAATATTAAGATAAAAGCAAAATACTGCGGATGCTCGAAATCTGAAACAAAAACAAAAATTGCTGGAAAAACTCAGCAGGTCTGACAGCATCTGTGGAGAGGAAGACAGAGTTAACGTTTCGAGTCCGTATGACTCTTCATCAGAACTGATTCTTCATCAGAACATTCTGATGAAGAGTCATACAGACTCGAAACATTAGCTCTGACTTCCTCTCCACAGATGCTGTCAGGCCTGCTGAGTTTTTCCAGCAATTTTTGTTTTTGAACTAGAAATATTAGTCAGGAAGCCTTTGAAAAATGATTTGTGGGCTATAGTCAGTGAGTGTAGACCCACTTTATATTTTTGGATGCTGTAGCATGAATGAGGATTGAATGGTATGTTATGTTTCGCTGTCATCAATATATCTGTCACATGCATTTACGCACTGCATAGACTTCACATAGTTACACAATATCATCATGGTATGTGTGCTTTGCCCAAAGATGGGCCTTTGGCTCATTGTCTGCAATGCTTCATCCTGAACTGCTTCTCTTGGCAGTCTTTGTCAGTGGTGGTTTGCCATTGCCTTCTATTCTCAGGGGCAGGGCAAGGAGGTGGGTCCCAAGTCTACCTCACCTGGAACAGGAATCGAATCTGTGCTGTTGACGTTATTCTGAACCACGCGCTTGCCACATAACCAACTGAGCCAGCCAGCCCCCAATATCATTATACATTATGCATAATTTTCAAATATGTGCAGTCTTGATTGCCAACATATATGATGCTTAGACCTCAGTTACATATTTTCTATATTTTTTATCAGATAAAATTCCCTCCATCCACTTAAATATTATTAATGTAGGCTGATCAAAAATCCTCAAACCCTCTATCAAATTAATAGTTTGTGGTCTATGAAATAATGGGCCTTAACTTCTGAGGCATGGCAATCACAGTAGGATTGCCACTCCACTCCTTTTTACTTATACTGGAATGTAGCTGCACCTTTTTTTGCCTGACCTGCCAACTTGGGCTGGGTGAGAATAGTGCACTGCAGCAGGTTCCCCAGGCCTTCAGTCTAGGCAGCAGAGTTAGAGGAAAGGAAGCCACGCCCGCTTTTTTACAGTACTAGCTTTTACAGATGGTCAGTGGAGGGGTCTGTGGGGGGTAGGATGGGTTGAGGGGGTCGGTTGGTCAGTGGGGTGGGTAGGATGAGTCAGGGGTTGGGTGGTCAGTTTGGGGGGGTAGGATAGGTCGGGTGGACAGTTGGGGGGGTCAGGTTGTTGGTTGGGGAGTAGTTGGGGGATTGGGAGACAGTGGAGGCTGGTGGGTAGTTGGGGGGTCGTGAGGGTAGTCGGGTAGGGAGGGGGGGGGTCCAAAGCATAGTCAGGGAGTGGGAAAGGTAGTCGAGGTCCTGTGGGGGGTGGGCAGGGGTGTCAGTACTATAGCTACCCAGGAGTTAGAAGTGGTTTTAATTCTTCTAACATTTCCTGGGTAACAACTATTCTGGTAAGACAGTCGGAACCATCCAAAGTCTCCGATTTAAATCAGATGGTTCCAAGTGCCAGGTAATTGCTCATTAGAAGTTTGAACTTCCTGGGCAATTCTTGTGCCGTCCTTGCGTGGGACTTTGGGAGGGGGCAGGTCCCTCAGCACATCTCCTGGGGTACCTCCTGAGTATGGCCCTTCGGAGATCGGAAGTTATACGTCCTAGAACTGACAAGGGAACATGCCATATTAGATTTCGTAATGAGTAATGACCCAGATTTAGTTAACAGCCTAAATGGTGCATTAACATTTATCTATTCGTGATTAAAGTATGATCAAGTTTTTGAAAAGGAGATGTGCAAAACGACTGCTTACGATTCTAGATTTAGGTAAATCTAACTAAATTTAATGACTTCAATGCGATGAGATGAAACTGTCTACAGTAAACTGTGTAAGTCTGTTAATGGGTAAAACAAGGGAGGATCAGTGGGTGGTGTTCAAAAAAAGAATTTAATGCGATTTAAACCTGATTCTTCCCCTAAAAGTCAAGAACTCTGCTTGCTTAAAAAAAAACCATGGATAATTAAAGAGGTACGAGACAACATCGAACCAGCTAAAAAGCATACTTAAATACAAAAAACAGGCACAGATCCTGGCAAATGGGAGAGATACAAAGAACATCGAAGGGTAAAAAAACACATTGAGCCACAAAAGGGGAGTATGGAAAAAAACTTGCAGGGAATATAAACACAAAATATTGTTATAATTATGTTAGGAAAAAGAGATGATTAAGTGCAATGTGGGGCTCCTTCAAAACTGATAAGTGATATCATCAATGAAAATGAGGAAATGGCAGACATGTTGGACATGATTTTAATTCATTCAAAACCCATCCACTTGCACAGAGTTAAAATTGGGCCCATTGAATAGTTAATTTGCGTTCGTATTTACAATAGAGGAAGAAGATTGTATGCCAGACATCCCAAGGAAAGAAATACTGAATGAGGGACCGGGACTCAAGTAAGAGTAATGAAGAAAATAATGGCACTAAAAAGTGACAAATCCTGAGATGGCTTCCATTCCAGAGTTTTTCAGGAAGTAGCTGATAATGTTGCAGATGCCCTATCTATCATCTTCCAAATTTCCCTTGATTCAGGGACAATTCCTTTAGATTGGAAAATTATGCATATCACATCAATATTTAAGAAAGGTGAGAGAAGGAAACCAGGGAATTATAGGCCAGTTAGCTAAAATCTATTGTCAGGAAATTATTCAAGCCTATAATTAAAGAGAGTGACTGAACACCTTGAAAATTTTTAGCTGATGAGAGAGATCCAGCATGGGTAAGCAATGCCTACTAACTGGATTGAATGTTTTGAAAAGATGACTAAAATAGTGGAAAGGGGAATCACTATGAATGTTGTTCTAATGGACACAAGGCATTTGATAAAATCTCTCATAAGAGACTGTTAGCTAAACTTGAAGCTCATGGAATTGAAGACAAATTATTGACCTGGTTAGGAATTAGGCTGAGTGACAAGAGACGGAGAGTAAGGATAGTGGTGTCCAACAAGAATCTTTAATAGGGCCTCAACTATCCACTTTATTTATTAGCAATTTCGATGATAGAATAGAAAGCCACATATACACATTTGCTGCTAACACAAAGGCACAAACTTCCAGTCTCTGGATCATTGGAGACCGGACGTACGACCATCACAGAAATCTGTGGAAGGTGGTGTCAAAAGAACCTTGGTAAGTTGCTACAGTGCAAAATGTAGATGGTACACACTGCTGCCGCTGTGCATCGGTGGTGGAGGGAGTGAATGTTCAATGTGGTGGATTGGTTGCCAGTTAAGCGGGCTGCTTTGTCGTGGATTGTGTCAAGCTTCTTAAGTGTTGTTGGAGCTGCACTCATCCAGGCAAGTGGAGAGTATTCCATCACACTCCTGACTTGTGCCTCTAGATGGTGGATAGGCTTTGGGGAGTCAAAAGGTGAGTTAATCTCTGCTGAATTCCCAGCCTCTGACATACTCTTGTTGCCACAGTATTTATCTGACTGGTCCGGTTCAGTTTCTAGACAATGGTAACTCCCAGGACATTGATAGTGGGGGATTCAGCAATGGTAATGCTGCTGAATGTCAAAGGGAGATGCTTAGATGCTCTCTTGTTGGAGATTGTGTGGGGCGAATGTTACTTGCCACACATGCAAGCATCAAACATGATACCAGGACCAATTTACTTACCAACTGTAGGGAGTTGAACTCAAAGAGAACAAGTTGAACAGATTCCATGCAGGTCCGGCAGCATCGGCGGAGAAGAAATCAGCCAACGTTTCGGGTCTTCACGACCCCTCGGCAGAACTGACGAGGGGTCGTGAAGACCCGAAACGTTGGCTGATCAGTTCTGCCGAGGGGTCGTGAAGACCCGAAACGTTGGCTGATTTCTTCTCCGCCGATGCTGCCGGACCTGCTGAGTTTTTCCAGGTAATTCTGTTTTTGTTTTGGATTTCCAGCATCCGCAGTAGCTTTTAGCTTTTTGTTTTTATTTTTGAACAGATTCCATTCCTGTTGTTTCTACTTCAGCTGCTAGAGTAGAGATAGTGAACTTGAAAGGATGTTCAGTGCCTTCCCCTTTTGGAAAACCTGACAGTAACCAAAATGCATATCCATTCTGTAGGAATTGGCGCTCTGTGTTATTCTAGTAATTTACTATCATTTTTACATTAAATCATTAAAAAATCAGTTCAAAGATGCTGATACAGTGTTAGATTTGCGTCACCAATCAAATAGTCTTAAGTGAAAAATATACAGTAGTATGATCTGAATGTTTTGACCCAAAGGAGATGTTCTCCATTAACACATTAGGGGCTAAATTTTGCCCTCGTCGGGTGGGCTCAACGGGAATTTCAAGTTAATTAGGTCATTAATGGCCTTAATAGGCCTTTCAATTATCGGCGGACGCGCAGCTGACTCTGGCACGTGCCCGCTGAACGAAATGTCGCACAAGGGTGCGATGACGTCGGGACGCACGCCTGACATCATTGCGCATCATATTACATTCCAGCGTGTTGGGCGTGTGCCCGCATGCTGAAGGTAAAATTCTGGCCTAGGTAGTTTCAGGGCAAAAGTAGTCACCTGCACTTGTTCACCAACAATCTAAAGCTAAAGGTGTGAAATCTTTTTATGATGACCCTAATCAAAATAAACCTGCATTTAAGTAAACCTATGGGCAGGATTTTCAGGTCATCAGGCAGGCGCAGTGGGCAGGTCTGGGAGCGGACGGGAAACAGGCCACTGCCCGCGATCGGCCCCCAACCTCAATTTCACTGGCCAATTATACCTCTGCCACACTATGTTAACTCCACCTTATTATAATTACACAGCTCTTCCTTGAGGTTTTTCCTTGCCTGGTTGATGCTGAAAGAAGACATATTTTTATTAAGAGCTCCCATCTCACTGAGGAGGCTTCAGGCCAATCAACAATCTGCTCTGAAATCTCTGCTCATGTTTTGACAGCTATGACAAATTTTACCACAGCAGCTGAGATAATCCACAATATTCTAAAACATCCAACAACGTTCTAAATAAAACAACTCATAACACCCTAAAAAAAAGTCATTACACTTTATCCCCCAAGTGTTAACAGATCCTTAAAAAAATTCTAGGATCCAGATCTGGATCTGCATCTTACCCAAACACTAATCAGTTCTTTCTTGGGCCATACCCCTTCTGTGAACCAAGTTTTGTTGCAATCTGACAATTAGTTATTGAGATATATTGATTGCAGTCAAACAGACTAACAAATAGGCTAAAACATTATCTCCGCCCCCATCTTCAGTGATGGAGGTCATTAGACCCAAAGTCTATATGACGCTAAAAACTTATAGTGCCCAAATCATGCCATAATTTGAGTACTCTGTTCACTTTTGGTCATCAAGACACAAGAGAATCAGTCAAATCAAGAGGGTAGTTAAGACAGGCCACAGATCCTCAGCATCAAAGAATTGAGTAACAAGGAAGGACTGGAGAAACTGGGCTTCTTTTAGCCTTCTGAGAGGAAAACTTGGAAGGAAAATTTTAGAATTATACCAAATATTATGTGGCAATGACAAGGTTAATCTGAAGCACTTTGAGATACCATGATAGTAAAACAAGAGATGTAGATTCAAATTGGTGAAAAGAAAGTTTAGGACGGATCCCAGGAAAAGCAACTTTGCACAAAGAATGATCAACACATGGAATGGTTCTCAGGATAGGTTAGTGGATATGAATGGATTTATTCAGATGACAGCTAGAATGTATTGGAGAGGTGGGAGCAAATTATTTGAATGGATCACCTGGCTGCCATGTATGAACATACAAACGGAGATACGAATTAGGAGCAGGAGTAGGCCATTCGGCCTCTCAAGCCTTTTCTGCCATTCAATAAGATAATGGCTGATCTGATTGTAACCTCAACTCCACATTCCTGCCTACCCCCGATAACCTTTGACCCCCTTGCCTTTCAAGAATCTATCTAGCTCTTCTGTAAAAATGTTCAAAGACTTTCTTTCACTGCCTTTTGAGGAAGAGAGTTCCAAAGACTCACAATCCTCAGAGAAAAAAAAATTCTCCTCATCTTTGTCTTAAATGAGTGATCCCCTATTTTTAAACAGTGACCCCTAGTTCTGGATTCTCCCACCAGAGGAAACATCCTGTCTACATCCACCCTGTCAAGACCCCTCAGGATCTTAAAGGTTTCAATCAAGTTGCCTCTTACTCTTCTAAACTCCAGTGGATACAAGCCTAACCTGTCAAACCTTTCCTCATAAGACAACCCTCCCATTCCTGATATTAGTCTAGTAAACCTTCTATGAGCTACTTCTTATGCATTCACATTCTTCATTAAATAAGGAGAGCAATACTGTACACAGTACTCTAGATGTGATCTCAGCAGTGCCCTGTACAAGTGAAGCATAACCTCCCTAGTTTTGTATTCAATTCCCCTCTCAATAAAAAATAACATTCTATTAGCTTTCCTAATTACTTGCTATACCTGCATACTAGCCATTTGTGATTCATGCACTGCAACACCCAGATCCCTGTGAATCTCAGAGCTCTACAATCTCTCACCATTTAGATAATATGATTCTTTTTTTTATTCTTCCTGCCAAAATGGACAATTTCATCTTTGCCCACATTATACTCCATTTACCAGGTCTTTGCCCACTCACTTAACCTATCAATGTCCCTTTGTAGCCTCCTTATGGCTCTTTCACAACTTATTTTCCTACCTATCTTTGTGTCATCAGTAAATTAGTTGACATCCTAGCACATAGAGAAATCTAGTCCCACTTCACAATTGGCTTAGAACTACTGTGTTCTCAGCAAGCAAGTTTGCCTTCGTTCATCTGTATCCTCCCACCCCAATTAGCTCCCCAGAGAACAGAAAATTTTGCTTATATGTTAATGCAGGACTTTGTGGCTTCACAAATTTGTTTTTTGTACTTCAAGTAAAGAAGAGGTTTGCACTGCTCTTAAAACCATGATTTGCTTTGGAATTAATAGTATACTTTCACCTTAATAATATATTTTGTCTTTTATTTCACCTTTCTTCCTGTCCCTAATAATAACAGAAAATCTAGAATGGATTCACTACCACAATATAGATTTAGCCTATCTGGCCGTAATCGAGACTATATCGGTGGCTACAAGTTAGTCATTTCTACTTTTTCTGGAGTTGAACGCAAATTTGGACTCTATCTACCACGATTTTCATCATCCAATCCACCGTGATCCTGTGATTCTAAAGCCAAGGCATGAATGTAAAGGCTTTCTGTGGCTATAAGTTGTGAAGGAGCGAGTCAACACATTTTACTTTACAGCTATTTGACAGCTGTCAACATGCAAGATGGTTTTACTTGTGCAATTTGATGCAAAAATACTTAATTGGTACATAATGCATAATTACATGAATTGTTTCTGTTTTGTGATTTATTAAAAAAAGGTTTACTTTTACCTCTTGATGTTTTATGTATATTAATGTACATAGTGACCTGTTTGAAAGGACCCAGTTGCTGATTTAATATAGAGTATTGTCGAGATTAGTATTATTTGGTTTAGTATTGGATTAACATACGCTCAACAGAAATTATGATGCTTCAAATAAATATCCATTTTAATCAGTGGAAATTTTGAAATTTTAACTGCAATGTAGAAATGATTTGATTGTATTTGAACAAGGAATTATTCTAACACTGATCAGTATTGTTGAGCTGTGAAACCTGCATTTTAATTAAACTTGCAGTTTGATTTCTTTAGAATGAACCACTGGAACATCAAATATAGCCAGTCAGTTCAATTTATTAAATGTGAAGGAATGTTCACTTGAATTGAAAGTGATGTTGCTGAAGTCATTTTTGAAAATTATGATGGACTGCAACCATTTAAACATTCCAGTTATGCTTGAAGTTGGTTTAACTGCTAGTTAAGTATATATAAACACACAAAATTTGCAAGAATTGTGCATGCCTTTTCAAAATGTTTTAATACGACAGGCATTCCTGGCATTCTTGTAAACAAGTTCAAAATACATGTTCCAGAATTTACTCAGCTATTGATGACCTTGTCTGCTGGCGATAAAATAGCACTCTGTTATCCAATATATTACTTGAAGGATTATATATTACATGAGAAGAGCAAGGATTGTTGTTTGCTTCAAACGTCTGCTTCAAGATCCTCACAGCTAACATGTCCTATACTTGAACTTTACTCAGTTCTGCTGAAGGGTCATGAGGACTCGAAACATCAACTCTTTTCTTCTCCGCCGATGCTGCCAGACCTGCTGAGTTTTCCAGGTAATTCTGTTTTTGTCCTATACTTGTGTTTGATGCCCCACCTAATTGTCTGCAACATGTTCCAATGGAAAAAGTTTTGTGTTATTCAATTTAGGGATCTTAACGATACCAGAAGTATATTTTTCTGCTGCACACATAAAAAATCCCAGTCACTGTAGTACTGGCCTCTTATCACAGAAATTTTGATCAAAATATAATATGACTTGTCAAAGCAGACTCTAACAATACATACTTATCTATTTTGTATTCATTTTAGTTTTAGCCCAGGTTGAATACCATATATTACTAATATCCAAGCTTCTCAGCATTTTAAGGGCTTGAATCGTATTCCTTAATTAACTTATATATAATATAAAAAAACAATCGACCAAATTTTGCTTGAGTGGCCATCCTTTAGAGTTACATTTGCCCATAGACTGTCCATAGTTTTGTACAGCAAGGTGCTGTCTGCATGACATCCAAAGGCTCTCTAAGATGCTGTCTGCAGGGCATCCAAAGGTTCTCTAAGTGGCATCTGGGATCTGTGTGAACAGGTCAAACAACTGTGTATCTCCTTAATCAGCTTGAAGAATTTGAATGACCCTTAGTGCCACTGATTTCATTGTTATGGGAGCCAGGAGATGTAAAAATGGCTTGGGTTCACTTCTGATGACATTTGGCAAAACCTGCAACAATTGCCATGTTAGAAAGGGTGATAGAATAGTCATCCAGTGCATGTGTGGAAGTATGCAGGGTGGGCTGATCATAATGTCAGTCAGTGCCTAAACCTAATTTGGCACAGTACCTGACATTTTGGTCTTCACAGGTTCTGTTAACACTCTCCCTTGAATGCACACAGCTGATCATGCATGCAACTGCAGAAGGGACCCCCTCACCAGCAGCACTATTTAAAGGACTCGTCATGCAAATTTCAGTGGAGGTGCTTTAGACTTTGCTGCAGAGGTGGTAGAAATAATGCATACTTTGTTGTTGGAGGAGTTCACGCAAGTTCTTTCAGTCAGAAGAGAGTGGTGTCGAATTGAAAGGCCACTGAGCAGAAAACGTCTCTCAGTCATGAGGGCTACAGTTCGGCCCTCTTGGGTTCCAGTATGACAAAGAGATAGAGCAGAGGCAACAGAGAGGAGAAGCTGTTCTCAGAAGAGGTGGAAGGCTCTCAACAGAATGCCATACTACCTAGGGTCTTCAAAGAGCACTTCTACTTCCACCTCAGTCAGGAGCAATGTCGGTGGCAAATCACGGCAGTGGTCACTAAACTGTGGCACCTTTTTGAACTGGACCTGCAGTTGCGGAGTAGGGTGACGACAGCACTGCCAGTGGCTGTCAAGGTCACCATAGCACTCAATTTCTACGCCAGTAGATTCTTGCAGTTTGAAACCAGCGGCAACACTAACATTTCTCAGTTTCGCCATGCATCACTGCATCAGGGAGGTCACCTATATGCAAGGAAGGGGGATTTCATTGTTAGCTCTAAGCAAGAGAGAAACAGGATAAGCAGTTACGTGACTTTGCAATTGTAGAGACCATCGACTGCACAAATGTGGTTCTGCAGATGCAACATCTCAACACAGAGATGCACTGGAACCACAGAGTTCCACTCCCTGAACATGCACTTGGCATGTGATCATGCAGAGTCCATCATGTTGATGAATGCCCACTATTTTGGCAGCAGTCATCATGTTTTTATCCTGATCTAGTCAGCCATTTCTTCCATCTTTGAGCCACCACTTTGTGCTGGAAGGTCGCTGCTCTGCGACAGGGGCTACCTGCTCTCCATCTGACTAATGACTCCTCTCGGTACCATGACCACACATGGACAGCGTTCTTACAATGAGTGCCATGCTACAGTTAGGAATGTTGTGTCCAAACAACAGGCCCACTGCTTGGACAGCTTGGGGGAGCCCTCCGCTACTTGCCAGAGCATGTCTTGCAACTGTGTCCCCCAAACCTTGGTGATCATGAGGACGCAGCCTCTGCCTCCAGGCCTTTGGTAACCACCTCAGGAGGAGGAAGAAGGGAGGAGACATACAAAGCATCATAGCTCCAGATGGGTTGTCCATGAACATCTTATCAGACGCTGGCTCCTGTGGGGAAAAATCCCTAGTCACCATTTCTCCATACATATCCACCTCTCCAATCCTCTGACACTGACCACAAATAACAGGCTTCTGGTTAAAATCCTGAAATAAAAGCCACAAGCAAGTACCCATTCATACCAATTTTATTCAGCAAAACCTCAAATAATACATATGATACTCACCCTTGTGCTTTCCCTTAGTGTCTGCCTTGCAGTTGCCTTTTCCTGTGCTAGTACATCTACATAGCGGCTACAGTATTGCTGGTGGAAGGCTGTTGATTTTCAGTGGAGGAGGCTGCAGATAATCTTGGAGGCTGGCCTTGAGTCGCTCTGGGTCTTGAGGGCCTGTCATTGGACTGTACCCCCTCAAAATGCGTGGCAGCAGTCTGAGCCGTCTGGTGGAGTACCAGTAATAGGAGGACCAATGTTGTCATCCAGAGAGAGGGCAGCAGGTTTGTGCTCCTTGAAGCCACTGCCACTTCCCTGATGGGATGCCTCCGAGATCTTAGTAATCTCTTGGAGGACAGATTGCTGGCCTGTTGAGAATTCCTCAAGCCCTTTTGTGCATTGGTATCTACAGCCATAATTGGCAGCAGACTGAGTCTGCATGGCACCGAGTTGCACTTGTATGGCACCAAGCAGAGATCTCATAACCTCAGACTGAGCTTCCACTCAGATGTCGGGTGGCTTCTGCCTCTGCTGCAATGGAAGCTAAGCTATTGACTACAAGACGCTACACCATGGGTGGGTCCAAAAGTGAGGCATGGACTTGACCATCACTTGCACACAGGAAAGTGTACCAAGTTGGACCGACAGTAACAACAGGCTATTTGGCAGGTCTGACAATGCACCAAGTATTTTTGTGTGCATGACCATCTGCATTTTCCTATGTGTCACCCCATCAAATCCTCATCTCAGTCCTCTGCAATAGGGCTCATCTGCAACCTCACACCGGGGAACTGACACACTCGCTGTCCTATCCCCATGAGAGGGTGGGGTAGCAGGTTAGTGTGGCAGGTGGGTGGGTGAGGGGGTAGGCTGGCAGGTAAGTGGGTGGGGGGTTAGGGTGGCAGGTAAGTGGGTGAGGGTGTGGGTGGCCGGTAAGGAGGCGGGGTGCATCGGTGGAGTAGTCAAGTCAAAGAGGGAAGTCGAGTGGTCAGGATTTAGGTGGTCGAAAGGGTAGTCGGGTCGGGCGAGTAATCAGGTCAGGGGGTTAGTTGGGTGACCGGAGGATAGGTTGTGAGGTAGTGGGGGGTTCGTGTGGGGTAATCAAGTTGGGAGTTCAGGAAAGGTAGTCGGGGGGGGAGGTCAAGTGGGGAGTCAGGAGGTCAGTAGTATAGTTAGCCAGGAGTTAGAACTGGTTTTAATTTTCTAACTTTTCTTGGGTAACTATTCTGGTAAGTGAGTCAGGACCATCCAAAGTCTCTGACTCTTAACACAGAGTTTTGGAGGGTTCCAGATGCAGGGGAATTGCCCAAACTTCCCAGGAAATTCCTGCATAGTCAGTGCATGGGACTTCTGAGGGGTCCTCCATTGCATCTTGGGGGATACCTCTCGGGTACAACCATCCAGACATCCTGGGCCATTATCTACAATTTGTACTTTGTACCGGGGTGAGGGTGAAGTGGGATTTCAGAAGATCCCTGAGGCAGGAGTATACTGTAATTCTGAGATGACAGCTGCAATGGTTTTAGTGGCTATTACGCCAATAAGAGAGTGCCATTTCCTCTAAGAGGCCGACACCATGCAGCCGTGCCTGTCCCCCAACAGTCTCTTGCTGCTCCTTGCAGTTAAGTGCCACCTTGTCCTGCAAGAGAGAGGGCGGAATGTCAGTCAGTGTTGCAATGTATTTGTGTCTGTCAGAGCTGGAAGTATGTCAAAACTGAGAGATGTGGGTGTGAGGCATGCAGCAGTGGTAAGTATGTGAGCCTGAGGGGCATCAAATGAAAGGCGTGAGTTCTGATTGCTAGAGATTGATGATGGGTTTGTGAATTGGTGATGCAGTGGGCAGGAGATATCTTTTGAAGATGCATTCACTGGCCTTGAACACTCATATGAAGCCATGGGACTTTCCTCCCCCACTGCAGCCAGGTCCATGGGGTCAGACACCTGGCATTCCATGGATTTAGTTCTCATTGTCTCCCAAATATGTGTCTGGCGGGCTCTCTGGCCGTCTGCAGAAGGGAGACTTTTCTTCTCCTTTCCACTTCCTGGACTAATGCCTCCAGCATGAATCTGAGAGCCTTCTTTCTGGCTTACTGTCTTGCTCCTGTTGCCTCATGAGATCCTTAGAAGTAGGAGCACAAATAGACCATTCGGCCCATTGAAGAGCACAGAGAGAGAGACGACAGACCATTAAAGAGCGCGGAGGGAGAGGCGAAAGGCCATTAAAGGGCACCAGAGGGAAAAGAGCGTGGAGAGAGGTGAGAGACCAATAAAGAGCGCAGAGAGAGAAACAAGAAACCATTAAAGAGCACGGAGAGAGAGGCAAGAGGCCATTAAAGAGAGATGAGAGACCATTAAATAGCGTGGAGAGAGACAGACGAGAGACCATAAAGAATGAAAAGAGATAGAGGTGGGAGGCCATTAAAGAGCGCGAGAGGGATAAGAGCACAGAGAGAGAGATGACAGGCCATTAAAGAATGCAGAGAAAGAGGTGAGAGACCATTAAAGAGCACAGAGAGAGAGGCAGGGGGCCATTAAAGAGCACAGAGAGAGGCGAGAGGCCATTAAAGAGTGCGGAGAGAAAGACGAGAGACCATTAAAGAGCATGGAGAG
Source organism: Cetorhinus maximus (assembly GCF_964194155.1). Classification (NCBI taxonomy): domain Eukaryota; kingdom Metazoa; phylum Chordata; class Chondrichthyes; order Lamniformes; family Cetorhinidae; genus Cetorhinus; species Cetorhinus maximus. Next base: position 102,715,078 of record NC_135881.1, read on the forward strand.
AGAGACGAGAGACCATTAAAGAGCACGGAGGTAGAGGCGAGAGGCCATTAACGAGTGCGGAGAGAGAGGCGAGGGGCCATTAAAGGGCGCAAGAGGGAAAAGAGCACGGAGAGAGATGAGAGACCATTAAAGCGCACGGCAAGAGAGAGATGAGAGTCCATTCAAGAGTGTATAGAGAGAGAGGTGAGAGACCATTAAAGCGCACAGAGAGGCGAGCCATTAGAGAGCATGGAGAGAGAGGCAAGAGACCATTAAAGAGCACGAGGTGGAAATGAGAGTGGAGAGAGAGGTGAGAGGCCATTAAGGAGAGCAGAGAGAAATGAGAGGTCATTAAAGAGTGCAGAGAGAAAGACGAGAGACCATTAAATAGCATGGAGAGAAAGACGAGAGACCATTAAAGAGCATGGAGAGAGAGACGAGAGACTATTAAAGGGTGCGGAGAGAAAGAGATGGGAGGCCATTAAAGAGCTTGAGAGGGAAAAGTGCGTGGAGAGAGAGAGACAAGAGACCATTAAAGCGCAAGGGCAGAGACAGATGAGAGGCCATTAAGGGGTGCAGAAAGAGAGACAAGAAACCATTAAATAGTGCAGAGGGAGGAGAAGCCAGTAAAGAGCATAGAGAGAAAGATGAGAGACCATTAAGAGCGCGGAGGGAGAGGTGAGTGGCCATTAACGAGTGTGGAGAGAAAGGCGAGGGGACATTAAAGGGTGCGAGAGGGAAAAGAGCACGGAGAGAGAGAGGAGAGACCAATAAAGATTGTGGAAAGAGAGGCGAGGGGCCATTAAAGATGGCGGAGGGAGACAGACGAAAGGCCATTAAAGAATGCGGGGAGAGAGAGAAAGACGAGAGATTATTAAAGAGCATGGAGAGAGAGGCGAGAGACCAAGAAGGAGCGTGGAGAGAGATGGGAGACCATTAAAGAGCATGAGAGGGAAAAGAGTGTGGAGAGAGAGACGAGAGACCATTAAAGAGCGCAGAGAGAGAGGTGAGTGGCCATTAATGAGTGCGAAGAGAAAGGCGAGGGGACATTAAAGGGTGCGAGAGGGAAAAGAGCATGGAGAGAGAGAGGAGGGACCGATAAAGATTGCGGAAAGAGAGGCGAGGGGCCATTAAAGATGGCCGAGGGAGACAGACGAAAGGCCATTAAAGAATGCGGGGAGAGAGAGAAAGACGAGAGATTATTAAAGAGCATGGAGAGAGAGGCGAGAGACCAAGAAGGAGCGTGGAGAGAGATGGGAGACCGTTAAAGAGCATGAGAGGGAAAAGAGTGTGGAGAGAGAGACGAGAGACCATTAAAGAGCGCAGAGAGAGAGGTGAGTGGCCATTAATGAGTGCGAAGAGAAAGGCGAGGGGACATTAAAGGGTGCGAGAGGGAAAAGAGCATGGAGAGAGAGAGGAGGGACCGATAAAGATTGCGGAAAGAGAGGCGAGGGGCCATTAAAGATGGCGGAGGGAGACAGACGAAAGGCCATTAAAGAATGCGGGGAGAGAGAGAAAGACGAGAGATTATTAAAGAGCATGGAGAGAGAGGCGAGAGACCAAGAAGGAGCGTGGAGAGAGATGGGAGACCGTTAAAGAGCATGAGAGGGAAAAGAGTGTGGAGAGAGAGACGAGAGACCATTAAAGAGCGCAGAGAGAGAGGTGAGTGGCCATTAATGAGTGCGAAGAGAAAGGCGAGGGGACATTAAAGGGTGCGAGAGGGAAAAGAGCATGGAGAGAGAGAGGAGGGACCGATAAAGATTGCGGAAAGAGAGGCGAGGGGCCATTAAAGATGGCCGAGGGAGACAGACGAAAGGCCATTAAAGAATGCGGAGAGAGAGAGAGATGAGAGACCATTAAAGAGCATGGAGAGAGAGGCGAGAGAACAAGAAGGAGCGTGGAGCGAGAGAGATGGGAAACCGCTAAAGAGCATGAGAGGGAAAAGAGTGTGGAAAGAGAGAGACAAGAAACCATTAAATAGTGCAGAGGGAGGAGAGGCCATTAAAGAGCAAAGGGAGAGAGAGATGGGAGGCCATTAAAAGAGCGCGAGAGGGAAAAGAGCACGGAGAGAGAGATGACAGGCCATTAAAGAGTACGGAGAGAGACGAGAGACCATTAAAGAGTGCAGAAAGAGAGGTGAGGGGCCATTAATGAGCACAAGTGGGAAAAGGGCATGGAGGGAGAGATGAGAGACCATTAAAGAGCATGGAGAGAGAGAGGGAGATGAGAGGCCATTAGAAATCATGGAGAAAGAGACGAGGGACCATTAAAGTACGTGGAGATAGAGAGAGATGGGAGGCCATTAAAGAGCTTGAGAGGAAAAAGTGCATGGAGAGAGACAAGAGACCATTAAAGCGCATGGACAGAGACAGATGAGATGCCATTAAAGAGCACAGAGAGAGAGACAAGAAACCATTAAAGAGCGCAGGGAGAGAGAGGGAGGAGAGGCCATTAAAGAGCACAGAGAGAGAGGTGAGAGACAGCGTGGAGAGAGACAGATGAGAAACCATTGCAGAGCGCAGAGAGACAAGACCATTAAAGAATGCAGAGAGAGATGGGAGGCCATTAAAGAGCGCGGGAGGGATAAGTGCACAGAGAGATGACAGACCATTAAAGAGCACAGAGAGAGATGAGAGGCCATTGCAGAGCGCAGAGAGAGAGACAAGACCATTAAAGAATGCAGAGAGAGATGGGAGGCCATTAAAGAGCGCGGGAGGGAAAAGTGCACAAAGAGAGAGATGATAGACCATTAAAGAGCACGGAGAGAGAGAGATGAGAGGCCATTAAAGAGCACGGGAGGGGAAAGAGCGTGGAGAGAGAGATGAGAGTTCATTCAAGAGCGTATAGAGAGAGAGAGGTGAGAGACCATTAAAGAGAGCAGAGAGAGAAGTGAGAGGCCATTAAAGAGTGTGGGAGAGAGAGATGAGAGACCATTAAAGAGAGCAGAGAGAGAAGTGAGAGGTCATTTAAGAGTGCAGAGAGAGAGATGAGAGGCCATTAAAGAGTGTGAGAGGTAAAAGAGCACAGAGAGAGGCGAGAGGCCATTAAGGAGAGCAGAGAGAGAAGAGTGAGGCCAAATAAGAGTGCGGAAAGAGAGAGACGAGAGACCATTAAAGGGCGTGGACAGAGAGGCGAGAGGCCATTTAAGAGTGCGGAGAGAGAGATGAGAGGCCATTAAAGAGCGTGAGAGGGAAAAGAGCGCAGAGAGAGAGATGAAAGACCATTAAAGAGCACGGAGATAGGCAGACAAGCGGCTATTAAAGGGCGCAGAGAGAGAGGGAAATGAGAGCGGAGAGAGAGGCGAGAGGCCATTAAGGAGAGCAGAGAGAGAAGCGAGAAGGCATTAAAGAGTGCGGAGATAGAGGCTATTAAGGAGTGTGGAGAGAGAGACAGGAGGCCATTAAAGAGGGCAGAGAGAGACAGACAAGAGGTCATTAAAGAGTGCGAGAGGGAAAAGTGTGCAGAAAGAGGCGAGACGCCATTAAAGAGCATGGAGCGAGAGGGAGATGGGAAGCCATTAAAGAGGGCAGAGAGAGAGAGATGGGAGGCCATTAAAGAGCACAAGAGGCGAAAGAGTACCGAGAGAGAGAGATGAATGACCATTAAAGAGCATGGAGAGAAAGACAAGAGACCATTACAGAGCGCGAAGAGAGAGGTGATGGGCCATTAAAGAGGGCCGGGAGGTTAAGATGAGTGGCCATTAAAGAGTGGAGAGAGACGAGAGACCATTAAAGAGCACAGATAGAGAGATGAGAGATTATTAAAGAGCGTGGAGAGAGAGAGAGAGAGATGGGAGGCCATTAAAGAGCACAAGAGGGAAAAGAGCATGGAGGGGCAGATGAGAGGCCATTAAAGAATGGAGGGAGAGGCGAGAGGCCATAAAAGAGGGCGGAGAGCGACAGACGAGAGACCATCAAAGAGCGCGGAGAGAGAGAGAGATGGGAGGCCATTAAAGAGCTTCAGAGGGAAAACTGTGTGGAGAGAGAGATGAGAAACCATTAAAGCACGTGGACAGAGACAGATGAGAGGCCATTAAAGAGCGCAGAGGGAGAGACAAGAAACTATTAAAGAGTGTGGAGAGAGAGCCGAGAGGCCAATAAACAGCATGGAGAGAGACAGATGAGAGACCATTGAAGAACGCGGAAAGAGAGACATGAGACCATTAAAGAATGCAGAGAGAGAGATGGGAGGCCATTAAAGAGCGCGAGAGGGAAAAGAGCACGGGAAGAGAGATGACAGACCATTAAAGAGCGCAGAGAGAGAGAGAGAGAGACGAGATGTCATTAAAGAGCATGGAATGAGAGGGAGATGCGAGACCATTAAAGAGCGCAGAGAGAGAGAGAGGTGAGGCCATTAAAGAGCACAAGAGGGACAAGAGCACGGAGAGAGAGATGAGAGCCCATCAAACAGAGGTGAAGGGCCATTAAAGAGTGCAGGGAGGTTCAGATGAGAGGCCATTAAGTATTGCAGAGCGAGAGAGATGAGAGACCATTAAAGAGCGTGGAAAGAAAGAGATGGGAGGCCATTAAAGAACGCGAGAGGGAAAAGAGAATGGAGAGAGACGAGAATCCATTAAAGAGTGCGTAGAGAGAGAGAGACGAGAGGCCATTGAAGAGCCTGGAGAGAGAGGTGAGAGGCCATTAAAGAGCACAAGAGGGAAAAGAGCATGGAGTGAGTGATGAGAGACCATTAAAAAGCTGGGAGAGAGGGGTAAGGGGCCATTAAAAGGGGTGGAGAGGTTCAGATGACCGGTCATTAAAGAGTGCAGAGACAGAGAGATGAGAGGCTATTACAGAGCGTGAAGAGGGAGGTGAGAGGCCATTAAAGAGCTCGGAGAGAGAGAGATGGGAGGCCATTAAAGAGCACAAAGAGAAAGGCGAGAAAGCATTAAAGAGCACGGAGAAAGAGGCAAGAGGCCATTAAAGAGCGCAGAGAAACAGATGAGAGACCATTAAAGGGCGCAGAGAGAGAGAGACGAGAGACCATTGAAGAGCGCAGAGAGAGAGGTGAGGGCATTAAAGAGTGTGGAGAGAGGGGCGAGAGACCATTGAAGAGCACAAGAGGGACAAGAGCACAGAGAGAGAGAGATGAGAGACCATCAAAGAGATGTGAAGGGCCATTAAAGAGGACAGGGAGGTTCAGATGAGAGGCCATTAAGTAGTGCTGAGAGAGAGAGATGAGAGGCCATTAAAGAGTGTGGAGAAAGAGGCGAGAGCCATTAAGGAGCGCAGAGAGAGAAGCGAGAGGCCATTAAAGAGTGCAAAAGCAGACAGACGAGAGGGTATTAAGGACCGCAGTGAGAGAGGCAAGAGGCCATTAAAGAGGGCAGAAAGAGGCAGACAAGAGGCCATCAAAGAGCATTAGAGGGAAATGAGTGCGGAGAGAGAAACGAGAGACCATTAAAGAGCGCAGAGAGAGAGGAAAGAGACCATTAAAGAGCGCAGAGAGCAGCTGATTGGTGAGTATTTCTAGGTTTTAAAGTAAAAGTAAGGTCTTTAGTTTGTGTTTCAGTCTCTAGTCTTTTTTTTCTCTGTCTTAAAAATAGCTTTTTAAGTATAGGGTCAATACTGGTGTAAAAAAATAATTGCATTAATGTGGGGGATTCTTCAAGTGTAAAGTACAGTGATACGAGAGTAATTAATTATAAACTAAATGTGATAGTGATGACAGGATGGGTGATGTGTTGCTGCTGCAACATGTGGGAACTGCTGGGCACCAAGGTGATCCACAATGAGCACATCTGTAGTAAGTGTTTGCAGCTCGAGGAACTTCGGATCCGAGTTGAGGAGCTGGAGTCTGAGCTGCAGACATCGCGCCACATCAGGGTGTGGGAAAGTTACCTGGACGCTTTGCTCCAGGAGAGGGTCACACCCCTGGTCTGTGATCAGGGACAGGAGGATGTGACTGCAGGTGAGGCAGGTATGGGGACCCAGGGGGGAGCATTCGAAGGGCCTCAGTCCCTGCAACTGTCCAACAGTTACGAGGTTCTTGCAAGCTGTGTGGACAAGAGCGGAGACTGAAAGGATGATGAGCAAACTGACCACAGCGCCGTGGTACAGGGAGCCATTCAAGTGGGGGGAGGAAATAGGAACGTAGTTGGGAACAGTATAATTAGGTGGTTAGATACTGTTCTCTGCAGCCATGAGCATGAGTGCCGAAGGCTGTGTTTCCTGCCCAGTGCCAGGGTTAAGGACATCTCCTCGAGGCTGGAGAAGAACTTGGAGCAGAATTTTCTGTCTGTTGGGCTGGCCATGTGGGTGCGGGCAGCGATCGGGTCGGCACTGTCATTTTACACGGGTGGGCCAATTAAGGCCCGCCCAGCGTGAATCACGGCTCCCGAGGACAGTGGGAGTGGGTGGGCAGCAGCAGGACTGCTATGACCGTCGGGTCCAATGGTGACCCCGAGGCCTGTTTAAAGAAGCTGCTGCAGCCTTTCCAAGGCTGTGAATTATGGCCAGTGGAAGGGCTCCCCAGAGCACTGCCGGTGAGCAGGTCAGGCAGGAGGGTAGGGCAGGGGGGCACTGTGCCTTTCATTTTCCAGATGATTGTCTTGGTGCCCTCCTTGAGGAGGTGGCAGCACGGCAGGAGGCCCTTGTTCCCAGGGACAGGAGAAGGAGCCCTCCCCCACATGACAAAACGTGCCTGGGAGGAGGCGGTGGAGGTGGTGAGCTCCCGTGATGTGGTGCAGCGCACCTGGATCCTGTGCTGCAAGCGTTACAACAACCTGTTGCGCTCGGGAAGGGTGATTACCATGTTGGTTTTTGTCACTTAACCCAGCAGGTAGGCTTTCCCCCCTGGCTGCCCCACAGCCCCCAGCTCTGACTGTAGTGACTGCACTGAATCATTGACATGTGTCCTTCGCTGGGTGGGCCAGCAGATATTGCCCATGCCGAGGTCACCCTGAGAGGGTGGTGAAGAGATGGGTTCTGCACCCGCATTACTGTTTTGGGGGCAACCTGGAGGAGCTGCACCTTGGCGCAGTGCTGGAACTCCAGGACATGTCAAATTCAGGGTGATGAGATGCTGGGAGGGGAGCTTCAAGGTGGCGTTGGCACCAATCGATCTGCTGTCCTCTGCGCTCCACGTGCTTGCGCCTCCTTGCGATGGAAGGTTAGACCGTGTGGTGCCTGATGTGACATAGGCAGCATTTGGCCGGGGGTAGCGGGGGGCAGGCTTAGCATCTTTGTGTGAGTGTTCGGCAGCAGCGGGTGAGAAGACACTGGAGCCCTGCAATGTCCCACTCTGGCTGGGGTGGGCCGTCCGCAAAGAGAGTCCAAGTACAATTAGCACTAATCAATGCTCTTCTCTCCTTTTCAGGAGAAGAATGCACATAATGCCACTGAGCGGGTGAGGACTGGCAGAGGGCCTGCCCGGTTGGTAATCATTTGCAGGTTCAAGCAGGAAGCCCTCGATCTGGAGAGGCGCCTGTGCCCAGGCCCACTGGTGTCAGTGAGGTTGGGGTGCCACGGGCAGTTATATTAGCCCAGCAGTGAGGTCACCATTAGTGTCCCAGCAGCCATGGCAGCGCTGAATGTTCAGTAACTGAAGTTTGCAACATGGCTTGACCATTGCTTATGGAAGGATGAGCACACAATGATCCAGGGGACAGGGATGCACATTGACATTGTCTCCACATTAACTGATCCAATGTCCTTGTTCTTCCTTTCAGCATCAGCGGACCAGGGCCGGGAGGAGGAGGCATAGGGGCCATCACTCACACCTGGGGGCCCTGAAGTCTCTGACCCACCAGCGTCACACCATCCCTGCCAGGCAGGCACCAGCGCAGATATTAGCACCTTGGTGGGAATTAGAGCATTGGCTAGTGTCCCAGGGCACAGTGGTGACGGCACTTCACACTCGCTGGAGGAGCTGGCAGAGACAGAGTGCCCATGGCGCCAGCAGTCAGAGGACTGCTGGGGAACAGGCACATGCTCAGTCGGTGGCTGATGATGTGCCTCTGGAGTTGTCCTTGAGGCAGCAAATGCTGGAAGTCGAGCAGGGTGTCTGGGAGCATCTGGTGGAGATACATGTGGCTATCCTTGACTTGGTGTCCATGGTGGAGGAGCCCACGCGGACCATCATCGATGCAATGAGCCTCATTGCTGAGCGCCATGCTTCCTCCATGGAGGGAGCGGTGACTCTCGTGGAGAGGCTCTTCCAGGAGACCAATCAGGGTTTCCTGGGGATGCGCTCTGACCTGCAAGCCCTCACATCCGCATTGACCTCAGCTGGTCAGTGCCAGTGTGGAAGATGGTCTGGGCACCAAGATTCCCAGTTCAGTGCCCATCCATCCACGGTGAGCAGAGAGGTGCAAAGTGACCTCATGTCGGCGCAGCAGCTGCCTGTCGTCTCTGCGGGCTCCTCTCAGGGCGCTTGGGATGAGGGCAGTGGCTCCTCTGCCCCTCTCCCAGTGACTGTTGAATCCAGAGAGGCTGCGACGACTGGGGAGATGCCAGCTGTGGAACTGGCATCTCCCTCCCAGGCAGGGCCAGCACAGGCTCCACCGGCCAGAGGACGACCGCCAAGGTCATCGAGGCCAACAGGACAGCAGAGTCAGCAGGCTGTCTCAGATGCCAGTGCCACCAAGGGGACAGCACCTAGATGTAGGGCCTGAAAGCATAAATTTAAGGCATCTTAGGCTTCTCACTGAGGCTTTTGTGTTGCCCTGTAATGAAGTCATGGTTAGTTGGTGTGGTGTTTAACACTTTGTCATTTTGTTTTCTTCAGTTCATTTTCTTATATCATTAAATTTAGACTTGTGACCATGGCTGAAGGTGACTCTTTTCCTCTGCAGGTGGATGGTTACCCATGATGTTATGAGTGAGTTGTGTCACATTGAGCTTTATTGACACGGGCCTTAGTTAATGCTCTTATCCAGGCAGATTTTGCACTCAGGTATCGAGTATGGAGCCTGCAGCACAAGCTTGTCCTGGAGGTCCATCTGTGATGTTCTAGCTGAAGGTTCCTTAGATTAAAGCCTCCCGGGTGTCCCTGCCTCCCTGGAGTATGTCCAGGTCAGCGTCTTCCCCCTCAGCATTTCCCTGTGCAGCTCATCCTCGGACTCACTGCTGGACTCATTTTGTGCAGCCGCGGCCACTGCGTCTACATCTTCATTGTCCACTGTGTCCCCCCTTTCCAGCACAAAATTGTGAAGAGCGCAGTATGCAACCACTATCAGTGACACACGATCTGGGGGGTACTGGAGTGCGCCCCCTGAATGGTCCAGGCATTGGAAGTGCATCTTGAGAAAACCAATGGTTCTCTCCACCACAGCACTTGTGGAGGCGTGGCTCCTATTGTACCACTGCTCAGCTTCTGTTCTTGGATGGTGGAGAGGCGTCATGAGCCAATCTCTGAGGGGATAGCCCTTGTCACCCAGCAGTCAGCCATCCAGCCGGGCTGGAGCACTGAAGAGCCCCGGTACCTGGGAGTGTCTGAGGATGTTGGTGTCGTGGGAGCTGCCTGGGTACCTTGCACAAACTTGTAGAATCCGCATCTTGTGGTCACACACTATCTGCCCGCATGCCAACAGGAAAATTCTGCCCTTAGAGTGGGAGGGGAGAGATCCACGTTGGTATCAACAACATTGATAGGACTAGAAAGGAGGTTCTGCTGAAAGAATTTGAACAGTTAGGAGATAAATTAAAAGGCAGAACCTCCAAGGTAATAATCTTGGGATTACTACCTGAGCCACGGGCAAACTGGTATAGGGTAAATAAAGTCAAGGAGTTAAATGCATGGCTTAATGGTTGGTCTGGGAGGAATGGGTTTTAGTTCATGGGCACTGGCACCAGTACTGGGGTAGAAGGGAGCTGTTCTGGTGGGATGGGCTTCACTGGAACCATGTTGGGACCAGTGTCCTGGCAAATCGAGTAACTAGGTCTGTACAGTGGGCTTTAATCTAAATATAGGAGGGGAGGGTTCTGGAGAGAGCATACTTATGCTTACAAAGCAAAAGGATATTGCAGCATTGTAGGGCAGCTCTTTAGGTAATGATACTGTAAGGAACATATCTTTTTATTTGTGTTGAACTATGGATTTAGAATTACAATCGCTGCAGGTTGAAAGACATGTCCATTCGAACAGGATGAGAGATATATATAGGGCAGCATCTTCCGGTTGGCGAGCAGGGGCAGGGCCCACTCGCCAACGCATAAAATGAAGCGGGGATACGTCGGGCGTGAGTCCCAACGTCACCCCTCATCATTTAGATTTGCAGTTCAGCGGGTGCGCAGCCGCGTCGAATGCGCACCAGCCAAACTGTCAACAGCCTATTAAGGCCATTAAAAAACTAATTAAGATGATTAATGGAGCTGCCCGTCCAACCTTAAGGTTGGCGGGCAGGCCGGGAGCCCAGCCGGGCTTCGGAAAATACATGAAACCTCATCCACGAGTGGGATGAGGTTTCATGAGGGTATTTAAATTTTTGTGAAATGTTTCAATAAAAGTTATGGACGTGTCCCAACTCATGTGACAGTGTCATATGAGGGGACATGGCAGGGAATTTTTTTTATCACCTTTATTTGAGGTTTTCAATCGGAGCCGATCTCCCTGATGCAGCACTTTGCCTCAGGGATATCTGTGCGCTCTTTTGTGTGCATGTGCGAAAGAGCACACTCCTGGCTGAGGAAATCCCCCCCTGCCTGCACAGGGAGCGCACAGCGCTTCCTGGCGGTGTCATGCTTGGTGGGCCTTAATTGACCTGCCTACGTAAAACAGCGGCGCCCCCCCAACCAGGGGCGCCGATCGGAAGGCCCACCCATGCCTGCTCCCACACTTCCCCCCCAACAGTGGGGGGATATGTTGCCCATAGTGTTGCAGTGCTGGAACAGAGTGTGCCATGAAAGACAGAATGGTGCCAGAAAGGAGTCCTGGACCAAGGGACCTGCCTGACAACAGCATTTTAATTGGTTCCTAACCAGGTGAGCAGATTTTGTGTGAGAGCAGAGCAGAATAGCTCCTAGCCTGAAAGGAACAAGACCTAAAACCTCCTTCTCCTGTGTGTGGAAGATTCAAATAATTCCACAATAAATAGTTAGCTTTTTTCTTACTCCTCATATCTCTGTAACCTGCTCTCTCACTCTGAAAACCCCTATCAAGAGGCAAAGGGGAAACTCACTGTTAGAGCCATGAAAGGCAAGTGCTCAACCAGTGAACTAAATACTGAAAGTGCTGGAAGACCACCTCATGTCATCAACAAGAACTGAAAGAAATTTGGAAGACATTGATCAAAATCAACCCATCGAATCCTGTGCTCTGGAATTGGTGCTATTGAACTGTTTTATCCCACACTTAAAACCCATGTTTTTGTGTGTCTTATATGTCTCGTATGGAGGTGTATAGAGATTTAAAAAGGGGGTAGAGTTTAAGTTACAGTGTTAGAAGTTAGCAGTTCATATTTCTTTCTTTTGCCACTGGTTAAAGACAGTTTGTTCAATAAACAGTTATTTACTTATTAAGTTTACAAAGCCAGTACTCGTATTCTGTTAACATAAATTAAATAATTAGGTAGTATTAGGGCAAGCTGGTGGTTTGATCAAACCTTTTCACATTTGTCGCAGCTCAGGGGACAGTGGGGCTTGATATTATAGTGCACGATCCCCAGTGAGTCGTGACAATACCCAAAGTGTGACAGGAAGGGACAGCGTGCACAGACATAAAAGAACCAGCAGCAAATAGTGCCAAAGGGGGACAAAATGCTAAAAAGGCAAAATTAATGGCCCTTTACTTAAATGCACATAGTATTCAGAACAAAATAAATGAATTAACAGCACAAATAGAGATTAATGGGTATGATATTATAGCCATTATGGAGACATGGTTACAAGGAGATCATAGCTGGGAATTAAATATTCAGGGGTATATGACTTTTTGAAAGGACAGGCAGGAAGGGAAGGGTGGTGGGGTAGCTTTGTTAGTATGAGATGGAATAAGTATGATACCAAGAAATGATCTTGGATCGGAAGATGTAGAATCCATATCGGGTGGAGGTAAGTAATATCAAGGGGAAGAAGGCACTGGTGGGAGTAGTCTATAGGCCACTCAACAATAGCTATGCTGTATGACAGAATAAATCAGGAGATAATGAGGGCTGGTAAAAAAAGGCAGCATATTAATCATGGGTGACTTTAATCTTCATGCAGATTGGGAAAATCAAATTGGCAGAGGTAGCCACGAGCAAGAATTCATAGAGTGTATTCAGGACAGTTTCCTAGAACAATATGTTGTGGATCCAACCAGGGATCAGGCTATTTTGGATCTGTTAATGTGTAATGAGGCAGGTTTAATAAATGATCTCAGAATAAAAGATCCCCTAGGAAACAATGGCCATAACATGGTTGAATTTAGCATTCAGTTTGACAGTGAGAAACTTGGGTTGGAAACAACTGTGCCAAACTTAACTAAGGATAACTACAAAGGATTGAGGGAAAACTTGGCTGGAATGGACTGGGAAAGGAGATTAGCGGAAAAGACGGTTGATGAACAATGGCAAACATTTAAGGAAATAGTTCATGATCCACAATAAAGATATACCTAATAAGAAAGAAGGATCCTTGGAAGGGGGTAAACCAACCATGATTAACCAAGGAAGTTAAGGATAGTATTAAATTGAAAGAAAAGATGTACAATGTGGCAAAGATTAGTGGTAAGCCAGAGGATTGGGAAAGTTATAAAAACCAACAAAAAAAATGACCAAAAAAAAAAGAGGGAGAAACTAAACTTTTGAGGGAAAACTAGCAAGTAAAATAAAAACAGACAGTAAGAGCTTCTTTAAATATATAAAAAGGAAGAGAGAGGCCAAAGCGAACATATACCCCTTAGGGAATGAGGCTGGGGAATAGTAGAAGACATTAATAGCATTCCAAAAATACTAAATAATCAAGCGGCAAAAGGCAGGGTGGGGGCAGGTGGAGGAAATAAATACAATAACTATCACGAGAGAAAAAATACTAGGGAAACTAATGGGGCTAAAGGTCAATAAGTCCCCTGGACCTGATGGGTTGCATCCTAGGATATTAAAGAAAGCACCTACACAGATAGTGGATGCACTGGTAGTAAACTTCCAAGAATCCTTAGATTCTGGAAAAGTCCCAGAGGATTGGAAAACTGCCAATGTAATGCCCTTATTCAAAAAGGGAGGGAGACAAAAAACAGTTAACTATAGGCCAGTTAGCTTAACATCCGTCATTGGGAAAATGTTAGAGTCTATTATAAAGGATGTAATAGCAGAGCATTTAGAAATGCATAATATAATCAAGCAGAGTTAGCATGGCTTCATGAAGGGGAAATCATGCTTGACAAATTTATTAGATTTCTTTGAGGAGGTAACAAGCAGGATAGATAAAGGGGAATCAGTGGCTGTAATATATTTGGATTACCAAAAGGCGTTCGATTAAGGTACCACACATAAGGTTACTTAATAAGATAAGAGCCCATGGTGTTGGGGGTAGTACATTAGCATGGATAGAGGATTGGCTAACTAATAGAAGACAGAGAGTTGGGATAAGGGGAACATTTTTAGGGTGGCAACTGTAACTAGTGGAGTGCCACAGGGATCAATGCTGGGACCACAATTATTTACAATATACATTAATGACTTAGATGAGGAAAGTGATTGTACTATCACCAGGTTTGTGGATGACACAAAAATAGGTGGGAAGGCAAGCGGTGAGGATGACACAAAGACTCTACAGAGTGATATTAGTAGATTAAGTGAGTGGACAAAAACTTGGCAGATGGAATATAATGTGGGAAAACGTGAGGTCATGCACTTTGGCAGGAAGAATAGAGGAGCTGAATATTATTTAAATGGAGAAAGACTGCAGAAAGCTGCAGCACAGAGGGATTTGGTAGTCTTCGTACATGAATCCCAAAAAGCTAACATACAAATTCAACAGGTAGGGAAGGCAAATGGAATGTTGGCCATTATTTCAACGAGAATGGAGTATAAAAATAGGGAAGTCTTGCTAAAACTGTACAAGGCACTAATTAGACCATATCTAGAATACTGTGAATAGCTTTGGTCACCTTATCTAAGGAAAGATATACTGGCATTGCAGGCAGTCCAGAGAACGTTCACTAGGTTGATCCCGGGTATGGAGGGGTTTTCTTATGAGGAGAGGTTGAGTAGGTTGGGCCTCACTGGAGTTTATAAGAATGAGATGCGACCTTATTGAAAGATGTAAGGTTCTTAGGGGGCTTAACAGGGTAGATGCTGAGAGGTTGTTTCCCCTTGTTGGAGAGTCTAGGACCAGAGGGCATAATCTCAGAGTAAGGGGGCGCTCATTTAAGACAGAGGTGAGGAGGAATTTCTTCTCTCAGCGGGTAGTCAATCTGGGAATTCTTTACCACAGAGGGCTGTAAAGGCTGGGTCGTTAAGTATATTCAAGGCTGAGATAGGCAGATTTTTAATCAGTAAGGGAATCAAAGGTTATGGGGAAAAGGCAGGAAAGTGGATCAGCCACAATCTCATGGAATGGCGGAGCAGACTTGATGGGCCAAAAGGCCTACTTCTGCTCCTATGCCTCATGGTCTTAAGCCTGTTCCACCAGTCAAAGATATCATACCTGATCTAATTGTGACCTTAACTCTACCCATAACCTGTGCCCATAACCCTTGACTGTCTTGTCAATCAAAAATCTGTCTAACTCAAATAGCTTTGAATATATTCAATGACCCAGCCTCCACTGTTTGCTGGGAAGGAAAATTCCAAAGGCTACCCACCTCTGAGAAGAAATTGCTCCCCATCTCAGTCCTAAATGGGAGAGCCCCTATGTTTTAAACCATGCCCCCCCCGGTTCTAGAATCCCCCAAGAGGGAAAACACTCTTTCAGCATCTGCCCTGTCAAGTCCCTTTGTTTCAATAAGATCACCTCTCATTCATTCTGCTAAACTCCAATGAGTATAGGCCCAACTTGCTTCACCTTTCCTCATAAGACAACACCTTCATCCCAGGAATTAGTCCAGTGACCCTTCTTTGAACTGCTTTCAATTCAAATATATCCTTCCTTAAGTAAGGAAACCAGAATTATACACAGTACTCCATGTATGGTCTCACCAATGTCTTGTACAGTTGTAGTAAGGCTTCCTAACTTTTATACTCCTATCCCTTGCAATAAAAGCCAATATTGCAATTGTTTTGTAATTACTTGCTGTACCTGCATGCTAACTTTTTGTGATTCATGTACAAGGACACCCAGATCCCTCTGTACTGCAGCATTCTGAAGCTTCTCTCCATTTAAATAATTTTTTGTTTTTCTATTCTTCCCGCCAAAGTGGGCCTCACATTTTTCCACATTCTACGCCATATGCCAAATCTTTGTCCTCCCACGGAACCAATCTATAGCCCTTTGCAGGTGTTTTGTATCCTCTTCACAACTTATTTTCCTACCTATCTCTGTATTAGCAGCAAATTTGGAATGAAACCAGATGGACCACCCGCATTGGCCTAGGCACCGGAAACGACAATGGCAATCGCAGCCCTGTCGACCCTGCAAAGTCCTCCTTACTAACATCTGGGGGATAGTGCCAAAACTGGGAGAGCTGTCTCACAGACTAGTCAAGCAACAGCCTGACATAGTCACCCTCACAGAATCATACCTTACAGATAATGTCCCAGACACCACCATCACCATCCCTGGGTATGTCCTGTCCCACCGGCAGGACAGACCCAGCAGATGTGGTGGCACAGTGGTATATAGTTGGGAGGGAGTTGCCCTGGGAGTCTTCAACATTGGCTCCGGACCCCATGCAGTCTCATGGCATCAGGTCAAACAAGGGCAAGGAAACGTTCGGCTGATTACCACGTACAGCCCTCCCTCAGCTGATGAATCAGTGCTCCTCCATGTTGAACATCGCTTGGAGGAAGCACTGAGGATGGCAAGGGTGCAGAATTTACTCTGGGTGGGGAACTTCAATGTCCATCACTGTGGCTCGGTAGCACCACTACTGACAGAGATGGCAGAGTCCTAAAGGATGCAGCTACTAGACTGGGTGTGCGGCAGGTGGTGAGGAATCAAATAAGAGGGAAAAACATCTGTCCATGATAGCATCAGTAGGAGTGACCACTGCACAGTTATTGTGGAGAGGAAGTCCCACCTTCACATTGAAGATACCCTCCATTGTGTTGTGTGGCACTACCACTGTGCTAAATGGGATAGGTTTTGAACAGATCTAGCAACTCAAGGCTGGGCATCCATGAGGCACTGTGGGCCATCAGCAGCAGCAGAGTTGTACTCGAACACAATCTGTAACCTCATGGCCTGGCATATCCCCCACTCAACCATTACCATCTAGCCAGGGGATCAACCCTGGTTCAATGAAGAGTGCAGGAGGGCTTGCCTGGAGCAGAACCAGGCATACCTAAAAATGAGGTGTCAATCTGGTGAAGCTATAACACAGGGCTACTTGCATACCAAACAGCATAAGCAGCAAGTGATAGACAGATCTAAGCAATTCCACAATCAACGGATCAGATCTAAGCTCTGCAGTCCTGTCACATCCAGTCGTGAATGGTGGTGGACAATTAAACAACTCACTGGAGGAGATGAATCCCATACTATCAACATCCTGAGGGTTACCATTGACCAGAAACTGAACTGGGCTAGCCATGTAAATACTGTGGCTACAAGAGGACCTCAGAGGCTAGGAATCGTGCAATGAGTAACTCACCTCCTGACTCCCCAAAGTCTGTCCACCATTTACAAGGCACAAGTCAGGAATGTGATGGAATACTCCCCACTTGCCTGGATGAGTGCAGCTCCCACAACACTCAAGAAGCTGGGCACCGTCCAGGACAAAGCAGTCCACTTGATTGGGCCCACATTCACAAACATTCCCTCCCTCCACCACCGACGCACAGCAGCAGCAGTGTGTACCATCTACAAGATGCACACCAGAAATTCACCAAGGCTCCTTAAACAGCAGCTTCCAAACCCACGACCACTGCCACCTAGAAGGACAAGGGCAGCAGATAGATGGGAACACCACCGCCTGGAAGTTCCCCTCCAAGTCATTCACCATCCTGACTTGGAAATATATCGCCGTTCCTTCTCTGACACTGGGTCAAAATCCTGGAACTCCCTTCCTAACAGCACTGTGGGTGTACCTATACCAAATGGGCTGCAGCAGTTCAATAAGGCAGCTGACCACCACCTTCCCAAGGGCAACGAGGGATGGGCAATAAATGCTGGTCTAGCCAGCGAAGCCCACACCTCGTGAATGAATTTTTTTAAAAATTGGCTACAATACAGCCAGTCCCTTCATCCAAATCATTAATATAGACCGTAAGTAGTTGAGGTCCCAGCATTGATCCCTGCGACACTCCACTAGTTACAATTTGCCAAGTTGAAAATGACCCATTTATTCCAAATCTCTGTTTCCTGTTAGTTGGCCAGTCCTCTATACATGTCACTCCTATCACCATAACGCTTATCTGAACTCATAACTACATCTACTGGTTCTTCTTTATTCACCCTGCTTTTCACATCCTCCAAGAATGCGAATAAATATGTCAAACACCATTTTCCTTTCACAAAACCATGTTGACCCTGCCTGATTGATTGTATTATGATTTTCTAAATGTCCTTCTACTGCTTCCTTAAAAAATGGATTCTAGCATTTTCCCAATGACAGATATTAGATTAACTGGCCTATAGTTTCCTGCTTTCTGACTGCATCCTTTCTTCAATAGAGGCATTACATTTGCAATTTCCCAATCAATAGAGACCTTTCCAGAATATAGGGGATTCTAGTAGATTACAACCAATGCACCCATTGGGTGGAATTCCCCCAAATTTGTACTAAGTGTGGTAGTGGGCGGGAAAAATGGCATTCCACCCGCCAACGGCAGTGGTGGGTTTTCACGCCATATTGTCCTGAGCCCGCCACATTATTTATGTATTCCTGGGAAACACATCGTTTCCATGGCAGGCGGGATCTCATTCGCTCACTATCGCCCCACTGTTGCATCACGCCAGCTGCCATGTTTAAAAAGAGCCACCAGCACAGTGCTGATTGCCACCAGCTCACCACCGCTGCCTGGGGGACATGGACAACAAAGGAAAAGAGATGGCAGCCCCCCCCGGTTCAACGACGGGTCCCTCGGGCGACTGCTGGATGCTGTGGAGGCACGCCGAGATGTCCTGTACCCCCGCAACCTGCCTTCCTGCCGACGTGAAACAGATTGCACCATATTGTCCGCGCACACCGCCTATCATGCTGGCCGCCAGCGGTCATGGAAAATTCCGCTCAATATCTCTGCAACTACTTTTTAGACCTTAGGATGGAGGTCATCAGGTCCAGGGAACTTGCCAGCCTTTAGTCCCATTAGTTTCCCTAGTACCTCTTTGCTAGTGGTTTTGATTGTTTTAAGTTCCTTCCTCTCTTTTGCCTCTTGACTTTCTACTATTCTTGGAATGCTTCTATTGTGAAGACAGATATAAAATACTTGTTTAATTTTCTCTGTCATTTCCTTGTTGTCCATTATTAATTCCCCAGTCTCACCCTCTGAGGGTAATGCTTATTTTATCTCCTTTTTTTTTACCCATTATAAACTTTTAAAAGTTTTTACTGTCTGTTTTTAATTTTTCTTGTTTTCTCTCATACTCTAATTTCCCCTTGCTTTAAGATCAATTTGGTGGTTTCTACATTTTTCCCCAATCTTCTGGTTTACCACTGATCTTCACCGTATTATACACCTTTTCTTTCAATTTGATACTATCCTTAATTTCACTTGTAGCTACAGAAGCTGTATCCTTCTCAGTTTTTCTTTCTCAATGGAATTTATCTTTGTTGAGAGTAATGAAATACTTCCTTAAATTTTGCTACTGCTTCTCTACCGTCTTATCTTTTAATCTATCTTCCCAGTCCACTTTAGCCAACTCTGTATTCATGCCCTTCATTTTAAATTTAAGACTTTGGATTTAGACCCACATTTCTCACCCTCCAACTGAATGTGAAATTCTATCATATTATGATCCTTTAGGCAATAGTAATCCTTTGCTATGAGGTCATCAAATAATCCTGTTTCATTACATATTACCAGGTCTAAAATAGCTGCCCTGGTTGGTTCCAGAACATTCTGTTCAAAGGAACTGGCCCAAATACACTATGAACTCATCTGCCATACTTTTGACAATTTGATTTGTCCAATCTATATGAAGATTAAAATTGCTCATTATTATTGAAATACTTTTCTTAAAAGCTCCCATTATTTCTTGATTTATACTCTACCCTACACTGTGGCTACTGTTATGAGGATTATAAACTACTCCCACCAGTGACCTCTTTCCTTTGCTATTTCTTAACTCTATCCAAATTGATTCTATACCTTGATCTTCTGAACCAAGTTCCTTTCTCACTCCTCTACTCATTTCATTATTTATTAACAGGACTACATCCATTCTTTTTTCTTCCTTCCTATCAAATACCCTTGAATATTCGGGTCCCACTCTTAGTCATCTTGTAACTTTAGGGAACATTTTCCCCCGTCATGGGGGGGGACGTGCGGGAGCGGGCGCCGGTGGCCAGCCTTCCAATCGGTGCCCCCGATCAGGGACATGCCGCCATTTTGCGTGGCCGGACCAATTAAGGCCTGCCCAGTGTGACATCCGCCAGGAAGCTATGCGCTCCCTGTGCGGGCAATGGGGGGGGGGGGGGGTGGGATTCCCTCAGCCAGGCATGCGTGCAAACGAGCGCACTGATCTCCCTGAGGCAAAGTGCTGCCTCAGGGAGATCGGCTCCGAATAAAAAATTGACAGAAAGGTAATAAAAAAAATTCCCTGACATGTCCCTTCATGTGACATTGTCACATGAGTTGGGACATGTCCTTAACTTTTATTTAAACATTTGATAAATATTTAAAAGCCCTCATGAAACCTCGTCCCGCCCGTGGATGAGGTTCCATGCTTTTTCCAAGGCCCGCTTGGGATTCTGGCCTGCCCGCCAACCCTAAGGCTGGACAGGCAGGTCCATCAATCAAGTTAGTTTTTTAACGGCCTTGCTAGGCTGTTGACAGTTTGGCGGGCACATAGCGGATTCGGCTGCGCGCCTGCAGAACTGAAGATCTAAATGACACAGGGTGATGTTGGAGTGCATGCCTGATGTAACCCTACGTCATTTGACACATCAGCGAGTGAGCTCCGCCCCCACCCCCTGACCGGAAAAACCTGTCCTTTGTCTCTGAAATGGCTACCATATCATGCTCATTTATTTCTATTTGTGCTATCAATTTATATTACCTTATACATGCTGCATGCATTCAGATAAAGAGCTTTTAACCCCATCCTTTTACCATTTTTCTCTAATCTGACTTTTCTTGCTAGTGCACTCATTTTATATGCTCTGTCCATTCCTGTCACTCTGGTTATCATTACTCATATTACCACCCTGCACTGTTACCTTGCCCTTTCTCTTTAACTTTCCAAATGTCCCCTCATGTTAGGGCACTAGTCCCAGCGCAGTTCAGGTGAAGACTGTCCCAAGGATACAGCTCCCACTTTCTCCTATACTGGTACTAGTGCCCCATGAATCAAAACCCATTTCTTCCACAACAATCTTTGTGCTATGCATTCAACTTTCTGATCTTATTTGCTCAGGGATTGGTAACAATCAGAGATGATCATCTTTGTGGTTCTGCCTTTTAATTTAGCTCTGAGCTGCTCATACTCCCTTAGCAGAACCTCTTTCTTAGTCCTACAATGTGGACAACAGTTGAATCTTTCCCTTCCCACTCTAAGTTTCTCTCCAGCCCTGAGAAGATGTATTTAACTCTGGCAACAGGCAAGCAACACAGCCTTTGGGAGACACTCTCAGCTGCAGGGAACAGTATTTATCCCACTAACTATACTGTACCTTACCACAACTACATTCCTCTTTACTCCCTCCACTTGAATGGCCCCCTGCAACTGTGGCCAGTTTGCTCATCCTCCCTGCAGTCCCTGCTCTTGCCCACACAATTCACAAGAATACTGAACCTGTTAGACAAGTGTAAGGGCTGAGGTTCCTTCAGTGCTACCTTCTGGTCTCCATACCTGACTCACTCACAGTCACATTGTCTTGTCCTGATGACAGACAAAAATCTGAAGTATCTAGCCTAAGGGGCGGCAGGGGGTCACTGCCTCCTGGAACAAAGCATCTAGAGCAATTAAGGATGGGCAATAAATGCTGGCCTAGCCAAAAATGTCCACACCTCATGAACAAATATACAAAACAAGGTAACTCCCCCTCCCTGATGTATTGCAGAGTCTGAAGCTTGGACTCCAGTTCATCAACTTTGAGCTGCAGCTGCATGTGGTTGCCATGAATCATACACACCAGCTCCCACAGCTGTCACACATCACCTGCCCTGCCATCTTTATTGCATTTTATTTAACTAATTAGGTTTCACGTCTAGAAATATCACTCAATAAGTATCAATAAGATAACCTCTCATTTTCCAAAATCCAAAGGCCAGGATTTTTCATTGGTCAGGCAGGCTCGGCGGGAGCGGGCGGTCATGGAGCGCGATTTCACGTGGGCAGGTCAATTAAGCACTGGCCAGCGTGGAACGCAAGCGGTGCTACCTATGCAGGTGGAGGCAGGAGGGAGAATCAAGTCCAGCGCTCTTTCGTGCATGCACGCAAAAGAGCCCTTCAATCTCCCTGAGGGAGCTCCGTGTCTGAGGGAGATTGAAGCGATTGTTAAAAATAAATAAATACAGTAAAAATGTCATGTCACATGAGATGGGACATGTTTTCATTTTTCAAAGCAAGTTTTTATTTAAGTTGTAAAAGCTTTAGGAAACTTCATTCTGCTCGTGGATGAGGTTTCCTAAAAAACGTAAAGGCCGCTTAATGTTTTTGTCTGCCCGCCAACTGAGAGGTTGGACGGGCAGCGTAAATTTGAAATTAATTAGTTTGTTAATGGCCTTAATAGACCTTTCAATTGAGGGCGGTCGTGCAGCCAACTCCGGTGCATGCCTGCCAAATGAAATATTGCAAGACAGCACAATGACGCGTGGACGCACACCCAACGTCATCGCGCGTCATTTTATGTTCCAGTGCGTCGGGCCCGCCCCTGTGCGCCGAATGTAAAATTCTGTGCAAAGAATAAAGGCCCAACCTGTCCAACCTTTCCTCATAAGATAACCCCCACCCCAGATATCAGTCAAGTGAACACATTTATATCCTTTCTTAAATGAAACCAAAGCTGTACACAGTACTCCAGGTGTGGTCTCACTGACACTGAAGAATAGTAGCCTGCTGGGTATTGTAGTTTTTTTAAAAAATGTATAAAAATAAGCTTTGTCTGGGGGGGGGGGAAAATTATGCATCTATAGAATTAATCTGATCTTGCATTAGCCACTTCAAATCAAGTTTCATTTGAACAGTAGCAAGTTTTTTGGAGAGGGCTAAAATATAATTTTTGAAGCAGATTTGTGTGTCAATTGTGCTGATAAATACGAGTGCTCAAACCTCAAATATCAGTATGTTAACTGGTATGCAGATGACAACAGGAGATGTGCATTGTTTTTACAGCGCTTTTGGGATAATGGACTTTTAAAACTCCTACTTGAGTGGGAATTGCTACCAAATCACTTGTGAGGATGATTTTTTGGGAAAATATTAATTTCTTTAAATGAGAGTCATCATGACCTCTAATGCTTGAACTTAATGAAGAAAACAGAAATGTACAAAGAAAGACAATAAAGGAGACACAGGTTTGTTCTAGGATAGCTTATTTTAATGATTTCCTAGTATTTTCCATGCAGTAGTTTAATAAATATGGAGCAGCAATGCTCATACAGTACAACCATTCATAATGTGCATTACCAGTGTGAAAACACCATATTTGAAATTCTTGGCTCAGTCTTATACAGTGTAGCTCACCACATCTGTACATCATCATATCTGGCATCAAATGTGTTTAATAGATCTATGCAATACATGCATGCGAATACAAGTTTTAACTATGGGCTTATAGTCATTGAATACAACTAACTAGTTAAAAGGCATCAATGAATGCATTATGCAATTTCAGTATTTATGACACTCATTTAACATCACAGAATTGAGCAGTAATTTTCATAATGCTGTGTTGTTTTTAAACACACTTTACATATTGTTAAACATACTAGAAGTGTGAAATGGTAAAACTAATAATAGCAGCTTTTCATCATAAATGGCACTTTACACTGGCATATCTTAGTATAGCATCATTGGACTGGCAAGGAGGGTACAGATAATGTCTTACAGCTGTACAGCCAATTCAACAACATTTTCCTCTTCAGCATCTGCCCGGTTAGCCCGGATCTCCACCAGGGTCCTTGCAAAACGAGCCCATTCATCACTGTGAGGGATTGCCAATTGCTGTGAATGAGAAGGAAGTGGAATTACGTCACCTCTTCAAAAAAAAAATTCCTAACCCTCAATCCTTAAGCTTTCAAGGAGATAACTCATCTCCTGTTTTATTCATGTGGTAACTGTACTGACCTATTTCATTTTACATTTTCTTTTAAAACTTTTTTATTGGTCAAGGTTACTTTCATTCACATGCTGTATACATTAGGATTAACTGTGGGCAGCTTGAACAGAATAAGTTAACAGGCATAAAGGCTCAAACATTTCTTTGGCAATGTAACAAGATGTCAAGGCTTCAAATCACTAGCCTGCAGTAAATGTCATTTAACTATTACCAAGAGCCATTAACTGTGTAATATATCATTGGGTGCTGAGCGTGTCGAGAGCATTTTGTACTTCTTTAATATTTATATTTAACATTCCACTACAAGCAGGAATTAGGTAATGCATTGCCCTTTCATGTCAAGAAGCTGCATTTGAATTTAACTAAAACTACATGAAAGTCTTTTTTCTGCTTGCTATAAAGGTCACATGTACACAAGTTTGGCCAGTCTCAGTCCATTCCCAATGGATGTGAGCTTGCAGCACAAATATAATTATAATTGGGCACAAATTGGTAATCTAATTCAGATAGGTACCACAAGGACGGTTAGTGTGGAAAAGGAAAGCAACACAATGGTACAGTAGATTGGTGTTGTGGCAAATTGGGCTGAATTTCCTATCACTGGGAAGCAGCGACCAACAAAAAATAAAGAAGCTTCTTTTATCAAAAAAAAGGTTGTGTGATTCCTCATCAAGTTTATGTTGCAATGGAATTTGAGGCATTAACTCCTGTTCATGAGAGGTCAGTTTGTTCAGCAGTTTTGAATCAAACATGACAGAAGGAAAAGTACTGCCATCAGAAGATACTTCCACCTCATCTGCCTTTATAGCAACCTCAGCAGGACTCATACATTGCTGCTTGGCAAAATTTAAAAACTACATGAACCAACATACTAGACAAACATGCTGGTGTACTTGCAGTTTTCTTTCAAGATCTTTCAATTTACAATAATATAAAAAACAAATCCAATTAAAACTGTTTTTAAGGATAGTGCATTGAAAGAACTATTCTTTGTGTATGAGCCAATACAGTGAGTAATTGTAGACCATTCAAATGTAGAATACCACAGCCAAGCCAGATTCCATTCTCATCGAGAACCCCCACATGAATACTTTCCAGCAGGATCACTGTATTGTGGTGCAGTAGCAGCCAAAATTCCCCCTTCTTAGCCCAGTGATCTTGAGGCCAATTGCAACAACTGCCATCCTAGCTATCATCGGCCAATTCAATACAGAATGTGACTTAAGCTTCCTGGTGTGTACGGAAAGTACTACTTACATCTAATGACCTAGCTAGAAGGTTAATATACTGTCTTCACTGTTCATGATGCGGTCTCCTCTAGATTGGGGAAACCAAACGCAGACTGGGTGGCCACTTTGCAGAACATTTACGTTCAGTCCGCAAGTGTG
This sequence comes from Cetorhinus maximus, assembly GCF_964194155.1. NCBI lineage: Eukaryota > Metazoa > Chordata > Chondrichthyes > Lamniformes > Cetorhinidae > Cetorhinus > Cetorhinus maximus. Next base: position 102,739,908 of record NC_135881.1, read on the forward strand.
ACCTCGGAATTATGTCGCTCATCATTTTAATTCTCCACCTTGCTCCCGCACTGACCTTCTTGTTCTTGGCCTGGTACTGTGTTCCAATAAAACTCAATGCAAACTGGAGGAAGAACACATCGGGCACTTTTACAGCCTTCTGGATTCAACGAGTTCAACAAGTTTAGATCAAAACCTTTCCCCTCATTTTGCAATGTGCTATTTTGCCTTTTATTTCCTTTCATTTCTCTGTTCTCTCCTTCATTTTATGTTTAGATGACAGCTATCCTGCCATTCACACCTCTTCTAGACACATCTTTTGTTTTTTTACTTGTTCCATTACCATTCCCTTTGGCCTTGGAACACGAAACCTTTTGTCATTTAATCTCTCCTGAGCTCCAACCTATCACAGACCTCTCCTAACATTCTTCTTCACACGCTTCCACTTTCGCTTGCTCAAAAACAGTTATGTAACTTCTCCCAGTTCTGAAGAAACATCACAGATGTGAAATATTAACTTTGTTTCTCTCTCCAGATGCTGCCTAATCTACTGAGTATTTCCAGCATTTTTTGTTTTTGTTAATGACTTTCCACTTTCTCCCTTAACATTATTTTGAAGTACAGACTGAATTATACATTTATAAAGCGAAGCTTACAAATTAACCAAAGCTGTGATGAGGTTTTTTCCTTTCCTTTCAAGGGATGTTGGCATCACTGGGTAGGCCAGCATTTGTGGCCCATCCCCAATTTCCGTCGAGGTGGTGGTGGTGGTGAGCCATCTTCTTGAATGACTGCAGTCCATGTGACGCAGGTATACCCACAGCTCTATTAGGAAGGGAGTTCCAGGGTTTTGACCCAGCAACAGTGAAGGAACAGCAATATAGTTCTAGGTCAGGATAGTGTATGGCTCGGAGGGAAACTTGCAGGTGGTGGAGTTCCCATACAACCGCTCCCCTTGTCCTTCTAGGTGATAGAGGTCACATGTTTGGAAAGTGCTGTCAAAGGAGACATGGCAAGTTGCTACAGTGCCTCTTGCACATTGTATGTGTTGCTAATTGTGTCAGTGGTGGAGGGAGTGAATGTTTAAGATGGTGGATGCGGTGCTGATCAAGTAGGCTGCTTTTCCCTGGATGGTATTGAGCTTCTGGAATATTGTTGAAGCTGCACTGATCTAAGCAAGTGGAGAGCATTCCATCAAACTCCTGACATGTACCTTGTAGATGGTGGACAGACTTTGGGGAGACAGGAGGTCAATTACTCGTTGCAGAATTCACAGCCTCTGGCCTGCTCTTGTTGCCACAGTATTTATGTAGCTGGTACAGTTGAGTTTCTGGTTAGTGGAAGGTGATAGTGGGGGAATTCAGCAATGGTTATGTCATTGAATGTCAAGGGGAGATGGTTAGATTTTCTCTTGTTGGAAATTGGCATTCCCTGGCACTTAAGTGGCAAGTAACATCCGCACCACATATCAGCCCAAGCTTGAAAGTTGTCCAGGTCTTGCTGCATATGGACAGCGATGCTTCAGTATCTGAGGCGTTGTGAATGGTATTGAACATCTAAATTCCATATTAATAACATTCAATTGATTAATAATTTTGGATTGAAAGCTAGTCTCAGTAATGGTGACCATAAAACTATCATTGATTGTTGTAAAAACCCATCAAGTTCACTAATGTCCATAAGGGAAGAAGCACTGAAAGTGATAAGGGCACAGAATGTATTCTTGGTGTGGGGTTTCAATACCCATCAACAAGAGTGAAGTGGAATCTCTCACAATGTGAGATCACCCCTCAATAAAAATTGACTTTGAAACAACAGTTTATACTTCAATAAAACACCTCACATCCACATCAGGTTATGAAAGAGGGCACCGCGCAGTAAGATGAAAGGCAAGGAAGTGAACAAAAAAGCCCAAGGATTTGGAAGGGTGGAAGTGGATGACAATGTCAAGGTAATGGGAGATTTCCAGAGGGCAGGGCAGTGGCAAAGAGCAACTACCGATGGTGGAATGGAACATGTACAAAATGAGTAGTTGACTAAATTCAAAGAAGATGGTGCTTGTATGACACGGGGTGATCTTGAGGTGGAATTAGGTGAGACAATGGATCTTAAAATCCATTTGCTGAGTTATGGAGAGATACTGGGCAGAATTTAATGTCCTCCCCTGAGGTACATTTGGAGGCGGGCACATGACGAAGCGTGCCTGGGAGGAGGTGGTGGAGGTGGTGAGCTCCTGCGATGTGGTGCGGCGTACCTGGATCCAGTGCTGTAAGCGCTTCAATGACTTGTTGCACTTTGACAGGGTGAGTACCAACTTGGCATTGGTCACTTAACCCAACAGGTCAGCTTACCCCTTGCTGCCCCCACCCCCAAGTCTGAGTGTAGTGGCTGCATTCGATCATTGACGGCAAGTGTCCTTTGCTGAGTGGGCCAGCAGGTATTGCCCGTGCTGAGGCCAGCCTGAGAGGGTGATGAAGAAATGTGTTTTGCCCCCACAGCATGTGTTACACTGAGTCCCAAATGACTGGTTTGGGGGCAACCTGGAGGAGCTGCACCTAGGCGCAGTGCTTGAACTCCAGGACATGTCCAAGTCAGGGTGAAGACATGGCGAGAGGGGAGCTTCAAGGTGGCGTGGCAACGAACCATCTGCTGCGCTCTGCACTCCACGTGCTTGCACCTCCTTGCAATGGAAGGATATACCGTGTGGTGCTTAATGTGATGTAGGCAGCATGTGTCCAAGGGGGTGGGGAGGTGGGGAACAGGCCTAGCATCTTTGTGTGAGTGTTCGGCAGCAGAGGGTGAGGAGGCACTGGAGCCCTGATATGTTCCACTCTGGTTGGGGTGGGCCGTGCGCGAAATGAGTCCATGTACAATTTGCACTAATCAATGCTCTTCTCTCCTTTTCAGGAGAAGAATGCTCATAACGCGGCAGAGCGTGCGAGGACTGGCAGCGGCCAGGCGCAGATCGCCATTCTTAGCCGCTTCAAGCAGGAGGCCCTGGATTTGGAGAGGTGCTATGCACCCAGGTCCACTGGTGACGGTGAGGCTGGGTGCCATGGCCAGCTATGTATGCCCAACAGTGAGGTAAACATTGTTCTCCCAACAGCCATGGCAGTGCTGAACGTTAATTAATTTAATTTTGCAACATGGCTTGACCATTGCTTATGGAAGGATGAGTGCATAATGACCCGGGGGACAGGGATGCACATTGACATTATCTCCACGTTAACTGATTCACTGTCCTTGTTCTTCCTTTCGGCATCATCGGAGCAGGGCCAGGAGGAGGAGCAGCAGAGGCCCCCTCTCACACCTGAGGGGCCTGAAGTCTCACTAGCGTCACACCATCTCTGCCAGGCAGACACCAGCGCCGATACTTGCACCTTGGTGGGAATTCGAACATCGGCTAGTGTCCCGGGGCACAGTGGTGAGGGCACTTTGCAGTCGCTGGAGGAGTTGGCAGAGACAGAGAGTGGCCATGGCGCCAGCAATTGGAGGACTGCAGGGGACCAGGCACATGCTCAGTTGGTGCCTGATGTTGTGCCTCTGGAGTCGTCCGCGATGCAGCAGGGGCAGTAAATGCAGCCGGGTGTGCGGGAGCATCTGGGGGTGATACATGAGGCTATGCTTGGCTTGGTCTCCGTGGTGGAGGAGTCTACGCAGATGCTCGCCGAAGCAATGAGCCACATGTCCGAGCGCCATGCGTCCTCCATGGAGAGAGTTGCGACTCTCGTGGAGAGGCTCCTCCAGGAGACCCGTCATGGCTTCCTGGGGATGCGCTCTGACCAGCAAGCCCTCACATCGGTACTGACCTCAGCTGATCACTGCCAGTGTGGGAGATGGTCTGGGCATCAAGTTTCCCAGCTCGGTGCCCATCCATCCACGGTGAGCAGGGAGGCCGCAGTGACTTCACGTCGGCGCAGCAGCTGCCTGTCGTCTCTGCGGGCTCCTCTCAAAGCACTCCGGATGAGGGTGGCAGCTTCTCCGCCCCTCTGCCAGTGACCACAGCATCCGGTGATGCTGCGACAACTGAGGAGGTGCCAGCTGTGGAACTGGTCACTCCCTCCCAGGCGGGGCCAGCACAGTCTCCACGGGCCAGAGGACGACCACCAAGGTCATCGAGGCCAACAGGACAGCAGAGTCAGCAGGCTGTCTCAGATGCGACTCCTACCAAGATGTAGCACTTGAAAATGTAAACATAAGGCACCTTAGGCACACCATGGGTTTTTCACTGGTGCTTTTGTCTTGGCCCGAGATGAGGTCCTTATGATTTGTTCTGCTTTGTAACACTATTGTCTTTTTTTTTGCATAAGTTTGTTTGCTTCACATATTAAATTCAGATATGTCACCATGACTGAAATTGCCCCTTTTCTTCTACATGTGGATGGTTTTCAAAAATGTAATGAGTGTTTTGTTGGACATTCAGCTTTATTTATAAGGTCCTTAGTTACTGTTCCAAATCTGGCAAATTTTGCACTTGGGTGTCAAGTGTCGAGCCTACAGCCCAGGCTGGTCCTGGTGGTCCATCTGTGGTGTGCTAGCTGAAGGTTCGTTGGATTAAAGCTTCCCAGGTGTCCCTGCTTCCCTGGAGTATGCCTGGGTCAGCGTCTACCCCCTCAGCATTTCCCTGTGCAGCTCATCCTTGGACTTACTGCTGGCCTCAACGTGTGCAGCCGCAGCCAATGCGTCAACGTCTTCATCATCCACAGCGCCCCCCCCTTTCCAGCGCAAGATTGTGGACAGCACAGCATGCAACCACTATCACCGACACATCATCTGGGGGGTACTGGAGTGCGCCCCCTGTGCGGTCCAGGCATTGGAAGCGCATCTTGAGAAGACCGATGGTTCTCTCCACCACAGCCCTTGTGGAGGCATGGCGTCATGAGCCACCCTTGTTACCCAGCAGCCATCCATCCAGCCGGGCTGGAGCACTGAAGAGCCCCGGCACCTGGGAGTGTCTGAGGATGTAGGCATCATGGGAACGGCCTGGGTACCTTGCACAGACTTGTAAAATCAGCATCCTATGATCACACACTATCTGCACGTTCATGGAGTGGAAGCCCTTCTTGATGACGAAGGCACCGGGCTCACCTGCTGGCGCCTTGATGGCCACATGTGTATAGTCGATTGCACCCTGGAAGCAGGGGAAGCCAGCAATGGCCGCGAAGCCTCTGGCTCGCTGTGCCTGGCTTGCCTGGTCCCAACAGAAGTGGATGAAGGTCAATGCATGGCTGAACAGAGTGTCTGTAACCTGCCTGACACAAGTGTGGACAGCTGATTGGGAGACACCACAAAGATCACCCACCGAGCCCTGGAAGGAGCCAGAGGCATAGAAGCTGTGGGCAGCTGTGGCCTTCAGAGCCACTGGCATGGGGTATCCAGCAACATAGTTGGCGGAGATCTCAGGCCCAATCATCTGACAGATATAGATGACTTGAGAGACGGAGTCTCCTTCAGCACTGCACTTCAGACATGTTGAGGTAGCTGCTTCGCTACCTGTATACCTTGGCAGCAGGATAGTGGCGTCTTATGTGGCCCCTTCCGCCTTAGTCCACTTCTTTGCCCTGCACCCCTTGTGCCTGCATCTGTCCTCCCAAAGGTGGCTCCCCTGGAGGCTGATTGTCCACTCCTGGCCTCCTCCCCCTTCTAGCCCTCCCTTCCTCCTCAGAGAAGCTGCCTCCAGTGGACAGTTCAGCTCCCATTCCCAGGCTAAGGGAAGGCTTCCTGAAAACTGCAGGCCCAGAATAGATTCCTCACTGCAGAGTGCTGACCTGAAGGTTGAGCCCAGACAAAGCAGCTGGTATGCGTTTTGTAGTACTGCAGATCACACAGGCAAGTTTCAATAACTTTGAAAAATAAATACTTGACAGTGCACACTCGTGGCCCCACTGAGGCCTCTTATCCCACCCGTGGATGAGGTTTATACAAATGTGTCCTACCCGCCTGCCCGTTGCGCCTGTGCACCGACCCAAAGATTGCACAGGCACCGAAAATCGGCTTTGATTGGTGAGTCAAGGGCCTTAAGTGGCCCATTAATAAATGGCGGGCATGCATTGTACATCATTGTGCGCCTGCCCAATGAAATATCGCGATGGCGTGCAGTGACGTCGGGACGCTCGCCCAACGTCACCGCGCGTCATTTTATGGGAAAATTCTGCCCCAGGACATTTAGCAAAGATTGGTTTTTGCTGTCTAGACACACTTCTAAAAATTTCTGTGCCATGGGTTAAGCATTCTAAATTTTTTGCAAAGGATAAAACAAACATACTACTTAATGAGCTACTGGGAAACCTGCCATTAACTGAGAAGGAATTTTGATATTTGGTAGAGACAAGGCTTAATCATTGTGTAAATGAAAGGATTTTATTGACAAACATCCAAATGGAAGTGCTTTGAGGACAGATTTAATGGGTCCTTGGCACCTACGTCCTTTCTGATTTAAAAGAGCTCTCCTGTATAATTTAAACTCAATCCAATTTTTAAACCCCAGAATATTAGCAGGCACTTTATCTGGAACGCTGAATACCTTCCTGCAGGTGAGACTCAATTTAATTTAATACTTTAGCTGTTAAAGAGTACACCACAAAACAGTTAAATAGAGTCCTGCTGACGCTCTGGTAGTTAGCTTATTAAAGTGTAGCATTAGCATGAGAACATTTGGCAACCAATTGGTAAACCAGGACCCTCAAGCTGGCTGGGCCACCAAAGGTACTGTTAGATTCCCCTTTGTTACGATTTATCTTAAGCTATTGTACATCTTGAGAAAGAAACTAAGCAATATCACCAATTAACATTTCCCACATGCAGCCAACTCATCTGATTACATGACACTGACATATACATTAAGTAGACAAATTTTCTTGTAAAAACTGAGCAACTTATGAAACAATAATTGGCAGAAATAAAATTTATTACAGATATGATCAAAAGTCCTATTAAAGTGTAATACACATACAGAATGAAGAAAAAATCATTAGCAGTGAAAAGATGTAAAACAAATAATGTCTTCATATTTATTTTATATTTTGTTTGGTAGGAAATACTGCATTAAAATTAAACCAGGCTATTCAAAAATTATCTTTACAATGTCGCAAATCCAGTTTAATTACTCCTTTATGTTTCTATTTTCCCTGTTAAAAATCACTGCATTGTCAGAAGATAGTCTTAAACCAGGCTTTGAAAGTAATGCCAAATCTTATTACTGCAACGAAAACATTTTGAATTCGGGTGGGCAAAATTGCTTTGGAAAGTTAAACTTGATGCATTTCAAATTAAACCATGACAATGGATGCCCAAGTGTGGCACATATTTTCTGTTCCAAAATTTCACCTTTCAAGAAATGGCTAATAAAATAGTAAAATATATTTCTAATTTGCAATGGTTTCATTTGTATTAGCCTGCAAAGACAGGATTAATAATATGTCTAAAGTTCACCATGATTACAATAAATAGCAGAATAGTAATTTAGGATGAGGCAAAATCAAAACACACTGGAAACAACAAAGTTAATGGAAATATTTAAAAGTTTTTTAAATTTCCCAATTTTTCACCTTCGAGAGATCAGTAAAATATAATGTTGATTAAGTTATTCTTTACTTGGATAAAATGCTTCTCCACTACATTAATTACCATAATAAATAAAATTCAATGCTTGGCAAAAAAAGTCTTCTGCTTTATATGACAAGCTTTGAGGTTTCTATAAATCATTGTAAATTCTGAAACCAGTACAAGAAGGTCTCTTTAAAAGATGGAGCAACTAACTTCTCCTCCTACATTTTAAGAAATAAAAAAAGCAGAGTTTTACTTTGTTTAAGTATGCTTCCATTATCCAGTGATCAGTAAAAAAATGATCCAGACAGTTTTTTGAATGGAAGGGCAAACTTTGAATAATCAAATGATTTGAATAATCAATGTTTTATTGTTGTCTGGAACAGTACAAAGCCTCACTATTTGTTGAGCTTCAACTTAACAATCGGTCAAACAGACGTATTACTGTGGCCAAGTTGAGCAGATTTCAAAATGGGACAAGACTTAGCAGGAATACAAAATATACAATGACTGATTTGAAACTGAAGACTCAATCTTCGAAAAAACTGAATTGCCATGAATGAGAACTTACAACATCTTGTAACAACTTCATTCAAAAGCATTTCCACTATTAATTGCAACAGAATTGCACAAGTGAACATTCTATATTTTTATAATTATTTATTACATTTTACATTGGATCCTTAATGGATGGTAAATCAAAACTCCAAATAAAATTTAAGCTCTACTTGCATTTAGGTTTGAAAACGGTAGTTCATATTTTGATTTTTGTCTGTTTATTGTTGGCTTGTTCAAATAAATTACTTTTCGAGAAATGCACTCAGAAAAATAGATACAGCATTAGAAAACTATATTTGTATTGAGGGGAAAATGAAGTGGAACACTATTGCAGCCTGAACTGTGAATCTGTGCTATAGGGCAGGTTAGAAATAACTAGTTATATCAGCATTAAGGAACCTTCATAGAAGAAACAATTCTAAGAAAGCATACCTTTGGGGAAAATTGCTGGGAATGGCAGTGAATATTATCTGAGAAAGCAGCAGCAATTGGAATGACTAAGTGGCTTTCAGTATTTGACTTTGTCATTTTCTAGATATGCTAGTTTATGGAGAAAATGTAATCTTGAACTCTTGTAGGCTGAGTTAAGGAGCGGTACAGATCTACAGCAGTTAACTGAAGAACTATGCATTCAGTGGAAGTGGCCAACTGCAAAACATTTAACATGTAGTTTCAACAGAAATACTATAATTAAAATATTTCTCGATCAATCATTTGTGACATACGATCATAATTTCTCAAAACTTAAAAAGCCTCTTCACTAAATGCTCAAATGATCATCGATGAGGCTTCCTTTTTCTTACAGCTCAAACATGTATTTAGTGAAGATTCGCCTTTGGCAGATGATTACTGATGGACTTTACAACACTAATTAAAGCGTGTTTTAAATGCTATATAAAACAAACAGACAAATATTATCAGAATATTTGGAAACTTGTAGGTAAATTGCCTCTCAGTGCTAAAAAAAAATTACATATTTAACTTTAAAAAAATAAATTAGCATGAAAGAACAATCAAATCTTAATAAATACATTTCAATGATTTATTGTTTATGATTTATAAACTGCTCAGGCCCTGTGAACAGAAGTAAGAGTCATCTAATGCTGGAGGTTACTAATTTGAAATCAAGTCATGCCATCAGTCTTTTTATAATGGAATAGGGAGGGGTAATTTTATTGTGTTTGTTTTTTTTGGTATTGGTTGATTGGGTGGGACCACAGTGGCCAATGATAGTGAATAAGCTCCATGCAATTGATGAGTGATGAACATCTGCATAAGAATCATTAGCAGGAAATATCAGTCAATGCATATAATGATCACAATGCTAAATATAATTAGTGAAGTAACATAAACTTTAAGAAACAAAGCCATATCCAGTTTTTACATCTTCCAAGTAGAACATTAAAATTAGCACAGAAATGCAAGATTACATTTCTGAGATTTTAAGAGAATGCAAAATTTCAAATACATATATAATATGCATGAACAACCAGTGAAATCAGACCAACTAAACAAATTATAAAAATAATGGTATAACAAAAAACAAGTCTGTTAATTACCTCACTAACATCATAAACCCACACGTGTCCTTCTGAATCTCCTACTGCCACCTCCCTGCCAGTTGATGCCCATCTGACACGATTTAGTGCAGATGTTCCCTCAACAGCTGCACTAGCTGTTGGCACCTAAAATGAAGCAATATTAAAAAGTTAATTTTCATTACAGCCTAAGTGACCAATACATAAAAAGTAGAAGCATACCTAGTCATATGGTCCATTGACCATCCGATATTGGAGCCAAAAGGAAGCTCACTGCAGCTAATACAATCTAAGTATTAGGTTAAAACATGAAAGTAAAAAGCATATACTCTTTACAGCATAGTGTGTTTTTGCTTCATAAGAACACAGGAAATGGGAGCAGGAATAGACCATTAGGCTCCTCAAGCTTGTTCTGCCATTCAAGATAATGTCTGATTTTCTGCATCAAAGCCACTGCACTATCCATTCCCCAAATCCGTTGATTCGCTGAGTGACCAAAACTTTATCTCAAGCTTGAATCTGCTCAACTATTATGCATCCACAACCCTCTAAAGTAGCCAATTCGAAAGATTCACAATCCTTTGAGTGAAGAAATTTCTCTTTATCTCAGTCCTAAATGATCAAGCCCTTATCCTGAAACTGTGCTCCTGTGTTTCAGATTCCCCATCCAAGGGAAAGGACCCCACAGTGTTTGCCCTATCAAGCCCCTGAAGAATTGTACACGTTTCCATGAGATAATCTCTCATTCTCTAAACTCCAGAGAGTAGAGGCTCAATTTACTCAGCCTCTCATCACAGGTCAGCTCACTCATCCTAGGAACAAATCTAGTGAACCTTCACTATACTGCATCTAAGGCAAGCGGATTCTTCCTTGGATTATGGAGATCAAAATTGCCCACAGCCACCAGGGGCAGGATTTTCCCCCCGTCGGAGGCGAAGTTCAATTGCAGGGGCGCACAGGCGCCATTTTATGCGGGCGGGCCAATTAAGGCCCGCCCAGCGTGACATCCGCACGGAAGCGCTATGCGCTCCCTGTGCAGGTGGAGGGGAATCCCTAAATTGAGAGTGCACTCTTTCGCGCATGCGCACGAAAGAGCGCACTCATCTCCCTGAGGCTAAGTGCTGCCTCAGGGAGATGGGCTGTTCTGAGGCAAATATTAAAATTAGAAAAAAAAAATTCCTGACACGTTCCCTCATGTGGTGAAATCAGCTATCTGCCCGCCTTCCTAAAAATTTAAAGGGACCGGGATGACGTCGGGGGTTCCTCCTTAAGTCATCCCGCGTCATTTTCCCATCGGCAAGCGGGCCCCACCCCCAAATCGCCGACGGGAAAATTCTGGCCATAGTCTTTGTTTCCTCCTTAACTCCCATGACAGTTCACAATCCTGGTCAGACTGTTCGGAGTGGGAGTCATTTTCCATCGGGAGAATGAATAAACAATTCAACCCGTGACTGGATGGCACATTTCTGATTAGTGGTTACACAGTGCTGTTTACAAAAGCCAGGAACTAAGCTGTTTGCTCACTTTGGGCCAACACATGACATGCAGCATACAAAGATGACACAAAGATGAGGAATTTTTACTTTTTGTTGGAAGGTTTTAATTATTTTGTTTCCCATCCTGTAGTCTCCTACTGATGTGCATCAACAAAACTTACAGCACATTTAACACAATAAAACATCCCAAGGCACTTCACAGGAGTCTTATAAAACATGACATGACACTGGTCTATGTAAGGAGATATTAAGTCAGCTGACCAAGAACTTTTCTCCTTGGTTTGTTCACGCGATGCAGGCATCGCTGGCTAGGCCAGCATTTATTGCCCATCTCTAATTGCCCTTGAGAAGGTGGTGGTGAGTTGCCTTCTAGAACTGCTGAAGTCCCTGTGGTGTAGGTACACCCACAGTGCTGTTAGGGAGTTCCAGGGTAAGAATTTTCCCATTGGTGAGCGGGGACGTGGTCTGCTCGCCAACACGTAAAATGACGCGCAGGGACGTCAGGTGAGTGTCCCGCTGTCACTGCACGTCATTTAGATTTTCAGTTCGGCAGGCACGCAGCCGAGTCGGCTGCGTGCCCGCCAAACTGTCAAAGGCCTATTAAGGCCATTTAAAACCTAATTAATTCAATTTAATGAGCTGCCCGTCTAACCTTAAGGTTGGTGGGAAGGCAAAGAGCCCAGGCGGCCTTCACGTTTTTCATGAAATCTTATCCACAGGCAGGATTAGGTTTCATGAAATGTTTTACAATCTACTAAAAATTTATTCATTTATTCTTTGACATGTCCCAGCTCATGTGATAGTGTCACATGAGGGGACATGTTTTAAAAGTGTTAAAAACCTTTATTTAAAGCTTTAGCACTGAGCCAAATCTCCCTGAGGCATCTCCGTGATTGTTGCAAACACTTCAACCTCATCTTTTGGACTGATGTGCTGGGTCCCCCATCTTTGAGGATGGGGATATTTGTGGAGCTTCCTCTTCCAGTGAGTTGTTTAATTGCCCACTACCATTCACGATTGGATGTGGCAGGACTGCAGAGCTTAGATCTGATCTGTTGGTCGTGGAATCACTTAGCTCTGTCTATCACTTGCTGCTTATGCTGTTTGGCACGCAAGTAGTCCTGTGTTGTAACTTCACCAGGTTGACAACCTCATTTTTAGACCTTCCCTCCTGCACTCTTCATTGAACCAGAGTTGATTCCATGTCTTGGTGGTAATGGTAGAGTGGGGCAAATGCCAGGCCATGAGGCTACAGACTGTGGTTGAGTACAATTCTGCCGCTGATGGCCCACAACACCTCATGGTTTCCCAGTCTTGAGTTGTTAGGTCTGTTCAAAATCTAACCCATTTAGCACAGCTGTAGAGCTATACGACACAATGGAGGGTATGCTCAACATGAAGACGGGACTTCGCCTCCACAAGGACTGTGCGGTGGTCACTGCTACCTATACTATCATGGACAGATGCATCTGCAGCGGGCAGATTGGTGCGAATACTGTCAAGCATTTTTTCCCCCTCTTGTTGGTTCTCTCTGCAGACCCAGTCTAGCAGCTATGTCCTTTAGGACTTGACCACCTCGGTCATTTCAGAAGGCATTTAAGAGTCAACCACATTGCTGTGGCTCTAAAGTTGGTCAAGGAGTTGGTTTTTAAGGAGTGTCTTGAATGAACAAAACAAAGTAGAATGGTGGGGAGGAAGGTATTCCAGAGCATGGGCCTGTAGGCAATTGAAGACATGGCCACCAATTGTGGAGCAATTAAAATCAGGGATACAGAAGAGACCACTAAATCACTTGCTCTGAAATAGAAACAGAAAATGCTGGAAAAACTCAGCAGGTCTGGCAGCATCTGTGGAGAGAGAAACACAGTTAACATTTTGAGTGCATATGGCTCTTCTTCAGAGCTAAAGAGAAGTAGAAATGTGATGGATATTATACTGCTTAAGAGGGGCTGGAGCAGGTGGAGCAAGCTAGAAAGTCTGAGATAGGTGGAAGCTCAGGGGAGATTGACAAAGATGTCATGGACACAAGACAAATGGAGTATTAATGTTAGTGTTAAAGACTAAAGGAGGTGCTGATGGTGGCATAAAGGTAAGATAGCAGAATGTGTTACTAACAGAAATAGGGTCAGCGCTCTGTGAAAGCGCAACATGGAAACAAATGACAGATGGCCTTGGGCGTGAGGGAGAGGGCCTCAGGAAAGAGGATAAAAATTAAAAAATTAAAAATAAATAAATAAATAAATAAATATTTTTTTTTAAAAATTAGATTAACAAAAGCTGGCAGGGGGAGTTCACTTTCTGATGTTGTTAAACTCAATGTTAAGAAGGCTGTAAAGTGCCTCATCGGACGATGAGGTGCTGTTCCTCCAGTTTGCGTTGGGTTTCACTGGAACATTGCAGCAGGCCAAGGAGGGACATGTGGTTATGAGAGCAAGATGGTGTGTTGAATTGGCAAGCGACAGGAAGGTCTGGGTCATGCTTGAAGACTGAGCGAACGTGTTCCGCAAAGCGGTCACTCAGTCTGCATTTAGTCTTCCCAATGCAGAGGAGACTGCATTGGGAGCAGCAAATACAGTAGACCAAATTGAACATGTTTTCTTTAATATGATAGTAATAAAAGAAAAGCAACACGTTGCCTCGTTCCCACTGGGGAGGCTAAAGTGGACCCCTTCCATCACAGACAGAATTTCCAAATCACAGCATACATGTATTTGAACTAAAGCCAAGATAATGGGCCGAAGTTTGGTTGTTGGAGGCTAATCAACTCAGTTTCAGGAGCTCTTCAGGGTAGTTTCTTAGGCCCAACCACCTTCAGCTGCTTCATCAATGACCTTCCCTCCATCCAGTTTAACGTTGGTGGTGGGGAAACTTTCAGAAATGATAATCCAGGACAAAATTAACAGCCACTTGGGCAAACATAACTAATGTAGAAAAGCCAGCATGGATTTGTTAACGGAAACCATGTTTAACTAACTTAGTTTGAGTTTTTTGATGAGATAACAGAGGGGGTTGTTGAGGGTAATGCTGTTGATGTGGTGTACATGGATTTTCAAAAGGCATTTGATAAAATCCCACATAACAGACAGAGTCGAAGCCCATGGAATAACAAGGACAGTGTCAGCATTGATACAAAATTGGCTGAGTGTCGGAAACAGGGTAGTGGTGGTTTTTTTCAGGCTGAATGACAGCGTATAGTGGCATTCCCCAGGGGCCAGTAATAGGACCTCTGCTTTTCTTGATCTATTTTAATGACATAGACTTCAGTGTGCAGGGGCAATTTCAAGTCTATAGATGACAAGTTGGAAGTATTGTGAACTGTGAGGAGGATAGTGATAGACTTAAAGAGGACATAGATAGGCTAGTGGAATGGGTAGATAGGTGGGATATGAAATTTAATGCAGAGAAGGGATATATTTAGGAAGTATTAAGATGAGCACTTGAAATGCCATAGCATACAGGGCTACGGGCCAAGTGCAAGAAAATGGGATTAGAATAGATAGCTGCTTGATGGCCGACACAGACATGATGGGCCGAAGGGCCTGTTTCTGTGCTGTATAACTCTATGACATTTTGGGAGGAAGAATGAGGACAGGCAATATAAATTAAGGGATACAATTCTAAAAGGGGTGCAGGAGCACAGGGGCATTAGGGTGTATGTGCACAAGTTGTTGAAGATGGCAGAGTAGGTTAAGAAAGTGGTTAATAAGAATACAGGATTGTGGGCTTTATAAATAAAGGCAAAGGGTAAGATTTTACCAATCCAGTCAGGGTCCCAACATCGGGAGCAAATGCGTATCGGAAATGCGCATTGGCAGGAGGCAAGACTTGAGCCTTTATTTTCTAAAGGCTGCCAATGGGGAAGCCATCCGATTAATAGTAGTGGCTGGGTCCTAGTGCTGGCAGTCTGCACACAGCTGCAATTTTTCCAGACACCTGAGCAGCACGCAGGCAGCTACAACCCAGAAGACAGAAGGAGCTGGTGGACAACACTGCTGAGATAGCAGCAAGAAAAGCAAGGGTCACCACAGGCTTCAGCAACACCTCCTTTGAGGCTCTTGTACAAGCAGTCCGTGAAAGGAGGCAGGTTCTTTTTCCACAAGGCAGAATGTAGCCGCCACCGGTCATAACCAAGAAGGTATGGCTGGAGGTGGCCAAAGTAATGAGCAGCTGATAGTTGTGCTGAAAATCTGGTCCAGTGCAGGAAGCACTTTAATGACCTGCTCCAGTATAGAGAGGGGAGTGGAATTAGCAGATGGCATCTGGAAGCTCAGCATGAAGTAAAAGGTGTCCCTGAAAACAGAGGCCAGGTGATTGACCCCAGCATGGAGCTATATCAAGCACCATATTGGTGTTGGGGTATCCTAACATCATGCAGCAAAGACCCATGCTCAGGCATGGATGAAAGGTAAAGGGAATGTTGTTGAACTGTGACCTGAAATGACTTGTACATTTATTTCCTTATAGCATTTGACATTATATAGATGTCTAAACATTGTGGTCATGAGAATGCATAGGAGATGAGGGGCTCCTATGACAGGTCAGGAACACAAGTCTCTGGGAGGGAATATGTTGCCTTATCATCTCCTTCCACTTGTGTTCAAGTAAAACACCTGATGAGAGCAAGACAGGTATCTCCTTGCCATGTGTGTCATTTTCCTGTTACCTTGGCCCCCTGGTGCCACCTTCATTGAGTGACACCTCGAGGCACCTCACGATCATCCTCTTCCTTTGAGGATATGACTCATTCAGTGTCTTCCTCTGGCTCTGCACTGCTCCCCTCTGCAGTGCCAGCTTGTGCAATGTGCAGACGATAATGATGCAAGGTGCGCCTTGCAGGGCTTCCCCAGATCTATCGAAGCATTGAAACCTCATCTTCAATAGGCCAAAGGTCTGCTTGTTGGCGGCCCTTGTAGTCACCTGGTTGTGGTTTTATTTGTTTTCTGCCTGTTTGTTGGGGTTGTGTTCAGGGTTCAGAAGCCATGATTTTAGTAGATGCCCCTTGTCCCCCTGGATCCAGCCACGAAGGTGCTCGGTGGCTTAAAGAACTGAGGCAATCAGGGCTACCTAAGGATGCAGCTTCCAGGAAACCTTGCGCATACCTGCATGAAGCACTTACAGTAGTTACACACAACCTGAACACTGAGCGAGTGAAAGCCCTTCCTGTTCATAAAGGTGCCTGCCTGCTGTAAGGGAGTCCTTTATGGCCAAGTGCACCTGGGGAAACCCAACCATGGCCCCAAAGCCAATTGCCCTCCCGGCCTGACTGACCTGATCTGTTGTGAACTTGACATATTGGCCAGCCTGATGATACACGGCACATCCATAACCTCCTTTATACAGCAATGGGTTGCTGAGAGGCCAGATTTCTGAAGAATGCCTGGAACAACCCACAGGCATAAAAATTGAGTACCAATGTCACCTTAGAGGAGATTGGAATTGGGTGGCCGCCACTACCCCAATGTCCTCAATTCCTATTGCATTATTCCACTTTGCTCCGCCACCATCTCCCTGGAAGTCTGCAATTTGTGTAGGTATTGTTGATGGAACATCTCAATGAAGCTGAGCCTCTGTCAGCACAACCGTTGAGCCACGTAGCACCTTCTGTGACCAAGTTGCCCAAGCCAGCTGCTGCAGCTCCCCTTGACCCTGCAAAGGCATAACAAATGGCTATCACTGGGCCACTCACCTCCCCACTGGGGGATGAGTCAGAGTCTGAAAAAACTGCCTTGATCCGCCTCCTGACCTTTGTCCTGCTTCCAGTGGATTCTTAGGACCTTGCAGATACCTTTCCAACAGCAGCAACTCTCTTTGGTCCCTCTGCACAGCAACCAAAGTGTAGCCTGGCTTGGTTGAGACCACATGCTGCAGCCAGGTTCACCGACCTACCTTTTATCCTGACGTTCGTGGCCAATTCCTCACCTAGTTTCACTTGACCAGCCTCCGACCCTCCGTGTTTCCTGTGCGCCTCTGGTAAGATAGCAATTCCTTGGTAAATTCTTGGTCTATTGCTTCCTTAGGTATGTAAAGTGGCTATATGTCTCCTTTCAGTAAAACTGCCATGCTAGCCACCTTTGGACAAATTGGTCGATTGTGGAAATTGGTCAGGAATCCTGCCTGACATGGTGGTACGTGATTTTACTGCCCCACACCCCCATCCCCTCCCCATTTTGACAAAAGAACCAAACGTGACTGGAGGAAAAACCTTTTTTTGCCACACAGCGAGTGTTTAGGATCTGGGATTCGCTGCCTGAGTGTGTAGTGAGGCAGATTCAATCATGGCTCTCAAAACAGAGCTGGATCCTTATCTGAAGAGAAAAAAATTGCAGGGCTACAGAGCAAAGGTGGGGAGTGGGATGAGCTGAGGTGCTGTTGCAGAGACCCGGAACAGACACAAAGGGCTGAATGGGCTCCGCCTGTGTTGTAACCATTCTATGATTCTAAAAAGATCAGACTTGGAGACGTCCGCTGATGATTACACAGTATTCAAATCCATAGCAGGACAGTTACAAAGCAGAGGTCAATAGATTTCTAGATATCAATGACATCAAGAGGTACGGGTATAGTGCAGGAAGAAGACGTTAAGGTAGAAGATCAGCCATGATCCCATTGAGTGGTGAAGTAGGCTTGAGGGATTGAATAGCTTACTCCTGCTCTTATGTTCCTATGCAACCACTCAGATACTGAAGCAGTTAGTGCCTGCATGCAGCAAGACCTGGACAACATTCAGGCTTGGACTGACAAATGGCAAGTAACATTTGCGCCATACAAGTGTCAGGCAATGACCATCTCCAACATCAGAGAATCTACCCACCTCCATTTGGTGTTCAACAACATTACCACTGCTGAATCTCCCACCATTAAAATCCTGTGGGCTATCGTTGACCAGAAACTGAACTGGACCAACCACATAAAAGCTGTGGTTATAAGATCAGGTCAGAGGCTGGGAATTCTGCAGTGAGTAATTCACCTCCTGGTTCCTCTGGCCTTTCTAGCATCTAGATAAGTCAGTAGAGGAATAAGATATTCATCCACTTAGCTGGACGAGCGCAGCTTCGATAAGAAGCTCAACACCATCCAGGACAAAGCAGCCCACCTGGCCGGCATTCCACCCACCACCTTAAACATTCACTCCCTCCACCGCAAGTGCACCATGGCTGCAGTGTATAACATATAAAGGGTTCACTGAAGCAAGGTGCCAAGGTTTCTTCTACAGCACCTCTCAAACCCACAACCTCTATGTTGTAGAAGGACAAGAAAAGCAGGTGCTTTGGAACATCACCACCTGCAGGTTCCCCTCTTAGCCACACACCATCCTGATTTGGAATTAAACTAACATTCCTTCAACCGGACAGGAAAGACTATCACTATTCCTTCATTGTCTTGGGTCAATTGCATACAGAACATCGATGTGGATGTATCTACAGCATAAGATCTGGAGTGGTTTAGGAAGGCAGATCACCAGCACCCACTAAAAGGCAATTAGGGATGTGTAATAAATGTTGACCTTGGCATAATGCCCATATCCCAGGAACTAATAAATTTGCTAGAGCAGGGCATCTTACGCCATATGTCTTTGGTTAACCTTTTCCCTGTATCCATCGGTTTAAAATTGATTGGTGCCCTGATTTGCTGGTAGTGCAAGTAGATACAATCACAGCCAGGGTAACATGGCATCTGGGATCTTAGTGAATGATGGGACCAACACTGCAGCTCCTTAACCTTTTAATGTTAAGGACTGCAAAATAAACAGAGGGAGGACCTCCAACAATTCACTATTTAAAGGAATGAAACTTCACAGTTTAAATTTTTCATTTTCTGTACCAGAGAAGTTGATTGGAAGTCATCAACAATAATATTAAGTGGGTACTTACGCTATTAATTACTGATCGTAACCTTCTGCGATGAGATTAATGAGCAATTATTGTCCAAATCCAGCAAGATCATAAAAGTAATGGTAGCTTAGTATGAGGTGCTATGTGGCAAATGGCAGAGTGGTATAAGTCAACCAGCAAATTCT
Organism: Cetorhinus maximus; assembly: GCF_964194155.1. Lineage (NCBI taxonomy): Eukaryota > Metazoa > Chordata > Chondrichthyes > Lamniformes > Cetorhinidae > Cetorhinus > Cetorhinus maximus. The sequence goes on from NC_135881.1 coordinate 102,759,041, forward strand.
GGAGATTTACAACTCAAGGCATATCTCTTAATTCCCTGAATTTGCTGGCCAATTTGTACATTATTAATGAAGCGTGGCTTTCACATGCCCTTTTTTTTTCAGCAAGTTCAGGCCTACTGTGTTATTCTCAAGCGGCCATGAAGATCAGCAACTACTACAGAAATCATTAATTTCACTGCAAACTAAATTGGATAGACATGGCTTGGATGGACACCATGAATCAACAACTAACCTACTCCTGAGTGTAAATCTACGGAGGAGAAAAACATATCCAACAAGGCAATCTCATTTATCAAATTAGTCATCAATGACTTGGTTAGTTTAAAACAACACTAAATATAAACTATTTAACGGAAGCAGCAGTAATTACCAATCCAGATAATATATTTCAACAGATACAGGTTCATTATCAATTTTGGGGGCAGCTCCATTACAGAGCTAGCACTATCATCCCCATTAGAACAACAGAGAACAACTTCAAGGTTTTTTTCCACCAGGTTCCTTCATGAGAAGCAGGAGCTGTTATATATGATGCTGTTAACAAAATGATCAGCAACTTTGTTTTCCCAATACAAGCCTGTACCCCATCCTCTGGAAAGATGCGATAAATAGAATTGAAAACCGCAAAATTAACTTTCAAACAGTGGTGCAATCTTGCACATGCTCAGTTATTTCAAAGTTGTTGTGGGTGTTGTAGATTCAGGCATTAAGTGTGCCAGGATTTTAAAGCATTAATATCTTACAATACAATCTTTACAATATGCCAATTATTATTCATTTTGTGTAAATTTGATTAAAATTATAGCTCAGTCTGACTGAGATGACCTACATCAGAGCCAGTGTCATTTTTCAGCCATTTGAATTTCAAATATATGGAATGGAGGGTGAAAGGAGTTGTGAATTCTGTAGTGCTACTTTGGAACTGAAAAGGTTAAATATTTAAACAGTCAAATATCAATGGGAAAGGTTTTACCAAAACAAGAGATGATCAAGCTGAACCTTTGCATGCTTTTTAAATTGACATTTGGTAGATTGGCACATATCACAAAATATACCTGACAGTACTACAACCTCCTCCTAAAACATAGTTGAAAAAACCTTTCCCACTCATATCCTGCAGCTGTGTAGTTCATAATTAAAAAGGCTGAACTGCTTCCTGCTGTGGACACTTCAAAAGATTTTTTCATCTCTAGTCCGTTGACATCCAGCTTGAAATGACTTGCCCACATTTTTATTTATAGTTGATGTGACATTAAATAAAAATCAAAATAATGCATACATTATATATTAAAAAAGTGAAAATAATATCGGGTTTAATAACAAACTACTTGCTTTCTTGTGACCCAACAAACACCATTACATGAAGTATGTGGTTGTGCAAATATGCTTTTTAGTTTACTGCATCTTGAAAGTTAAAAAACCTAATATTGAATGTGCAAAAAGAAGAGAGATTATAATACAATGCACACATTTAAATCTTTGATAGGAATTCAAGCTACAAACTCTAATTATAAAAAAAATCCAGTTTTTAAATAATTTTATTCAGATAAGATTAGAGTTAAATTGGTCATAAGTTTTCACTTTCCATAATTGAGTGAAGTTCTGTGCTGAAAATTAACAGGCAAAGAATGTTATAGAGAATTACGACCCTTCACTAACATTTACTAACTGGAATAGTTCTAATATTTTCAAATATATTTAAAAAGGTGGTTAAATCATAAACGGTTAATTTCTTCCTCACCTCGGTGTCATTATTGAGGTTCCAGAGGTCTAATCGCCCCATCCCATCCACACAGGCAAATAATGCAGGATGCACTGGTGACCACATGACGTCGTAGACATAGTCTGCATTGTCTTCAAAGGAGTAGAGAGGCTTGTTGTGCTGTAAGGCGGAGAGAGCAAGAAGACTTTGTGGCGCTAGTGCTGCCTGAGGCTGTCTGGCAAGTCTAATTAAAAACTTTGCACATTTTCAAAGTGTCATAAACCAATGAGACGAAAGTCTGTAAAGGTGTGCTGTAACTTCAGTTCAACAGCTGTCCAGTAAGATAAATAAAAAAAATGAATAGCATAAAGACTATATGAGCATTTCCCAGACAGGTAGATGTATAGGCCTTTAACTCACAATTCATTCACGACAAGTAGGAGGTTACATGTCCAAATGAATCAAACTGTGGTAAACCTGCCAAGGATCATGGGATGCTCTAAGTGAACCAGGCAGTAGAATTTAACATGCAGACAATAGCCTGCCATTATAGATACAGAGTGCCATCTAGTGAAAAAAGTTATGCAGCAGTAACTGTCGTAATTGAGGTGAACTGTTTCCCTGGGGGCCATATGCCCTCTCCTTTGCTTATCTCCACTCTAGACATTTCATCTACAGTGTGGAAAGCTGCAAGGACAAACTGGGAAACATCAAAGACAAATGTTCAACTTTACAGGTCAACATACCGGCTACTGCTATTAGCTGTCATTTTCCCTCAAGACATTTGAATGAAAAGTGTTTCTCTGCTTGCGCTTCCCCCCCGACCCTCCCCCAATTCTGCCCTTCTATATGAGAATGCCATTTTGGGAGTTAAATATGCTATTCTTTTTCATTGCAGTGATAATATAAACTGCACATTTTTCCCTTTCCATATATAAGACTGTCAGGGTCTTTACTGCTGCACATGTCTCAGAGGCTGTTGAAAAGCCAGAACGGATAAATGTAATCTGTCACCGCATCCTTACATAAAAAAAAAAGAGCACAACACTTGTCACTTTACACTTTAAAGTTAGCATGAATTGCTTTCATGCCAGATATACTATTTTAAATTGTTGAAGGAATAAACAGTAAATTACTCAAATTCCATATATTATGAGCACTTATCCCAGTACCATAAAAACAGCCATCTGATCATATTAAGTCACGTGGTGATGGCATTTCATTTGTCAGGTGCAAATAAATTGCATCGCAAAGGACACCCGTGAGAAATACTACATTTTATTTGCTTCTCACCAGTGGCTTCTGCCACCTCAATTGAGGACAGAAAGGTCAATGGCTCTTGAATAGTGATATACAGCAGCATTTTAATTTTATCTTTATTTTGATTGACAGATGACAAATCACGAGCCAACATTCAAAAAAAACAAGGAATGTTACATTTAGCAATGTTACGTTTAGAATTGTATGTGAATGCAGTCAAAAGAGGCCGGAACATAAAATTAATTCTTCAAAATCCTACTATTTCCTTATTGCAACAAATTAATGAAAAACTACCTGTTTGGGTGTCATTCTTAAGTGTAGCCGTTACAGCATTATGTTAAGTGCATGTACAACACACTTAAAGCTTTCCATAGGTAGACTGCTATGATCTTTATTAAGGAGTTGAGAGACAAGCTAACTACTATTGTATTACTGACAATGCTAGGTAAAAATATTTTAAATATGGTCTCATTCGTTAGTTGCAAGTACAACCTCACAACAATCAGGTTTGCTTTGAGACACATTGGGAAACATCATTAAGGTTTACAGGATCAGATTGGGACTGTCAAATGAACTTCTGAAAAATAAAATTGTCCCAAGGTAAAATAATCCTACTTTAAATTCATATTAGAATTACTTGTATTCCATTGTCACCGTTACTAAAAATGAAGCTCCGTCTCCTGTCCAAGATAAATTCAGAGACATTTCTGTTTATCCTATCTGATATAAAAATGACCAGTCTCTTCCACAGGTTTTGTAAATATCCAACTAGTCGGTAGCAACACAGTTCCTTTATCAACGGTAGTTGATTAAGTACAGGAGAAACACTTTACAATTTGATACACAGTGCACTCAGATTAAAAATGCCCAAATGTTCAGAAAGTATGTAAGCAATAAATTCAGTTTGAAGATAAGACAAACTGATTACATGGCTTGCAGTTTGTTTTTTTAAGGCAATGCATTCTTTATAATCAAGTTTGATAAATGAGTCAAACAACAAAGGGATGATGATCAGTCTGGTTTTCTGCTGCAAGAAAATCAAAGCATCCGGCAAAGGAAAGGATGTGTTGTGACAGATACCTGAACAACTAGTGTGTCGGTTAGTCAACCATTGAAAGGGGTGGGTATGGAATTTCTACAAAAGCTTTACTTTTATTAATGCTTCAATTTATTTTCTCATCTAGCAACTCAATGTCAGAAAAAAAGACAAGTGAAATTTTGGGACTTATTTTTTTAAGTTACAAAAGTCCCCTTAGCCAGATAGCAACACCAATATTCTGTCTTTAAATGGTTAACTCCCTCCAGCTCTCCAACGATAGTAAAAGAAAAATCACTCCCTTGCTAATATCCTCCTCTACAAACCAGTTCTGCCTCCACAATGTCCTCCTCCAGCTATGATTCTCCAGGTGTCGGACTGTGGCTATGTTGCCAATGATGCTCCATAATGGCCATCACAAAACACTCAACACAGCAGGTCAGGTCCACCTGATGCCTTTTCATTCCTAAGATGGCAAACTGTGCTACTTAAGGCAGTCTACTGACTAGTATGCCTCAGATCTGTCCAAATATTCCCACAAAGATTTGAACCTGAATGTCAATTGATTGTGGGATTCAAAACTATACATTTGGTGTGGGAATCCAGCCAGCATCAGAAGAAATCTTGCCCAAAACTAGCATAGTTTTCACAAAATTGTCATTTTAAAAAACAGGTATGGCATTGCAAATACTTTAAAAGTTATCTTTTGTTTTTTGTTAAACATATTAACAATAAATTTTCTTATGCAACACACAACACTAATACATATAAATGAATTGTAGGACCTGGAATGCACTACCTGAAAAGGTGGTGAAGGCAGACTCAATATTAACTTTCAAAAGGGGTTTGAATAAATACTTGAAAGGGAAAAAATTCAGAGTTTTGGGGAAAGGGCAGGGAAATAAGACTAATTAGACAGGTGTTTCTGTGAAATGGAACAGGCATGATGGGCCAAATGGTTTTCTTCTGCGTTGTATCATTCTATGATTATAAATGCATAATTGTGGAGATTGCCACACTTTTTTGGCTTGAGTGAAGAAAAAAAAAATGGCAAATGAAATAATTTGCCATTGTGAATTCATCCATGTGCTCTGATGTACCTTGATGAATCATAGTTTGGGCAGAGCACAAACCAAAATAACAGTCCCTGAAAAAAAAAGTCTCAATATGTTCCACTGAACAAAACATACCCTTCATCATGAAAACCCCACTTATATTACTGCAGACTTTATAGCTTATAGAGTCCAGCCAAATAGGCATCCAAGTACTGACAACAATATGGTGATGACACATTGCTGCACTGGCAACAGCTACTGAGTGCAGACAAGTACTAAAGTTCAAAGGCAGTATCTCCCTAGATCACAGGGGCAACTTTTGAGGCATTTGCAATTCCATTAATTACCAAACTGTTGAAACTGCCTTTCTGATTTTTATTTTCCTCAGAATTGCATGCTGCGTTTACAGAAGTTAGTGCAATTACTATACATTTTGCTTACACAGTACTCACAGGAATGTAAAATAACACCATAAGTATGCTGGCACAGTTGTATGTATTGGCAGCAGTTGCACATGTGCTACAAGTACATGTATTGGGAGGAATCAAATTGGGGTAGTGTAGTGGTCTGGCAAGTGATTAAAGGCAATTAGGTAGGGGGGGTCGGTTAGCTCTGTTGACTGGACGGCTGGTTTGTGATGCGGGGTGTCGCCAATAACGTGGGTTCAATTTCCCTACCAGCTGAGCTTATCCACGAAGGCCCTGCCTTTCTCAACCTCGCCCCTCGCTTGAGGAGTGGTGACCCTCAGGTTAAACGCCAGTCGTCTCTCTCTGATGACAGGGCAGCCTATGGGCCTCTGGGACTACGGTGACTTTCATTTCATGAAGGCTATTCTATGTAAATAGTGAAAATGTTGTATCTCTTAGAGGGCTTATGAGTTTCTCTGATTTGGATGGGGATGAGAGGTGTAGGCTTAGGGATTCAGAAGACCAGTAACGCATATGAATGATAGAATACAAGGATATTGGGCTTCTTACTTTTGTTACATATTAATGGCACTGCAGGGCACGAAGACACAAAGGTAAATGATGGAAGTTTTAGCTGCGGCTAATATTACAGGAGTCCACACATAAGTGATTGGTGTCTGGGTGGGAAATGGGGTGAGGTTGGGGAGGGAGAAATAAAAGACCTGGGGGGAGCAATCTTTGGCTTATGGGGCGACAAATTGTGAATGGGGTGGCCGGAAATCTGGTACCTTGGAGGTCGGATTGGGGAGAGAGAAAGGGAGATTGGGAAGCTAGAAGTTGGACCAACCGGGAAGGGTTTGCTGGGGGCGGGGGGGCAGGGTGGTGGTCAGGGAGCCTATCGACCAAGGTGAGAGATTGCACACAAGTCAAGGCCAGGTTGAGACAACAATCAGATGGATGGTTTGTAGGTAAGTTACTTACCTTTTTTCTGCAGGCTGGATTTCCTCAGGTGCAGACAGCCTCAGGGCAAACCTATATTACATCAAGAACCTCAAGCAGGCATAGAAAGTACATACAAAGGCCTGTTTCAGATGTGGGTAAAAGACACCTTTTCATTTTATTGTCATTACCCAACATAATGGGTGACATACTATTACTTGGCAGTACATGTACATGCTCCCTGTCTGCCATTTTGGGGACTTGGGAAGCAGCGTAACACCTGGAAAATGGGTATTACACAGCCCAATTTCTAGACTGTAAAATTCCCTTTTTTAAAAAAAAGCCACAGCAGACTTCCACCTCTTACATTTTCAACAGATGCTTTAACAATTTCAAACTACCGTCGCGGTTTCCATCAAAAATATTGTACTTACTTCTTCTCTGGGGATTTTCTTCTAGCAACCTCCTGGGAGTCCTCTTGCCAGTTCCATTCATCTTTCCTTCCCCCACCCCCACCACCCCCAACCCCCCAGCCCCCCACCAAGATGTCAACAACCTTTCTCTCTTCATCTCTCCCACTCACCCAACCAGCCCAAGACTTAGCAACATGACAAACTCACTTGAACTAACATCTTTTCCACCATAGGGAGAGATCAAGAAAAGTTGAAACAAAGTTAGAAAAGTTACAAAATGAAGCCCACATCTGCACTGCACCAAGATTGGAGTCACACTGTCACAAAACCCACAGATTTTTTGTACAATTATGACTCAGATATGAGGAGGCTTATATCTCGATTTTGAGGAGGCTGTAACAGGATGACACTGAAATTAAACTCACCATATAAAAAGGTTGGGGGTGGGAGGATGGGGAGGAGGAAGCACAGATAGAGAGTATTAATGATAAATTTTTGCACTGTAGAGTGACCAAAAACATCCTAGCAACAAGGAATAAACTCCAAATGCGCAGGTCTCGCAGAATATAACAGCTGGAAAATATAAGCATTATGTGAAAATGAAAAACCAAATATCGCGAATTGTTGGCACACCTGACAACGTAGAGTTTGCATGCACCTCTGCTTTTTCAATTAGTTGAAATGTAGGATAAGTGGAAGTCTCTAGTTAATGATGCAAAACATCCTAGAAAAAATTTAAGGCTTAGAAAGGAATCATGCAAGAATGTCATGCAGTCTAGTTTCAAAGTGTTGGGTACATGCGAGTGTTTCTTACCTTCGTGGTCCACAATTTAACTGTCCAATCAAATGAAGAGGTGACAAACAGATGGGAGAAATCGATCTGTCCCACAGCCATGTGGCAGTTGATACCAGTCACTGGACCCTGGTGACCCTCGAACATTTCACCAATACCAGCCTTACTGGAAAACAAGTTTTAAGCTCAATAGCTCATTACTGGCCAAACAAAAACAAACTCTTTCAGGCACACAATTTTAATCTAGCATCCATAAGTTATCCATTCATTGACCCCATTTTTCCATTTGCTTCAGCAGTTGAGGGATCATAAGAGATAGTTCAGTTGCTTCAGCTCATCACATGCATTATTCAAAGCCAGAATCATAGCACAGCAACTTTGTATGCAGTAGCATCAAAAGATATTATAGGATTCTCTATTAGCTCAGTTTATTCCATTATACAGCTGAGCTGCTATTCCATCAGAAATATTGTTTGGTTGAAATTTTTTTAATCTCATGAGTTAAAGTTATAAATAACATTTGGGAGGAATTGAACTCTGGGAGGAATTTCTTGAGAAAATTCAATGATAATTTTTCATGCATCTACTAAAGTCCTGAAAATGTCTATGTCTCGAATAGCGAGTTCATCAAACACTTGTATTAAAATTAAAACAACCTTGCCAGTACAAAGGTAGCAGCATGGCTTGGTGTTTGGCTACTCCTGGTACTTGCTTGAAGGGAAAGCTGACTTGGAAATTACAGGCATAAAGTGCTTGACTTTCCGTCCATTTAAGGGTGGGGACACTCTTTCCCTGCTCCACCTTAGGAATGCCTAGCTGTGGAATCAGTCCTTAAAGCTGAAAGGTTTATAGCCGAGACATGGCAGATATTGATAACAAAACTGATTTCAGCCAATTAAAATCGATGGTCTTAATAACTGGGTGAAAGTACCAAAAAGACAAAGATCATACTTCAGTAAAAGGTAATTGATATGCAAAAAACAGTTAGGCACATGGGGGCCAGGAGTAGGCGTCCATAAATAAATAGAAAAAGTAGGAGATAGAAGAATTCCTTTTGAACTGAACCACCCTGGAGGTCAGCACACATTCCTGTGGGAAACAGTGAATGCTGTGGTGAGAGGCCAAATAATGTTGCCATCCATGAGTAGTGAAAAGATTTCAGAAAATCATTCCACTCATAAAATAACTTAAAGGTTTGGAGGCAGGTTGAATAAGGTAAACAAGATTCCTCTATAATTACATTGAAGACATAAGTCAGCTTGAATACTACGTTATCCAAAACATTTACATTTATTTTGTTGGTGTGCCGGAGAACCAATGGATCATCAATGTAATGCCTCTGTTCAAAAATTGAGAAAAGTTTCAACCAGCTAATTACAGACAGGTCGGGCTAACATCAACAACAACTTGCATTTATAAAGCACCATTAACATAATAAAACATCCTAAGGTGCTACATAGAAAACCAAGCCAAGTTTGAGAGAATGCCATATAGGAAGATATTAGGACAGGTGACCAAAAACTTGGCTAAAGAGTAGGTTTTAAGGAGCATATGAAAGGAGGAGAGAGCGAAGGAGGGGGACGGAATTCTAGAGGTTAGGGTATAGGTAGTTTGAAGGTATAGCTGCCAATGGTGCGGCAATTAAAAACCAGGATGCACAGGAGGCCAGAATTGGAAGAGCACAGGGATCCCAGAGAGTTGTAGGGCTGGGGGTGATTAAGATAGGGAAGAGAAAGACCATGGAAGGATTTGAAAACTAGGCTGAGAATTTTAGAAACAGGGCACTGCCTGATCGGGAGCTGATGCACACTGATGCAAGTACAGAGATGATGGGTGAACAGGACTTCACACAAATTGCAATATCGGCATAATAATTTTGGATGACTTTAAATTTACATAGGATGGAAGATGGAGGGTCATCCAGGAGAGCATTAGAATAATTAAATCTAGAAGTAACAAAGGCATTGGTAAGGGTGTCAGCAGAAGATCAGTTGAGGCCAGGATGGGGGAAGGCAATGTTATGGGAAGTCAAAGATCGCGAACAATCTGTTTCAGCCACAGACAGTTGTCAGAGAGAGGGTTGGTGTTGGTGGCTAGAGAATGGAGTTTGTGGAGTGTACAGAGGGCAATAGCTTTGGTCTTCCCAATATTTAGACTAGTCATCAAGCACTAGATGTCAAACAAGCAGTCTGACAAATCAGAGACAGTGGAGGAGTTAAGAGAGGTGGTGAGGTAGATCTGGCTGTCGTCAACATACATGTAGAAGCTAACATTGGGCAGAATTTTCTGCTTGACAGGGGGGTTGTGCAGGCGCATTTCCGGATGGGCGGGTTCCCGATCGGCGCCCCCATTTGGGGGCGTGCCGCCATTTTATGTGGGTGGGCCAATTAAGGCCCACTCAGTGTGACGTCCACCCTGAAGTGCTGTGCATTCCCTGTGTGGGCAGGGGGGGGTGGATTCCCTGAGCAGGTCTGTGCACTCTTTCACACATTTGTGCGAAAGAGCTTACAGATCTCCCTGGGGCAAAGTGCTGCCTCAGGGAGATCGGTTCAACTTTAAAAACTGTGCTGAACGAAGAAGAAAAAAATTATTGACATGTTCCCTCATGTGACACTGTCACATGAGCTGGGACGTGTCAATTATTTGAATGTTAAAACTTATTAAACATTTTTAAAACCCTCACGAAACCTCATCCCGCCCACGGATGAGGTTTCATGTTTTTTCGGAAGCCCGCCTGGGCTCCCGGCCTGCCCACCAACCGTAAAGTTGGATGGGAAGCCCTGACAACGACCTCAATTAGGTAATCAACAGGCCTTAATAGGCCTTTGACAGTTCGGCGGGCATGCAGCCGACTGAACTGAAAATGTAAATGACGCGGGGGGACGTCACCCTGCGTCAGCGTGTGGGTCCCGCCCCCGCACACCAACCAGGAAATTCTGCCCATTGAGTTTTCATACGGTGTCACCAAGGAGCACCATGCAGATGCGAAATAGGAGATGCTCAAAGATAGATTCTTGGGGACACCAGAGGCAATGTGCATGAGTGGAAAGGGAAGTCATTCTGACTGCAACTTAATAGCTAAGAATTGAACCAGGTGAGGGAGGCCCACCCAGCTGGACGAAAGTGGAAAGGTATTGGTAATGGGTGGGATGGTCAACCATGTCAAGGCTGCAGACAGGTCGAGGAGAGCGAAAAGGGATAGTTTAACATGGTCACAGTTACATAGGGTGTAATTTGTTACTTTGTTAAGAGCTGTTTTGGTACTGCGGTAGGGTGAAACCTGATTGGAAGGATTCAAACATGAAATTCCAGAAAGATAGTCAGGGATTTGGGAAGGGACAGCACGTTCAAGGGTTTCAGGGTGGAAGTAGAGGTTGGAGATGGGGCAGTACTTTGAAAGGGTGGGTTATTTGAGAAGTGTTGTGATGAAGCAGATTTGAAAGGAGGGGGGACAGTACCTGAGGAAAAGGAACTATTAACAATATCAGCTAACATGGGAGCCAGGAGGAGAAGGTAGGCGATCAACAGTTTGGTGGAAATATGGTCAAAGGGGCAGGAGATGGGTCTCACAGACAAGCTCAGAGGGGGCATGAGGTGAGATAGGAGAGAAACGAGTACAAGATACGAGATCAAGACTATGGAAGGGTGAATACTTAGGGGCAGTTTTGTCCAGTGGCGAGAGGAAGGAAGGGAAGTGGCAGAGGCAATGGATGGTCTCAATCTTAGTGATAAAAAGGGTAATAAGCACTCTGAACTAGACAGTGAGGGTGAAAGAAACAGGACAGGGATTTAAGAAGGCTGTTTGTAGTGGACAAAGAAGAGCTGCATTCCAGGATGATCACGGAATAGTGAGCAGTTTTGGCAGAGGGGAGCAGGATCTCGATATTGCTTTATGATGCAGTCGGATCTAGTGATGAACTGCTAAACCAGTGCTACTATAAACATTCAAGTCTGTTTCCTTTGGCCTTAAGGAAACAAAGATGAGGGTTATATCTGAGGAATTACCAATGGGAGAGTAATGGTTTTAATGGGGACTAGGGCATTGAAGGCGGAGGTGAAGGTGTGATTATGCAAAGATATTGTGGTGAACGAAGAGGTAAAGGTTAGACAGCTGAGAATTTGAAAGTTCAGTTGTAAGTGAACTGGGGAAGAGTTTGCTTCCATGGGCAGACACAAAAAGGTGCCGGGTTGGGAAAGTGATAGGGCACATGGGTGGAGAGTAGTAGAAGGAAGTGATTCAGAGGTGGCCTTATCCATGGTTGACATGATGGAAATAGAGAGATGATGTGAGAGGGCAAGTTCGAAGGGGTGACTGCAAATAAGGGCAGAGGAGTTTATATGGAGGGAAAGACTAAGGGAGGATGGGGGCGGGGTGGGGGGGTCCGGGGGTGGGGCCAGTGAACTCGGAGGAGAGATAGCATGATGAGTTGAGACAAAGGTTGAAATCTCTGCGGATGAGAAGTTACTTGATGCTTAATGATTATTTCAGTTTAACAGATTTGGCCAGACCAGGAGGCACAAGTTTAAACTACATAAAATTAGGAATAAACTGGATATTAGACAGCTCTTCTTCCCCCAGAGAGTAGTGAGCTTCAGAAATACATTGTTGGCTGGTTTGGTGGGTGCCAAATCCCTGCATACCTACAAAAGGGAACTGGACCAGTTTGTGACTGGGACAGAGATCGCATCATGTATAAGATATGTGACTTTATAGTTGACACTTGTCCCAGAATAGTTTTGATTGTCTGAGGGTATCAGAGAGGAATCCTTGTTGGCACTGGGGTTTTTTGCCTCTTCTAGGAGATACATGGCTGCAGGGGTGGGTGTGGGATGGGAGATTTTAGCCAGGATAGCAGAGCCACCGTTACATGGTGCAGGCTTGAGGGATCAAATGGTCTTTTCCTGTGCACCATTTTTGTGTGTTCATGTGTCTTGGTTAGGAAACCGCTGTGGAACTTGGGTGGATGGTAGAGAATAACGATTCTAAATGAGAAACAAGAGGGCGGAACTAAGGTTAGATGCTCAAAGGACGAGAAGGACAGACCAAAGTGTGATTTGATGAAAAGGCTAGAGTTTCAGAGGGCATGCTGCTGGAGGTCCTTCCATTCCAGGTGTACAGAATCACTTGTGGGGCAGAAAAATGGTAGCAAAGTTGGAGGTCACCATAAGATCCATAGACAGTGGAGCAATTAACTACAGTCCAGCAGAATGAATCTCTGGCCAAGAAGCAGGCTGTAACTGAAGCTGAGAAACCAGTAGGGCAGTTATATGCTTAGCAGGTAACAGCAGCAGTGAGGGAAGGCCTGTAGGCTAGACAAGGTTATCTTAAAACTTAAGCAATTGAGTAGAAAATTGGACTTGACATCTGAGTTTTCCAGTGTAGTCCAGTGAAGAAGCATAGAGAGAGATTCAGTGAAGTTCAGGAATTTGGAAGCCAAATTTGAGCAAAGATTCAGTGCTCATTGATGAAAACAAAGAGTACATATAGTCAAGAGATGGGCAGTTAGCTCAGATAACATTAAACTAGTAGCTAACTGGTAACTAAGGCTAAAATGCATCCACTATTAGAACCAGGGGAACATAAACTTGGAAGAGAGGAGGCTGGTGGAGGCTGGGAATAGGATAGCAAAGGGGAGTTGCAGAACAAAAACTTTTAGGGAGCTGTCAACTCAGCAGCCATCTTGAAGCATACAATAATAAAGGATAACGGTGACACTGTTAGAAAGATTTCGGTTAATTAAGGACTGTCAATACAAATTTGCAAAAGACTGGAAGACTGAGTGTATTGATAAAGGAAATTCACTGGAGACTGTGGGCAGAATTTTGCCCTAGGTGGGCGAGCAGGCCCCACCGGCTTGGCGGCGGGCAGGCAGCTGATACCCGCCGCCGAAACGGGGCCCGCCGCCATTTTGAGTGGGCGGGCCAATTAAGGCCCACCCAGCGGCCTGCCTGACAGAAAGCGCTATTCGCTTCCTGTTGGGGGGGGGGGGGAATCCCCAACTGTCAAAGTGTGCTCTTTCGTGCATGTACATGAAAGAGCGCACTGCTCCCTGAGGCAAAGTGCCGTCCGTCTCATGGAGTTTACTGACAGGTAAGTCAAAAAATAGAGAAATATTAAAATTATTAACATGTCCCCCTCATGTGACAATGTCACACGAGATGGGACATGTTAATAAGAAACACATAAAGTTTATTAAATTTTTAAGAAACGGACATGAAACTTCATCCCGCCAGTGGATGAAGTTTCATGAATAATCTGGAACCCGCTGGGGCTCCTGGCCTGCCCGCCAGCCTTAAGCTTGGACGGGCAGCGTCTTTAACAAGGTTAATTAGCCTGTCAATGGCCTTAATTGGCCATTGGCAGGTTGGTGGGCGGACAGCTGATTTCACTGTCCGCCTGCCTTCCTGAAGATTTAAATGGACCGGATTCCTCCCGACGTCATCCCGCATCATTTTCCCCTCGGCGAGCAGGCCCCGCCCCCAAATCGCTGAGGGGGAAATCCTGGCCTGCGTATTTGGGTTTTCAAAAGGTATTTGACATGGAAAGGACTTGATAAAAGAAGTAAATGGGATTAAAGATAATATGATAGCATGAAGAGAGAGTTATGAGAAAGGTAAAAATCAGAGAACAATGATTAATGGATGTTTTTCAGGTGTGATGTGAAAAGTGATGTCCCCAGGGGTCATGATTGGGGTATCATATATATATATATATAAATATGAATGACTCAGCATAATACCAAAACTTGCAGATGACCCAAAACGTGTGGTTAACTATAGACTATAAGTGACTTCAAGAGAAATTAGATGGGTTAACAGATTGATCAGATGGCCCATCACCACCTACTCAAGGGCAATTGGGTATAGATAGTAAATGCTAGCCTTGTTAAGTCTATAGCCTGAGAATCATCTTAAAAAGCTCAATAGCAGATGAAACTAATGCAGAGAAATGATAATTAGCGTTTCTTATTCATCCTCCCAAAATGTATATGTTTTTAAAATATATGAGCAAAGTACAAAAACAAAGAGGCAATACCTACATAATATTATTTATTTGTAAGGTCAGAGTAAAATAATCCATTGCTTTGGGCGCCAGATATTTGAAAGGAGGTGATTCACCGAGTTGATACTAAGAATGAGCAAGTTTAGTTCCGAGGACTGGAGATAGGGTGGTGTTGTGGTTATGTCACTGGACTAGTAATCCAAAGACCCAGGCCAATGCTCTGATGACATGGGTTCAAATCCCACAATGGCAGCTGGTGAAATTTAAATTCAATTAGCTAAAAAAAAAATCTGGAATTGAAAGCTAGTCTCAGTAATGTTGACCATGAAACTATCATCAACTGTCATAAAAATTTATCTGGTTCAGTAATGCTCTTTAGAGAAGGAAATCTACAGTCCTTACCTGGTCTGGCCTACATGTAACTCCAGCCCCACAGCAATGTTGTTGACTCTTAACTGCCCTCTGAAAATCTGCCTACTCATTTCAAGGGCAATTAGGGATGGGCAACAAATGCTGGCCTATAGTGATGCCCATATCCCATGAAAGAATAAAGGCAAAAAAGAAAGATAAACTGGAGAAAGTTCATTAGAACAGTGGAGATCTGACAGGTGTTCAAAATTGAGGGGTTTTGAGGTAAAAAAACATTTCCACTGACTAGCAACTAATATCCAGAGTGCATAAATTTTAAATGGTCGAAACAGCAAAAGGAGAGTCTAGGATCATTTCTTTTACACTTAGTGATGGCGGTGCATACAAATAGTGAGAAAGACCAAAGCTACAAAAGTTAAATCACAGCAAAACAAGATCTTAGAATTAGAGATTGGACTCTGATAACCTGAACCAACATACACAGCTCTAGCAAACTAATCTTCGATCAAAACTAGCATGTAATCTATAATATGGGGATTATTTCAATAGTAGTAGAGAATGTTGAGTCTTCACACAAGAACAGAAAATGCTGGAAAAACTCAGGTCTGACAGCATCTGTGGAGAGAGAAACAGAGTTGACGTTTCGAGTCCGTATGACTCTTCATCAGAGCTGAAGAGAAGTAGAAATGTGATGAAATTTATACTGTTTAAGGGGGTGGAGCAGGTGAATCTGGATAGAAGGCCAGCAACAGGTGGGGGCAAAGGAGAGATTGAACAAAAGGGCAAAGGGAGTGTGGTGGTGGTAAGAGGTAAAAAAGGTGCTAATAGTGGCATTAAGGTAACCTTACCTTATACTTTATATCCTTTATACTATAGCATTTTCTGTTCTTGTTTCAGATTTCCAGCACCTGCAGTATTTCGCTTTTATCGTTGAGTCTTAATAAATGTTTTTAAAATGATGAGGGGTTCTCATAGGCTGATTAGTAAATTGCCCGTTCCTTGATGGGGGGCGTTCTTCTAAGACTGGGTCCTTGTGTCTTGGACTCCAGGTGTGGGGCATAGTTCTTAGACAGACTGTAGGCACACTGTTATCTGCTTAACATTTCTTTATTAATATTACTTCTGAACAAGTTAGAGTAGGCACGTAGATCTTAGGCATGATTCCAATCTTTCTGTCTCTCTCACACACAGAATGAGAGAGAGAGAGCGAGAGAGAGAGCGAGAGAGAGTGCGAGAGAGTGCGAGAGAGAGTGCGAGAGAGAGTGCGAGAGTACGAGAGTGCAAGAGTACGAGAGAGAGTGCAAGTGAGAGAGAGAGCGCGAGAGCGAGAGACTAACATGACTGACTAGTATCAGTAGTACATCATCATCTATGTCATATAGTAGCATATCCCATCTGTTAACTCTTTATACTACACCACCGTCCAAGTACGCTAACCTACCTTTTTAGCAACAGCATGAAACTATGGCCAGGGTTTTCCGGTCGGGGGTGGGCTTGGAGGGGGCGAACAGGAGTGGCGGCGAATTGGCCAGCTAGCGTGAATTGTTTGCTGCAACACTCAGCGTTGCTGAGGTGGAGGGAGGAGGACGACGAGCATGGAAGTTCACGCTCCTCGCACAGGTGTATGCAGTAAAAGCTCCCCGAGACACAGAGCTGCCTCAGGGAGCTGAAGCTTTTTGAACATAAAAAGTAAAGAATTTAAAGATGTTAATAACATGTTCGTCTGTCACATGAGCAGGGACATGTTACAAATTAGTTTGAACATTTTTTATTTTCTTTTAAATCACTGATTGAAACCTTATCCCACCCGTGGATGAGGTTTCGCAAAAAATCCAAAGGCTGCTTGGCTTTTTTGCTCGCCTGCCAACCGTAAGATTGGACAGGCTGCGAAAAGTTTCATTTAATTAGAACTTTAATGGCCTTAATAGGCCTGTTAATTGTCGGCGGGCATGCTGCCGACTCCCGCGTGCACCCACCAACCAAAATATTGCACGGATGTGCGATGATGTCAGAATGCTCACCCAATATCATCGCGTGTCATTTTCTGCTCATTCGGGACGGGCACGCACCCGCCCGCCTGATGAGCACGATAATCTGCCCCATGTCTTTAACTATTCACATTACATTTCTGTAACTCTGTTTTTACAACTACTGACTCCACTTAACTCCAATTCCTATTCTTCTCCTCCCCATGTCACAGTTCTGGGGGATTCAATCTCCCTCAGTATTCTTGGCCCTGAGGGAAAATGGCTTGGAAACATAAGGGTTTTCTTCTGCATCTAGTAGGACAATGCATCCCCTGCAGAATAGGACAATACTTCATCAACATTGCTGTCAGCATAGCTGGAAAGCTGAGGGTAGGTTGCAGGATGACTGAACTGCAAGGACAACAAAGACTTTTCAATGACAGACTGATCCAAAAGAAAAGACTAAAGAGAATCAAACTTTGGACCCTCTGGGGCTAGAAGAAAAAGACTCGGGACACTCTGAGGAACTTGTTGCTCCTTTGAAGAACTCTGCGAAGAAGCTTCAGAAGAGGAATGATTTTTAGCTCTTGGGAAGGCTATCATTGCTACATCATCGACTGCCGTACCAAAGGCTGAAAAGGAATTGAAAATCTGAGACTTCAATGAACATCGACGACAAAGGCAAAAATGATCAACTTCCTGTAAAATCGTCAGGAAAAAAATAAATTATTTCCCAATGCACTTTCGGGAGGACCGTTTACTTTCTGTAGGCTGTGGCAAGACAGCCACACTTTCCTCTGTATGACAATGCTTCAATATGGGCAATGGGAATAACTGCTGAGAATACATAGACATGACATCATCTTCTCTAATGAGAGGAATTTCCTATAGACAACGAACTCGGGGACAAGATTGCTGTACAGGATTCTGCAGCTTCAGAAATGCTAAAGATTCTGCTGCAGCTTCTGTGCTGACCACCAACTCTGAAGGGAAGACAACTTTCGGCTGGGGCTGAAGTATAGGTGGCAATTGACTTTCACCTGCGAAGGTACCAGCTCTTTAGCAGTGGCTCCTCTTTGGCTAACTTGGACTCAGGCAAAGCATCCTCTGTGGAAGACTCTTTATGGACAACAGGAGATAAAGCAGGCAATAAATCATTAGATTCAGTGGAACTAAGGTCTGAATGTTCCTCAGCTACTAAAAGCACAGCTGATTCTTCTAAAAAGAAACAGAGACTTCATAAGGTGCATCCATTGACAGGAAAGGTGAATCATCCTCTAGGACCTCAATCTCCAAGAGATCACCAAGTACTGTAAGAGATTATTCATCATCCCTCTCTAGGAAAAGTCAATTCTTGTCCAGCAGGTCTTCATGGGGATGGTCACTGTCTGCTGCAGTGCCTTCTGTACCCTCCACCTCTGGCCTTACTTCGTGAAGAACTGAGAGATTCATAACTTCCATGTCTGCCCTGGGTCTAGTGGATGGTATCTCTGTGAAAGAAAGAAACTTATTGCTGAGTGGATAGACTTCCTCAGCTTCTGAAGGCTGAATTTCCACTGCTTCTAAATAAAAGGTTGAAGGTTGTTGCATGAAAGACAGTGAGTCGTTCAAATGGAGCATTATCTGGTTTTTCTAGGATTCCTAGAAGTATGCTAATATCACCACTCAATAGGGATGTACATTGATTGTGAAGAACATAGAGAGAATCAACAATCTGCTGCCGCTTGTAGCTAAAAGGAGCAATAATGCTGCCTTTGATTGGAAGGTCAATGCTACCTAGACCTTGTAACTTGATGTCTGATAGATAAAGGGTTATCGACTGAAACCAGTCAAGGTCATCCGCTAAGACTTTGGCAGCAGTCCCAGTAACAATTTTAGAAGTGGTATTGAAGCCTTGAACTTGGACTGTAACTGACCAGTAGTCTGGATTAAAACTATCCACTTCCCCTAGGCATTCTGTAGGGTTGTCGTTTTCTGGACTTTTCATTTCTGGGAAGGAATATGTTTCATAACTACTTGCTGGTCTGCAACTTCGATTAAAATTGCTGGATTTGCAGAAACGCTTGAAATGTCCAGTTCTGCCACACTGGAAGCATTCCACATCCCCTGCTAGGCACTCTTGGCAACTATGCTGGGTTTTTGCGCCACAACACAGGTATCTCAAAATGGCTGCTGGCATGGAGATGCCCACCCTTTTATTTGGTTAGACAGGCTTTCATATGGGTGAGGCCGCTGCCCCTGGGCCTAACCGATCTACAGAGTCATGGGAAGCTTCAGAGTTGTCACAAATTACAGCCCAACTTAATGCTCAAAGCACAGCCTTGCATACTGGGCCACTTGATCCAATGTAAAATCAACTCTGATCTGCAGAAAGTCGGAGTGTTTTACATCCCAGGCACCTACGACTATGTGGTCATGGTTTAGCTTGTCCTTCAGTGCCCCGTATCTGCAAGAACCAGCTAGGTGATATAGGTCATTTAGGAATAATTCAACTGATTCTCCAGGTCGTAGTCAGCACCAGTTAAAATGTGCTCTTTCAACTCTAAATTTTACTTAGGGCTAAAATAGTGTCAAAGGCTTTAACAATTGAACCGAAATCTGTGGTGGATTCCTGCACACCCAGCCTTAAGAAATCATCATCTGCCACTGGACTGCATAAAGAAAGGAACTAACATGAAGCTTCGGCTCTTTTTCGTGAAGGCCTGATGCTGCTCGGCACTGGAGAAAATTGTTCTTTCATAACTCCCACTGATGGCCTCTCTGAGGGCCCTTTAGGCAGTCAACATGGCAGGGCAAGGACAGGAACTGCTCACTAGATGCATTCATTGTTACCTCTCTCCAGTGAGAGTCCTTCAACCACTAAAATTTCTTGAGCTGCTGTCAAATGGTTCTTATGTCTGTGGTTCCTTTGGGAACATGTAAAAAGCACATCAGTGTTATCATCGCTGCCATTACATTCTGAGATTGGGTCGTCTTGGTCTCTAGGCTTAGGACTTGGTTCGCAGACAAAATATAGACACACTCTGGTATCTGCTTAACACTTGTTTATTGGCACTATTTTTAAACAGGCTACAGAGTAGGTAGGTAGCTCTTCAGCATGATTTCAATCAGAGAGAGAGAGAGAGAGTCCAACACATGACCGACTAATGTCAGTGGTACATCATCCTCTACGTCAGACATTAGCATTTCCCATCTATTAGCCTTCTAAACTACAGGGGGGAGGTCGTCAAATTAAAATTGCTATTGAGAGTGAGCAGGCTCAGGAGGAATGCTAGAATGCATTTGTTTTTACTCATTTACATGATGTTGGCATCGTTGGCTAGGCCAGCATTTATTGCCCATCCTTAATTGCCCTTGAGAAGGTGGTGGTGAGCCGCCTTCTTGAACCGCTGCAGTCCATGTGGTGTAGGTACACCCACAGTGCTGTTACGGTGGGAGTTCCAGGGTTTGACCCTGCGACAGTGAACGAACGGCAATATATTTCCAAGTCAGGATGGTGTGGCTTGGAGGAGAACTTATAGGTGGTGTTTCCATGTGTCTGCTGCCCTTATCCTTCTAGATGGTAGCGGTCGTGGGTTTGGAAGGTGCTGTATAAATAGGCTTGGTGAGTTCCTGCAATGCATCTTGTAGATGGCACACACTGCTGCCATTGTGCGAATCAAGTGGGCTGCTTCATCCTGTATGGTGTCAAGCTCGAGTGTTGTGGAAGCTCCACTCATCCAGGCAAGTGGAGATTATTCTATCACAGTATTCCATCACACCCCTGTCTTGTGCCTTGTAGATTGTGGACAGGCTTTGGGGAGTCAGGAGGTGAGTTACTTCCACAGGATTCCTAGCCTCTGACCTGCTCTTGTAGTCAGCGTATTTATATAAGTCCTATTCAGTTTCTGGTCAATGGTAACCCCCCGGATGTTATTGTGGGGGATTCAGTGACGGTAATGCCATTGGATGTCAAGGGACGATGGTTAGATTCGCTCTTGTTGGAGATGGTCGTTGCCTGACACTTGTGTGGCGTGAATGTCACTTGTCAGCCAAAGCCTGGATATTGTCCAGATCTTCTGCATTTGGACATGGACTGCTTCAGTATCTGAGAAGTCGTGAATGGTTCCGAACATTGTGCAATCATCAACGAACATCCTCACTTCTGACCTTAAGGTCAGTCATGAAACAGCTGAAGATGGTTGGGCCTAGGACACTACCCTGAGGAACTCTTGCAGTGATGTCCTGGAGCTGAGATGGCTGACCTCCAATAACCACAACCATATTCCTTGTGGCAGGTGTGACTCCAACCAGCGGAGAGTTTCCCCCTGATTCCCTTTGACTCCAGTTTTGCTAGGGTTCCTTGATGCCACACTCAGTCAAATACTGCCTTGATGTCAAGGGTAGTCACTCTCACCTCACATCTGGAGTTCAGCTCTTTTGTCCATGTTTGAACCAAGGCTATAATGAGGTCAGGAGCTGAGTGGCCCTGGCAGAACCCAAACTGGATGTCAGTGAGCAGGTTATTGCTAAGTAAGTGCCACTTATGGCACTGTTGATGACCCCTTCCAGCACTTTGCTGATGATGGAGGGTAGACTGATGGGGCAGTAATTGACTGGGTTGGATTTGGTGTCCTGCTTTTTGTGTACTGGACATACCTGGGCAATTTTTCACATGGCCGGGTAGATTCTAGTGTTGCAGCTGTGTTGGAACAGCTTGGCTTGGGGCATAGCATGTTCTGGAGCACAAGTTTTCAGTACTATTGTCGGAATATTGTCAGGGCCCATAGCCTTTGCAGTATCCGGTGCCTTCGGCCGTTTCTTGATATCACGTGGAATGAATTGGCTGAATATAGACATCTGTGATGCTGGGCTCCTCCAGAGGAGACCGTGATGGATCATCCACTCAAGTCTTCTGGCTGAAGATTGTTGCAAATGCTTCAGCCTTATCTTTTGCACTGATGTGCTGGGCTCCCCCATCATTGAGGATGGGAATATTTGTGCAGCCTCCTCCTCCAGTAAGTTATTTAATTGTCCACCACCATTCATAACTGGATGTAGGACTGTAGAGCTTAGAGCAGCTGGTTGTAGAATCACTTAGCTCTATCGCTTGCTGCCTATGCTGTTCGGCATGCAAGTAGACCTGTGTTGTAGTTTCACCAGGTTGACACCTCATTTTTAGGTATGTCTGATGCTGCTCCTGGCATGCCCTCCTGCATTCTTCATTGAACCAGGGTTGATCCCCTAGCTTGGTGGTAATGGTAGAGTGGGGGATATGCCAGGCCATGAGGTTACAGATTGTGTTCAAGTACAATTCTGCTGCTGCTGATGGCCCACAGTGCCTCATGATTGCTCAGTCGAGTTGCTAGACCTGTTTGAAATCTATCCCATTTAGCACGGTGGTAGTGCCACACAACGCAATGGAGGGCATATTCAGTGTGAAGGAGGGAATTGGTCTCCACAAGGACTGTGCAGTGGTCACTCCTACTGATACTGTCATGGACAGATGCATCTGCAGCTGGCAGGTTGGTGAGAATGAGGTCAAGCATGGAATGTTGCAAGGAGTTTTTGAGGCAGGGACTATTGCATCTTCTAAGAGACACCCACATAAATATTTAAAGCGGAGGAAGAGGCAGGGATATGGGGACAGAGTAGAATAGCAAGGCTGGTTTAGCATTGCTCTAATAGATATAGATGCAAAGGGTGAGTGACCACTTTCTGTGCTGTAAACATTTCTGGTTCTGTGTCAACCAGAAACAAATAATGAATCATCTGAACTCAGCAATAGAGAGAAAAAAAAAATCCTTCCCTTTTCCCAAAATACTCCGACCACTACCCCCAAGGAATTACACTTCTTCATGTACTTATTCCTTTGTCTACTATCAGAAAAAAGTGTCGGAAGAAGTCTGCATAGAAAAGCCAATCAGAGACTTCCAACTGAAGATGAATGAATGCAAATCCTTTCCCCTCTCCCCAACAAGGCCCATCAGTTATGTCTCTGTTCTTTCAACAGATTACACCCATGGGTCAGTATCAAAATCAGAATTTGCACTGCGTTTTCCTCTATTTTGCATCTACAATGTATAAAGCAGAAGTTGCATATGCCTCTAATAATGGTTTAAACTATATCACCCAATTATATCTACTTCCTAAAAATTATTTTGCTTTTACATCAATTAAGTGTCCTCAAACTGTTCCTATTCTGTTGACACAAATAGCAGTTTTACACAATCCTCTCAGAAAAAAATTACATTTCATTTATTTTAATAACTTTAAGGAAATGTTTGGTATGGTGGATTTAATGCATTTTAAAGCAGTCCCGTTTCAGAGTCATGTCTTTGGGATATATTGTAAATTGTTACCATAAATTTGGCAAGAGATACAAAACTCTTGAAAAAGAACCAATGGTCAAAAGGAGATTACAAGTAATTCATGCTAATATTCTAAATTCATACATCAACACCTTGTGAAATGCTTTCATCAACATGTTATTCTAGCATATGCTGGAGTAAATTACTAGAACAAAAGTTCCTATTCTTCAAGATAGTATGCGCACATTTCCAATTTTTTTTTTTTAAGTCCGCATGAATCACATTCACTTTTGGAGCCTGCCAAAGAGGGCAGGGTAAATCAAAGATAGGGAGCTGTTCCACTTAATCCATTCAGTATGATGTGTGGGCATCCTCCTTTGGCTGCTGCAGCTGGCATGGGATGCCCACCCCATTATGTTAATGATCCCATCCCTGGGATTTGAGGCATAGGCATGGGGAAGCCAAAGTGGCAGCCAGTACAAGAACACTTGCACACAGGTTTTTATGGAAAAGGCAATCTCAAAAATATTCATCTAACTTACATACTGGTGAAACTTTTAAGTCTAGATTTTGTAGAATTGAAATAGGTGGTAATGCTGGTATGGAAAATCATTGAGGTTAATGGATATTACAATTTTGCAATCCTGTCTCAGATTCCTTAAGGTTTAGAGTCAGTCTCATCAGTGGTCTGAGCATCTTATATTTTGGAGTTTTCCTCTACAGGTCAATATCTAACTACGTGATAATGTGAGACCATGAGGAGTGTGAAGCAAGTTGGGATCACTATGAAACAGACCAGGAGAGGATTACAACAGATCAGGATCACTGTGAAGCAGACTGGGAGGAGTGTGAAGCAGGTCAAGATCACCGTGAAGCAGACCAGGAGAAAGATGCAACAGCTCAGGATCACTGAAGTGTGAGAGAGAGAGAGAGAGAGAGAGAGAGAAAAAAATCAAACTGTGACATCACAGGAATGCTGTGGGTTGATTGACTGGTAAATATTATAGCTTTGATTCCCTCATGCCAAAGTTAGAAAGTTAGTCTAAGGAGCTGGGAAATTTAAAAAATCATTTTTTTAACAATAAGGGTTAAGTAAAGCATTTCAATTAACCTCCCTTTATGTAACTGACAACAGAAGAGAAGTGATTGAGTGGTGTCTCTCTTTTTTAAGTAGTAAATAGATAGAGGAATGGCAGGGCAGCTCCAACCCCTAGAGTGAACATCCTGTTCTATACGGGAGCTCCAGGACATTTCCTGTGTCCTTGATAACCATCTGTGCAGGAAGTACCATCAGCTACAGCAGGTCGAGCCCAGATTTCAGAGTCTGAGCAGCAGCTGGCATCACTACGACATATCCACAAGGTTGAGAGCTTTTGTTGGTAGCACGTTTATAGATGTAGTCACCTTGCAGCTTAATACATAAAAGATAATACAGGGAGAGAAGGAATGGGTGACCACCAGGCAGTCAAAAAGAAATAGGCAGGCAGTGCAGGAATCCTTGATTGCATCTCACTCTCTAGGCAAGTGGAAGACTAGAGGAGCAATAGTGATAAGCGATTTGACA
Organism: Cetorhinus maximus; assembly: GCF_964194155.1. NCBI lineage: Eukaryota > Metazoa > Chordata > Chondrichthyes > Lamniformes > Cetorhinidae > Cetorhinus > Cetorhinus maximus. The sequence continues at coordinate 102,783,839 of NC_135881.1, forward strand.
GTTAGGGTATTAAACAGGCGTTTCTGCAGCTGCAGGCGTGAATCCAGAATCATATGTTGCTTCCCTGGTGCTAGGGTCAAGGACGTCACTGAACGGCTGCAGAACAGCCTGAGGGGGGAGGGTGAACAGCCAACGTTCGTAGTCCACATTGTTACCAACAGCATCGGTGGAAAGAGGGATGTAGCTCTTCCAATTTTCTGTGTGACCCCCTGTACAGCTAAACCAGTTGTGGTGCCATGAATTTGGCTGCATTCCCCAGATGAATCATCACTTCAACCAGTATTCAGAACTGCAGCAGTAAGTTTCCAGTCCAATGAGAAAGATGCGTTACTGAACATGGTTCTTGGAAATGAGGTGGGGTGGGCGGAACACGACTCCGAGATTCCCGACCCCATTCCAGGCACCCACAATTTTTGGTCGTATGGGGTAAGGGTGTGGGTAGCGAGCCTGGGTTACTGGGGGTGGGTGGGGGGGCATGAGTTGGCATGGAATGTATGAGCAGCATGGGGGTGTCATGGGGAGAGGATGAGGGGGAAAATATGGCATGAGGGCTTAAAATGTAAACAAACAACTGGGACATCGTCCCAGACGGCCAAAGTGGGTCTTATAAACAGCCACCTCGGCGCTCAGCCGCCCCTGTAGCCATCTCCAATCTGCTTCAAGAGACAGCAGGCCCAACTCTACCCTGTCCCCACCTCCCCAGAGTCTGACAGGGCACATTCTACTGAGGCAGCTCTGCTTAGTTGGGAAAGTTTCCAACTCAAGATACCTGTCTAGGTAGCAAAAATCCAGCCCCAAGTGTCAGTAGAGGAACATTTAGCCTCAGTAATGCGGTAAGAATGTATCTGGCCCATATAAATTGTAATCAAAGATTAGCAGGCAGAACTACCTGAATAATGGGCTGCCTTTAAAAAAGAGATTGTTTGAGTACAGTCAAGGTATATTCCCATGACCCTCTTGTGATCATCACCTTGATATGATGGACAGGCTCGTGATCCGACGATCCCTTGAGCGATGCCATTGGGGGTTCCTTGCTTCAAATAGGGCCTCCCTTGGCAGCAAGATTGAGGAGAGGTGCCTGACAAAACGCAGCCGAAAAGGTCCTCAACACCAGGACAAGCAAAGGAAAATTGTGCGTCTCACCGCTGCAAAGGAGGAAAAAGCTACAGCAGGAAGGTGATCCTGGTCATCATGTTTCAACATGTCATTGAAGTCTGACCACCGAGCCATCAAGGTCGTGTGGACAATGACAGTGCCCCAAGCTTCCCCATGCTTACAAAGTCACGTGCAGGCTTCTACCAGGGTCCCACCTGCCAACTCCTGTGGTGATGGAGGATCGGTGATGAGGATGGGGCTGTGGACCTGGGAGTCCTTGTTCAAGAATCTGCACACAGGTGATTCATACGCGAAGGTTGTTGGGAACCTGTGTTGGAACAGAAGTGTCTTTGGGCAGCAACATCTGTGACTGAGCAGTCCTCTACAGGATACCCTCTGTCTGCTCTCACCCCAAATGGGTAGAAAAGGATCCATAAAAACAGGCTGTCCCACTTCCTCCTGGCTGGGGAACTACACCCTGTGGGATCACCATCTTTGTGGTCAAAGAAAGAAAACTTTAAATTTTGCAACTTGGAATATTAGAACATTCATGGATAGTCTCAAGAGTGACTGTTCAGAAGGAAGAACTGCAATTGTATCACGTGAACTATCAAGACTCCAAATTGACATCGCCACCCTCAGTGAGTCCTGCCCTCCTAGGGAGAGGCAGCTGAAGGAATAAGCAGGAGGATACACCTTCTACTGGAGAGGCTGTTAGTGACCCCCGTGTCCATGGAGTTGGTTTTGCCATCCAGAATAGTATCTTGGATACATCCCAGAACTCCCCAATTGTATAAGTGAAAAGCTCATGACACTTCATCTACAGCTCAGCCATAACCTATATGCCATCATCACCAGAGCTTATGCCTCAACCCTAGACTCAGATGAAGATGTTAAGGAAAAGTTCTATTCTGGCATTGAAGTCCTCACTGCCATCCCAAAAGGAGAAAAGTTAATTTCTGGGTGACTTTAATGCCAAGGCTGTCCATGACTCCAATGTCTGGAGAAGGACCACTGGTGAAAAATGGGGTGGGAAAAGCCAATGCAAATTGTGTCCTGCTGACAAAGTGTGTTCAGCATGGCCTTACTATAACAAAATCCCTATTCCGGCAGAAAGACAAATCCAAAATTACATGGGGACATTCTATATGAAAGCATAGGCACCTCCCAAATTAGGCCATTGTTCAAGTCAAAGGTATAAGCGCTGTCCGCATTACTCGATCCATTTGGGGGACTGATGCCTGCTGGATGGATCGAAAACTAGTTTGATAATGATGAACATAAACCTAGTACCAAGAAATCACACAGCCCAAAAGTCCAACAAAAAGCATCAGTCTCAGCCCTAAAGAAGCCCGACCGAAGGGAGGAATTCCAAGTGCAGCTCACAACCAATCTGGAAAATCTTCATACATCGAATTCAATTCCAGAATAGTGGCATAAAATAAAGTCATCTGACTGTTGTGTCCAGACCAATGAGCTTGAGAATCATTGGCACCAGGGCTGGTTAGACAAAAATAATGCTAAAATATGTGACTTCCTGGAACAAAAACAAACAGCCTTCATTGTCTGACTGAACAACGCAAGGTCACAAGCCAGGAAGGCAGCATTCCAACAGCTCAAGTCTGATGCCCAAAGTCAAATCTGGAAGGTGAAGGACATGTGGTGGGAAAAGAAAGCCTGAGAGATCCAACAATATGCTGACTGTCATGACATGCAAAGCTTTTTTGAAGACATCAGGCCCATCTAGAGACCAAGGTCAAACTGACAAAATCCCCTTTGTTCTTAAGGATGACAATGCCATCTGTCAATGCTGGAAAAAACCTTTTCAGCAACTCCTCAACCGTGAATCCACAGTGGCAGCTGATACCCTCCAGGCCATCACCCAGAATCCTGAGTTAGAATCTATAGGTCAACCACCATCGATGGGAGAGCTGTGACAAGCAATCAAATGAATGAAAAATAACAAAGCCTGTGGCTCCAATGGTATTCCAGCTGAAGCCTTCAAAGCTGGTGGACTCAAAGCGTTGTGAATGTTTGGAATTTTCTACTAGAGAGGGTTGAGGATGCTCCATCGTTGAATACATTTAAGGCTGGGGTGGGGGCTCAGGGAATTGAGAAATGGAGGAGCAGGCAGGAAAATGGAGTTCAAGCCTCCAGTGCAAGTATATCCTTTCTTAAATATGGAGATCAAAACTGCACACAGTATTCCAGATGCGGTCTCACCAAAACGCTGTAAATTTGTTGCATCACAATCCTGCAACTGCTTCACAATAATATGACTGCAACTATCTTAAGAGGAAGATCTGAACCATGAACCTTCAAAATCCAGACCGGGGTCAAGCAAGGTTGTGAGATAGCCCCCATAATATTTACAATCTACCTGACAGTGGCTATTCACTTCATCAAAGGTCAACTTCCTTCTGGTGTGAGTATTAAATACCATCATGTGGAAAACTCTTTCACCTCAGTCGCTTCCATGCCAACTCTAAACTGACCACCATAGACAGACATAATCTATAGTTTGCAGATGACAAAAGTGTTGTTTCTACTCTGCACCAGATCTGCAAGCCAACTCATGATCTCTTCAATTCTGCATACAAGGCCTGTCCTCCAAAACTAAACTCACATTAACCCACACTGGTCAGCCAAATATTCTATCTTTATAGATATGTTGAAGGAGACACTCTGGAATATGTTGAGCACTTCCCATACCTTGGCAGCTACCTCTCTCAAAAGGCTACCATTGACGAGGAGATCCAACACCAGATCAGATGCACCAGCGAAGCCTTCTACAATATGGCAATGAAAGTTTAACAACAAAGACCTCTGCAAGTCAACTAAAGTTCTAGTGTAAAGAGCAGTTGTTGTCACTAAACTCCTGCACTGCAGTGAGACCTGGACTGTGCATCAGCGACACATAAGAGTGCTAGAGAAATTCCATCAACAATGCCTCCACCACATCCTCTAGATTCAATGGGAGGACCGTTGAATACGAACATGGAACAGGGTAGGCCATTTGGCCCCACGAGCCTGCTCCGCCATTTAATAAGATCATGGCTGATCTGATAGTAACCTGAAATCTGCATCCTCCGTCTATCACCCACTTGCTTACCAAAAATCTATCCACCTCTGCCTTAAAAATATTCAAAGTCTCTCCGCAAATATTCAGGCAAAATTCCTGCAAAAACAATTACGACGGACTGGACACTATGCCTGTATGGCCAAAAAGGTATCCCCCACTAGGTCCTGTTTTCTCAACTTTCAAATGGCCAACGTTCCATGGGAGGCCAAAGAAAACATTTCAAAGATACCCTGAAGCTCTCCTTGAAGCATGGCAGCATTGACATTAGTGACCAGGAGGAGCTTACTGCCAACCATTCAAAATGGCGACAACTTGTCCATCTAGCTACTTCACACTTTGAATCCAAACACCTTAATGATGAGGCAGAGCAGCGACAGAGAAAGAAAGAAGAGGAAGCAAATGCTGCACTCCAGATCCCACTAATTTGTGGCCCATGTGCCAAAGATCTGCAGAGCAAGAATCCACCTGTTTAGTCACATGAAGACTCATGACAGAAACTCGCAACCCTGAGAAGACATCATCCTTGAATCGGGGAATAGCAGGTGATGACAATTCCCAAGAAGGCAAAAGGTAAGGCAGACAAATCCAGAGCTCCCTGGATGGCGAAAGACTTAGAGATTAAGATGGAAGAAGAAAATGTGCATGGGTGACAGATGACAGGTGAACAATACAACTGAGAAAGTCATGTTTAACCAATTTATTGGAGTTTTTTGAAGGAATAACATGCCCATGGATAAAGGGGAGCCTTTGACGTACTGTACTTGGATTTCCAGAAGGCATTTGATAGGGTGCCACGTCAATGATTATTACAGAAAATAAAAGCGCATGGTGTAGGGGTTAACATGTTAGCATGGATAGAGGATTGGCTGGCTGACAGAAAGCAGAGAGTATGCATAAATGGGTCTTTTTCTGATTGGCAGATGTGACGAGTGGAGTCCTGCTGGCGTCTGTGCTGGGACCTCAACTTTTTACGATTTACATCAATGACTTAAATGAGGGGAGCGAAGTCATGGTAACTAAATTTGCAGATGACACAAAGATAGGTGGAAAAGTATGTTGTAAAGAGGGCTTGAGGGGGTTGCAGATGGATATAGGTAGGTTGAGTGAGTGGGCAAAGGTCTGGCAAGTGGAGTTTAATGTGGGAAAATGTGAAGTTGTTCACTTTGGCAGGAAGAGCAAAAAAAGCAGAGTTTTGCTTAAATGGAGAATGGCTGCATAATTCTGAGGTGCAGAGGGATCTAGGTGTTCTAGTACATGAGTCACAAAAAGTTAGTATGCAGGTACAGCAAGTAATTAAGGCGGCTAATGAAATGCTATTCTTCATCACAAGAGTGATTGAACATAAAAGTAAGGATGTTATGCTTCAGTTATACAGGGCATTGGTAAGACCGCACCTCAAATACTGTGTGCAGTTTTAGTCTCCTTATTTAAGGAAGGATGTAAATGTGTTGGAGACAGTTCAAAGGAGGTTTAGTAGATTGATACCAGGAATGAGTGGGTTGTCATATGTGGGAAGGTTGGACAGACTGGGCTTGTTTCCACTGGAGTTTAGAAGAGTGAGGGGTGATTTGATTGAAGTATACAAGATCCTGAATGGCCTTGACAAGGTGGACATCAAAAGGATGTTTCCTCTTGTGGGTGGGTTCAGAACTAGGGGGCATTGTCTTAAAATTAGGGGTCACCCTTTTAAGACAGAAATGAGGAGAAACTTTTTCTCAGAGGGTTGTGCGACTTTGGAACTCTGCCTCAGAAAGTGGAAGTGGGGTCATTGAATAGTTTTAAGGCAGAGGTAGATAGATTCTTGTTAGTCAAGGGAATCAAAGGTTATCAGTGTTAGATGGCAATGTGGAAATCGAAACACAAGATGATCAGCCATGATATTGAATGGCGGAGCAGGCTCGAGGGGCTGAATGGTCTACTCCTGTTCCTATTTCTTATGATATTATGAGAACCAGGCTGGATATAAAAGGCTCAGAGGGGAATCAGTATTGTAGGTGTTGGATTGATGTGAAAGAAAATTACGGAACATATCTGTACCAATCATGATTTAAAATTCATACTGATTCTTTTCATATTGCATAAGTTTCTTTCTGAGATGACAAACAGAAAAATTACTTCCAAACTTCTGTCAAAATCATTCTGCAACCTGTTGTTTGGAAATACAGCACAGCAGTCTGCCTGACTGTTTCTCTGTAAAGAAGCACTTGTGACTATATATTTTTTGAAATAAACAGACAGCTCCTGTGAAGCGATGCATTAAAACTGGGGAGGATACTATCCGAGGCCATATCGTGCTCTGCAACAGACCAGGGGCAGAATCTTCAGCTCAGCGAGCGGGGGTGGGGTCCGCTCGCCAAGGCATAAAATGACGCACGGTGACGTCGGGCGTGCGTCCAGACATCACCTCGCCATATTCAGATTTTCAGTTTGGTGGGTGCACAACCGAGTCGGCTGCGTGCCTGCCGAACTGTCAAAGGTCTATTAAGGCCTGTTAACTATCAATTAAATCAATAAACTGAGCTGCCCGCCCAACCTTAAGGTTGGTGGGCAGGTGAAGAGCCCAGGTGGCCTTTGCATTTTTCATGGAATCTCAGCCACAGGCAGGGTGAGGTTTCATAAAGGTTTTTAAAGTCTTGCAAAAGTTTTTAATAAAATTAATAGACATGTCCCAATTCTTGTGACAGTTTCACATGAGGGGACGTGTTAAAATTTTATTTTCCTTTATTAAATTTTTTTGCACTTTAACTCATCTCCCTGGGGCAGCTCTGTGACTCGGAGATTTCTGTGCTCCTTCACGCAACCGCCCCCCTCCCCGCCTGCACAGGGAGTGCTCAGCGCTTCCGGGTGCACGTCACACTGGGCGGGCCTTAATTGGCCCGCCCATGTAAAATGGCGGTGCGCAGCCAATCACCACCCGCGATCGACTGCGCGCACGCCCGCACCCACCCAACCCTCCCCCACCCCCCACCACCCCCGACGGGGAGAAAATTCTGCCCCAGCAGTTATACTTTCACCAGGACAGCCTGCAGCAGAGAACTGACTGAAACAGTGAGTGGTGAATTCAGGGAACATGTCATCACTCACGTGGCCCAATTGCCATGGAACCTGAACAGCACCACGTAATATAAGCAATTATTATTGAAGTACTTAAGTACGCAAGGTTTGACCCTTAGCTTTCAAAATCTGCCTTTACAAAGTCAATTTTTTTTTTTTAAAAACTCGAGTTAGACAATACAATAATTAATCTCATAATAAATCAGCAGTTCATTGTTAAGTTGTGGCCTTTCTGTTCAGTTTGTAGAAATCTCTATTTATAACTATTAGGTAGATGTTGAACCTTTGTAACTTAATTTATGAAATATACTGATAAGCTTCATATTATAATTTTACTAAACATGCAACAGATTCCATTTTAGATGTCAAATTATTAAGGTAATGAATGCAATTACTATTATTGTTACATATGTTATTCTTGGGAACATTGTGAGACAGCTTGCTAGCACAAGAAAGCTAGCTCATCCATCTTCATGTCATATCACTAGCCAAAGGTTCAACTTTCTCCCTCACCCCCACTAATTTGCCTGGGTTTTTAATCTGGTTTGTCACGTCTTCCATGCACTTACATGGCTTTCAGGTGGGGTAGGGAGTGCACATACTGTGTTGCACAGGGCATCTCTGTTGTGTAGGGTGAGCTGGATGGACCAATGGGACATTTCCTGTCTGCCATTGTTCATAATAGCTTTCTTTACAGCCTTGCTAATCGTTACCGTCCAAGGGCCCAAACACTCCTTTCAAGTGAAGCAGCATTTCACTTGCATCCCCCCTAACTTAGTCTACTGCATTCGTTGCTCCCAATGCGGTCTCCTCTACATTGGAGAGACCAAACGCAAACTGGGCGACCGCTTTGCAGAACACCTGCGGTCTGTCCGCAAAAAAGACCCAAACCCCCCTGTCGCTTGCCATTTTAACACTCCACCCTGTTCTCTTGCCCACATGTCTGTCCTTGGCTTGCTGCATTGTTCCAGTGAGGCCCAACGCAAACTGGAGGAACAGCACCTCATCTTCCGACTAGGCACTTTACAGCCTTCCGGGCTGAATATTGAATTCAACAACTTTAGATCTTAAACTCCCCCTCCCCCCATCCCCACCCCGTTTCTTCCCCCTCCCTTTTGTTTTTTTTCAATAATTTATATAGATTTTTCTTTTCCCACCTATTTCCATTATTTTTAAATCTACAACTAATACCTCATCAGTCTTTCCACCCCACCCCACTAGAGCTGTACCTTGAGTGTCCTGCCATCCATTCTTAATTAGCACTTTTCTTAGATAATATAACCACCTTCAACACCTCTTTGATCCTTCTGTCTGTGACATCTTTTGATTATCTGCTCCTATCACTGCTTGCTTGTCCCTACAACCACCACACTCTCAACTTCTCTCCCCCCGCCCCCCACCTTAAACCAGCTTATATTTCACCCAGCTTATATTTCACCCCTCTCCTAACTATACTTCAGTTCTGTTGAAGGGTCATGTGGACTCGAAATGTCGACTCTTTTCTTCTCCACCGATGCTGCCAGACCTGCTGAGTTTTTCCAGGTAATTCTGTTTTTGTTTTCCTCGTTGAGTTAGGGTGCAGAGTTGTTTTGGGGAGGTTGAACAAGATGGCTTTATTATTGAACTGCAGAAAGTTCTGGTTTATCCCTGATCACTGATAGAGTGTCAGCAGGTACATAGTGTGTGCTTGTTGAGGCACTTGAGAAGATTGGCCAGATTGCCACTGTAAGCAGCAACGGAAAATTAAGCATTTTTTCCAGCAGAATAAGGGGGGATATCCATGGATCAACAATAACATTAAATACCCATAAGGTAACTAACAGCCCATTCCCAAAAATCAGAGAATATGGCTCGAGTAAGTCTTAATTTGATTCTTCCCTGAACAGCTTTTTCAAGATAGTTAACCTAAATCATACTATTCCATACGTAGACCTTGGCACAACAATGACTGCCAGCAAGTTACCCTCTCCAATTTTGTTTCAAAATAAAACATGTGACTCCTACATTCTGCCCTCAAGCACCGCAGGTAAATTAAGATATTGAATAATTTTTCAAATAATGTACTATTAATTTACTACCAGTAGCGATTAATCAAACTGGTATAATTTAGTAAATGCTATACAAGAAATAGTGACATACCATTATTTTTCTGTGAAAAGCAGAATAATATTGCATTTCCCTCCAATGTGGAAAGCATTTTGAATGTATTGTACTTTTCCAATGACAATGTTATTACCCTGATTGCTTTAATATATCTTCTGGAGATGTTCCTTACTGGAATTTATTTCCTATTTAAAATGGACAAATTGAATCATTTACACAAAAGGGCAGAATTTTATGTCTTGCGGGTGGGTGCACGTCCAACCCGAACGGATGTGAAATAGCATGAGACAGGTGTCCTGATATCATCCCGCATGTGAGCGATCTTCAGGGTGGCTGGTGCGCACGTCAGTCGGAAGTGCGCCCGCTGACAATTAAGCGGACAATTAAGCCCATTAAGGAGGCAATTGAAAGTGATTTTTCCTGGCCCGTCCACCTTTACGGTTGGCGGATGGGCTAATCGGTCAGGTGGCCTTTACATTTTTGCTTAAACCTCAATCCAGGGCAGGATGAAATCTCCGTGGGGAAATAAAATAAAGAGAGATATCTGGGGACTGTTTTTTTATGAGATATACTTTCAGCTGCTTGATTGTGCTGCATGGACATATTTTGCAGCATTTTTGTTGTTTTATTTATTCTGTGGAGGTCTGCAGCTCCCTGAGGTAGCTGTCTCCCTTCAGTGAGCTCAGTGGAAGGGCTCACCAGCACCCGCGGTGACATCTGCGCCCAACCTCTTCCCACCCCCACTGTGCTGGGTCTTTCTCAGTGCGCGTTTCACACTGACTGGCTGTTAAATGTCCAGCCCAGCATAAAATCATGGTCGGGGGCCCGTTTCCCGTCCGCTCCCGAGCCCGCCGATCGCACGCGCCTGACGAGCGAAAAATTCAGGCCGATATGTGTTACAAACAAAAGCGTAAAGAAGGGTTATGATCTTTATTCCATTGGTGCTGACAACTCACTTGTACTTACTCACCTCAAGTTATAAGATGAGCATACTCACGAAAGAGAAATTGTATGCAGCATCTCATCGTGTACCTGCATACACTCTATCATGAGTATGGATGAACCAGAAAATCCTGAAGCTCAACAATGGAGCCATGCTCTTTAGCCCCCACATCTCAGCTTTGATCCTGTTCCCTTCCTGGAGAATTCCTGCTAAATGTCATCACTTTGATGACCTTTTGAACCCCCTAACTAAACCATCACCAAGACTGCCCACTTGTACCTTCAAAATGTCACCATCTCTATCCATGACTCACCCCATTATAATAAACTCCCCAGTTGTTCCCTTAACAGCTCCAGACTCAGTTGATTCAAAGCCTCCTCCAGACTCCAACCTACAAAAACTCCAATGTAACCACCCACATCTTAATCAATTTGAGGTCATACTAAGCTCAAACGTCAGCAGCTCACTGCATCAAATTTAAAATCCTTGCTCTCATCAATAAATAGCTTAATGGCATTTATCCCTCCCTCACTCATCTTCAACTACTTCCTCCAGCCATACAACTTTGCTCACATGCTTGATTTTTCCAACTCTGGTTTGCTCCACTATTGTTGGTTAAACCTTCAATCACTATATTTCCAATCTCAAAGTCTCCCCAGTTGAAGCCTTGCTTCATGGTTCTTTTAAAAACATTTCTCTTCGACTGAATTTTTGGTTAACTCTTTCAATTTAAACTCCAATTCCTTGGTTCCTAACTATAAAGTGTGCCGGGATATATCAATATAAAGCCATTGGCCTGGATTTTGCTGTAGAAGTGGTGGCAAAACAGTCAGCATTTGCTGTCATTGTTTCACTGAAATTGACATCGGGAGTCTGCACATGCGCAACAGAACATGTAAATCCAGAAACTGCCATCAGTCGTTCTATTGTGAGTATGGATGAACCCGAAATTTCTGCAACTCAACAATGAAGCCATCCTCTTTAGCCCAACATTCTAGCTTTGATCCCATTCCCTTCCTGCTCCTCCAGTGGGTGTATTGTTGAGGTCTCCTGGAGCGCAATAACTAAGCAATCAGTGAACTGACAGAAACTTCCACTTCTGCAATGTTAGTCTCATTATAAAAACCCTCGAATGAACTTTACCTTCTGAATGAGGTGCAACTTTGTTTTGAACATGTATTGACTTCATGGGCAAAATTTTTGCACTTGTCGGGTGGGCACGGAAGGGGCGAGCGGGAGCAGCTGCGAAACAGGCTGCCACCCATGATCGGGCTGCAACCACAATTTCGCGCTAGCTGGCCAATTAAGGCTCGCTGAGCGTGAACACCGGCTGCAGAAGGTTTGAGGAGGGGTGGGCGGGGGCCTGTCGGCCACCGGGTCCAATGGCAAAAGGTTCAAAATCGGCGCAGGCAGCCCCAGGGAGGCCGCCCATGTCAGAGTTGCTGCAGCGACATGGCTGCAAATGCAGATGTAGATGCCAGGCAGGGGTGAGGTCAGCTGGGCACTCGGCCCCCTGTTTCTTGGATGAGTGCCTCGCTGTCCACCTGGAGGAGGTGATTGCCAGGAGGGATGCCTTTGTCCCCAGAGGTGGGAGGAGGAGGCCACACACCTCACTAAAAGGGTATGGGAGGTGGCGGCAACCTGGGTGAATAGTCACAACATGGTGCGGGCACACCTGGGTCCAGTGCAGCAAGAGGTTTAGTGACCTGCTGCGCTCAGGAAGGGTGAGTACCATGTTGGCATGGGTCAGTGTGTTGAAGCATTAAGGGCTGGCCATCCCTCCGTGGAGCTCAGAGGCGTTAGAGTCTGAGTGCCAACTGTCAATGATGCCAGAGCTGGCCAAGGGGTTGTGCCCTGGCTGCCTGGGCTGAATGCCTTGTGGTTCGAGGGCCACGACTCGGATGTCTCTCTGCAAGGTGCTCCTCAGATGGGGTTGACCAAGCTGCAAGGGCGGTGCAGGTAGAGGGTGGGCTAATCAGTGCTCCTCTGCCCTTTCAGGAGAAGACATCCCATAACAAGATTGCGAGGTCATGGACTGGCAGAGGACCCCCCGACACCTCCTTATCCTCTCCAGATATGAACAGGATGCCTTGGAGCTCAAGAGGCACATGCACCTCAGTCAGCCAGCCGCGGAGAGGCTGGGGTATCAGAAGGAGGTAAGGGTGCAGGACCCTGAGTTGAGAGTTTCGGATGGTGCAAACATTCTTGTGTAGTCTCATCATTGATGGGAGTCTCCAGACTGGATTTCCCATTGATCATTGAAAGATGATGGCACCATGCTGCAGATCTCCATTGTCTCGCCAGGGTGCCTGGCATGACAATGTGATGATTTTAACTAATGACATGTCCTTGTTCTCCCTTAGATCTGCCACCAAGCAGCTAATCTCAGGACCTCCAGGACCTCCAGATCCCTGACACTGGAGGACCACAAGGCTCCAGAAGCACCTGCGTCACACCCACTCTCTGAAACAGGCACCAGCGCAGATACCAGCACCTCGGTGGGCATTAGATTGGCAGCTAGTATTTCGGTACACATTGGTGAGAGCACTTCACACTCGCTTAAGGTGGAGGCAGAGGCAGAGTGTGCCCAGGGCGCCAGCAGTCAGGGGATTGCTGGAAGCCAGGACGATGCTCAGTCCAAGGCTAATGATGAGTAAACGGCAGATGCTGGATGTCCAGAGGGGTGTGTGGGAGGATCTAGCGGAGATCCAAGAGGGTATGCGTGTCATGATCTCTGTTGTGAAGGAGTCCATGCGGAGCATGAGCACTGCGTTGACCCTTATGGCCGAGCGCACTGCCTCCTCCATTGAGAGAGTGGCGACTCTAATGGAGAGGCTGCTCCAGGAACAGAATCAGGGATTCCTGGGGTTGCGCTCGGACCTGCGAGCCCTCACACAGACATTGACCTCAGGTGGTCAGTGCCAGTTAGGGAGATGGATGAGGCACCCAGTATCCCATCTAGCTGCCCATCCATCAATAACGAGCAGGGAGGTCAACAGCGACCTCACGTTGGCGCACGAGCTGCTTGCCGTCTCCGGGGACTCCTCTGAGGGCACTCTGGATGACGACAGCAGCTCCTCCAACCCTCTGCCAGTGACCATGGCATCTGATGAGGCTGCAATGACTGGGGAGATGCCAGCTGTGGCACTGACCACTCCCTTCCAGGCAGGGCCAGCACAGGCTCCATTGGCCAGAGGACGACCACTAAGGTTATCAAGGCCAACAGGACATCAGAGTCAGCAGGCTGTCTCCAATCCCGGTGCCAGCTAGGGGGAGGGAGTGTGGGGGGGAACCTAGCCGTAGCACTCGTAAACATAAGTTTAAAGCACCATAAGCACAAGAGGGACTGGTCACGGGTGATCTTTTGTTCTCCCATTTATTTTCCTTTTTATAATCATGTGACCATCAACACCTGATATTGTTCTGTTCATAATCTGAGTGTGCCAATATTATATTACATTTGCTTGTGTGTTAATAGCCTGAGAATGCTTCATTTGTTTTGTAGGTGCAAGGTAGGCCAGTATGTAATGCTGGACGTGGGTGGTTCGAAACTTTATTGCACAGGCACTGAGTGTATCTTGGGGGCAAATGAAAGGGTCATTTCTGTCATCCAGAATGGTGGAGGCAGCCCTGGTATGAGGTGGTAGTTCTTATTTGGCAGCCTAGCTGAAGAAGCGTTGGATCAAGGCATCCCTGGTGTCCCTGCCTCCCTGAAGGTTACCGATGTCTGGCTCCACACCCTCAGTGTTCTCCTCACTGTGCTCCTCTTCTGACTCACTACTGGATTCATCATCTGTGGCCTGTGCAGCTGTGTCAAGATCATCTTCCTCCAGTGGGTCCCCCCTTGCCAGTGTCAGATTGTGGACAGCGCAACATGCAGCCACTGTCAGTGACACCTGCTCCAGGGGTGGGGGGGGGGGGGGTGGCGGTATTGCAGTGCACCCCCTGAACGGTCCAGGCATTGGAAGCGCATCTTGAGAAGACCTATGGTTCTCTCTATCACCTCCCTTGTGGAGGCATGGCTCCTGTTGCACCGCTGTTTGCCTCTGTTCTTGGGTGGGGGAGAGGCATCATGAGCCACCTTTTCAAGGGATAGCCCTTGTCACCCAGCAGCCATCCATCCTATTGGGCTGGAGCATTGAATAGTCTTGGCACTGGGGAGTGTCTGAGGATGTGAGAATCATGGGAGCTGCACAGATTTGCAGAATCTGCATCTTCTGCTCACACACTATCCGCACGTTCATGGAGTGGAATCCCTTCCTGCTGGAGAAGGCATCCGGCTGACCCGTGGGCGCTTTCATGGCCACATGTGTGCAGTGAATGGCACCCTGGATGCGGGGGAGCCCAGCAATTGCTTCAAAGCCTCTGGCTCGCTCAGTTTGGCTGGCCTCGCCTGTGCGGTAATGAATGAAAGTCAATACACGCCTGAACAGAGCTTCTGTCACCAGCTTGACGCAACCGTGGACGGCTGATTGGGATACTCCACACAAATCTCCCACTGAGCTCTGGAAAGAGCCACTGGCACAGAAGTTGAGGGCCACTGTGACCTTCAGTGCCACTGACATGGAATGCCCACCCACACAGTCAGAGCTGATGTCAGGCCCAATCATCTGATAAATGGCAGTCACTGTCTCCCTTGAGAGGCGAAGCCTCCTTCGGCATTGCACCTCGGGCATATTCAGGTAGCTGCATCGCTGCCTACAAACCCTGGCAGCAGTTTAGTGGCATCTTCTGCGGCCCCTTACGCCTTGGACTATCCACTGGCCCTGCGCCCCTTGTACCTGCACCTCTCCTTCCACAGGTTCATCCCATGGAAGCTGCATTGGGACAGCTGACCTCCTCTCCCTTCTGCCCCTCTGTTTCTCCTCAGAGGATGTGCCACCAGCAGAGACCACAATCCCCATTACCAGGGTAAGGGAAGGCTGTCTGATATCTGGAAGGGTCCACAAGGTCCGAATCCTCAGGGGGTCTGGCAGACACCAATGAGTCCTGAAATGAAGCCTAGAAATACTAACAAAAAAGCCCTGATCAGAGATTAAGCTGCCAAGTACCCATAAGCAACCAGCTGCAAACTATCTTCAAAACTCCTCACTACTCACATTGGCAATGCTGCTGACCCTTTTTATCCCGCCCACGGATGAGGTTTTGTAAATTGTGGGCTGCTTGCCTGCCCGTTTCACTCATGCGACGAGTGCAAAATCGGACAGGCAATGTTAAATCTGGATCAATTGGGTTCTTCAGGGCCTTAACTGGCCTCTTAATTAATGGTGGGTGCGGCTCCGACTCCCGCGTGTGCCAGCCGACCGAAATATCGTGCGAGTTTGGTTTGCCTTGTGAGAATATGCTTATCCTGCTCGTTGACATCCATGCTGTTGGATGCTTGGTTGAGCTCCAGATTAGAACTACCGTTAGGAAAAAGGACACCTGTGTCACAGGAGATCACTAGATCTTTGTGGGCAGCTTCCTTCAACATCAAATCGCGGAAAGCCATCTTCTTAAATGACTCTCCCCTGGCACAGCCACAATTTCCAACAATAAGCATTCCATATCCAAATGCAGCAAAACCTGGAAATATCCAGACTTGGGCTGATAAGCAGCAAGTAACATTCGTGCCACACAAGTGTCAGGCAATGACCATCTCCAACAAGAGAGAATCCAACCATCGCCCCTTGACATTCAATGGCATTACCATCCCCAAATCCCCCACAATCAACATCCTGGGGGGGGTTACCATTGACCAGAAATTGAACTGGGCCAGCAATATAAATACTGCAGCTACAAGAGCAGGTCAGAGACTAGGAATCCTACGGCGAGTAACTCACCTCCTGACTCCCCAAAACCTGTCCACCATCTACACGGCACAAGTCAGGAGTGAGATGGAATACTCCCCACTTGCCTGGATGAACTGAAGAAGCTGGACACTGTCCAGGACAAAGCAGCCCACTTGATTGGCGCCACATCCACAAATATTCACTCCCTTCACCATCAACGCACAGTAACAGCAGTGTGTACCATCTACAAAGTGCGTTATAGGAACTCACCAAGCCTCCTTAGGCAGCACCTTCCAAAACCATGACCACTACCAACTAGAAGGACAAGGGCAGCAGATAGATGGGAACATCACCACCTACAAGTTCCCCTCCAAGCTACTCACCATCCTGACTTGGAAATATATCACTATTCCTTCACTGTCGCTGGGTCAAAATCCTGGAACTCCCTTCCAAACAGCGCTGTGGGTCTATCTACACCACATTGACTGCAGTGGTTCAAGGCAGCAGCTCACCATCACCTTCTCAAGGGCAATTAGGGATGGGCAATAAATGCTGGCCTAGCCAGTGACGGCCACATCCCATGAAAGAATAAAGAAAAGTTGGTCATCTTTCACTAGCATTGCAAAGAGCTTATGGGACTCTGTCACCAAGATTGAGATCATCCAATCAGCTGCCTCTGTTTCTACCATCCCATGGGACTAAACCTCCTCTGAAGTTCCCCCCTACCTACCCCTGAACTCTTATCTTCCTCTAGTTTATCTCCCATGTCCCCTCATGCTGACTCCAAACTCATCATGTCCATTAGACCCACATCTTGCTCCCTTGACACGATTGCCACTAAACCTCTGACTTGCTAACTCCCTTCCTGCTCTCCATGTTAGCCGATGTTGTTAGTCACTCTCTCTCTTCAGGTGCTGCCCCTCTGTCCCTTAAATCTGCCATCATCACCCCTCGCTTAAAAAAAACAACTCTTAACCCTATTGTCCTTGAAAACCACTGCCCCATCTCCAACTACATATTCCTCTCTGAAGTCCTTGAAGGTGTTGTCACCTCCCAAATCCATTTCCATCTTTCCTAAAACTCCATGCTCGAATCTGTCTAATCAGGTGTCTGCCCCAGCCAAAATATCAATGTGGCTCTAATCAAAGTCACAAATGGTGTCCTATGTGATTGTGACAAAGGTAAACTATCCCTCCTTATCCTTCTCGACTAGTCTGCAGCCTTTGATACAATTTACCAAACTGTCCACTTCCAACATTTGCAATAAATGGCTCCTCTTGCTGCTGCCTCACCATTATTCTGGTGTCTGCCAAGTATCAACCTTTAACCTCCTTCTAATTCACATTTAGATGCTGTCTGTTGGTGACATCATCACAGCGTTAGTTTTCACATGTAAGCTGATGACAGCCAGCTCTACCTCACCAGCACCTCTCTTGACTCTCCTGCACTGTTGCTACAGTATTAGACTGCTTATCCGACATTCAGAACTGGATGAGCATAAGAGCATAAGAAATAGGTGCAGGAATAGACTATACCGTCCCTCGAGCCTACCACACCATTCAATATGAGCCTGCTGATCTGTGGCCTGAATACTACTCTCCTGCCTGCTCCCCATGTCCCTAGATTCCCTGAGGCACTAAAAATGTTTCTATATCAGCCTTAAACATACTCAACGATGGAGCATCCACAATACTCTGGGGTAAGAAATTCTAAAGATTAACAACCCGTTGACTGAAGTGTTACAATCCCAGCTGAGGTTACCCCTGGACAAGCCTCAACCCAGGGTGGAACCCAGTTTGATAGATCCTAACTTTTATTTGTTTGTTTAGATACATGGAGAGTAGCTACTGAACAGAGGCACAGGGGTCAGCTGATGAACTTTTAACAAAAGAATAAAACATTTATTCAACAAGAAAAGATGAACTATATTACAATACTCCTTCATCCACAACTATAGCTTTATAGATGTATACAGGTTTGTAAGGATAACACAAGTTGCAAAAGCTATCTTATACTTTAATCTACACAATAAGTACACAGTCCATGTAAATCTATGGCACCCTGTGATCTAAAATCAAACACCACTCTAAAATCAAGTGACATATGAAACCTCAACTGGATGCTATGGATCTCTCAACTCACCGCCTATGCGTCACACTGTGAACCAACCAGTCTCACTAAATTCCATCCTTCACATGAGGGTTTCCACTCTCGACTCTCCAAGACCTCACCTTGGAATCTTCTCCCAAACTGATACTCTCTCTCAGACGCCTTCTGCAAGGGTTCACCTCCAGGGTTTTGAACTCTCCTTTTGATGTTCTTCTTCCCTGGGTCACCACATGCATTCAAGCGGTCTTCTGCACACTCTGTCTCTCTGACTCAGCCATCAACAGTACACCACTGCTAACTGATGTTACGGACCTTCAGTTGTCTCTTTGGGCCTCCTTGCCTCTTGCAAGCTGTTCTCGCTTTAAATCTGCTTTCTGCAGCTTTTGTCTCTTTAAATCTGAAGCATGGAGCCTCTCTCTCTGCCCCTCACTTTTAACATCACTTAACAGGACTTTTCCAGATTCCTGTCCTTCCTTTGGCTAGAAGGTCCTATTTGGACTGTCCCTCTTCCACTCCCTTAGATTTTTGGGGTTTTTCTTTAGCTTGGGATTGGCTATCTGTAACCTTTGCTCCAGTCTCTCCTGGCAGCAACTTATAGAACCAACTGCACTCAAACAGCTTCCAAAACAACCGCTGTTTCTCTTCTTCTGTGCGTGTGTCTGTCGGAGGGACCTGCCTCTCTGGCTCCCTTTGCTAGGCAACATTCCAATACTTCTACCCTTGTATATTTACCTTCACTTTATAGGAGTCATAAAACTCATCATTAGAAATGCAAGCACCTTTTTAAAGTGAAACTAAAACTCCATTTGGCCTTTCTTAACACAGATTCAGAAATACAAATCATTCCTAGCACCCACAAATACCATAACTTACTTAAACTCTCTCTATTTCCTAACAGGAGAAATTTGATTTATATGTAATTTGAGTCTTCTACTGTGAAGACAGACAAAATATTTGTTCAATGTCTCTGCCATTTCCTCATTCCCCATGATAATTTTTCTTGTCTCAGCCTCTAAAGGGCCAATGTTTGCTTTAGCTACTCTTTTCCTCTTTATATAATTTTAAAGCTCACACAAACCTTTTTCAACAGCTTTTTGGTGGTCCTTTGTTGGCTTTTAAAATCCTCACTCTTTGCAAAATTATACGCCTCTTCTTTTAATCTAATTCTATCTTTAACTTTCTTAGCAAGCCACGGATGGATCTTTGTCTTCTTTTTGTTCTTTCACTGGATGTGGGTGTCGCATTTATTGCCCATCCCTAATTGCCCCCAAGAAGGTGGTGATGTGACCCCTTCTTGAACCACTGCAGTCCATGTGGTGTAGGCACTGCTGTTAGGAAGACAGTTCCAGGATTTTGACCCAGTGACAGTAAAAGTACAGTGATATAGTACCAAGTCTGGATAGTGTGCAGTTGGAGCGGAACTTGCAGGTAGTGTTGTTGCCATGTATCTGCTGCCCATGTCCTTCTAGGTAGTAGAGGTTATGGGTTCGAAAGGCACTATTAAAGAAGGCTTGGTGAGCTGTTGCAGTGCATCTTGTACATGGTACATACTGTTGCCACTGTGCATCAGTGATGGAGGGACTGAATGTTGAAAGTGGTGGGACAGGTGCCAATCAAGTGGGCTGCTGTCCTGGATGGTGTCAAGCTTTGAGTGTTATTGGAGCTGCATTTATCTAGCCAAGTGGAGGATATTCCATCACACTCCTGACCTGTGCCTTATGGATGGTGGGCAGACTTTGTGGAGTCAGGAGGCGAGTTGTCACAGAATGCCCTGCCTCTGACCTGCTCTTTTATTTATATGGCTGGTCCAGTTCAGTTTCTGGTCAATGGTAATCCTCCAGGATGTTGTTAGTGAGAGGGTCAGCGATGATGGTGCCATCGAATGTCAAGAGGAGATGGTTAGATTTTCTCTTGCTGCAGATGGTCATTGCCTGGCACTTGTGAGACGCAAATGTTACTTGCCACTTGTCAGCCCAAGTCTAAATGTTGTCCAGGTCTTGCTGCATAAAAAACACCGGCTGCTTCAGTATGAGCAGTTAAGAATGGCGTTGAACATTGTTTAACCATTAGCGAATATCCCCACTTCTGACCATATGATGGAGGGAAGGTCATTGATGAAGCAGCAGAAGACAGTTGAGCCTAGGACACTGCCCTAAGAAACTCCTGCAGTGACGTGCCTGGACTGTCCCTTCGTTTGTGCTGGGTATGACTTCAACCAGTGGAGAGTTCGCCCCCTGATTCCCATTAACTTCAGTTTTGCTGGGGCTCCTTGATGCCACATTCAGTCAATGCTGCCTTGGTGTCAAGGGTAGTCACTCTCACTCACTTGTTGAGTTCAGATTTTTTGTCTGGTTCTAACCCAACTGTTCACAACCTTGGTGTCATATTTGACCCTGAGATGAACTTCCGACTACATATCCACACCATGCTTAAAATTGTCTATTTCCACCTCCAGGGATTATTCATTCCTTTGTTACTCCTTGATTAGTCCAACACACACCTAAGTAGACTCCCATATGCTCTCTCTCTTCATGTCCTAGGAGGGCACTGGCGACCATGGACCTCCATATCAACTTTGCTCTCGAGGTATGGATCATGTTCATTGGTGGTCTAATCATCTAGTTTGCAAGGCTCTTTAAAAAGATTGTTCTTTGTCTACCTCGATCTCTTTTAGAATCATTCTTTCCCATCAGATTCAGAGTTTCTAAATCATGATTTCTTATGTGCCCAAGAAATTTCAACTGTCTATTCCTGATCTTGGTCAGCAGAGTTCTTTTGGTTTCAGATTTTACTTGCGCCTCTTCATTGGTAGTGCAACTTGTCCAAGATATTTTCATTATTCACCTCAAAAACCACAGCGCTGCAGCCTCAGTTCTTCTCTGCATTGCTTCACTGATCGTCCAACTCTTGCTTTCATGAGTCAAAATTTGTGTAACGTAGCATTCCAGGATTCTCAGCTTTGTTTTCATGGCTAATTTGGAGTTGATCACAATCTTCTTCATTTTTTGAAATGCATCTTTGGCCATTCCAATTCTTTGTCTTATTTCTTAAGACACACTTTCCACCCAATGTTATCATACTTCCTAGGTAACATTATTTGTCCACCCATTTGACCTTTTATTCTTCACTATGATCTTACATTCTGGCATGACTTTCTTTTATGATGCTACTAGATATTTTATTTTCTTACAATTTATGCTCAGCCTTTTCTTCTCACTTTTACTCACGATTCTATCCAAAATCTTTTGCTGTTTCTCTTCCGAGTCGACAATAGGAGCTGTGTCATCAGCATACGTTATATTATTAAAGTTGGATCTTCCAATTAATAATCCAGGAATGTCTTCAATCTCTCCAAGAATGTTTTCCACTATACAAACTGAATAAATCTGGGGAGAAAACACACCCCTGTCTGACCCCTCTTATAACCTTCAGCAAATCACTTAGATAGTTCTCAGCTTTTATGGCCGCAGTTTCTGCATACTATCCTCTGTAAGGTTCAGATCAAAAACTTTGCTGCCCATGACCTTACTCGCACCAAGTCCCTTTCGCCTATCATCCCTGTGCTTGCTAACCTACATTGGTTCCTGGTCAAGCAATATCTCGATTTTAAAATTTTCATCTTTGCTTTCAATTCCCTCCATGTTCTTGCCCCTCCCTATCTTTGTAATCCCCTCCAGCTCCACAATCCTGACTTATCTGCACTCTTCTGATTCTGGCCTCTTGAGCATCCTCAATTTTATTCACTCCACCACTGGTGGCAGTGCCTTCAGTTGGCCAGGCCCGAAGCTCTGGGGTTCCCTCCCTAAACTTCTCTGACTCCCTTCCTTCCATCAAGAAGTCTCTTAAAACCTAACTCTTTGACGACGCTTTTGGCCATCTGCCATAATATCATTTTCTGTGGCTCAGTGTTTAATTTAGCTTTGTAACACTCCTGTAAAGTACTTTGTGAGATGTTATTATGTTAAAGGCATGGTATAAATAAAAGTTGTTGACACCAGTGAGCACCATTGCTTTGTCTGCAAAATATGACCAAGTAATAGTTCTATTTACTTTGTTAAAACTATCCATTCTGATATTCCAGCACATTGGCCTTATAGTTATTAGGTAACAAAACCCATTTACAAGTCAATTTTCTGGAAGTTAAAAGGATTTGTTGAAAAAAAAATCAGCACACTTATTGAATGATAGGTTTGTTAAAAATTGTTACACATTACAAATTCCAACCTTGTAATTAATGAATATATTAATTTTCACTAACCCCACTGTACTAAACTGTGCTGGATATAAAACACTAAATAGTTATAAACATTACCTGCCATGCCGACACGCAGTATAAATCATACCCTCCTCACTTCCTACAACAAAATTGTTGACATCTCCTGTTGGGAAAGCCATGCTAGTGACAGCTACTGGCTTTGACTTGTTGTAAACCAGCTCCATATTCTCCTAGTGAAAAAAAAAAGAAAAAAGATTAACATATAGAGTTAAGTTATTTTTCCACTCCTCAATTTTCCTCTTATAAAGACTTTATGCTTGCTGAGTTATGGGTTGTAATCATGTGTGAAACTTCACAGGAAGTGTTGGGAACCTACCATAAGATGCGGCATATAAATCGACTAGGTGTATAAGGTTACCCCATTTCTCGGTGTCAGAATGGATGTTTAGGTCTATACTTGGCATAAGTCGACCCCCACCCACATATTTTAGCTGTTAAATTCATGCTTAGGGCCATATGTGCATTAGGGGTTGGCCTCAATTTTTCAGCTCAGAGATACATGTTTAGGGCAATACTTGCTTTTTAAATCAGCAAATGGCATTAATAAATAAATACAGGCCATGCTGCCAAGAAGATGCACAGGAGTTTAAGACATGCCCACAGAGACCATGCATAGTGACCAACGAACAGAGATGTGTCCTCCTGCACCATCACCTATGGTTCACATTTTAAACTCAGTGTATAAGTTGACCCCGTTTTTGAAAGATATTTCAAAGCTTCAAAGGTCGATTTATATGTTGCGATCTACAGTATATATGGAGCATACTGCATTGCCCTCATCACATAAGTGTACTTCCCATTGGACTTCTTGAGTAGTAATCAAAGACATGAACCGTGGCTGATTTTCCATCTTTAACCTAGGGGTCCTCAGGGCAACTGTATGGCCCTGTATACTACCCCTGAATAGATCAGCTAATTTAGCACAGGTTGGGGACTGAAGCCATATCTTATGACCTACCAAGCACTAGCTGTACTGACTGAACCACAATATCTTAGCTAACCAAAAACTTAAAAACTCCATGTTTTGTAATGCATTCCAAACTATTTGGGGGGTGGGGAAATGAAAACAAAAAGTAAGATCAGCAGCTTCCAACTGGAAAATATACTTTAAAGAATATTTTGTGTTTAATCCAAATTTAAAATGTTATATTCCAAATTCTGCACTTGAATAGTAAATTACAGGACAGGAAAGGATTTTAGTGCTGTGTACACAGACTTAACTAAAACACTAGCTTAAAATAATAACATTTATACTCGAAATTACTTTTTTAATATTCAAAAAATTATGACATATTTTTGTTAAATATAATGTTGCTCATGTAAATTGAAAAATATATTTTACTAACAATAAGGACCAGAGTGTCATCTTCTGAATGGTGGTAATTTGGGAATTATGTTTTTTGTTAAATTCTAGATTCTTCTATCTACTACCTGGAGATTTTTTCTTTAAGTATTGCTATTAAATTTAGTCTCTGTTATTAGTGCTCATTCTGGCATATCCTGATGCATTATTTTGTCAAATATTTACCAGAAATCTAAATTCTGAGGAAAATCTATGTAAACTGTATTGCCTGTGACATCCTCCAAAGTCTATACTAATCGTGACCTTCCTAACATTGTTTTACAAGACTTGTTCAGTCATGTCCAGTTTTCTTGCAAAGCTTATAGGCCATTTTATGGGTAGACTTTTACTACCCTACTTAATATCATGCTATGTCAGTAACAATGATGTGATTGGAATACAGATTGGCCCGAAAGTTCCTGTAACCCGTCAATGAACAGCACCTACCATTAGTTAGACCCATGCTTGCCTGTTTCATTTCCATAATATTTTACATGACAAATCGATAGGTGTGTGAAATGGAAACTGCAGACTGCTCCACAGGGCATCTGGGATCTGAATGAACAGGGCAAGCAAATGTGCATCTCCCTAACCAATCAGGTTGAAGGATTGTGAAATGAACCATGCAAGAAAATGCAATTAGAATGGGTGAATTCAATGTCAAATCAGGCACAGAAAGGGGGAACAGAAAATTGGATTAAGCAAGAGAGGGAAAAAAGACAAGGTGAAAATAAACTCTTTTAAAATCTCCAATATAATTAAAACTTGATGGAATCAGCATCAGTAGTTAACAATAACGGTACTAAAGGCAACTTAGACCTGAAATGACATGATTTAGCTATTCATGGTGAGCTGCTTAATATCTAAGGTGCAAATACAAAACTTCCCACTGCTCAATGCATATGAATGAGAAACCAGGCAGCAAGGTGCCATGTTCGCAAAGCTCTCAGTGGAGCGACGCCTCTCAGACAGAAACTTCTCAATTTCTGCATTCAATCAAGCATCTGGCCTCGCTTGAAGCTGCTGTGGCATTTGCACTTAGAAGAACAGGGAGCGCCATGAGCCTTTAAGTTATTTATTAATTTTTGGGCCAATATGTTCAACAAATCATTTACAATTAAATGAAAGACCCATAAAATAAGCCTTTCATGGAAAACTGGAAAATAATTTAATAATAGAACTTGCTCATGAAAACACAAAAAAGTAGCATATGGCTCAAGTTGTATGTACTTCATCCAAACACAACAGACAAATTGAGATCAAGATATAGCTATGGGAGCATTTGAAAGATCAACATTTTTATCCCCTTTCTGTGGTTACCCAGTTATTAAATAAATTATAGCATTATATTCAGTACACATTTAGCGTACAACTTGCATCTAACTAGACTATTTCTATGGTTCTATGTACTAGTGAAGCATGTTTTAGTATCATTAGGAAGACTGAAAGGTTGCTTGAGGACCAACTTTAGAAAACAGATCATTAAAGCAAAATGCAAAGGGCTTCCTTGAACATACATCGTGAATATTCAACACAGACACATCATTGTTAATGATCCAGTGACATGGTCATGTTTAATTCATCAGAAATCTACTGTTAAATTACGACATTAAGGTACAATAATAGGCAATGTTCATATTTTACTTAAAAATGTAACCTCTTCATGAAAAAGCTGATCGTGTTGGAGATGGGGTGGGAAGATATGTTGGTTAGAAAAGCCATTTTCATTACTCTGAATTCACACGCAAATCATATGTTTCAACATAATTTACTTCTTTCTATTGGATGTTGTTTACAAATGAAATTTGAATAATTTTCAAACAACGTCCCTTTATGGCTTCAACATATAAAAGTATAGAGAAAGGCCTAAAATATGGAAATCTAATGTTGTAAAGATTTGAATTAAAAATATTTCATTTAAAAACTTTCCATTTACTGTGCACAATTTTAGACAACCTCACAGCACACAATTGT
Source organism: Cetorhinus maximus (assembly GCF_964194155.1). Lineage (NCBI taxonomy): Eukaryota > Metazoa > Chordata > Chondrichthyes > Lamniformes > Cetorhinidae > Cetorhinus > Cetorhinus maximus. The sequence goes on from NC_135881.1 coordinate 102,809,588, forward strand.
TTGTAAGGAATTATTAGTTGATCTCCCACAGACTTACACAGAGTGTGGTGGTGGGGAACGCTGGTGTGGGGGGGTGCGGTGGGTGGAAGGGTGGTGAAAAGGTGCAGCAAAATGAGCAGTGTGCCTGGCTGGGTGCAGCAGCAGGCAGTCTCAGGAGATTCTAAACATCCAAATCTCATTCGCACATTGTCTGAGCACTATGCCCTAGCCCTAAACTTGCACCTTTCTCTAGTCTTGCTTCCATCTCCCTCATGCACACTTCTAGATTATATCGTATACAAGACCTACGTTCTACTCACTCAACCCAACTTTCCTTCATGGTCCTCATGCTAGCTCAGTTTGAAACTGATTCACTTTCCTCAGGTACTGTCCCTCTCCCATTCAAAAATGCATTCAAACCCTCCACAAAATAATACCCTTGACCCCACTGTACTTACCCACTACTAACTCCTCTCAAAATTCCATCCCCTCTCCAAATCCTTGAGCATTCACTTCCCAAATCTGTTCCTACCTTTCCTGCAACTCCCATGTTTGAATCTCATCCTTGCACCAGTACTAAAGCAGCCCTTATTAATCAACGTCATAAATTACATCCTCTAACTGTGGCAAACTATTCCTCCTTATCTTACATGAGAGATCTGTGGTCTCTGACACAGTTGACCACACCATCATCCTCTATCGCCTTTCCTCCATTGTCCAGCTGAATGGAACAGCCAACACCTAGTTCCACTGTTCCCTATCTGGCCAGAGAAACTCCTGCTTCCCCTCCTGGCCCCATATCATTACCATTGGGTCTAATCTTGACTATCTCCTACTTCTCATCACCATTCTGCCCCTTGGCAACATTACCTGAATACATGTAGGTCTGGACATTGCACAAAATGGCAATTATCATCAGATTGCCTCTCTGCTTGAACCTTTCCACACCTCAACACTACTCTGCATTTCTTGGTGGGCCTTCCAAGCCCAGCTTCTCCAGAAATGCTGAGTGTAGTGTCCATCAGAGAACTCTATCGTAGCGCCACAGAGCGGGGGAAGGCAAGACTGATCCCATTTTTGACGGCACTAGCTACCACACAGCAAGTGCGAATGTTCGTGAGTAGGTGAAAGTTAAGCCTATCTGCTCCTGAAAGTCTTATGCATGCTTTTGTAACTGCCATACTTGATTATTCAAACATTCCATGTCACCTTGCCATCATCCATCTTCCATTAACTTAAGCTCATCCAAAACTCCGGTGCCTGTATCCTAACTAGCACCATCCTGTTCATCTGTGCTCACTGGCTTACATTGGCTCCCATCCACCAACACCTCAATTTTAAAGATCTCATTTTTGTATTCAACTCCCTCCCTACCTCTATAACTCACTTCAGACAAACAGGCCTCCAAGGCTTCTGCGCTCCTCCAATTCTGGTCTCTTGTGTATACCCAATTCCCTTTGCCCAACCACTGGTCGCCATGTTTCCAGCTGTCAAGGTTCTAATTCTGTAATCTCCTCTCTAAATAAATGTCTCTGTTTTGGAAAGTTTTGCAATGTTAAAGGTGCTAAATAAACGCAAGTATAAATTTAAAGAATTGTTCAGGTAAAATTAAATAAGAAAGTAGCTCAGGCTAAATTTGAGAGAGTTTGTTATGAGAACTAATTATATTCAGCACAGATAAAACAGTTCAGAGGATTTAACGCCTGATACATTAAACCATTTTCTGCACCCGCTGTGGGTTTTATATGAATCTTACAAATTTGGTCCTTGACACCTAAACATTAAAAAGAATGCAAACAGAGAAGAAAATGGAGGTTAGAGTTAGAAGCTGAACAGAATAGTTCAAAGTTTATTTAAAAAAAAACACCTGATGAGAGTCTGGTATCCTGCTTCAAAGAAAAGCAGTAGAAATTGCTGAATCTAGACAGTAAGAAGCCATATGACTGGGAATTTCACCTTTGGTTCCAGTTCATACCAATCAACATCCAGAAGCCGAATGGACTGTCAGCAGTCAGCAAAGTTGTTTTTTTAAAAAATTCATTCATGGGATGTGGGCGTCGCTGGTTAAGCCAGCATTTATTGCCCATCCTTAATTGCCCTTGAGCAGGTGGTGGTGAGTTGCCTTCTTGAGCTGCTGCAGTCCATGTGGTGTAGGTACAGCCACAGTCCTGTTCAGGAGGGAGTTCCAGGATTTTGACCCAGTGACATTGAAGGAACAGCGATATATTTCCAAGTCAGGATGGTGAGTGACTTGGAGGGGAACTTCCAGGTGGTGGTGTTACCATGCGTCTGCTGCCCTTGTCCTTCTAGATGGTATTGGTTATGGGTTTGGAAGGTGCTGTCCAAGGAGACTTGGTGAGTTCCTGCAGTGCATCCTGTAGGTGGTACACACTGCTGCTACTGTGCGTCAGTGGTGGAGGGAGTGAATGTTTGTGGTTGAGATGTCAATCAAGCGGCTACTCTGTCCTGGATGGTGTCAAGGCTCTTGAGTGCTGTGGGAGCTGCACTCATCCAGGCAAGTGGAGAGTATTCCATCACACTCCTGACTTGTGCCTTGTAGATAGTGGACAGGTTTTGGGGAGTCAGGAGGTGGGTTACTCGCCGCAAGATTCCTGGCCTCTGATCTGCTCTTGTAGTCACAGTATTTATATGGCTAGTCCAGTTCAGTTTCTGGTCAATGGTAACCTCCAGGATGTTGATAGTGGGGGATTCAGCAATGGTGATGCCACTGAGTGTCATGGGGTGATGATTAGATTATCTCTTGTTGGAAATGGTCATTGCCTGGTACTTGTGTGGTACAAATGTTACTTGCCACTTGTCAGCCCAAGCCTGGATATTATTCAGGTCTTGCTGCATTTGGACATGAACTGCTTCAGTATCTGAGGAGTCGCGAATGGCGCTGAACATTGTGTAATCATCAGCGAACATCCCCACTTCTGACCTTATAATGGAAGGAAGGTCATTGTTGAAGCAGCTGAAGGTGATTGGGCCTAGGACACTACCCTGAGGAACTCCTGCAGTGATGTCCTGGAACTGAGATGATTGACCTCCAACAACCACAACCAACTTCGTTTGTGCTAGGTATGAATCCAACCAGCAGGATATGAAAGGATGATAAAGATTGCATAAAATGAAAAGGGAGATCTTTTGAAAAGACTGAAAGAGAGTGAATCAACCAGCAGTAAAATGTACTGTTCTTTACAGGAAAATTGAGACTCTGAAAATTAATGCAAATTGAACTCTAAATCCTAATTGTAACATTTTCTTGGTTCTGTTATTGGTTAAGCTCTTATAACTTTGTAAATACAACATGTAACTGTTAAGTGTAATAAGAGAGGAAATTGTTACTTGTATAGCATCTAAAAATCCACTTGTTAAAATGCTTATGGTGCTATAATTCATTGTAGTTTGAAAATGTTGCAAAGAAATCCTTACTGCGGTAAGGCTTTCCAAGGTGTGTGGGGGTGGGGGGGGGAGGCAACGTGGGAGTGTGATGAATTCCTGCTTTGCAAGCTGTTGTCTGCACTGACTGTGATTTCAATACATGTTTTCTCAAAGGCCCTAATTGAAACAGAAATTCAGTTTCCAGGTTACTGGGAAGGGTTTGAGAATTGGAATTCCTGACTGAGACACCAGGCTTCTGATAAATCAGGATGTGGCTTAGGCTGTTAGGGAAACTGAAGCGGATTGGGGAAAAAAAGCAAATACCAGGTTAAGAGGCCAAATTTCAGCCAGTGGTCAGAACAGACACTTAATATACAACTTTCTTTCAGCAGGAGAACAGTTCAGTGGCAGTAGAGAAGCTGTGAGTGTAAGATAGCTAAGGTAGAAAGTCATGGCACTGCTCAAGGAGGAGACCAGAAAGACTGATTCCAGGAGCAGAGTTGTGAAGATCTGGAAAGGTGTACCTTCTGGTGGACATGGTACCCATGGAACTCAGGGGTGGTAAAGCTGCTGTCAGATGGGATTTCAAGCCTAACTCCTGCATGAATAAAGGACATGAAATTTTACCCGGGGACAACAGTTTTGTGGGACTCCATGGCTGAGATTAATGCCAATATATGCTGAAGGAACTACCTGAGAAATCTGAGAGATCTATTGTCATTGCATCTGCTATTGAAAGGTGTAATTTAAAGTTTCTACAGAATACAATTTTCCTGTTAATTCATGGTTAGTTTATGGTGATTTTGATTTGCTTGTTACAGTAAAAGTTTTAAAAAGTAAAATCTTGTCCATGGAGTTGTTCTGTTGGGGTCATTTGGGAAGTTTGGTTCTTTCACATCATTAGTCTCCACGCCATTGTAACACTGGGGAGAAAAAATTGTTCATGTAACACAGGTTACACTGATTCTCCGGGGGCAGGTTTCACCACTGGATACTATCTACGTGGCTCTCCTCACGAATAGACCCGAGCAGGCCGTACAGGCAACGGCTGGCATGGTTCTCTGCCTTAACGAATCAATGTAGGATATGTAGCTTAGGCAGTGTACTATGCGAACAAATATTTCCCCCAATATGCTTTACCTGTAGCTGTGGAGTAGAAGGCAATGCTGCTGCCATGTTTCCCACAATTCCATGTTTGAATGTTTCCAATCAGGCTTTGGCCCTAATCAATCTTGTGATTGTAGCCATCATGCAATACTCCTCCATATTTTTACTTCAGTGGTGTTCAACACAGTTGACCGCACCATATTTCTCCAACACCTCTCTTCTGATGTTCATCCAAGTGGAAATAACATTGCTATTACCTATCCAGTCACAGCCACAGAATCTTCTGCAATGGCTCCCCTGCCACTCCCTGCACCATAACCTCTGGAGTTCCCCTGGCACTATTCTTAGCCCCATCCTATTCCTTATCTACATGCTGCCCTTGGCAACAGATTCCAAAGACATGAGTTCTCTTACCACGGATGCTGTCTGAAGTGCTTCGTATTTCCAGCATTTTCTGTTTGTATTTCTGAAGACATGACATCAGGTTCTGACTGTATACTGATGACACGCAGCTCAAAGTCATTACCTCTCTTGGCCCCTCTGTTTTCAGGTCTCTTGTTCAGTATCCAGTCTTGGATGAACTGCAATTCCTCAAATTAAAGAATATGGAGACCAAAGACATTGGCTGGGATTTTCTGCTCCCGCCCACAGTGGGCATCAAGACGGGCAGGAGCTGAAAATGTGCGAGTGAAAAAAATCAGTTTCACATTGGTGGGAAATCAGGTTGCAATTATCTGCACCTGACTTCAATGGCGGCACGTGTTTCCTGCCGCGTCATGTCAGGAATCTCATTTTAATGCATTTGAATATGAAGAATACTCATTATAATGGTTGCTTGTAGGAATCATACCCCGCCGCGCCCCCCGCCCCACCCCCACGCTGGATCGTCGGCGTCTAATTAGACTGACGTGTTTTACAACCAGATATAAGCGGCGTGCACCCTTCGACCAGCACTTTGCTCATGACTTTGAGGTTTATTCGCATACCTTGCATTGTGCAGTGCTCAGGACATCTCGGAATCCATGCAAATCTTCACAGGCAGTACCATGTCACTCTCAGGGAGCTTTTAAAGGTAAGGTCCTACCTACCAGACCAGCGGTAAGGCAGGGGTGGTAAGGGGCCAGAGGGCAAGGCCTTCACTGGGAAAGGGGTGAAAGTGGAAAAGGATGCACTCTGACACATGACTAGAGGGGTGCAGGTTGGAAGTGTCCTCTGGGTCAGAATGGGGAGGTGTGGCTTAGAGAGGGACATAAGCGAGTTGGGGCCATAATGGAAAGATGGCAAAGTGAAGAGATGCTTCAGTTTACATTACTGACCTTGCCCTAGACCAGGGAGAGGGAAGGCATGTCAGTCAAGTGTCATTTGTGTCCAGCATGTTGTATGAAGTGTGTGTTGTCCTTATAACAGGCGCCTCAGTTCAGGGGGTTTCTGATTTAATAATGGGCCGCGGTCGGCCCATTATTGGCTGTAGATGGTTAAAATAAAGTGTAGGGCCATTCAAGGGCTTCATGGTGGCGGGTCTTAATATCTCTCTGTGCAATAGGCCTCATTAAGGGGAGGGCCAAACTGCAAATGGAGCGTAGGCACATTTGGCTCAATGCATTCAGGGGGTTACACAGGGATATCCTCTACAATCAAAATGACACAAAGCTTTGGAGGGGAAGGCTTGAAAATCCTTGGAGGGAGGGAAACCTGAACATAATGCACCCCCAGGACAATGGCAGGGATTACCACATTCGCAAAAGGGAGGGTCCAAGCTGGTCTTGTAGTGTGGCCTTAATACCACCATCTTGCAACCTGAAGCAATAGCACAGCACAAAATTAATCTGAGGAATAGCTCAGCTGGTGAGGTCTCAAAGGGCCGTTTGACGGACTGGTGTACTGCACTAGGGGGTCGATTTAAAGTGACACCCAAGTGAACTGTGTATTGCCAACTGAGGTGGGGTGCACATCTGAGACATATTGTGAGCCTTTCAATGATAATGCAGGGAATCAGGAGAGTGAAGCATGAAGCGGATGCATGCGAGATTAGTGACGAGTCAAAGCACAAACAAAACTCCTAACTTTAACCCCTTGTTCCAAGCATGCCAATTGCCCACAGCAATAATGAGGTCTAGAGCATTTAGGTGACTGGACAAGCTGCAGATGCGTCTTTAAAGCAGAAGCTCACAGTCACAGAATTACAGAATTGTTACGTAGAAACATAGAAAATAGGAGCAGGAATAGCCATTCAGCCCTTCAAGCCTGCTCCGCCATTCATTATGATCATGGCTGATCATCCAACTCAATAGCCTGCTCCCGTTTTCTCCCCATATCCTTTGATCCCTTTCGCCCCAAGAGCTATATCTAACTCCTTCTTGAAAACATACAATGTTTTGGCCTCAACTACTTTCTGTGGTAGCGAATTCCACAGGCTCACCACTCTCTGGGTGAAGAAATTTCTCCTCATCTCAGACCTAAATGGTCTACCCCATATCCTCAGACTGTGACCCCTGGTTCTGGACTCCCCCACCATCAGTAACATCCTTCCTGCATCTACCCTGTCTAGTCCTGTTAGAATTTTATAGGTTTCTATGAGATACCCCCTCATTCTTCTGAACTCCAGCAAATATAATCCTAACCAACTCAATCTCTCCTCATATGTCAGTCCCGCCATCCTAGGAATTAGTCGGGTAAACCTACGCTGTGCTCCCTCTATAGCAAGAACATCCTTCCTCAGATAAGGAGACCAAAACTGCACACAATATTCCAGACATGGTCTCACCAAGGCCCTGTATAATTGCAGCAAGACATCCCTGCTCCTGTACTCGAATCCTCTCGCTAAGAAGGCCAACATACCATTTGCCTTCTTTACCGCCTGCTGCACCTACATGCTTACCTTCAGCGACTGGAGTGCAAGGACACCCAGGTCACATTGTACATTCCCCTCTCTCAATTTATAGCCGTTCAGATAATAATCTACCTTCCTGTTTCTGCTACCAAAGTGGATAGCCTTCAATTTATCCACATTATACTGCATCTGCCATGCATTTGCCCACTCACTCAGCTTGTCCAAATCACACTGAAGCATCTCTGCATCCTCCTCACAGCTCACCCTCCCACCCAGCTTTGTGTCATCTGCAAATTTGGAGGTGTTACATTTAGTTCCCTTATCTAAATCATTAATATATATTGTGAATAGCTGGGGGCCCAGCACCGATCCCTGCGGTACCCCACTAGTCACTGCCTGCCATTCCGAAAAAGACCCGTTTATTCCTTCTCTTTGTTTCCTGTCTGCCAACCAGTTTTCTATCCATCTCAATACACTACCCCCAATCCCATGCGCTTTAATTTTACACGCTAATCTCTTATGTGGGACTTTGTCGAAAGCCTTCTGAAAGCCCAAATAAACCACATCCACTGGCTCCCCCTCATCAACTCTACTAGTTACATCCTTGAAAAATTCCAGCAGATTTGTCAAGCATGATTTCCCTTTTGTAAATCCATGCCGACTCTGTCCGATTCTGCCACTGTTTACCAAGTGCTCAGCTATTAAATCTTTTATTATGGATTCTAGAATTTTCCCCATTACCGATGTCAGGCTGACTGGTCTATAATTCACCACTTTCTCTCTACCTCCCTTTTTAAATAGTAGGGTTACATTAGTTACCCTCCAATCTGTAGGAACTGTTCCAGAGTCCATAGAGTGTCGGAAGATGACCACCAATGCATCTACAATTTCTCGGGCCACCTCCTTAATGGGATGTAGATTATCAGGCCCTGGGGATTTATCGGCCTTCAATCCCATCAATTTCCCCAACACCATTTCCAGCACAAAAGGTGGCCATTTGGCCCATCATGTCTGCACCAGCTCTCCAAATGAGCAACCCACCTCGTGCCATTTCCCCAACTTCTCCCTGTAACCCTGCATATTCTTCCTTTACAGGTCCCCTTTTGAATGCCTTGATTGAACCTGCATCCACCATACTCTCAGGCAGTGCATTCCAGACCCTAACCACTCGCTGTGTGAAAAAGCTTTGTTTCTTTTGCCAATTACTTTAAAACTGTGCCCGCTCATTCTTGACCCCTTCACAAGTGGGAACAAAAGTAGGGAGGTTATGCTCCAGTTGTACAGGAGTACTGTGTACAGGACTGGTCTCCTTATTTAAGGATGTAAATGCACTGGCAGGCTCACAGATGAGAGGTCTCAAAGTCACCTCAAATAATCACAGTTCCTCAATGAACATTAGAGCTCATGAGGATCAAAGACAGTGTAGTATGACAGTGCGCAGTGATTGCGGATCCTAGCGCCTGGCCAAACCAATCTCATAGCAGCTGGTCATGGTGAAGGTTGGGCGGGGTGGGGGACGATGGTGGGAAGGTGTACGATCAAATGGTCCTCGACCTGACCAGGGTTTCAATGTCAAACAGGTGCTGTCACTGGATCCAAGCCCTTGAATCCACAGTGACACACTAGAAATCTACAGAAGTTGCAGCTTTGGAGTCTCATTCAGGCTCATTTCTGTTTCTCATTGATGTCTCAGAGGGAAACTTTGGGAAGATGGAGGCTGGATTTGTTGCTGCCTGCATTGTCACATACAAGCAGGAGAGAAGACGGAGAAGATTGTGATTGCAGCGCCAGGTTCAGCAAAGGGAGGAGTTAAACCCTTAAGAGGAAGGGACAGGAAGGCCCCTTCCAGATGCAGAGGATGAGGCTAAAAGAAATGTGGTGCTTAGGCAGTTCTCAAGACCGAGGATATACAAAACTTGCATGTCTTATCTGCAGATGAGGAACAGACAGTGTCGCCGATGCCTCCCTATGTCCAGGGATCTGGTGACTCACATTTGCTACATTCCAGGAATTGGCGCCTTGGGGACTGGGGAGGACATCAATTGCCTGTGGCTCTGAACTTCTACCCGAGTGGCTTGTTCCACAGCTCCACTGTGGATCTGTGTGGGATCTCTCAAGTGTCCACTCACAAATGCATACATGAGGTGACAGACACCCTTTTTGTGAAGGTCTGCAGTTATGTGCACTTCGCCAGAGATCTGGAGAGCCAAGAAGCCAGAGTAGTGGGCTTTATTGAGGTTTCTGGATTCCCACAGGTGGAGTGCTAATGACTGCACTCATGTAGCTATCAAAGTTCCCTGGCAACAGGCACTCCAACACAAACAGGAAAGGCTTCCACTCTCCCAATGTTCAGCTGATCTGCGACCACAAGAAACAAATAATGCAGGTGTGCCAGATACCCAGAAAGCGTCCACAACTCTACATCTTGACATCTTCGAGGGACCGCAGAGAATCCAGGGTTGGCTCCTTGGTGACAAAGGATACCTGTCGAGGTACTGGCTGATGACACCCATGCAACGGCCACAAAATCCTGTAGAGAGAAGGTACAATGATGTTCATATCGTTACCTGAACATTGGTAGAGCAGAGCATTGGCATCTTGAAAATGCGGTTTCAATGTTTCGAAAGATCTGGTGCAGCACTCCAGTACAGTCCCCAGAGGATCTTCTGGATAATCGTCATCTGCTACGCATTGCACAATATTGTGCTGAAAAGGCGGGAGGACTTGCCAGTTGCAGACATGGAGGCGCTGCACGTCTCCTATGAGGAGAACCTCGAAAGGGATGAGGACGATGAGTTTGAGGAAGCTGAGGCTGCAGAGTAGAGGACATAGTATGGGTCAGACAAGGCAGGCGTGCATGTGAAGCCCTCACAGCCACCAGGTTCCACGTGGAGGATGATGGGTAATAGTCTGCATCCTTCTGGACAAGTGTCTTCTCTGATGGGCCCACATGAACACCATAGTTGCTAACCCTCTCCTTGCAACCATGTACTTCAATCTGTGAACAAGTATTCAACCATTTTGGAATCATTGTCCTGTTCCTTTGAAGGATGAAGGAGGCTTGGGAACATGCGTCTTTGTTGAGCGGAGGTCCAATCTGGAAGTGGGCATTCCAGCATCACACATCAGAAGGCACAGCCTCTTCTAGCATCTCTGCAGCAGCCCACTCACCATGGCAGCCTAGTAGAGGCAGGAGCTGCTCTACAGTCCTCAGTGCACTCGTAGCTGCATGCCTTCAGTCTGATAAAGCTCCTCAAGGGGATCCATCTGCCAAAATGGGACAATTCTGAACAACTGAAAGGTCACACTTGGGCCAAAGCAGCTGAGGACATTACGCAGGTCTAACTCCATTTTGACATCACCTCGTCGTTTGTGCAACCTTCTCCTCCATCACATTGGCATCTGTTACTCAGTTAGGAATGCAAGTGTGCATTCATCCTGACCTTTCCATGGACTCGGATCACCTGAGGATCACGAGTTCACACAGTCAGTCTGCCCTCATTGCCACTCCTAGCCCTTACAAGCTGCAAAATGCAAAGGCACCATGAACCATTCAAGGTAACATTTGGTTGATAAAGAGGATTCATTATATTCTGGGTCGCATCCCATTGGTACCCTCAAAAGTCTTAAAAGCTACCATATGCGCTTCCAGAGCATGCTCCAGAGCTCCTTTGACTGCAGCACATGACCATTTGGATTTATCATCACTGACCTTGGAAAAGGTAGAGGTGAGGGGAGGCTACTCAAAATGTGGCTCAGCTTTGCATTCCTACATTGTGATGAAAGCCTTGTGGTCGCAATGTGGACAACTACAAGGTTAGAAGCGCAGAAGGTTGGAGACTTGAGCACAAGCAAAATGAAGTGCCTTTGAGGGTCAGAGGTCTGGGACATAAAGGTGGAAAGGTACTCACATTTCTTGCCGAGTTTAGCAATTATGTATTGAGAGAGTTGGCAACATGCAAAGCGCACAGGATCGCACACACTCTCGGAGTAAGGGCTCAAATATAGGAAATCCTGCCAGATCACAGTAAGTAAGTGAAGTGTCAGGATCTATGACCCTTCTCCATGTGTTTACACATGTCTCGATGGACCCGGGATCGTCACCTTACAATAATGCAGACAAGACAGGTGAACACTTTAGCCTCAAACTTAAACAGCCAAGAATGAAGGTGACATGAACCAGCACATCTGGAATCTCTCTCTCCTATGGTGTGCAAGCTTGTCCTGCATGAAGACAAATGGAGAGATTATGAGGCGGACACATGCCAAGGCAGGTGTGGGTGGTGAATGGAGCAGTGCATGGGATGAGAATGTGATCTACGCAGGATATGAGCCCAGGTGGAGATGTGAAAGTGTGGGTGAGAGTGTGAGTGGTGATGTGCCTTAAGCTGGCAGTGTCATCCTGCTACATCCTGTTGGGATTGTGAATATATAAGTTGAGGGTGATGAATTGGCCGACCTACCCTGCTGGAGCAAAGGAGATCGTTCATCCTCTTCCTGCACTGGATTGCAGACCTCTTCTGCTCCCGTTTGCACTGGCCATCAAAGACATCGTCTCCCAAGCCAAAGTGGTAGCATTGGTGGATCTTTTCCGGTCATTACTGGGGTACAGGACATCCCAATGGGCCTTGACAACATCCAGCGTGTGGGACCAGCAAAGCATCACTGAACTTGGCAGCTGTCCTCTTGCCTTTCAGTGCCATTTCTTCCCTGGGGCTATCCTGGCCTGGAGACATTGAGAAGGCTGTGTGTGGGTGCGGTTCAAATATGGCACCCGGAGGAAAGAACCACCGAGGTCACACTGGGGTGGGCGAAACAGAGGCCGCCTGCCTGTGATCTGACATGTTTCATATGTTTGCATCATTGATGAGGTGGAAAGCAGACAATACAGTGTGAAAAACACCATTGTGCTCGGCAGGAAAAATGCCGCTTTTCCCACCCACCACTGCACGATGAGAAAATCCTGCCCACTGTCTTTGGCTCCTACCAAAACTACTTATTCTCTCCTCGTCCCTGACCACTGCCTCAGGTGTCCATGTTTTGACCTCATTACAGCCTTGGTTCAAACATGGACAAAAGAGCAGAACTCCCGAGGTGAGGTGAGAGTGACTGTCCTTGACATCAAGGCCACATTTGACCATGTGTGGCATCAATGAGCCCAGCAAAACTGGAGTCAATGGGAATCAGGGGGGAAAACTCTCTGCTGGTTGGAGTCATACCTAGCACAAACGAAGTTGGTTTTGGTTGTTGGAGGTCAATCATCTCAGTTCCAGGACATCACAGCAAGAGTTCCTCAGGATAGTGTCCTAGGCCCAACCATCTTCAGCTGCTTCATTAATGACCTTCCTTCCATCATAAGGGGAGAAGTGGGGATGTTCTCTGATGATTGCACAATGTTCAGCACCATTCACGACTCCTTAGATACTGAAACAGTCCATGTCCAAATGCAGCAAGGCTTGGGCTGGCAAGTAGCAAGTAACATGCACGCTACACGAGTGCCAGGCAATGACCGTCTCCAACAAGAGAGAATCTAACCATCACCCCCTGTTATTACCATCGCTGAATCCCCCATCATCAACATCTTGGGGGTTACCATTGGCCAAAACTAAACCAGATTAGCCATATAAATACTGTGGCTAACAGAGCAAGTCAGAGGCTAGGAATCCTGTGGCAAGCAACTCACCTCCTGACTCCCCAAAAAAGCTTGTCACAGAATCTTTACAATGCAGGAGGTCATTTGGCCCATTGAGTCTGCCCTGGTTCTCTGAAAGAGCATCCAACCTAGTACCACTCCCCTGCCTTATCTCCATAATCTTGCACATTACTTCTTTTCAGGTAGCAATCCAATTCCCTTTTGAATACCTCGATTGAACCTGCCTCCACAACCCTTTCGTTCGTTGCAGACTCCAACCACTCTCTGGGTGAAAAAAATTTTCCTTGCATAACATTTACTCCTTTTGCCAATTATTTTGAATCTGTGCCCTCTAGTTCTTGATGTTCTCTCGAGTGGGATCAGTTTCTCACTATTTACCCTGTCCATACTCCTCAGGACCTTCAATACCTCTGTCAAGTCTCCTCTCAGCCACCTTTTCTCCAAGGAAAAGAACCCTAACACCTCCAATCTATCCTCATAGCTGTCCACCATCTACAAAACACAAGTCAGGAATGCGATGGAGTACTCTCCACTTGCCTAGATGAGTGCCACTCCAACAACACTCAAGAAACTTGACACCATCTAATACAAAGTAACCTGCTTGATTGCCCCCCACCCTCGTCCACAAACAAACATTCTCCTTCCACTACTGAAGCACAGTGGCAGCAGTGTCTACCATTTACAAGATGTACTGCAGGAACTCACCAAGCCTCCTTAGACAGCACCTTCCAAACCAGTACCATCTAGAATGACAAGGGCAACAGACACGTGGGAACACCACCACCTGGAAACTCCAATCCAAGCCACTCACCATCCTGACTTGGAAATTTATCACCATTCCTTCACTGTTACTGGGTCAAAATCCTGGAACTCCCTCCCCAAGAGCACTGTGGGTGCAGCGGTTCATGAAGGCAGCTCACCACCACCTTCTCAAGGGGAATTAGGGATGGACAATAAATGCTGGCCTAGCCAGCGATGCCCATGTCCCATAAATGAATTAAAACAGTTAAAACAGGCTATTGACAAACCCAGCAATCCTATTTGACCAAATTAAGCTTCTGGCCCCATATCGTGGCCACCACAAAACTACTTACTTCTACCTCCAGAACGCTGCCTGTCTTGGCCTCTGCCTCAGCTTATTTGCCGCTGAAAGCATCACATATGCCTTTTTTTTTAACCTCCAGACTAAACCAGAACCACAGACCTGCTGAGTTTTTCCAAGTATTTTTGTTTTGGTTTTCAACCACAACAATGTTCTCCTGGTGGGCCTTCTATCTTCCACTCTCAGTAAACCAGAACTCATCCAAAAAAACTGCTGCGCATATTCTGACTTGCATCAAGTGTTTTTCACCCATCATCTCTGTGCTCTACCAACATCTTGATTTAAAATTCTAATCCTCATGCTGAAATTGCTCCATGGCCACATCCCTCCCTATCAGGACTTGGTAGAGTTGGTGCAGTTTATTTGCTGAAATCAGTAGTGCTGGTGCTGTGTCTTATCTGAATTATGTAGCCTGCCTTACAACAATTGGAGCTTATTATACATTGCAAACAAGCTGTTGAATGAGCATTATCCTCCCACCTATTCCTGGTGAAAATAAGAATTCTGCTATTCCCAACACATGTGGTGAAAATAGATACAGCCTTTACTGTTTCTACACAGTAGACAGATAAGCTACGATTGACCACTCGTCAATATACTGTCTGCTAATAAGTGCAAAATGTAATTCCTCTGGCCAATTCTTTTCAGGGAAAGAACAGATTTACTACCTTCGTTTGGTAGATTTGGCCTTTGTGGATCTACACTGACAACTCGGTTTTATAGTTTGCCATCACCATAATGCAAGAACATACCCAGTGTGCCCACAACTGCTAATGAAAGTACTGTGCATTGGCCAACCTGTAACTTGTAGAGTCATATGTTACTTTCATATCAGTTATTCTGTCTCCTTTGTGTGTACTAATGCATGCTCGGCCAAGTCACCCCACAGAATTTATTATGTTTCCTTCCTCAACTGCAGGCTTCCCTGACCAGGATTAGTGGATGAAGAAAAAGGGTTTGAAGGGCTATTGGGTTAGGATGGATAAATGTGATTTGAACAATTTGCTCCTGTGAAGGGTAAATGCCGCAATCGACTGTTTGGACAGAATAGCCTGTTTAAATCTTGTAACTTCTATGTGTTTCTAAATATTAGGTAATTTTTTTTCAGTGTCAGTGGATTGCATTAGTTGCAACCATACAGTAGAAGAGTGAAAAAGTAGTCAACTCAAAGCACCTTTCCAAATGCAAAAAGGAGATACGGTAATTTCTTACCCAGTTTTTGCAATTTTGCTCAAAATATACACAAAATTTAATGTGTATAGGGTATCATTAAACCTTTATACCAGTCAGTTTGTATCGAGTAATATGGCAATGGTACCACATAGTAGCATAAGAGTAGTACTAACTGGAACATTAAAATTACCATCTATATAGACTATCCTAGTAATCCAACTACTGTTAGAAATGTTCATTGTCACCCATAAAATCTGTGCCCACTAACGTGGGAGCCACTGCAAAAAGGTACTGCGACAGATAATCTACCATATTCAAATATTTTAGTTATCTGAAGCTCTCCTGACAAGCATTAAGACTACCATAATTATTTCCACCTTTTTATAAAGTTTGTAAGTAATAGGCAGAGCCTACAGCAGTGCTTCCATGCGTTCCCCCCTCTCTGGTAATCTTTTTACATCCTACAATACTCAGCACAAAATGCGCAGCTATTGAGCCACTAGGAATGTTGAAGCAAGTTGTGCCCAGTACAACTATTTTAGTAAACAATACAACTTCTGGCTGTATGCTTGAGGCATCAATATCTGTTAGGACACTTCCAGTTCCTGCCCCGCCAAATATTATGCCCTGCATTTTAGAATCAAAAGGTCTTCCTGATAACCATACCCCCTCCATAAATCTGGTGAAGTACGAGTGCGCAGTAGAGTTGAGGGCTGAACCTGCTAAGGATATGGATGTACTTGAGCTCTCAGCTTCTTGTATGCGATCAGGCCATTTGAGCCTCAGTTTTACCAAAATGCCCAGGCTTCCCTGGCTGACACACAAATTAATGTAGCAGGTCTTCTGCACGAACACATGCTCCATGAGCCCAGAGAATCTTTCGTGGGGACCTCCTTCACTTGTAGTACATTTGCTGACTTGGGTTGGGAGACTCCTTCTCAGGCATGAGTCAATCTCTATCCGATGCTTCAGTTGGATCTACATCATGGCTTTAGCTTGACTTTGCAATTTGCTTTTAATTCATTCATGGGACAGCATTTATTGCCTATCCCTACTTGTGCTCGAGAAGGTGATGATGCATTGCCTCTTTAAATCACTGCCTTCCATGTGGTGTAGGCACACCCACAGTGCTGTTATGAAGAGTTCGAGGATTTTGACCCAGCAACAATGAAGGAATGGCAATATATTTCCCAATTCAGTATGATGTGTAACTTGCAGGTTGTGATATTCCCATGCACCTGCTGCCCACTTCCTACTCGGTGGCAGAGGTCACCAGTTCGTGAAGTGCTGCTGAAGAATCCTTGGCGAGTTACTGCAGTGCATCTTATAGGTAGTACATATCACAGCCACTGAGAGCCAGGGGTTGAAGGAGTGAAGGTTTAAGATATGGAACGAGTGCTGATCAAGTAGGGTACTTTGTCCTGGATGATGTTGAGATTCTTCAGTGTTGTTGGACTGCACTCATCCAGGCAAATGAAAATATTCCATTACACTCCTTATTTGCGCCTTGCAGATAATGAAAAAGCTTTGGGAGTCAAGAAGTGAGTAGCTTGCTGCAAAATATGGGGTCTTCGAACCCCATTCTACCACAGTATTTATGTAGCTGGTGGTGACGCCCAAAATGTTGACAATGTGGGATTCGACATTAGTAATGCCGTTTGAATGTCCAGGGGAGCTGGTTATACTCTCTTTTGTTTAAGATGGTCATAGCCTGGCACTTAAGTGGCAAGTAACTAACCACTTTTTGATCTTATAGTTACATACATTGAACTACGTTTGTCAAATATCGGTTCTCAAAGTCTTTTACATTCTTTGCCATAGATTACACACCTTTTACTTTGATAGCAGCATTTTTTTTATCCTATTCAATTCATGCTATACAGAATTATTTATCTGTATATGAAAAATAAAAGGGGGCACATCACTAAGAGTTGCCAATTTGAGAAATATCCACTTAGTCTTATTCTGCTTTTTATCTTTTAGCCACTCCTCTCTCCATGCCACTACTTTGATCATCAAACAGCTTAATCTTTAATCTTTGCAAATCTCTTATGTGCACTTTATCAAACACTTTTTTGAAAAGTTAAAATATACACGTACACTGAATTCCCTTAATCTATAAACTTAGTAATTTTCTTCAAGAATAACTTAACATTCACAAATCCATGGCAATCATCCCAAACTAACCCGTAGGCTGAGGTGAGGGAAGTGATCAAGCAGATCAACAACAACAGAGGCTAGCTAGTTGGGAATTGAAACTATCGTTGTGACATGGGGAATCATTCTTCCCCAGAGTGGATGCGGATGAAGTGGGGGTTGAAGGGGAACGAGAATGACGTGGGATATAATGAAGTGATCAGACTTGGTCTTGTCTGCGATTGGAACGATGGGAATAGAAAGGCCACATGACATGACAAGGTCAAGGGGTTAGCTGTGGATATGAGTGTGTGAGCTCATATGGAGGGAGAGGTTAAGGGAGGGCAGACAGGCAGCAAACTCAGGACAGAATGGAAGATGACTCAAAATCACTGAAGATGAGGGGCTGTGCAGTGAAGGGGTGAAGGGAGCAAAAATATTAAGAGTTATCCAATGAAGAAGTAGGGGTGGGGCTTAGTTGGTGCTAGAGACGGAGGACTTGAGAGGAGAAGCAAGAGGGTTGAAACAAAGTGAGGGGTCACAGGAGGAGAAGGTGTTTCCTCTGAGGGTGCACAGAAATTGGGAATTGCTACAGAGGGAATAAATTGGGCATGCATGTGCGCAGCTGTTTGTCAATCTTAAAGGAGTCCTTGCAACGCAACAAACTAGCTGCATACAGCCAACTGAAGTTGGGAGAAATATTGGTGCTAGAGGAGTAGCGGGAGAGACCAATGTGAGTTTTCATGAGAAGGGTCACGTTGCCATCATGGCAATTTGGAAGGGGTGGGGGAGGCAGGGGAGGCAGCTGATAGAAGGTACAATCGTCTCTGCCATTCTTTAGTATAAAACACCTTCTTCCTTTGACTGTATATAACTATACTACTTGTTGGAATGCGAGCTTTTTTTGGGAAATACATAACTATTTTATTTAATAGGCTGTCTTGGAAACAAAGCCCAGCATCAAACAATCCAACATAGTGATTACATTGCCTTAAACACAAGATATCTTTACTATAAATTTTTAAAAGAAAAACACATTTAAATAGCCTAACATAGTTAAAAAGTCCCAAGATGCTTCGCAAGAGCGTTATGAGACAAAACCTGATGCAAACCATATGAAGAGATATTAGGACAGGTGACCAAAAAACATTTGACCAAGGTTAAGGAGAAACTTAAGAAGAGAGATATGTTCACAGGTTTAGGTAGAGAATTTTAGAACTTAAGGCCTAGGCAGCTGAAAGCATGGTTGCCCAAGGTGGATAATAAACAGAGGGATGCTTGAGCAGAGTGCAGAGATTTTGGAGTGTTGTAGGGCTGGAGGAGATTACAGAGATCACAGCATTGCATATCAGATTATTTAAACAGATACGATAGTTTAACTTAAGTACCTCAATTAGACTGTCAGCATAAACATTCAGTGCACACTGACTAAATATGTATTTATCATGAATATGAAACATATGTGTTGTGCGCAAAAATCAAGTAATTGCATCTTTTGCTATGGCAATCCTCAAACCAATATCAGTGAACATTTCAGTGACTCATTAATCAATTAACACATTCTGAACTATACAGCTTTTAAAATGACAAATCTATTTAGGTAAGGAGATCTTTTTAAGCAATTGTAAACTGCAATTTACTTTAATATAAAATTATGTAGTCTCGTGGTTTTGATGTACATTTGAAACAGGGTATTTATCATGAGCACATTTACACACCGATGACATTAATTTGACTTTCGCTTGTTAATTCTTGACTGATACATATTTGGACATTTCAGATTATAGCTTATGTCTGTCAAAAGGCAAAATACTATATTTTACATTAAACTGGACAGCACAGCAAGCACTGATTTGCTGAGTAGCAGGTTTTATTATGCATTTTACACTGAAATTACATTATTTTACACAAACCCATCAAGCGCACAAAAATGAAAGATAAGGAGCAGGGAAAGAAATATACTTCTGTCAGAAAGCATTGCCATTTCCATACTATTAGCCCTACAATAGCTTTACAATAGCACTTCTTCCATGTGTATTTGTAATTCAATTCTTTGAATGAGGTGGTGTGTGAATGTTTTGAATTAAATTAATCACAGAGTTTAAAGATTTGTTACATCACAAAAAAGTCCCAGTGTACCAGTGAGACATCGGTCCGAAACTTCTGAGGAGTGGCAATCACTGCCGCTCTGCTCCTACTTTTCTGCGACACTGGAGCTCCGCATTTCTGACCAGGGCTTCCGATCCCGACTTCTTCAGGAATGCGGAGCGTACCTGAAATAGAACTGCTTCTTCGTAGCACTGGATCATGAGAGGAAGTTGAACCAGGCCCCATTTTTATGACACTAGCTACTGTTTTCTGGTAAGGAAGGGATTTAAATATCCCAAAGTTTCTTTGAAAATCTAGGGAGCTAGGGAGAGTGGGTCAGGGGGGTAGGGTGGGTGTGATAACTGGGCAAGGGGATAGGGTGACAGGTCGGTAGGGTGGCAGGTGGGTAGGATGGTCAAGTCAAAGCTAATCAGGTCAGGTTGGCGGAGTCAGAGGATGGGGCTGGTCAGGTCGGGGTGGGGGGTTAGGTTGGGGGGGGGTGGGGTAAGTAAGGGTGGAGAATCAGATAATGTGGGCTAGTCAGGTTGGTGGGGGGTGGGGTGAGGTGGGTGGCGAGCGAGGGTCAGTTATATAGTTACCCAGGAGTTAGACTAGGATTTGTCTGTCTAACATTTCCTGGGTAACTATCAAGATAGGCATGTCAGCACTGTCCAAAGTCTCTGACTCTAACTCAGAATTGGAGACTTTTTCAGAGGAATTGCCCATCATCAGTTCAAACTCCCCAGGCATTACTCATAAAGTCAGTGTGTTGGAACCTCAACGGGATCCCATAGCAAATCTTCCAGGATGTGTTTGGTCTCCAGCGATCCAGAGACCAGAAGATCTGGGCTACTGTATTTTTCAGGGCCATAAAGAATCATGAGAATGAACCGAACAAAATGTATAATTGTGCAATTATAGTTGCTCCATCATTGGTGGCTGTGACTTCAATTGCCACAAGCTCAGGAATTCCCCCCACCCCTACACGACTCCACCTCTCTACCTCAATTTCCTCCTTTAAGACACTTGTTAAAACCTACCTCTTTGACCAAGGTTTTAGTCATCTGACCTAATATCTCCTATTGTAGCTCGGTGTAATACTTTGTCTTATAATGCTCCGGTGACGCACCTTGGGAGGCTTCATTACATTAAAGGTGTTATATAAGTTGTCGATCTTAGTTCACAGATTTGCTCTCGTTCAAAGGTTCTCACAAAAGAATCTGATTATTTGTAAATTGCAACCTTTACATGTTTTTTGGAGATTCAACATCCACCAGTGTATAAACACCCAGTGATGATGCTCCTTTAAAAGCTTCCAAGTATTTAAATTTTCCAAAGCATCCAATATAAGAAATCAGTTACTTTTGACCATAAATGGAAGCACAAAAAAGTATGAATGACAACTACAAGCAAATTAAAACATACAGGTACATAAAAAACCTGTAAAAGCTTGTAAATTGCATAAAATCAGAAAAGCAACAACCAGGAATGAGGATATTCTAGAATTTCAGTAGATAATTTAGCATTCTTTCTGATTCATTCAATCTCCATATATCCATGGATTACAAAAACTAGCGTAAAAAGTCAAGGCAAGGACCCTGCAATTAACATGGGGAACCATGGCATTAAAGTGCTTTTTGTTTCAAATGTTGCATCAAGCCAATAATTCTTTGCACGTGCAAAGCATTTAATTTTTTGCCAGGTAACCACCAGGTATTGTGGGTCAATATACAAAAGCTATCTAGAAAGGGTTCATGCTGAGAACAATGAGTTGAGACTTCTTGGTTGGTTTTTGACCAATAAGGGAACAACAGACATTTTATAACCCAGTTCACTCCTGTCTGCTTGTTCAGGGTCTAGCCGGGATTTTGCTCTCAAACACGCAAACAACTTCCTGGAGAGAGAGAATCTTCTTGTTTTGTCAATATAACAAATATCATGGGTAGAATTTCATTTCAACTGACTTGCACACAGCAGGGAGACTCTTAGTGGATCAAGAACCCATCTGACAAAGAAGCAGGAACTGCTGTGGTTCTTTAACTGAACCAAGGCATTACTATGCTTCCGGGTTTTCTGATCAGAGGGGGTAGGCCAGATGAAGACCCAAATCTGTTTAAAATTTGGATCAGAATGGCCGAACTGGGCATGGATTCCTAAGGTTACAGCAACCACAGGAGAGCAGATCTGGGAAGGCTACTTCCTAGGAATCGCACTTTTACCTGGAGGCCCTGCTGTGGAATATGAGGGAATGAACTGAGGTGATGTTTGCCAAGGGCAGGAAAAATAGGCTAGCCACTCAAACCTAACAGGCCAAATGGAAGTGGCTGAGAAAGTCAGCAGCAGGGTTGTGAAGACTGTGCATAAAGAAAACCACAGGAGGACAGAAATGCTATATGACATAACACTTCCAGGGTGCCAACAACCCCCACCTGCCCCCCCCAACCCCCCACCCCAATTGGTCTTTCCAGTATTCTCCTGCAGAGCACTGCTCAGACCAACCAACTTTGCAACTCCATTCGTTCCTCTCTCTCCATACACCTCTCCATCTGGAAAGCCAACACTCACCCTCATATTTGAGCCATCTCACACCCATGCCTCACGGCCACCCTCCACAAATGTTGTCCTTACTTCCTCTCCACAAAACCAATTCCTATACTCATAACTCTACTTTCTCTCTGTGCAGAAGTGAACTCGCAACTTTGGAACGGGCAATGACCCAGATGTAAGGGGTGTGGCTTTGGAGGGTCATGGGCAATGCATGCCAACTTGGTCCACTAGGGAGGAAGTCTTGTTCCAGAAGGCTGCAGATATTAGCAATGGCCTGCCATAAAAGCCTGAGTTTCTTTAGACACTGGCACATAAGCATGTCGAGAGAACTGAGCCTCTACCTGTAGGCATGGTGTGGGGTTCTCACCTCCTTAAAATTAGATTTCAGTGTTCATTCCCTCCACCCTGTGGAGTGGCATGTGGCTGAGGAGAAGGCAGCTCCTGCTGCACCTGGCTTTGCTCCTCCTCTTGTTTATCATCAGAAGCCCAAGGTAGAGCTGCATAAGCTGCTCCCATGCCCCAATGAAAGCTGATATAAGGGAAGTGCAGCTCAAGGTGAGTGAAGGTGACAAGACAGGTGAACTGACTACCATGTGGTCTACCATCTGTCAAACAGTGAAAACACGCCCTCAGAAGTGGTGAGCACCAGCCTGTCACTTAGGCAGGGGTGAAGTTCTTCAGGTATCAGGTTCACTGAAGAAGTTCTTCTTGCTGCGCATTTGACCTTGGCCAGTTCCAGAATGCTTGGGAAATGTCTGTGCTGACTGTTAAAGCCAGAATGCTTGGTTAAAATAGGAGTTCATCACCAATTTTCATATTACAGTTACTTACCTGGCATCTCCAAAGGGGTACCCACTTGCCTGCAAACCCACCCATGTCAAACCCAGAAGTGGGTAGAATGATTGTCGGGATCCCAACCAGGAGTGACTTTTAGGGGATTTAGCAGCCTGCCACACCCAAAGACAGTTAAGAATCTTTCCTATATTTCTGTGCACATCAATAAATAGGTCATTACTTAGGATTACATACATTGGATACACGGCACAGAAACAGCCCATTTGAGCCATACCATGCCAGCATTAATGCTCCACTCAAGCCTCCCCTCATTTTTCCTCAACTAAATCTATAATAAACCTCTATCCCCTTCTTCCTCATATACTTTTCTTTATTCAGTCATGGGATGTGGGTGTCGCTGGCTAGGGTAGCATTTATTGCCCATCCCTAATTGCCCTCGAGAAGCCAGTGGTGAGCTGCTTTCTTGAACCATTGCAGTTCATGTGGTGTAGGTACACCCTCAATGCTGTGAGGGAGGGGGTTCCAGGATTTTGACCCAGTGACAGTGAAGGAATGGCAATTTTTTCCAAGTCAGGATGGCGAGTGTTTTGGAGGGGAACTTCCATGTGTCTGCTGTCATTGTTCTTCTAGATGGTAGCGGTCGTGGGTTTGGAAGGTGTCGTCTAGGAGGTTTGGTGAGTTCCTGCAGTGCATTTTGCAGATGGTACACACTGCTGCCACTCTGCATCGGTGGTGGAGGGAGAGAATGTTTGTGGACACGGTGCCAATTAAAGGTGCTTTGTCCTGGATGGTGTCAAGCTTCGAGTGTTGTTGGAGCTGTACTTATCCAGGCATGTGGGAGTATTCCATCACACTCCTGACTTATGCCTTGTAGATGGTGGACAGGTTTTGGGGAGTCAGGAGGTGAGCTACTCGCCGCAGGATTCCTAGCCTCTGACCTGCTTTTGCAGCCACAGTATTTATATGGCTAGACCAGTTCAGTTTCTGGTCAATGGTAACCCCCAGGATGCTGATAGTAGGGGATTCAGTGATCATTGTGCCACTGAATGTCAAGGGGCAATGGTTAGATCCTCTCTCTCGTTGAAGATGGTCATTGCCTGGCACTTGTGTGACACAAAAGTTACTTGCCACTTGCCAGCCCAAGCCTAGATATTGTCCAGGTTTTACAGCATTTGGACATGGGCTGCTTCAGTATCTGAGTCGTCGTGAATGGTGCTGGACATTATGAACATCCCCACTTCTGACCTTGTGATGGAAGGAAGGTCATTTATGAAGCAGCTAAAGATGGTTGGGCCTAGGACGCTACCCTGGGAACTCCTGCAATGAAGTACTGGAATGGAGATGATTGAACTCCATCAATCATAAATGTTTTCCTTCATGCTAGATATGACTCCAACCAGCGCAGAGTTTTCCCTCATTAACTCCCATTAACTTCAGTTTTGCTGGTTCCTTGATGACATACTCAGCCAAACACTGCCTTGATGTCAAGGACAGTCACTCTCACCTCATCTCTGGAGTTCAGCTCTTTTGTCCATGTTTGAACCAAGGCTGTAACGAGGTCAAAAGCTAAGTGGCCTTGGTGGAAACTCTTTCAAGTTATCAACAGTCACAGATTGAAACTCTTTCGAGTACAATCACAGTTCTTGGTTTCCGGGAGTGGGACATGAACCCACAACCCTCTGATTCAAAGGCGAGGGTGCTATGAACTGAGCCACAGCTGACACCTCCCCCAAACTGAACATCAGTGAGCAGATTATTGCTAAGTAAGTGCCACTTGATAGCACTGTTGATGACCCCTTTCATCAATTACTGATGATCGAGAATAGATTGATGGGGCGCTAATTGGTTAGTTTGGATTTTTCATGTTTTTTGTGTACAGGACAAACCTGGGCAATTTTCCACATTGCCAGGTAGATGCCAGTGTTCTAGCTATACTGAAACAACTTGGCTAAGGGGCATGGCAAGTTCTGAAGTCTTCAGTAATATTGCTGGAATATTTGCAGGGCACATAGCCATTGCAGTGTCCAGTGTCTTCAGCTGTATCTTGACATCACATATGGTGAATTGAATTGGCTGAAGATTGGCATCTGTGATGCTAAGGACCTCCAAAGGATGCCGAGATGGTTCATCCACTTGGCACTTCTGGCTGAAGAGTGTTGCAAATGTTTCAGCCTCATCTTTTGCACTGATGTGCTGGTCTCCCCGATCATCGAGGATGGGGATGTTTTTGGGACTTCTTCCTCCAGTGAGTTGGTTAATTGCCCACCATTCCTGACTAGGTGTGGCAGGACTGCAGAGCTTAGATCTGATCTGCTGGTTGTGGAATTGCTTAGCTCTGTCCGTCGCTTGCTGCTTTTGCTGTTTAGCACACAAATAGTCCTTTGTTGTAGCTTCACCAGGTTGACACCTCATTTTTAGGTATGCCTAGTGCTGCTCCTGGCATGCCCTCCTGCACTCTTCATTGAACCAGAGTTGATCCCCTGGCTTGGTGGTAATGGTAGAGTGGGGGGATATGCTGGGCCATGAAGTTTGTCCAGCTTTTAAAGCATTTAAATTGTTCACTTCAACCACTTGCCGTGGTTGCAAGCTCCACATTTGCACCATTCTTTGGTCAAAGAATTTTCTTCTGTATTCCCTAGTTGATTTCTTGGTGATTATCTTATGTTGATGGTCTTTAGTTATGCTCTTCTCCGCAAGAGGAAACTGTCTCTCTGTGTTCACTCTATCAAAACATTTAATCATTTAAGACCTCTATCACCCCTCAGCCTTTTTTCAGCCGTAAGACCACAAGATGTAAGAACAGAAGTAGGCCATTCAGCCCATCGAGTCTGCTTTGCCATTCAATGAGATCATGGCTTTAAACAGTCTACCCTTTCCTGATGTGTATATCCACGCATTTCTGGTATCATCCTTGGAAATCTTCTCTGCACCCTCTCCAGTGCCTCTATATGGTTTTTTAAAAATTGCGACCAAAACTGCATGCAGTACCCTAAGATCCAGATTTGCGCAGAGTCGGAGAGATCCTGAGATTTTTGAAAATGGCGGGCAGGACTCGATTCCAGGATTCTCACCCAGGTTCTTGGCACCCCTAATTTTCACTGGTGCTGGATAAGTCCGCGGGTGGTGAGCCCTCAGCTTGCAGTCCCGACCTGGTCGGCTCCATCATGTGGCTGAGCAATTCCCAGCACCACCCCTGTCCCACACTTTTCGTGGAGTTGGGCCAGCTTCTACATGATTTGTGGTTCATGGACCTCAAAAGAGTTGTGAATTGTAGTCTGGATTGGGAAACCTTTTGAAAAGGTCAACTCATGACCCCATGCACCCCATGACCCCTTACAGCCTTAATGCCAATTCAATGCCAACTCATAACCCCACCCACACCCAATAGCTCCTTATAGCCCCCCAAAAGGATTCAAATCCAGACTAAGCTAATAAGGGATGAATTTGGGCTGAATTTTCACTGAGTCGGGATGTCTTGGGAGCTCTTTAATAATGATGGATGGGTTCCAATTCTGGGATTTCCAACCACATTCCCGGGCCATCTGATTTTCAGGAATGGTTTTAAAGAGTGCAGGCTGGTTCCTGTCAAAAGCCCGCACCTGGCACTCCTGATTTGGCCGCTCTATTGAGGAGATAGGCATGTCCTACTCCTCCGCAATTTTCATATCGGGCCAGGTTTTTAAAGAGTCATGGTTCACTGCCTCTCAGAGGAGTCGTGAACTCTAGTCTGCATGAGGGGACCTTTTAAAAGGTGAGTTCCAGAGGTCCTCATGCCCCCTATGCCAAGGTGAGGCCCCCCACCCACCCCCATGGCCCCTCATGCCAAGCTATTGCACTCCACCCACTCCCTAAGGCCCTTCATACACCTATGCCAGGCTATGGTACTTCCATGCCCATTGGTTCTATACAGTGAATAGTGGGTCAATGAGCCATATCGTGACAGAAGGATGTGTAAAAAAAAGTTTCATTCATTACTTTCCTCATTATGTATGTTTGGCTGAGAGGCCAACATCCATTACTCTTGTTGAAACAGCCACGCCCCAGAGAAAACATTGCTCGAGTGACAACTCTGGCTCTGATCTCTGCAATCAATTTCACGATGCTTATTTACAAGGTTAAGTGGTTTCAAGAGCTTGTGGTTTCTGTTGTTGATACTTCAAAGGGTCTGTATGATTGACATTTTTATTGCCTTGTAGTGAAACGACTACTTTTAAACATACTGGAAAGTAATAAATGAATGAATGAACTTTTAAGAAGCGTTTTTTTTACACAAGATACTATCACTATAGGATACAATGGTTGTATACAGTGTATAGGGGGTCAACAGGCATGGAAGTGCCATAGCTTGGCATGGGGGCATGAGGGGTCATAGCCTGGCATGGGGCATGAATGAGGCATGAGGAGTGTGTGGGGGTGTGTGAGGTGAAGGCTGGAAGGACTGTGTGTTTTTATTTTAACTGGGATGAATTCCCACAGCACCGAGGTAGGCGTTTTAAACAGTCCACCTTGGCACACGGCAGTCCCTGGGGAACTTCTTCCTGGGTTGGCTGGCCTGACTCCAGCCTGGCAATGAAAATCCTGCCTTTGCAGGCACTTCTCCTGAGGCATGCAGGCAGAGCCTGGAATTTTCCTGACTCCCCCTACCCACCTCAAAGATGAAAATTCAGAGCCTTGTCTCTACTGTTTGGAAATATTTTGTCTTTAGTTTCAACTCAATTCTTAATGGGAACAAGTTACCAGTACAAAACTGTCCAATTTCACTTGTAAGCGCATCCAAAGACAGTTAAGAGCAGTGGAAATTTTTACAATGAGCAAGTACAGGTTGCTTTTCCAAAATTAAGATAACTCTCATCATAGGCTAGCAAAACTTTTACAATGGATCTTGTCGTTCCATACTCCACCCTAGATCACTCAACAAACATTTCTTATAAAAAAAATTATTCATGACAATAATCTATTTATTAGTTACAGTTTTTTTTAATTGATGTAATTAATTACTAGTAACATTTAATCTGAGCCAGCACACAGTGCAGGAATCAGCTTACTTGTGGTTGAGTCAGCATATCTAGGCTCCAGGAACACATTTTTCCATCTGTGGAAACCGTGATTAGATTGTGAGCATTTTGCGTTCCAACAACATTCACACAGTACACAGGATGCTGAAACAAAACAAGTACACTGGTGAAAATCCCTTGAAAAGTGCAATTATAGATGTTGATCTATAAAATAAACCTTATAATCTTTACCTTTAGATGTCACTTCAGATTTGAATCCCATGCTAAACCAGTTTTTATGTTAACCATATTGCCTTGAATAAGTTAAAACCTAAAATGCAAGTAACGTTTGGAAGATTGAAATTTCATATTAAAGCTTCAGGTTACATTTTCTTGAATAAAATTCATATGTCATCCTCATTTGCGAGCAAAGTTATTCACCAGATGTTATTTGTGTGCATACCGCATAACTTGTCCTCTTGTTCCATACAGTCCTCTACTTCAGGTTTTCCCTTGGAGTTTTGGGTTTCAGAATCTTGGCTTTTTATAAAATGCGTGTATAATTTTAATAATAGTGTTGTAATCAATCAAGGTATTTGAAATGATCACGGCAAGAACTCAGTGATGTCATTTCTTGTATTTTATACATGAATATAATGCATGTAGTCACATCATGTTATGTACTATTAGTTATGGTTCCACAGAATTTTCATATATTTATGCCAACTGGTTGATTTTCCATGGTGTGGTACACAGGAGTCAAGGTCAAGGATAGTCTTCAAGTGAAATGGGGTTAAAAGGTGAACGATAATTGGGCCAGAATGCAGAATCATAATTCAGTCCTTATTTTAAAATAATGGATGTTGTGATTATTTAATATAAAACTTTAATGTTATTATTTATAGCTGATTTTCCAGAGTATTGCATACAGGGAGTCAAGGCTAAGAGTAGCTTCGGGCAAAGCAGATTTAGAGCTAACAAACAAGGGCACATAATTAAACATAATTAAACCTTAAAGTCATACATTGTTTTTAAATAATGCTTTAAATATTATTTCTAAGCAAGCTGCAAAACTTAAGGCATTTAAATAGCAAAGAATTAGAATTGGAGCACTGGAGTCTCTTTCCTGTAAAGGTTGTGGAGCTGGAAAACAAAACTAGGCTGTGAAGGCACCACTAACAGAGGTAGGGTGCAATTACAGTGCGACAAGTTTACAATTTCCATTACAAATGTGACATAGAATTTTATAATAGAAAGACTGACATAAAATTGTAGTAAATATTTGACAACAGTAAGAAAGGATTTGTGGATAGGAAGTACATGCATGTTCAATATTTTTAATACATTATGTGGATAGTGATCAGGTTTCAATACTTAGCCCTATTATTAATTCAGGGTCACTTTTCCTGGGAAAATATCAAGTAATTCACATATTTTATTGCACAAATAAATGCCTATTTAATTATAAAGTGATTCATTTTGGTAGGAAAAATGTACAGAGACAGTATAAAATAAATGACACAATTTTAAAGGGTGTACAGAAACAGAGACCTGGGTGCGCACATATTCAAGTCTTTGAGTTGGCAGGACAAGTTGGGAAGGCTGTCTCCCATGCACACCCTCTAGCCCCATTTCCCTTGAAGGCCATATTTGATCTAGATTCCTGTGCAACATCATGGAAAATCGACTAGTTAGCATACACATACATAAATTCTGTTGAACCACAACTAACAGTACATAACATGATCTGACTGCATGTATTACAAACTAGCCCCGACTGTCCAGTCTTTGGTCCTCCATTTGCCATGACATTACTGCAGCTACTGATTTGCTCAACTGCTGCCTCTTTTCCACCTTTGTTACCCCCACCCCCAAT
Organism: Cetorhinus maximus; assembly: GCF_964194155.1. NCBI lineage: Eukaryota > Metazoa > Chordata > Chondrichthyes > Lamniformes > Cetorhinidae > Cetorhinus > Cetorhinus maximus. The sequence continues at coordinate 102,839,252 of NC_135881.1, forward strand.
AAAACCATTAAACCTTCTTTCCCTGGCCATGTTCCCTAGTGGGGTCCTCATCCCTGCTCCTCTAAGTTTAAGGGATGCAGGTCTGAAAGGATATGGCGGACAACTGGCTTAGCTATTCACCGCCAGATCTGGCTGGACCACATAAAGCACTACTGAGTTCTGTTCTCACCTGCTAAAATTTCCTACTATTCCAGCACCATCCTACAAACCAAAGATAACCCCTGCTTCTTTCGTCTAATGCAAACCATCTTCCAAATACCCTTTCTTCTGTTTCGTCCACCCACACCTCCAACAAAAAGAGCGAGGTGCTCCTGGGCTTCTTTGTCACTAAGATCAAGGCCATCTGATCAGCTGCCTTTGTCACTTCTCTCCCTTTCATGAGCCCACTGGGCCAAACTTCCTCTAAAGTTTCCCACACTCTAGCCCTGAAGTTTTTTCTCCAATTTCTTTCCTATCACCCCTCAGGCTCTCTCTGACCTCATATTGTCCTCGAGTCCTACCTCCTGCTCTCTTGACCCTAGTCCCATTAAGCTGCTAACTATCCAACTTCCCCTCCTGGTCCCCATGTTAGCTGATATTGTTAATGGTTCTCTCCCTTCAGACATTGTCCCTCTCTCCTTTAAATTTGCCATCATTATCCCTCTCTTCAAAAGACCAAACCTTGACCCCACCTTTCTTGCAAACTACTATCCCATCTCCAAATTCCCTTACCTCTCCAAAGTTCTTAAATGTGTTATTCCCTACCCACCCCACCAAATCCATTTATTTGACATGGTTGACTAAACTGTCCTCCTCCGATGTCTCTCCACTGTCATCCAGCTGGTTGGGACTCGTCCCAACTAATTCCATTCTTGTCTACTTAATCATAAGCAAAGAATCACTTGCAGAAGAGAAGGCTTCTCTTCCTGCTCCAACACCATTACATCTGGAGTTCGCAAGGATCTATCCTTGGCCCCCTCCTATTCCTCATCTATATCTTGTGCCTCAGCGATATCATCCAAAAGCATAGCATTAGTTTTTACATGTACACTGATGGCATCCAGCTCTAACTCGCTACTACCTCTCTCAACTCTTTTACTGTTGTGAAATTGTCAGTTTATCCAGCGTTTAATACTGGGCAAGGAGAAATTTCCTTCAATTAAATATCAGGAAGTCTGAAGCCATTGGCCTGGATTTTCTGGCCCAGTTGTGGCGGGACCCTCCGCAGCCCAGCCAAAAGTCCATTGACTTTTGGCAGGACTGGATGATCCCAGTGGCGGGTGAGACCAGAAAATCCCACCTATTGTTTTCAGTCCCTGCTCCAAACTCCATTCCCTAATACTGACTCCGTTCTCCCTTCCAACTGAGACTAAACCAATCTGTTTGCAACCTCGGTGTCACATTGGACTTGAAGATGAGCTTCCAACCACAAATTCACACCATCACTAAGATCGCCGATTTCCACCTCTGTAATAACACCAGACTTCATCCATCTCAGCTCATCTGCTGCTGAAATCCTCATTCATGCATTTTTACCTCTAGACTTTAGGGGGTAGAATGTGGGAGACCAGCCAGATGTACGTTAAAATAGTAAGCTTGAGGTCATCGAAAAACCCTGCTGCCTGTGTCCTAGCTCACACCAAGTCCCGCTCACCTATCACCTCTGCGCACACAGACCTACATTGTTGTCTATGAGCCAAGTCCTTGATTTTAAAATTCTCATTCTTGCTTTCAAAACGCTCCATGGCCTCACTCCTCTCTATATCTGAAATCTCCTCTAGCCCTATCACCTTTTGACATATCTGCACTCCTCTAATTCTGGTCTCTTGAGCATCCCCCATTATAATTGCTCCAGCAGTGGTGCCTTCAGCTACCAGGACCCTAAGCTCTGGAACGTCTCTGCCTCTCTATCATGCTTTCCTTTAAGGCACTGCTTAAAATCTTTCTCTTTGACCAAGCTTTTGTCGTCCGACCTAATATCTGCTTAAGCGATTTGGTGCCAGTTTGGTTTTATAATGTTCTCGTGATGTGCCTTGGGTTAAAGGCCCAATATAAGTTGTTGTTAAAAAGCTATATGGGACCCTTGATTTTATGAAAAGAAGCATAGAATACAATAGCAAAGAAGTCATGCCAAACCTTTATAAAACTCTTGTTAGCGCTCAGCAGTAGTATTGTATCCAATTCTGGCCACCACCCTTCAGGAAGAATGTGAAAGCCTTGGAGAGCGTGAAGAACAGATTTACTAGAATGGTATCATGAATTCCAGGCTTCAGTTATGTGGAGAAGCCAGAGAATATCTGATTGGTCTTTTCTGGGTGCAGAAGTTTATGGGGAGATTTGATAGCGGTGTTGTAAATATTGAAACGTTTGATAGAGAAGGAGAAGCTGCTTCCAGTGGCAGAAGGGTCGGTAACTAAAGGATACAGGTTTAAGACAGCTGGTAAAAGAATGAGAGGCAACATAAGGTATATGTAGGGAGAGAGTTGTTATGATCTGGAAGCCTTGAAGAGATCAGCGGAAGCAGATTCAACAGCAACTTCAATCAAAATTCAATCAAATTGGTCAGACATGACCTTCCCTTAACAAAACATTGCTGACTGTCCTTGATTAATCCCTGCCTCTCCAAGTGTAGATTAACTCTGTCCCTCAGAATTGCTTCCAGTAGTTTCCACAGCAATGAGGTGCTATCTCCTCCCTTGCCTCACTCAACAGCCTGGGATACATTTCATCCGGGCCTGGAGATTTATCTACTTTTAAGCCTGCCAGACCACTTAGAACCTCCTCCCTTTCTATGCTAATTTCTTCAATTATATCACAGTCCTTCTGCCTGATTTCCATACCCATGTTGTCCCTCTCACTTATGAACACCGACACAAAGTATTCATTTAGAACCCTACCTACGTCTTCCAGCTCCACACACAAATTACCACTGTGGTCCTTAATGGGCCCTACTCTTTCCCTAGTTATCCTCTTACTCTTAAATGTACTTGTACAATAACTATGGATTTTCCTTTATTTTACCTGCAATGTTTTATCATGCCCCCTTTTTGCTCTCCTAATTTCCTTTCTAAGTTCCCCTCTACACATTCTATACTCCTCTAGGGTTTCCGCTGTTCTGAGCCCTCGTCATCTGCCATAAGCCCCCCTTAATCTCTTTATCCTATCCTGTATATCCCTCGACATCCAGGGTTCCCTGGATTTGTTGGTCCCACCCTTTATCTTTACTGGAATATGTTGGCCCTGTGCTTTCCCTATTTCCTTCTTGAATGAGTCCCACTGCTCTGACGCCGATTTACTTAAAAGTAGCTGCTCCCAGTCCACTCTGGCCAAATCATATCTGATCTTATTAAAATCGGCCTTCCCCCAATTTAGAACTCTGATTTCTGGCCCATCCTTGTCCTTTTCCATAACAACCTTGAATCTAACGGAGTTATGATCACTATTTACAAAATGCTCCCCCACTGATATCTCGACCACTTGCCTGGCTTCATTCCCTAAAATTAAGTCCAGGACCGCCCCTTCTCTTGTAGGTCCTTCTACGTACTGGCTTAAAAAGCTCTCCTGGATGCATTTTAAGAATTCCGCTCACTCTAAATTTATCACACTATGACTAACCCAGTTAATGTTGGGGAAGTTGAAATCTCCCACTATTACTACCCTATTATTTTTACACTTCTCTGAAATTTGCCTACATACTTGCTCTTCTATTTCTCTTTGGCTGTTTGGGGGCCTATAGTACACTCCCAGCAATGTGATTGCTCCTTTTTTGTTTTGAAGTTCTACCCATATGGCTTCATTTGAGGAGCCTTTTAAGATGTCATCCCTCCTTGCTGCTGTAATTGATTCCTTGATCAATATTGCAATACTCCCTCCTATTTTACCTCCTTCCCTGTCTCGCCTGAAGACCCTGTATCCTGGAATATTGAGCTGCCAATCCTGCCCCTATCTCAACCATGTCTCTGTGACAGCAATGGCATCATACTTCCATGTGTTAATCTGTGCCCGCAGCTCATCTGCCTTATTCATCAGGCTCCTTGCATTAAAATAAATACCATCCAACCTTGCCAAACTCCCTTGTGCCTTAACTGGCCTATAATTTCGATCTCTTCCAGACTCACTTACTCTCTCTCCTAATTTTGGCTGTGCATCTTCCCCTGCTGAACCTCCTCTCAGGATTCCATCTCCCTGCCAAGGTTAGTTTAAACCCTCTCTGCAAGGATGTTGGTCCCATTCTAGTTCAGGTGCAACCCGTCCGCCTTGTACAGGTCCCACTGCCCCAGAAATCTAAAGTCCTCCCTCCTGCACCATCTCTCCAGCCACGCATTCATCTGGACTAACTTCCTATTTCTATACTCACTAGCGTGTGGCACAGGAAGTAATCCAGAGATTACTACCTTTGAGGTCCTGTTTTTTAACCTGCTTCCTAGCTCCCTAAATTCTGCTTGCAGGACCTCATCCCTCTTTCTACCTACGTCGTTGGTACCAATATGTACCACGATCTCTGTCTGTTTTCCATCCCCCTTTAGAATGTCCTGCAGCCATTCAGTGACATCCTTGACCCTGGCACCAGGGAGGAAACATACCATTCTGGAGTCACGTCTACTGCCGCAGAAACACCTGTCTGTTCCTGCACACATGGTCGGTTAGAGCGCAAGGAGCATCTAGGACTTCCCACATGTTGCAGGTGGTACATAACATGGGACTGAGATGCCCTGCCATGCCCCTAGTCGGAAAAAAATACCCCTTAAGTTAAATACAATGAAAAAATGTAAAATTATTTATGTACTTTAAATAAAAACTACAACTCTTACCTTTCCTTAGCTTAATCTATTTTAAACTGGAGAAAAACACTTACCCACTCCTCACCAATCAGCTCTCACCTTTGTGCTGGTGCCAGTTTTTGAAAGTTATACTCAACATGCTGAATCTCAACATGCTGAATAAACAGATTATTACAGAGTACTCAACTCCCCATCCAAAGAGCAGAGCAAGCACGAGATTAGATCTACTGCTCATGTAGAAGGTGTATACTGACAAAGACTGGTTGGGTCAGATGGTGTTGAAATGTGTGTTATTCCATATAGCACATGCATAATTATTTGGTGAATGAATTGCAATTGGGAAAATAAAAAAAATCAGTTCAATAATACATTCAGGTATAAGAATATTTTACTCACAGTATGAGCAGCAGCAGAAAGAGGTGTTCGTTGAACTGGAGTTCGTCGGTGACTGCGGTTATCCCAGAGAACAATTTGTCCAGAGTATGTACCACCAACTACTAAGTTCGGGTTGAATCGGGCAAAGCAGACTGACATTACAGGAGACTGTAACCAATATATTGAAAACAATTAGTTAGAATTGGGTTCATTTAACAGAACTATAATTACTCAGCATAATTATGCAATATTAATAAGTCCTAGCAGGATCATTGAGGAAAAGCTACACCGAAATTATTTTAAAATGCAAGAGTGAACTCTTTCAGCTCCAGGGTATCTTCTAGCCTTACGAGTTATTTATTTCCTCCTCTCTAATTATCTGTTCATCCCCATTTCATGATGTGTCTTCAGAAAAGGAAACACACTGAATTTTTTAATATCTGATAGCAATTATTCCACCTACTGGAACCAAGATGGTTTAGATACAAACATTATAACAGCAGATAACAGCATTTGCACTAAATTTTCCTCAATTAATTTACTAATTATCCAGATCAATGTTAAGACTCAATAGAACTGTAACTTATGTTTAATCTTAATGGCTAATTTTGCCACAATCATTAAAACTTCAAGAACTAAAACCCTTTCCAGCATCAAGGAAAAATTAAAACAAAAAGTCACAATTTCATGCATAGAGTTTAGACCAAATTATCTTGACGGTTACAATGATTTTAGCTTTCATGTTGCCTGCCTCAGTATTTTTTGTTTTCTTCTCCACTTAGATTTAGCTATGCTGGTACATCATTTGAATAACAGAATGTACAGCACAGAAACCAGACCATTCAGTCTAACTGATCTATGCTGGTGTTAGTGGTCACCAAAAACCAACCCCTGCTGCCCTTCATCCAATTCCATTGGCATAAACTTTCATTCCTTTCTCCTCCATATTTTATATAGCTTCCTCTTAAAAAGCATATATGCTATTTGCCTCATGTGGATAGTAAGTTCCATTTTCTAACCGCTCTCTAGGTAAAGAAATTCCTTCCTGAAGTCCCTATTGGATTGGTTAGGGACTATCTTACACTAATTCCAATCCTGCCTGCAAGTAGAAACATCTTTTCTATGTCTATCCTATCAAACACTTACATATTCTGAAAGACCTCAATGAGGTCACCCCTCAGCCTTTCCTTTTCTAGAGAAGAGCCTCAGCATGTTCAATCTAAGTATTACTTCTCAGTTCTGTTATCAATTTTGTTTAACTTTTTCGCATCTCAATGTTTTTGTATGCTTTTAATAACATACGTACCAAAGCTGGTCACAGTACTCCTCGTGTGATCTAACCAAGATTTGACGTCTTTCAATTCTATTGCTTGAGAAATGAGCCAGTGTTTAGTTTCCTTTTTTATTAATCTGCACTGGAAATTTTAGTGATTTGTTTATCTGCACCCCATTTCCCTTTGCTCCTCTACCCTATTTAGACTCTTATATTCCAAGGTATTGTGGTCTCATTATTCTTCCTATCAAAATGCACTACCTCAATTATCTATATTAAAATAAATTTGCCAATTCCATGCCCATTCTGAAAGTTTATTGATGTCTTGTATTTTGTCACAAGCTTCCTCATGATCAACTCTACCCCTCAATTTGGTATGATCCAAAAATTTTGAAATGGTACTCTGACTATCGACCCAAAATAGTTTATTTAAATGATGAAAAACACTGATTCTTGTGGTACACCACTTCTCATTTTTGCCAGTCTAACTAATTATCCATAATAGTTATATTTCTTTTAACACCACACCATTCAAAAATATATCACAACTTCCCAATGCTGCTGTCAAAAAATATGTAGACAACATGTCAGATTTTTATGTTTATGCATTGCAAGAAACAATTAAACCTTAAGATATTGAAAAATACACCCAGTTGTTTAATTTTTAAACCTGAGATCTCCCATATTGACTGTCACTCCAAATGGGATTCTTTGAAATCATGTATTGTAAAGGTGCCTGTCTCTCAAAATTGTCATCTTACATTGCCATAACTACATAGAAAAATATTAGTAAAGGCAAAAAAGACAATATTGTATCCTGGCTTTTCAAAACTAAGAGAAAGAAAGCCAGACACTTAATGATATGCCTCACCTGGAACCTGAAACTTACAAACATTTTCTAATCTGTGCAGTTTCCTCCCGAAACAACAATTACACTGCAACCTCAGACTCTGTTTAGTCATCACCAACTTTACTTTGTGGTTTTGAAGCGGCACAACTCCACTTTAGCAGAAGAATACATTCTACTTGGCACTGCTGCCCTGGTAAAATAGCTCAACAACTATAATATATATCTGCCTACTGCAGATGCATCTGTCCATGACAGTATTGGTAGGAGTGACCAACCCACAGGCCCTGTGGAGACGAAGTCCCGTCTTCACATTGAGGATACCCTCTATCATGTTGTATGGCACTAAAGCTGTACTAAATGGGATAGATTTCAAACAGACCTAGCAACTCAAGGCTGGGCATCCATGAGGCACTGTGGGCCATCAGCAGCAGCAGAACTGTACTCAACCATAATCTGTAACCTCATGGCCTGGCATATAACCCACTCTACCATTACCACCAAGACAAGGAATCAACCCTGGTTCAATGAAGAGTGCAGGAGGGCATGCCAGATGCAACACCAAAATGAGGTGTCAATCTCGTGAAGCTACAACATAGGACTACTTGCGTGCTAAACAGCCGAAGCAGCAAATGGTAGGCAGAGCTAAGCGATTCCACAGCCAACGGATCAGATCTAAGCTTTGCAGGCCTGCCACATCCAGTCATGAATAGTGGTGGACAATTAAACAACTCACTGGAGGAAGAGGCTCCACAAATGTCCTCATCCTCAAGGATGGAGGAGCCCAGCACAACAATGCCAAAGATAAGGCTGAAGCATTCACAACAATCTTCAGCCAGAAGTGTCGAGTGGATGCTCCATCTCGGCCTGCTCCAGAAGTCCCCAGCATCACAGATGCCAGTCTTCAGCCAATTTGACACACTTCACGTGATATTAAGGAACGACTGAAGGCAATGGATACTGTAAAGGCTATGGGCCTTGACAATATTCTGGCAATAGTACTGAAGACTCGTGCTCCAGAAATTGCCATGCCCCGAGCCAAGCTGTTCCAGTGCAGCTACAACACTGGTATATACCCGGCAATGTGGAAAATTGCCCAGGTATGTCCTGTACACAAAAGACAGGGCAAATCCAACCCAGCCAATTACTGCCCCATCAGTCTACTCTCGATCATCAATAAAGTGATGGAAGGGATCATCAACAGTGCTATCAAGCGGCACTTGCTTAGCAACAACCTGCTCACTGATGCCCAGTTTGGGTTCCACCAGGATCAGTCAGCTTCTGACCTCATTACAGACTTGGTTCAAACATGGACAAAAGAGCTGAACTCCAGAGGTGAAGTGAGAGTGACTGCCCTTAACATCTAGGCAGCATTTGACCTATTGTGGCATGAAGAAACCCTAGCAAAATTGGAGTCAATGGGAATCAGGGGGAAAAATCTCCACTGGTTGGAGTCATAGCTAACACTAGGAAGATGAAACAAAAACAAAAATAGCTGGAAAAACTCAGGTCTGACAGCATCTGTGGAGAGGAAGACAGAGTTAAATCCGTATGACTCTTCATCAGAACTAGGAACCAGGAATTAAGAAGGTGGTTGTGGTTGTTGGAGGTCAATCATTTCAGTTCCAGGACATCACTGCATGAGTTCTTCAGGGTAGTGTCCTAGGCCCAAACATCTTCAGCTGCTTCATCAATGACCTTCCTTTCATCATAAGGTCAGAAGTGGGGATGTTCACACAATGGTCAGGACCATTCGCAGCTCCTCAGATACTGAAGCAGTCCATGTCCAAATGCAGCAAGACCTGGACAATATCCAGGCTTGGGCTGACAAGTAGCAAGTGACATTCGCCCCACACAAGTGCCAGGCAATGCCCATCTCCAACAAGAGAGAATCTAACCATCACCCCTTGACATTCAATGGCATTACCTTCACTGAATCCCCCACAATCAACATCCTAGGGGTTACAATTGACCAGAAACTGAACTGGACTAGCCACCATAAATATTGTGGCTGCAAGAGCAGGTCAGAGGCTAGGAATCCTGCGACAAGTAACTCACCTCCTGACTCCCCAAAGCCTGTCCACCATCTATAAGGAACAAGTTGGGAATGTGATGGAATACACTCCACCTGCCTGAATGAGTGCAGCTCGAACAACACTCAAGAAGCTTGACACCATCCGGGACAAAGCAGCCTGCTTGATTGACATCCCTTCAACAAATAATTCACTCCCTCCACCACTGACGAACAGTGACAGCAGTGTGTACCATCTACAAGATGCGTTGCCAAAACTCACCAAGGTTCCTTAGACAGCACCTTCCAAACCCATGACCTCTACCATCTAGAAGGACAAGGGCAGCAAACACATGGGAATACCACCACCTGGAAGCTCCGCTCCAAGCCACTCACCATCCTGACTTGGAAATATATTGCTGTTCCTTCATTGTGGCTGGGTCAAGATCCTGGAACTCCCTCCCTAACAACACTGTGGGTGTACATACACCATATGGACTACAATGATTTGTTATGATGTGGCAGGTGATGTGTGCCAGGTGACCAAGCCCACAAGGGAAACTTGGCCACGCTATTACAACAGTTCTGCAATTTGTATTTATTATGAGAAGGCTTATGCACTAAATTCAGGAGAATTGAGTCCACTCACGCATTTAGATATTTTGAAATTAAATAAAAAATGTGACAAGAAGAAAAAATACAATAAACACACACAAGATTATAGTTACACGGTTATTAGTCTTAACAGTTCCCAAAATTCTTAATTAAACAGGCTCCCATCTACACACCCTTTATGGCAACAGTCCAAAATAGATTTTAAATTTAAATAAGCCATGTTACCACAGCACCCACTCAACAGTGCAATTCTAAAGGCTTTTAACACAATTTTAGTTAATGGACACAGCAGACCTCTGCAAAAATGGCTAGAGGCTTTTCCAAGTCTGTCACGCAGTGTATCTTTTAAGGTTTTACACGGCCACACCCCACAAAACCTTCCAACCTTCTTTACATATGTTTCTCCCTCTTCAATGTGTAAAATCCCATTGTGCTAAATGTCTTTGGAAATTTAATTTTCTCATTATATAAAAATCTTTCATGTTGCCAATATGGCCTCTTTCCTTTTGGGAAAAATATACACAAGACAGAATTTTGCCCTTGTCGAATAGGCTCGGGTGGTGGTGGCCAGGAAGCTGACCACCGTCCGCGATCGGGGCCGGGCTGTGATTTCACGCTGGCAGACCAATTAAGGCCCACCCAGTGTGAAACGCGAGCGACAGCGCTCAGTGATGTCTGTGCAGGTGGGGGAGGGGGACAAATGCAAACTTTGCGCACGCGCGCGAGTGCACGCTTGAAAATCTCCCTGAGGCACCGAGCTCAAAAAAAATTAGAAATGAAGATTTTTAAACAGTATTAAAACATGTCCCCTCGTTTGACTTTGTCACATGAGTAGGGACATGTTATAAATGAAATTTTAAAAAATTAATTTTATTTGATGTTGAAAACCTCATCCCGCCCATGAATGAGGTTTCCAAAAAAATGCAAAGGCCACTTGGCCTTTTCGCCTGCCCGCCAAACATAAGGTTGGACGGGGAGCAAAAAACGTAAGTTAATTAATATTTAAATGGCCTTAATAAACCTTCTAATTGTCGGTGGGCGCACTGCAGATTCCCGCGTGCACCCGCCGACTGAACTATCACACAACTGCACGTTGACGTCGGGACACTCGCCCAACATCGTTTCACACTCGAGCGGGTCAGGCGCACACCTGCCCGCTGAGGTGAAAATTCTATCCATAATAAATTTGCCCTATCTATCTTGTTAATTGTAAACATCCTACCATCCCTTTGAAAATCAAACAACTCCTTCACTTATCTAATAATGCAAATTTCATTAACATCCTATATGCTAAGCCCTCACCCATTAGCATTACAAATACCCTTCTTACACCTAACCCTTTTGATAATTTCAACTTTGCAGTCTACCTGACTCAAACTCAATTAAATCAGTCACACAGACAGAACCATCCACACTCACACCCATAAGCCTACAATAAAATTATGAAAAATATTAGTTTTGTGACACTTCCATCCTTATGGAAAAATGAACCGTCATAATCTTAAAAGATGGCTTCATTTTCTCAATCCATCTTACATTACTATTACCAGGTGCATGCATTAACATAAATATATATATGAATACTTTGTATCAACAGGGGTCATTTCAGTCCAGTGTCCAGGTTTTAAATGCTCAAGTTCCTTTGAACTTTAGACTCTCAACAATGCATCTGCAATTAGATTTTCTCGTCCAGCCACATGTATAGACTGTAAATTAAATGGCTGCATAATAAACTCCATCTGAATAGTCTTGCACTTCGGTTGCAAAATTTGTCCAAAAAGTTTAAAGGATTGTGGTCTGTATAGACAATTGTTTCTGATGTATTGCTTGCAACATAAACCTCGAAATGCTGCAACACTAACACCAGGCCCAGAGTCTCCTTTTTGATGGCTGAATATCTTCTTTGATGTACATTCAGCTTTCATGAAAAATATCCTATCGGTTTCTCAATTCCAGTTTCATCTTCTTGTAACAGTACAGCCCCAATACCTAGTTCACTTGCATCAACTGATAACTTAAACTGCTTGGAATAATTAGGTACTGTCAAAACTGGTGTCAGAGTCAATATAGTTTTAAAACTGCCAAATGCATTCCGACACTCCTGTGCCCATTGAAACTTCTTGTTCTTTTTTTAATAGTTCAGTCAATGGAGCAACCACACTGCTAAAATTTGGCACAAACATCCGGTAAAACCCACTCATGCCCAGAAATTTCATAACTTCTCGTTTTGGTGTAGGCACTGGGAAACTCACTATGGCTTTTACTTTCACATCTCCCGGAGCCACCTTACCATGTCCGGTGGTATGGTCTAGATACGTAACTTGCACCTTTGCAAATTCACTCTTAGCCAAGTTCACCACCAAATTAGCTTCTTGCAGTCAATCAAACTGTTCTTTTCAGATGTTGTAAATGCTCCTCCCGCGTTTAACTGAAAACTATCGAGTCGCCAATATAAACAGCACAATCATTTAGCCCTGCAATTATTTTGTTCGTCAGTCTTTGAAATGTTGCTGGTGCATTCTTCATACCCAATGTCATGGCTTTAAACTGATATGGTACATCTGGCTTCACAAAAGCCGATATCTCTTTTGCTCTCTCCGAAACGTTACTTGCCAACATCCTCTCAGCAAATCAATCATTGTAATAAACTTTGATTGCCACTTTCTCAATGCAATCTTCAAACTGTGGAATAGGATATGAATCCGCTTTATTCACTGTGTTTACTTTTCAAAGATCCACATTCAGTCTTTGTGTTCCACCCGGTTTCGGTACCATCACAGTAGGTGAACTCCAGTTACTGCAACTGGACGCTATGATGTCATTCTGAAGCATGAATTTGATTTCTTTCTGTACTTGGGCTAATTTCACTGGATTTGATCAAAAAGGATGTTGCCTTATGGAAACTGAATCACTCACATCTACATCATGTGTAGCTAAATTTGTCCTCCCCAGCTTATTCCCACAAATAGATTTGTGTGACTGAAATTGCTTCTCCAACTCACTTTGATACTTGTCTGGAAGGTAACTCAATATTACATTTAAATTAATAAGTACCCCCTCATTGTCCAATTTGATTAGAGGAAAATCAATTTCAGAATATTTCATTTCTACCCCTTTCTCCTCATCTACACCACTAATACCTCCTTTTGGTCATCTTCCCTGTCAAAGTACTTTTTAAGCATATTTACATGACACACCCTCTGCTTCATTCTTCTACTTGGAGTCTTTATTAAATAAATTTACTTCACTCAGTTTCTTCTCAATCCTGTAAGCCCACTAAACCTTGCCTTTAATGATTCACCCAACACTTTTTCTCCAGCAACAAAATTACGAGCTCTCTTAACTGCCTTGGCCTTCATCATTTGCTGTGATATCTTTAAATGTTCCTTAGCTAACATATATGTTCTGTTCAATCTTTCTCTGAAGTTCGTCACATAATCCAGGAGAGCAGTTTCCGAATTTTGATCCACTAACTTTTCTTGAATCAACTTCAGTGGTCCCCCTGCCTCATGACCATAGAGTAATCCAAAAGGACTAAATCCTGTTGACTCAAGAGGACCATCCCTAATAGCAATCAACAAGAGCGGAATTCCCTAATCCCAATCCTGTGGATAGTCTTGGCTATAAACCCTCATTATGGTTTTTAAATTTTGATGCCATCTCTCTAAAGCACCTTGTGATTCAGGATGATAAGCTGATTGCTTAAACTGCTTTACCCCCAGGCTGCTCATTATTTCCTTAAACAGCTGTTACATGAAATTTGAACCTTGATCTGACTACATTTCTTTCAGTAGCCCATACGTTGTAAAAAATTTAGTCAACTCTTCCACAATTCCATAAATATTCCATAAAGGCATCACTTCTGGGAACTTGTAGACACATCCATAATTGTGAACAAATACTGATTTCCACTTTTAGTCTTAGGAAGGGGCCATACACAATCAATCAGGACCCTGTTAACAGGTTCCTCAAATGCTTGAATTGGAATTAAAGGTGCCAGTATAATTGCTGCTTAAGGTTTTCCTGTCACCTGACGTGTGCGACATGATCTACAGAATTTGACTACATCTTTATGCAATCCAAACCAACAGCAAAGTTTTGTATTTTCACCTATGACTTCCTAATTCCTAAATGTCCAGCTACTGAAATTTCATGAGCTACTCTCACTATCTCACTTCTGTATCCAGATGATATAACAATTTTATGCACTACCATCCATTTCTCATCTGCTGAAACATGAGGCAGTCTCCACTTCCTTATGAACACATGACCTTTAAGGTAATAACATTTTGGAATACATTCTGCCTCTGCTGCCGAACAAGCTGCCTGATAACACTTGTTAATTTGTGAATCCTTCTGATGTAACTCTAGCAATTTAACTGAACTAAACACTTCCACTTCATTCTCTTCACCCTTCTCTTCCTATACAATCTTTTCAAAAACAGATCCAGCTAACTGAACATCAGCATCTTTTCCCTGCCTTTTAAATTCTTCCTCTTCTTGTTTTAGCCTGAGAGTTTGTGATCTTGTTACTACACAATCTGGAAACAATACAGAATCTTTCTGCAACAATTCTGTTGAATGCATCTCCACAAGCAGCTCAACTATAGTAGGCATTACCAACATCTGTGACCCAGCTATATCATTACCAAAAATAAACTGAATCCCTGCAATGGGCAATTTTTCCACCACTGCAACAATCACCTCACCTGTTTTCACTTTTTAAATTTAACTTCCACATTTCCATGAATCTCATTTATTACTGCTTTTCCTTGCAATACTCCTTCAGAACAACAAATACCACTATCCCACAACATTAAGGATTAACTAGCCTGTGTCTCTTAAAACTTTAATATCTTTGCCTGCTCCACCCTATACATATGGAAAGACTTTCCCTTCACACACAAAATCTAACATTTCTGCAACTTGCCCTTCAGTACTCACTTGGGTAAATTATGAACACATTCCCACTTCTTTACTTATCACAGATGCTTCCTGCTTCACCTGTACACAAACCACTGGTTTTTCCCGTGCCTGGATCTCAGAACCCATTGTTCTTCTATTTCCAGAACGTTTCTGCATTCCAATTACTACAATGGGTTTCCCTTGTAGCCTACAACACATTGACTTTGCGTGCCCAATCTTATTACAATGGAAACACTTCAGTTTTCGAGTATCACTTCTATCCTCAGCACCTTCCTTTTTGGTCTGAAGAGAAACTTCCTGAAGATTTCCAATCTCCTTCTCTTCCCTGACTAACTACCTTCCTTTCACCTTCCCATTTCCCACCTTTCTCAGATTTAAAAGGGTGATGAAAAAAAAGGTTTTGATCTATGAACTAGCTCATTATCATCTGCTATATCTGCTGCTTGCCAAGCTGTTTTAACCCTCTGTTCCTCCACATGAGTTCTCACTACCGAATGAAGTGAATCTTTAAATTCTTTCAAAAGAATTACTTCTCCATGAACTGCATATGTCATGTCTATCTTTAAATGCCCGTATCCATCAGTCAAAATTACTTTGTTTTACTCTCGCAAACTCAATATAAGTTTAAACAGGCTGTTTCCTTATATTCCTAAATTTCTGCCTGTATACCTCAGGAACTAACTCATATGCATTCAAATTGCCTTTTTTACTGCCTCACAATCCACCAACATCTCTTCTGACAGTGATGCATATACCTCATGAGCTTTACCTGCCAACCTAGACTGCTAAAGCAATGTCCAGGTTTCTTGTAGCCATTTCATCTGCTTAGCTATCTTCTCAAATGAAATAAACACCACTTCTACATCCTTTTCCTCAAACTTTGGAAGAACCTGCACATACTTAAACATCTCCCCACTGGGTTTTAGATTGGAAGTGGTCATTTCATCCTCAGAACCTCCCTCAGCCTCTGAGATCTCTTTTTTAACTTCCAGCTTTTTAAGCTGATATTCCCTTTTTCTTTCCTTCTCCCTTGCCACTATTGCTAATTTCTCCCTCTGAGTATAAGTTTTCTCATTTCCATTTCTCTTTGAAATGCTCTTTTTCCTTTTCTTCGAATTCAAGTTTTTTCATTTGCAACTGAAGTCTTACGACCTCCAGCTGTGGTCCACTAGTTTCAGGTATCCCTTCCAATTTCAAATGCTGTGCCATCACTTCAGTTATGTCTGCTTTCTTTGCCCCCAAGTTACCCTCAACTGTAACTTATCCGCCAATTCTACTGACTTACTCTTGGATGCTTTTTGTAAACCAGAGTTATAACTTCTACTCCCAGAAAATTGTTACCAATGGATAAAGCCATATTTCCAGCCTCACCACTTGAAAATCCCTCACAACAGCTCCTGGGTTCACTGTGCTTCTCGTACTCATGGCCTTAAGATTCGCCAACTCCAATCCAATTGCCCATCCCTAATTGCCCTTGTTCAGAGGGTATTTTAAGAGTCAACCACATTGCTGTGGGTCTGGAGTCAAATGTGCGCCAGACCAGGTAAGGGCGGGAGATTTCCTCCCCTGGAGGACATTAGTGAATGAGATGGGTTTTTACAACAATCAACAATGGTTTCATGGTCATCGTCAGACTTTTAATTCCAGATTTTTATTGAATTCAAATTGGTGGGATTCAAACCCAGGTCCCCAGAGCCTCTGGGTCTCTGGAATACCAGTCCAGTGACAAAAGCACTATACCACTGCCTCCCTGAAATCCATTTGTGCACTGAATTCAGAGGTAGTGAGTCCACTAACAACTTCAGAGATTTAAAAAATTATATTAAAAGATTCATTAACAAAAGAAAAGAATTCAAACACAGACATAAGATTACAGATATTTGATATTATAACATATCCCCAAATTCTTAATTAACATGACTCCCAATTCGACACCACCTTTAAGGCAACAGTCCAAATTAGGTTTTAAATTTAAATAACAACCCAGCAAGGTTACCACTGCACCCACTCAACAGTGGAATTCCAAAGGCTTTTAACACAACTTTAGTTACTGGACACAGCAGACATCCGCAAAAGTGGCTAGAGGTTTTTCCAAATCTGTCACACGGTGTACCATTCAAGATTTTACACAGCCACACCCTGCATAACCTTCCATCCTTCTTAATATGTTTCCCTCTCTTTAACGTGTAAAATCCCATTGTTCTACATCACTTTGGAAATTTACTTTCCCCATAATATAAAAACCTTTCATGTTGTCAATATGGTCTCTTTCCTCTTGGGAAAAATATACATAACAACCTTGCCCTATTTATCTTGTTAGTTGTAAACATCCTACCATCCCTTTGAAAATCAAACAATCCCTTGACTTAACTAATAATGCAAATTTCATTCACACCCTATATGCTAAGCTCTCGCCCATTAGCATTACAAATACCCTTCTTACACCTAACACTTCTGATAATTTCAACCTTGCAGTCTGTCTGACTCTAATTCAATTAAATCAGTCACTGACAGCCATCTGCACCCACACCCATAAGTCTACAATAATATGAAAAATGTTTGCGCCAGGTTCAAGAAGGCAGCTCACCACCACCTTCTCAAGGGCAAATAGGGATGTTGAGGGATTGCTACACAGACCCTTCCAGAAAATAATTTTGCACCTTCAGGCCTCACAATTGCCTTCAAAAATGTCCAACTCACCATTGCAACAATTGCATTTGATCCCCTAAAATGCAAATGATAGAATATTGGGTATATGTACAGCTTAAGTCATGACATGTTCATGTCCCACTTCCACTGTTGTAATTTCTTTTCATATGCCATACTTGAAGTTAGTGGGTTTAGACATCAAAGAAAAACAATTTGATTCCAAAATATTTATTTTTCCAGAAATTTTATTACAAAAAATAACTTATTTTGTTGTCTTGAAGCAGTGGCTTAGGTTACTGGACTTTATTCAGGGTGTTTTTTTCATTGCACTGGGGGGAGTGGATGGCATAGTGGTATTGTCGCGGAACTAGTAATCCAGAGACTCAGGGTAATGCTCTGGGGACCTGGGTTCGAATCCGACCACGGCAGATGGTGAAATTTGAATTCAATAATAATCTTGAACTAAAAGTCCAATGATGATTGTTGTTGTTAAAAACCCACCTGGTACACCAATGTCCTTTAGGGAAGGAAATCTGGCCCACATGTGACTCCAGGCCCACAGCAATGTGGTTGACTCTTAAATGGCCTAGCAAGCCACTCAGTTGTATCAAACTGCGGCAAAGTCACAAAAAAAGGAATGAAACCTGGCGGATCGACCTAGGCACCGGAAATGACAACAGCAAACTCAGCCCTGTTGACCCTGCAAAGTCCTCCTTATTAACATCTGGGGACTAGTGCCAAAATTGGGAGAGCTGCCTCAGACTAGTCAAGCAACAGCCTGACATAGTCATCCTCACAGAATCATATCTTACAGATAATGTCCCAGACACCACCATCACCATCCCTGGGTATGTCCCGTCCCACCGGCAGGACAGCCGAGGTGGTGGCACAGTGGTATACAGTTGGGAGGGAGTTGCTTTGGGAGTCCTCAACATCGACTCCAGACACCATGAAATCTCATGGCATCAGGTCAAACATGTGCAAGGAATCTGCCCTCCCTCAGCTGATGAATTAGTGCTCCTCCATGTTGATCATCACTTGGAGGAAGTACTGAGGGTGGCAAAGCTGCAGAATGTAATCTGGGTGGGGGACTTCAAAGTCCATCATCAAGAGTAGCTCAGTAGCACTATGGCTACCTGAGTGGCTGAGTCCTAAAGGACATAGCTGCTAGATTGGGCCTGTGGCAGGTGGTGAGGGAACCAAGAGGGAAAAACATACTTGACCTCATCCTCACCAACTTACCTGCCGCAGTTGCATCTGTATTGGTAGGAGTGGAGACAAAGTCCCGCATTGAGGATACCCTCCATCGTGTTGTGTAGCATGACCACTGTCCTAAATAGGATAGATTTCAAACAGATCTAGCAACTCAAGGCATAAGCAAAGCGCTGTGGGCCATCAGCAACAGAAATGTACTCGAACACAATCTGTAACCTCATGACCCAGCATATCCTTCACTCTACCATTACCATCAAACCAGGGGATCAGCCCTGGCTCAATGAAGAGTGCAGGAGGGCTTGCCAGGAGCAGCATCAGGCACACCTAAAAATGAGGTGTCAACCTGGTGAAACTATAACACAGTACTGCTTGCATGCCAAACAGCATAAGCAGCAAGTGATGGACAGAGCTAAGCGTTCCCATAACCAACAGATCAGGTCTAAGCTCTGCCACATCCAGTCGTGAATGGTGGTGGACAATTAAACAACTCACTGGAGGAGGAGGCTCCACAAATATCCGCATCCTCAATGCTGGATTCGACCAGCACAGCAGTGCAAGAGTGGATGATCCATCTCAGCCTCCTCCGAAGGTCCCCAGCAACACTGATGCCATTCTTCAGCCAATTCGATTCACTCCACGTGATATCACGAAACAGCTGAAGGCACTGGATACTGCAAAGGCTAAGGGCCCTGACAATATTATGGCAATAGTGCTGAAGACTTGTGCTCCAGAGCTTGCCACGCCCCTAACCAAGCTGTTCCAGTACAGCTACAACACTGGCATATATCCAGCTATGAGGAAAATTGCCCAGGTATGCCCTGTACACAAAAAAGCAGGATAAATCCAACCCAAGCAATTGCCACCCCATCAGTCTTCTCTCAACCATCAGTAAAGTGATGGAAGGGGTCATCAACAGTGGTATCACGCAGCACTTGCTTAGTAATACCCTGTTCACTGATGCCCAGTTTGAGTTCCACCAGGGCCACTCACTCCTGACCTCATTACAGCATTGGTTCAAACATGGAAAAAAGAGCTGAACTCCTGGGGTGAAGTGAGTGACTGTCCTTGACATCAAGGCCGCATTTGGCCGAGTGTGGCATCAAGGAGCCCTAGCAAAATGGAGTCAATGGGAATCATGGGAAAAACTCTCCACTGGTTGGAGTCATACCTAGCACGAAGGAAGATGGGTGTGGTTGTTGGAGAAGGTCAATCATCTCAGTTCCAGGGCATCACTGCAGGAGTTCCTCAGGGTAGTATCCTTGGCCCTACCACCTTCAGCTGCTTCATCAATGACCTTCCTTCCATCATAAGGACAGAAGTGGGGATGTTTGTTGATGATTGCACTCGGCACAGCACCATTCGTGACTCCTCAGTTACTGAAACAGTCCATTTCCGAATGCAGCAAGACCTGGACAATATCCAAGCTTGTGCTGACACGTGGCAAGTAACATTCACAGCACACAAGTGCCAGGCAATGTCCATCTCCAACAAGAGAGAATCTAACCATAGCCCCTTGATGTTCAATGGCATTACCATCACTGAATCCCCCACAATCAACATCCTGGGGGTTACAATTGACCAGAAACTGAACTGAACTAGCCATATAAATACTGTGGCTACAAGAGCAGGTCAGAGACTAGGAATCCTGCAACCTCCGTACTCCCCAAAGTCTGTCCACCATTTACAAGGTGCAAGTCAGGAGCGTGATGGAATACTCACTTGCCTGGATGAGTGCAGCCCCCACAACACTCAAGAAGCTTGACACCATCCAGAACAAAGCAGCCTGCTTAACTGGCAGCATGTTTACAGTCATTCATTCCCTCCACCACCGTTGCACAATAGCAGCAGTGTGTACCATCTACAAGATGCACTGCAGGAATTCACCAGGGCTTCTTCGACAGCACCTTCCAAATCCACGACCACTATCATCTAGATGGACAAGGGCAGCAGATACATGGGAACACCATCATCTGGAAGTTTCCCTCCAAGTCACTCACCATCCTGACTTGGAAATATATTGCCGTTCCTTCACTGTCATTGGAACAAAATCTTGGAACTCCCTTTCTAACAGCACTGTGGGTGTACCTTCGCCACATGGACTGCAGCAGTTCAAGGAGGCAGCTCACCACCACCTTCTCAAGGGCATCGAGGGATGGACAATAAATGCTGGCCCAGCTAGCGAAGCCCACATCCCGTGAATGTATAAAAAAAAACTTGGGTTTGAGTCGCCAGCTTTTTCTTGGAAAAGCTGCCAAACAGCTTCACAAGTTTTTTAAGTTTGCATTTATGCTTACTATGCTCATCACTTATATTCAAGGAAGGTTAAATCACTTACAGTATGTAGCAAATTTGCTTTCAAATTTACCTTAGAAAAAGCTGAACAAATTATTCCCCTGTTTGAGGTTTTGTTATAAAAACACATTCTAGTGAGTTTAATATTCCAATCAAGGCTTTTCTGGAAATGGGGAGGATTCATCCTTAGTAACTTTCTATTGATAGAACAAATTGGAAGAAAAGAGGAACTTACATTAGCACATGCAACACACATTTTCATAGATGATAAATCCTTCAAGGAACTTGGACCACACCAGGATAAAATAACAGGGGGCAGCAGATTAGCCACAAACCATCTGCTTCCTGTCTATTACTAAGTTTAAAAAAAAAATTGGAGACCTAACAAATCTCCCTGATGTGGTCTCAAGGGCTGCTTTGTGCACAAAATCCCACAACACTGACAAAATAGTCTTTCTATTGCATCCAGTTAATCTACTGGGGGTCTCAGCTCCTTCAAGACACGGAGAACTATTTCATATTTATTCGAAGTTGGTATTACCCACATATACGAAGAAAGACCACCAACATGCTCTAACAAATGAGCTTTCATGGTAATTAAATTAAAAATTTCAGAAAAGACCTCATACAGCAAGAATCAAGACTGTATAATACCAAAGTTATATACTTCGCGTCATAAAATGTCATTTATTAGCTTGATACAATGCTTCACCATCTTGAACAATGGCAGAGCCCAGCACACTAGAGCAAAAGGCAAGGCCAAAATTGAGTGGATGGTCTATTTTGGCTTCATCTCAAAGTCTCCATCATTACAGATGCGAGTCTTCATCCAATACAACTCACCCTATGTGATAGGAATAAACTTCTGAGTGCACGACTTACAGAAAAGGCTATGGACTCCAAAAACATGCTGGTTGTAGTGTCCCAGAACTGGCCGCAGCTCCGGCCAAGATGTTCCATTAGAGCGTAATCTACCTGACAATGTGGAAAATTGCCCAGGTGTGTTCTGAGCACAAAAAGCAGGGCAAATTCGATCTAGTCGATTACCAGTCCATTGTACTCCAAATGATCATAAGACCATAAGACATAGGAGCAGAAATTAGGCCATTCGGCCCATCGATTCTGCTCCGCCATTCAATCATGGCTGATAAGTTTCTCAACCCCATTCTCCCGCCTTCTCCCTGTAACCTTTGATCCCCTCACCAATCAAGAACCTATCTATCTCGGTCTTAAATACACTCAATGACCCTGGCCTCCACAGCCTTCTGTGGCAATGAATTCCATAGATTCACCACTCTCTGGCTCAAGAAGTTTCTCCTCATCTCTGCTCTAAAAGGTCTTTCCTTTACTCTGAGGCTATGCCCTCGGGTCCTAGTCTCTCCTACTAATGGAAACATCTTCCCCATGTCTACTCTATCCAGGCCTTTCAGTATTCTGTAAGTTTCAATCAGATCCCCCCTCATCCTTCTAAACTCCATCGAATATAGACCCAGAGTCCTCAAACATTCCTCATATGTTAAGCCTTTCATTCCTGGGATCGTTCTCGTGAACCTCCTCTGGATCCTCTCCAGGGCCAGCACATCCTTCCTGAGATACGGGGCCCAAAATTGCTCACAATATTCTAAACGTAGTCTGACCAGAAAAAGTCTCAGCAGCACATCCCTGCTTTTATATTCTAGTCCTCTCGAAATAAATGCCAACGTTGCATTTGCCTTCCTAACTACAGACTCAACCTGCAAGTTAACCTTAAGAGAATACTGGACTAGGACTCCCAAGTCCCTTTGCACTCCAGATTTCTGAATTCTCTCCCCATTTAGAAAATAGTCTATGCCTCTATTCTTCCTACCAAAGTGCATGACCTCACACTTGCCCACGTTGTATTCCATCTGCCACTTTTTTGCCCATTCTCCTAACCTGTCCAAATCCTTCTGCAGCCTCCCCGCCTCCTCAATACCATCTGTCCCTCCACCTATCTTTGTATCATTCTGCAAACTTAGCCAGAATGCCCTCAGTTGCTTCATCTAGATCATTAATGTATAAAGTGAAAAGTTGTGGTCCCAACACTGACCCCTGCGGAACTCCACTAGTCACTGGCCGCCATCCTGAGAAGGACCCCCTTATCCCCACTCTCTGCCTCCTGCCAGACAGCCAATCTTCTATCCATGCTAGTACCTTGTCTCTAACACCATGGGCTCTTATCTTACTGAGCAGCCTCCTGTGCAGAACCTTGTCAAAGGCCTTCTGGACGTCCAAGTAGATAACATCCATTGGCTCTCCTTCGTCTAACCTACTCATTACCTCCTCAAAAAATTCTAACAGATTTGTCAGGCATGACCTCCCCTTGATGAAACCATGCTGACTTTGCCCGATTTTACCATGCACTTCCAAGTATTCTGAAATCTCATCCTTAATAATGGACTCTAAAATCTTACCAACGACCGAGGTCAGGCTAATCAGCCTGTAATTTCCCGTCTTTTGCCTCACTCCCTTCTTAAATCAGCAGTTATGGAAGGTGTCATTGTCAGTGCTATCAAGCAAAACTTACTCATCAATTACCTGCTCACTGGCGCTCAGTTTGGGTTCCACCAGGGCCAGTTTTAGACCTCATCATACCCTTGGTCCAAAATTGACAAAGAACTGAATTCTGAAGGTGAAGTGAGAGTGACCACCATTCACATCACAGTAGCATTTGACCAACTCTGGCAACAAGGAGCTCTTGTAAAACTGAAGTGAATGGAAATCGGAGGAAAAAACTCTCCATTGGCTAGAGTCATAATTAGCACAAAAGGATGATGGCTGTGTACATTAGAGGCCAATCAGCTCAACCCCAGGACACCACTGCTGGAGTTCCTCAGAACAGTGTCCTAGATCAGAAATGGAATTGTTTGCTGCTGACTGCACAATGTTCTTTTTTCTTCGCACCTCCTCATTCAATCAATTTGTCACAGCCTGCATGCAGCAAGAACAAAATTCAGGTTTGGGCTGATAACATTCATGTCTGTGCCAGGCAATGAGCACCTCCAACAAGGGAGTCTAACCTCCTATACTGTTGATTAGGTGGCAACAAATCAGAATGGTTACAGCACAGGTGGTCATCATTTGTCCTGTCAAGTCTGTGCGGGTTCTCTACAAGAACAATTTAGATAGTGCTATTCCCCTGCGCTTTTCCCATAGCTCTTCAAATTTTCTCTCTTTGGGTGCTTATCTAATTCCCTTCTAAAAGCCATGATTGAATGTGCCTCCCCCAGACACTCAGTCCTAACCACTTGCTCGATAAAAATAATTTTCCTCATGTCGGCATTAGTTCTTTTTCCAATCACCTTAAATCTGGGTACTGCAGTCAGCTTAATTGGGGCTTGGAGACAGCAGAGATAGAATCTATCAGGAACTATAAAGCAGCTGCAGGACCAAGAGCTATGCAGTAGTTGTGAAAGCAGGCTGACGGAAGGCAGTTTTTGTCTGTCTAAAGCCTAGATATGGAGCATATAGGCAATTAGGAACCAGTGGTGTTCCTGATTTTTAAATCACTGAGCACAAATGCAGGGAAGCCCAAGTTTGAGCTGAGAAGTCCACAGTCATGAGGTTTTGAGAGAAAGTTAGAGGGTCACTTAGCCAAAAGCTAATGGAAGAATCCCCATGAAATCTTGTACCTCAGAGAGAAGTCAGAACACTGTGGAGAAATCAACGTGAGCTGTGGCTTACTTGATGGTTCCAGAAGGAGAAGTGAAGGAACCCTTAAGATCTCAATGTCTCAGGGTACTCTTGTGTGGAAATAAAGACAGAACAGGTACTGACCTGTTGAGATTTTTGGGCTTAAATAATAAGCATTTATGAAATATAGTGTTAAATTAGTAGCATTTGCTTTAATCTTTGTGCAATAAAAGTTTTTGTTTAAAACATGAAATCTTGTGGCATAATTTATTTCAGTTAATAACTGGAAATTCAAAAATCTTTCAAAAGTTAATGGTCTCCCTCAAGATCATTACACTGTTTAAGGCAAGTGTCTGCATGTCAGTAGAGGCCAATATGAAAAAGAGCGCGGAGCTTGAAGGGAGGTCATTTGAAAAAGAGCGCAGAGAGCATGGGGAGGTCATTTGAAAAAGAGCGCGGAGCTTGAAGGGAGGTTATTTGAAAAAGAGCGCGGAGCTTGAAGGGAGATCAGTTGAAAAAGAGCGCAGAGAGCATGGGGAGGTCATTTGAAAAAGAGCGCTGAGCTTGAGGGGAGGTCATTTGAAAAAGAGCGCGGAGCTTGAAAGGAGGTCATTTGAAAAAGAGCGCAGAGCTTGAAGGGAGGTCATTTGAAAAAGAGCGCGGAGCTTGAAGGGAGGTCATTTGAAAAAGAGCGCGGAGCTTGAAGGAAGGTCATTTGAAAAAGAGCGCGGAGCTTGAAGGGAGGTCAATTGAAAAAGAGCGCAGAGAGCATGGGGAGGTCATTTGAAAAAGAGCGCGGAGCTTGAAGGGAGGTCAGTTGAAAAAGAGCGCGGAGCTTGAAGGGGGGCCATTTGAAAAAGAGCGCGGAGATTGAAAATAAAAGGAGGGGAAGCTGAAGAGGAGCGGCCAGCCTGTGAGCGGCCCAGTGAAGGAGTGGAGCTTTGAGGCTTTGGCTCGAGAGGCTTAGGCGAGCAGAGGCTGAGGACGAGCTTGCTCCCAGTGGGGTAGGGCTGGGTAAGTTCCTTTAAGTAAATTAGGAGTAGGTAATGGAGGCAGTAGTTAGGGCAGTCGAGTGCTCCGAATGCAGCATGTGGGAAGTCAGGGACAGCACAATTGTCCCTGATGACTACACCTGCAAAAGGTGCATCCAGCTGCAGCTCCTGAGAAGGAGTTAAGGAACTGGAGCTGGAGCTGGATGAACTTCGGATCATTCGGGAGGCAGAGGCAGTAATAGACAGAAGTTTCAGGGAGACAGTCACCCCTAAAAGTCAGGAGGCAGGCAGCTGGGTGAATGTCAGGAGAGGGAAGGGGAATAGACAGAAAGAGCAGAGCACCCCTGTGGCCGTTCCCATCAACAATAGGTATACCATTTTGGATACTGTTGGTGGGGACGACCTAACAGGAACAAATTGTAGTGGTTGCATCTCTGGCACCGAGACTGGACCCTCAGCTCAGAAAGGAGGGAGGGAAAAGAGGACAGCAGTAGTGATAGGGGATTCGATAGTTAGGGGGACAGATAGGAGGTTCTGTGGGAGAGATCGAGAGTCCCTGATGGTCTGTTGCCTCCCTGGTGCCCGGGTCCATGATATCTCGGATCGAGTTCTCAGTATTCTCAGGAGGGAGGGTGAGCAGCCAGATGTCGTGGTCTATGTAGGGACCAATGACGTGGATAGGAAGGAGGAGGTCCTGCAAAGAGAGTTTAGGGAGTTAGGTGCAAAGTTGAAGGACAGGACCTCTAGGGTTGCGATCTCAGGAGTGCTACCCATGCCACGTGCTAGTGAGGCTAGTAATAGGAGGATAATGCAGCTAAATACGTGGCTAAAGAGATGGTGCAGGAGAGAGGGCTTCATGTTTCTAGACAATTGGGCTCTGTTCCAGGGAAGGTGGGACCTGTTCCGAAGGGACGGTTTGCACCTGAACTGGAGGGGGACTAACATCCTTGTGGGTAGGTTTGCTAGTGCTGCTCCGGGGCAGGGGGAGGGGAACCAGAGTGTTAGAGCAGATAGTGAGGTGGAGGAGGATAAAGGTCAAGCAAGGAATGCATGTATAGACAGAAATCAAAGGTTAGTACGTGTTAGAAATGTTCTCAGGTGCATCTATTTCAATGCAAGGAGTATTGTCGGAAAGGCAGATGAGATTAGGGCATGGATTGGCACGTGGGATTACGACATTATTGCTATTAGCGAGACTTGGTTGCAGGAGGGGCAGGACTGGCAGCTCAATGTTCCGGGGTTCCGTTGTTTCAGACATGATAGAGGGGGAGGGATGAAAGGGGGAGGAGTGGCATTATTAGTCAGGGAAAATATCACAGCTGTGCATAAGCAGGACAGCCCGGAGGGCTCGTCTACAGAGGCCATATGGGTGGAGCTGAGGAATGGGAAAGGTGTGACCACACTAATAGGGTTGTATTATAGACCGCCCAATAGTCAGAGAGAATTGGAGGAGCAAATCTGTAGAGAGATAGCAGACCGATGTGAGAAACAGAAAGTTGTGATAGTAGGAGATTTTAACTTTCCACATATTGACTGGGACTCCCATACTGTAAAAGGGCTGGATGGCTTGGAGTTTGTCAAATGTGTTCAGGAAAGTTTTCTAAATCAATATATAGAGGTATCAACGAGAAAGGATGCAATACTTGATCTCCTATTAGGGAACCAGACAGGTCAGGTGACAGAAGTATGTGTAGGCGAACATTTTGGGTCCAGTGACCACAATGTCATTAGTTTTAAGCTAATTATGGATAAGGATAGGTCTGGTCCTCGAGTTGAGATTCTAAATTGGAGAAAGGCCAATTTTGTGGAAATGAGAAAGGATCTAGGAAGAGTGGATTGGGATAAATTGTTTTCTGGCAAGGATGTGTTCAGTAAGTGGAAGGCATTCAAAGGCGAAATTTTGAGTGTGCAGAATTTGCATGTTCCTGTCAGGATTAAAGGCAAAGTTAACAGGCATAGGGAACCTTGGTTTTCAAGGGATATTGGCGATCTGGTTAAGAAGAGAGAGGTGTATAGCAGGTATAGGCAACGAGGAGCAAATGAGGTACTTGTAGAGTATAGAAAATGTAAGAAAATACTAAAAAAGGAAATCAGGAAGGCAAAAAGACATAAGGTTGCTTTGGCAGATAATGTGAAGGTAAACCCAAAGGGTTTCTACAAGTATATTAAGAGTAAAAGGATAGTAAGGGACACAATTGGTCCCCTTGAAGATCAGAGTGGTCATCTATGTGTGGAGCCTCACGAGATGGGGGAGATCTTAAACAGTTTTTTTGCATCAGTATTTACTCAGAAAACTGGCATAGTGTATAAGGAAGGAAGGGAAACAAGCAGTAATGTCTTGGAACATAAAGAAATTAAAGAGGTGCTTGCTGCCTTTCAGCGAATAAAGGTAGATAAATCAACCGGGCCTGACATGATATTCCCTCAGACCTTGAGGGAGACTAGTATAGAAATTGCAGGGGCCCTGGCAGAAATATTTAAAATGTCCTTAGCCACGGGTGAGATGCCGGAGGATTGGAGGGTAGCTCATGTTGTTCCGTTGTTTAAAAAAGGCTCCAAAAGTAAACCAGGTAATTACAGGCCAGTAAGCCTGACGTCAGTAGTAGGTAAATTATTGGAAGGTGTTCTGAGAGATTGGATATACAATTATTTGGACAGCCAAGGGCTGATTAAGGATAGTCAGCATGGCTTTGTGCGTGGTAGGTCATGTTTAACGAACCTTGTAGAGTTTTTCGAGGAGGTTACCAAGAAAGTAGATGAAAGAAAGGCTGTGGATGTTGTCTACATGGACTTTAGTAAGGCCTTTGACAAGGTCCCACATGGGAGGTTAGTTCAGAAGGTTCAGACACTTGGTATCCATGGAGAGGTTGTAAACTGGATTCGAAATTGGCTGTGTGGGAGAAGACAGAGAGTGGTAGTGGATGATTGCTTCTCAGACTGGAGGTTGGTGACTAGTGGTGTGCCTCAGGGATCTGTGCTGGGACCATTGTTGTTTGTTATCTATATAAATGATTTGGATGATAATGTGGTGAATTGGATCAGCAAATTTGCTGATGACACTAAGATTGGAGGCGTTGTGGACAGCGAGGAAGGCTTTCAAAGCTTGCAGAGGGATCTGGACCAACTGGAAAAATGGGCCAGAAAATGGCAGATGGAATTTAATGCGGAAAAATGTGAGATGTTGCATTTTGGAAGGACAAACCAAGGTAGGACATACACAGTAAATGGTAAGGCACTGAGGAGTGCGGAGGAACAAAGGGATCTGGGAGTTCAGATACATAATTCCCTGAAAGTGGCGTCACAGGTAGACAGGGTTGTAAAGAAAGCTTTTGGCATACTGGCCTTCATAAATCAAAGTATCGAGTATCGGAGTTGGGATGTTATGGTGAGGTTGTATAAGACATTGGTGAGGTCAACTTTGGAGTATTGTGTGCAGTTCTGGTCACCTAATTACAGGAAGGATATCAGTAAGATTGAGAGAGTGCAGAGAAGATTTACTAGGATGTTGCCGGGTCTTAAGGAGTTGAGTAACAGGGAAAGATTAAACAGGTTAGGACTTTATTCCTTGGAGCGTAGAAGAATGAGGGGAGATTTGATAGAAGTTTACAAAATTGTGAGGGGTATAGACAGAGTAAATGCAAGTAGGCTCTTTCCACTTAGATTAGGAGAGATAAACACGAGAGGACATGGCTTTAGGGTGAAAGGGGAAAGGTTTAGGGGGAGCATTAGGGGGAACTTCTTCACTCAGACAGTGGTGAGAGTGTGGAACGAGCTACCATCAGACATGGTAAATGCAGGCTCACTCTTAAGCTTTAAGAATAAATTGGATAGATACATGGATGGGAGAGGTCTGGAGGGTTATGGACTAGGTGCAGGTCAATGGGACTAGCGGAATAATATTTCAGCACAGACTAGAAAGGCCGAATGGCCTGTTTTCTGTGCTGTAGTGTTCTATGGTTCTATGCCACTGGACATATGTCAAGTGTCCTTAGGGCGTAGGATATGGCTACGCAAAATTGGTCTTTTGTCACCTAGACAACAGGCACATCTTACTGTGATATTTTCAAGCTAGTTAATTTAAAAGAGTGAATAAATACACATGTTAGATTCGGGGTTCTCCAAACCGGCATATCAAATGCCGAGTGGAGTGAGAAACACAGCTATGCATTAAAGAACTCATCACATGCTAACACATTCCCTCCTCAGACTAGCAATAGTCACTAGGGAAATTGGGCTCAATACTGCCAAACTTGAGGATCCCCACTCCTGTTGAAATTCAATTTCATCTCCCAATGCAACCAAAGTCCAGGATTGCTCCCCAGGCTAGCAAAGAACATAACATCCCCAATTCAGCCAAATCCCACATCCTCCTATCTAGAACTCTCAAATACCAGATATCTAATTCAAAGTGGCACATTTCCTGCATGCCATATTGCTGTGGGTTCTCAGCTTTAAAAATGGTAGTCATTATGCATTGAAACATAATCAGTACTTTAAAAGATATAATGCCAATTTTCCAGCTGAGTGGTAGGAAACTGGTGGCGAGGCAGCAGGCTCCATAGTGGGGGAAGAAGAGAAGGATGTGTAGCTGAGACATGAGACAACAGTGGAGGAGGCAACAATGAGCAAAAGCAGTGAGTGGGCGGGGATGCAATCAGATTCATGAAGTGGGAGGTGTCACAGAGCACAGTATGATCTAATTTCAGGACCACAGAAATTCAAGTACAATGTTAAGTGTATGTACAAACTACAGTTTAAAGTTAACACCAAGACATGGTGAAGTTAGCATGACATCACTTTTTCTTTAGCACAGGAAATGCATGCAATATGTGAAACTATTAATACATTTTAAATGGCAGATAACTTTTGGGAGGCAATGCTCATTGCAAATCAATGGATGCACTGGCTTATAAGAACAACAATATGTAAATTTAGAGATTTTTGTTGAAATGGAATGTGGGATTAATTACTGCTCTGGCTGCAGATAAGAATGCTGCCTTGTATGATTGATAGGTCAGTTAAGAAGTTGGGAAACACTTAAACAAGTATGTTCTTAGAGAGAGGCACTGAAAGAAACAGCATTTAAGATAATATTTCATCTCAGATTGAGGGCAGAGTGCAGAGAGATAGAAAATGTAAATGCTCTTAGTTGAAAGAATTATTGTATAAACACATTTAACAGTTGAACACATGCTGAAGAAAGGAAGTCATGGCACTTGGTCATTTAATGGTTTTGCCAATCCACAGTGCTAAATGGCACAAGCCCATTTTTACCAGTGCCCATCTACAGGATATCTGTGCACAGTGCTCTGGACCTCATTCCATTTTACTTGCAAGTCATCTGTTCACACTATTGATTGTGATAATGTTCAGGAGGGACATTTTGCCTGATTGAAGAGTCTGCATCAGTACTTAATGGCGAATAAATATTTTTAATTGGTCAAAACAATGTTGCTTGGATGACTCCAGGCACAGCATCCTGATTAGCAAGCATCAAGTTGTGCAGCATGAAGACCTTGAAACTAGAAATAGGCCGTTGTAACTGACAAGAGACATAATTGTGAAAAGTGTGGACAAATGAACACTATCTTCCATTGATAACACATGAACTAATCAGAGGAATGGCAAGTGAGATAACTGTTGGAATTATTCAGCAGACTGGATGAGATCAACTGACCCTTCCTGCAAGTTCCTGCAGTCTTGCACTGAAGGAATATCTTTTAACCCTTATGGAAAAAAGGTTTTTTTTGATGAAAAGAAATAGACTCTCCAAAAACAATACAAGTATGTGAATGTATGCACTTTAAAAACAGCAAATACATATAAAAGCTGAGGCTGACTCTCCCAGTTATCCTTTAGTGAGATTCTTCAATGTAACTTTCAAAAGACAAGTTATGTAGGTTACGAAGAGGCTGATATTTGTCTCACAATGGCCCATTTATGTCTGCAAACAGGACAAAAGTGCCTATTCAGGTTTTTGGATGGATCTCAATTTAGGCAACCAGCACTTCTGCTGGGAATAAGAGTTTGAGAGTGAGAGGGCCTACTGCAGACTACAACAACTTCTGGGGCAGTCAGACTCAGCTGGCTTTCTTGCACCACGTCAAGCATTGGTTTAGTGAGTGGCGAGGGTTCAGAGAAAAAACAAAAATACCTGGAAAAACTCAGCAGGTCTGGCAGAATCTGCAGAGAGGAACACAGATAACGTTTCGAGTCCGAATGACCCTTCAACAGAACTAAGTAAAAATAGAAGAGAGGTGAAATATAAGCTGGTTTAAGGGGGGTTGGGACAAGTAGAGCTGGATAGAGGGCCAGTGATAGGTGGAGATAACCAAAAGATGTCACAGATAAAAGGACAAAGGGGTGTTGAGGGTTCAGAGGTGCTGTCATCTTGAGAGAAAACAATATGATCCAACCTCACTGCACAACTGCTCTCTGCTATTTGTCTGCAACTCAGTAATCCCACGGAACTTTGGGAGAACAATCTGTAGGATCATTCAATAAGATGCTGCATAAAAGGTACACAAGTTAAGAACTCAAAGTTGTTAGGACTAATATATTAGCATGGATAGAAGATTGACTAACAGAAGACAGAGTCAGGATAAATCGGTCTTTTACAGGTTGGTAAACGGTAACCGGTGGAGTGCCATAGGGTTCAGTGCTGGAGCTTCAACTATTTGCAATCTAAATAACTGACCTGGGATAAAGGAACTAAGAGTATTGTAGCCAAATTTGGTGACAATACAAAGATAGATGGAAAAGCAATTTGTGAGGAAGACATAAAAGCCAGGATTTTGTCAACAGTGTGCTGTTCCCGACACGTAGCCAGAACTATGCACAACCTAAGCTCTGTTTTCCCCTGTTTCACACACGATTACAATTAAGATTCTAAGAACTGGCAGCATGCAGAGAAAACACGGGTGATTCAGCGATGGGGGATGTTTTTATTGCTGAAATCCGACGTCAGCTGACAATGCAGCAGGTACAGGTGGACTATACAAAAAAAAGAGTATCCTGGTTAAACAACTACATTGCCATTAACATAAGATTTGAGAGCACAAAGGTGGCACAATTTTTTTCTAAATTAAATTTCACTTGTAAATACTTCACTTTATTCATGTGTGCATCAGCACTATTTATTGAAACTAATTTAGTCAGAGAGCTAAATGCAGTGGCACACATTGATGGTTACAGGAGAGTTAGGGACATTTCCTTTACAATGGAAGAAACGGTTTTCTGTTCTTTTTATTCTTTATTGAATGTTCATGTTAGTGTCCAGTGTTGCACAGGCCTCTCTGTGGGACATAGTTGAACTTGCAGGCTCAGTTGGCTCTCCCTTCTATGCATTGTAAAAGACATTGTGCAAGGTCACTCTCAACGGGGATAATTGTAATGTTGTAGGTAAGCTCAAAACCCTGTAAGGACTCGGCCAGCCACACGTTTGGAGAGTACTGACCCTTTAGGCCTTTCATTTTCTTATCTTTTCTGACTGTCCCCACACCCCCACCCTCAAATACACCCAGGATGCCAGACTTTTCCCACATCACTCCTCCATGCCCCCAATCCCTCCCTCTGCCCTACCCTGGATCCCTCTGCCACTCCTCCACACCCCCAACTACACTTCACAGCCACCCTCATCATGGACTCAACCTTGCCAGTTCCGAGCCTCCATGCAAGAGTCCATTCTCCTGTTTCCCTCCCTTGTGCCAGAGTTAAACAAGGAAAACCGCTGGCTTTACACACAAATGTACATAGCCGACTGGTGCATGCTGTCTATAAACGATCGTGAATCAGGCATCACAGTTGAGATTCTCATGCGGCACTAACTTCATCCCGAGGGTAGGACTTTGTTAAAAACTCTTTCACGCTAAAGAGTATTCATGACACACAAATGTATTTCATGTCCTAATTCACCACCTGCCGACATAATGTTCAACACACCTCAGGCTTTACCTCTGCATCTTAACTCGCCGTCGGGAAATCAAAATTTTGCATTTTGCCTAATTAAGTCACCCTGCACACCATAATTCCTGCTCGTGGGTTCCACAAACCACCTCCCCACCCCTCAAAAGAATCTGCAAAGGGATATAGATAGATTAAAATGAGGGGGCAAAAATTTAGCAGATGAAATTAAAGAACAGGTCCTCAAGGGTTATAATCTCCAGATTACTACCCAAGCCACGTGCAAATTGGCATAGGGACGCGAGAATAAGGGAAGGAAACACATGGCTAAAGGAGTGGTGCGGGAAAGAGGAGTTCCATTTCGTGGGGCACTGGCATCAGTATTGGAACAGGAGGGATCTGTATCGTTGGGACGGTCTCCACCTGAACTGATCTGGGACCAATGTTCTAGCAAAAAGGGTAAATAGGGTGGTCAACAGAAATTTAAACTAGAAAGTGGGTTGGGGAGGGAAGGGTAAAACTCCAAGAAGTATGACTGATGGGAAACAAAGCAGCAGGTTAGCGTGTGGGGGGGGGTGGATTCAACTTCATGGAAAATTATGAAAAAACTGAAAAGAAAGGAGAGCCCAGGAGAGGCTATTAAAGTCTCCAGAACACAAAATAGGACAGGGTGTTTGGAAAGGGCTAGGAATCTAACTTCAAGCACATCAGATAAAGGGACGACAATGAGAAAGGGGACGGGAAATACAGGACTGAAGGTGTTGTATCTGATTGCACGCAGTATACAAAATAAGGTAAATGAGCTTGTGGCGCAGATTGAAATTGGCAGGTATGATGTGGTGGGCATCACGGAGACATGGCTGCAAGGGGATCAGGACTGGGAGCTAAATATCCAAGGATATACATCCTATCGAAAAGATAGGCAAGTTGGCAGAGGGAGTGGGGTTGCTTTGTTAGTAAGAAATGAAATTAAATCGATAGCAAGAAATGATGTAGGGTCAGATGATGTAGAATCTGTGTGGGTAGAGTTGAGGAACCGCAAAGGTAAAAAAACCATAATGGGAGTTATGTACAGGCCTCCGAACAGTAGTCAGGATGTGGGGCACAAGATACACCAGGAGATAGAAAAGGCGTGTAAGAAAGGCAAGGTTACAGTGATCATGGGGGATTTCAATATGCAGGTAGACTGGGAAAATCAGGTTGGTAGTGGATCCCAAGAAAAGGAATTTGTGGAATGTCTACGAGATGGCTTTTTGGAGCAGCTTGTGGTGGAGCCCACTAGGGAACAGGCAATTCTAAATTTAGTGATGTGTAATGAGGCAGATTTGATAAGGGAGCTTAAGGTGAAGGAACCCTTAGGAGGAAGTGACCATAATATGATAGAATTTACCCTGCAATTTGAGAAGAAAAAGCTGGAATCAGACGTAACTGTACTACAGTTGAATAAAGGCAACTACAGAGGCATGAGGGAGGAGCTGGCCAGAATTGACTGGGAGATGAGCCTAGCAGGAAAGACAGTGGAACAGCAATGGCAGGAGTTTCTGGGAGTAATTTGGGAGACACAGCAAAAATTCATCCCCAGGAAGAAGCATACTAAAGGGAGGACGAGGCAACCATGGCTGACAAGGGAAGTCAGGGACAGCATAAAAGCTAAAGAGAAAGCATACAATGCGGCAAAGAGTAGTGGGAAACCAGGGAATTGGGAAGCCTACAAAGACCAACAGAGGACAACTAAAAAAGAAATAAGGAGGGAGAAGATTAAATATGAGGGTAAACTAGCCAGTGATATAAAAGAAGATTGTAAGAGTTTTTTTAGATATATAAAGGGTAAGAGAGAGGCAAAAGTGGACATTGGGCCGCTGGAAAATGACGCTGGAGAAGTAGTAGTGGGGAACAAAGAAATGGCGGAGGAACTGAATAGGTACTTTGCGTCAGTCTTCACAGTGGAAGACACGAGTGACATCCCCAAAGTTCAAGAGAGTCGGGGGGCAGAGGTGAGTATGGTGGCCATTACCGAGGAGAAGGTGCTAGGAAAACGGCAAGGTCTGAACGTGGATAAATCACCTGGACCAGATGGATTACACACCAGAGTTCTGAAGGAGGTAGCTGAAGAGATAGTGGAGGTGTTAGTGGCGATCTTTCAGGAATCACTGGAGTCAGGGAGGGTCCCAGAGGACTGGAAAATCGCTAATGTAACCCCCCCTGTTTAAGAAGGGAGTGAGGCAAAAGACGGGAAATTACAGGCCGATTAGCCTGACCTCGGTCGTTGGTAAGATTTTAGAGTCCATTATTAAGGATGAGATTTGAGAATACTTGGATGTTCATGGTAAAATCGGGCAAAGTCAGCATGGTTTCATCAAGGGAGGTCATGCCTGACAAATCTGTTAGAATCCTTTGAGGAGGTAACGAGTAGGTTAGACAAAGGAGAGCCAATGGATGTTATCTGCTTGGACTTCCAGAAGGCCTTTGACAAGGTGCCACACAGGAGGCTGCTCAGTAAGATAAGAGCCCATGGTGTTAGAGGCAAGGTACTAGCATGGATAGAAGATTGGCTGTCTGGCAGGAGGCAGAGAGTGGGGATAAGGGGGTCCTTCTCAGGATGGTGGCCGGTGACTAGTGGAGTTCCGCAGGGGTCAGTGTTGGGACCACAACTTTTCACTTTATACATTAATGATCTAGATGAAGGAACTGAGGGCATCCTGGTTAAGTTTGCAGATGATACAAAGATAGGTGGAGGGACAGGTAGTATTGAGGAGGCGGGGAGGCTGCAGAAGGATTTGGACAGGTTAGAAGAATGGGCAAAAAAGTGGCAGATGGAATACAACGTGGGGAAGTGTGAGGTCATGCACTTCGGTAGGAAGAATAAAGGCATAGACTATTTTCTAAATGGGGAGAGAATTCAGAAATCTGGAGTGCAAAGGAACTTGGGAGTCCTAGTCCAGGATTCTCTTAAGGTTAACTTGCAGGTTGAGTCTGTAGTTAGGAATGCAAATGCAATGTTGCATTTATTTCAAGAGGACGAGAATATAAAAGCAGGGATGTGCTGCTGAGGCTTTATAAGGCTCTGGTCAGACCACATTTAGAATATTGTGAGCAATTTTGGGCCCGTATCTCAGGAAGGATGTGCTGGCCCTGGAGATGGTTGAGAGGAGGTTCACGAGAATGATCCCAGGAATGAAAGGCTTAACATATGAGGAACGTTTGAGGACTCTGGGTCTATATTCGATGGAGTTTAGAAGGATGAGGGGGGATCTGATTGAAACTTACAGAATACTGAAAGGCCTGGATAGAGTGGAC
Organism: Cetorhinus maximus; assembly: GCF_964194155.1. NCBI lineage: Eukaryota > Metazoa > Chordata > Chondrichthyes > Lamniformes > Cetorhinidae > Cetorhinus > Cetorhinus maximus. Next base: position 102,876,057 of record NC_135881.1, read on the forward strand.
GTGGGGAAGATGTTTCCATTAGTAGGAGAGACTAGGACCCGAGGGCACAGCCTCAGAGTAAAGGGAAGACCTTTTAGAACAGAGATGAGGAGAAACTTCTTTAGCCAGAGAGTGGTGAATCTATGGAATTCATTGCCACAGAAGGCTGTGGAGGCCAGGTCATTGAGTGTATTTAAGACCGAGATAGATAGGTTCTTGATTGGTAAGGGGATCAAAGGTTATGGGGAGAAGGCGGGAGAATGGGGTTGAGAAACTTATCAGCCATGATTGAATGGCAGAGCAGACTCGATGGGCCGAATGGCCTAATTTCTGCTCCTATGTCTTATGGTCTTATTAATGTAAAAAAAATGTGAGCTTCTCCACTTTGGTAGGAAGATTAGAAAAGCAAGTACAGAGGGATTTGCTTGTCCTCATACGTGAAGGAGGAAAAATTAGGAAGGCAAATGGAATGTTGGCCTTTATTGTGAATGGGATGGTCTAAAAGTGGAGAAGTCTTCCTACAACTGTACAAGTCATTGGTGAGACCACATCTGGATGACTGTATATAGTTTTTGTTTCTGTATTTAAGGGGGGATATACTTGGACTGGAGGCAGTTCAGAGAAGTTCACTGGGTTGATTCCTAGGATGAAAAGGTTTCCTTATGAAGACAGGTTGAGCTTGTTGGGCCTATACTCAGTTTAGAAAAATGAAAGGCGATCTTTAAATGGGCTTGATAGGGTAGATGTTGAGGGGATGTTTCCCCTCGTGGGGCCATAGAGCTAGGGAACATTGTTTCAGTATAAGGGGTCTCCTAATTAAGATGGAGATGAGGAGCAATTTCTTCACTCATTGGGCCTTGAGTCTTTGGAGAGCTGAGGATGCTGAATCATTGAATAAGCTCAAGGCTGAGATAGATACAAGAGGGGGTCAAGGGGAAAGTGGAATTGAAGCCAAGATCAGATCAGCCTTGGTCTTACTAAATGGAGGAACATTGTTCGAAGAGCTGTACAGCTTACTCCTGCTCCTATTTCTTATGTCTTTATGTAATTAAATTTCCTCTTGGTCTGTGGTCAGATCCTAGAAAGTATGCTGTTAGCATTAATTTGTCAGGCCACATCTTTTCACTGTCAATTTTCCATGGCTCCTAATATATCCGAAAGAAAAAGGATGACTATCCTACTCGTCACTTGCTCCACTAGGACATTCAGAGCTATAAAAGAATCAGTGTACTCTAGCTGATATAGTGCTGAGTCAGTAATGCTTGATTGATACACCATTCACAAGCTTAAACATCCAATCCCTCCACTCCTGGCATATTATGGCTTCAGTTTGTAGTATCTACTGGAGGTACTGCAGCATCACCAAACCTTATTCAACAGCACCTCGCAAACCTGTGACCTCTGCCACCAAGAAGGACAAAAGCAGCAGGTGAATGGCAACATCATCACCTCCAAGTTACACAATGTCTTGACTTGGAAATATATTGTTGTTCCTTCATCATCACTGGGTCAAAATCCTGGAACTCCCTTCCCCATGGGAGCATCTTCACCACATGGACTTCAGCTGGTCAAGCAGCAGCAACTGGGCCAATCAGTAATCTAGCCTGATCAGCTTTGGATTGTATAAAAGAGCTTTCAAATAATTGAAAAAGCATATTGGAAGCCCAGGACAATTTACTGAGTATTATTTAATCAAGGATGACAAAGCTTAAAGAGGGTGCAGAGGTGAATTACTATAATGATACCAGGGATAAGGGATGTCAGTTATGTGGAGAGGCTGGAGAAGCTGGGATTGTCCTCTTTAGAGCAAAATTGTGTAGTCTGGAATAACGGAACCCTTGTATGATTTGACTTTAATTCAAAATAACTGAATAGCTTGCATCCAGAATCACTTGCTGCACTTCCACCTTCAGAGTCAGATCACACTTTTATACATAGGCCCTCCTCTGCAAAGACATTTCTATTGTTTGCTATAACTGTGCAATCTCTGTAATGATTGGAGAGATCAACAGCAAGAGGTAATCTTGGGCTGCCATTACTGCTGAGACCTGCTTAATATCTGGAATATTGCTGAACACTTGTGACACTTCAAGTACATATCCAAGTAATTCTTAAATGGGATGAGGGTTTCTACTTCTACCATCCTTTCAGGCAGTGAATTCCCTTAAATTAATGTCCCCTAATTTTTGACAGTGTCAGCCATTACTCGGTTGATAGCAATCTTGCCTCTCAAGTCACAAAGTTGTGGGTTCACGTCCCACTCCAGGACTTGAGCATAAAAATCGAGGCGGACACTCAGTACTGAGGGTGTTCTGCACTGTCAGAGGTGCTTTCTTTCGAATGAAATGTTAAACCAAGGCCCAGTCAGCCGTCTCAGGTGGGCACCATTTTGACAAGAACAGGGGAGTTATCCCTGGTATCTTGGCCAATGTTTATCCCTCAATCAACATTATACAAACTTATTAACTCATCATTATCACATTTGTGATGACCTTTGACCCTTCCTAGTTAATAACATCCTTCCTGTAGTGTGAGCGCCAGAACTGTACACAGTACTCTGGCTGTGGCCTAATTGATGTTTTGTAAACTCCTAGCATAACCTCCCTAGCTTGGCTAATATAGGAAAGTATACTGTAAGCCTTCTTAACCACTTTATGTACCTGTCCTGCTACCTTGAGGAATTTATAGGCATGTACTCCAGGGTGTCTGTTCTTTTGCTCTCCTTAGTATCCCACTATTTATTGTGTATTTCCTCGCTTTGCTTGTCCTCCCCAAATGCATTACTTCACTCTTCTCCAGATGGAATTCAATTTGTCATTTTTCTGCCCACATGATCTGTTCAATGATATCTTTCTGCAGTCTACAGGTTTCTTCCTTGCTATCAGCTACACAGCCAATTTTTGTATCATCCATAATTTATTCATCAGGTCCACTTATTTATGTCTAAACCATTGAAACATACTACAAAAAGCAAGGTACATAATACTGAACCCAATGGAACCCCACTGGAAACAGTCTTCCAGTCACAAAATCCCCTATCGAGCATTACCCTTTGCTTCCTGCCACTGAACCAATTTTGTATCCAATTTCCCCTTGATCCTTGGACTTTTATTTTTCTGACCAGTCTGCCATGTGGGGCCTTGTCAAAAACTTTGCTAAAATTCATGTAGACTGCATCAAATGTGCTACCCACATTGACCCTCCTTGTTACCTCCTCAAAAAGTTCATATGGGGCGGGGGAGAGGAAAGTGCGCAGTGGTAATGTCACTGGACTTGTTATTCAGAGGCCCAGGCTAATGCTCTGGGGACAAGGGGTTAAATTCCACCACAGTAGCTGATGGAATTTAAATTCAATTAATAATCTGGAATTAAAAAGATAGACTCAAGTCATGATGAGCATAAAACCATTTCAGATTGTCATAAAAACCCATCTGGTTCCCTAATGTTCTTTAGGGAATGAAATCTGCCACCCTTGCCTGATTTGATCTACATGTGATTCCAGACCCACAGCAATGCGGTTGACTCTTAACTGCCCTCTGAAATGGTGTGACAAGCCACCTAGTTCAAGGGCAATTAGGGATGGGCAACAAATGCTAGCTTTAACAGCAATTGCCCATATCCCATGCAAGAATAAATTTAAAAAAGTTAATCAGCCATAATGTTCCCTTAACAAATCCATTCTGGCTCTCCTTGATTAATCCATGCCTTTCTAAAATGGCGATTAATACTGTCCCTCAGAATTTATTCCAATAATTTGCCCACCACCGAGGTTAGACTGATTGGCTTTTAATAATTACGTCGATCCTTTTCTCCCTTACTAAAAGAACATAAGCAGTTCACAGGAACTACGCCTGTACCCAAATGACCAAAAGCTTGATCAAAGAGGCAGGTTTTAAGGAATGTCTTAAAGGAGGAAAAAGAGGAAGAGACACAGGTTTAGGAAGAGAATTCCAGTGATTATGGTCTTGGCAGCTGAAAGCACGGTGGCCAATAGTGGAGTGATTAAAATCGGGGATGCTCAAGAGGCCAGAATTATGGAGCACTGGTGTCTTGGAGCGCTGCAGATTACAGAGATAGGGAGGGGATGAGGTCATGGGGGAATCAGCGAACAAAGATGAGAATTTTAAAACTGAGGCATTGCTGCCTCAGTTACTTGTACATTTTATTCCACGGTATAGGAAGCCATTCAAGCGGGGAGAGTAAATAATAATGTAGTGGTAGTAGGGGATAGCACAGTTAGGAGGATAGACACAGTTCGTTGTAGTCAAGAGCGACAGTCCAGAGGGTTGTGTGACATGGAGAGGACAAGAAGGATAAGCAGTTAGGGGCAAAATCAAAAAGCAGAACCTCAAAGATAATAATCTCTGGATTATTACCTGAGCCACGAGCAAATTAGCAAAGGAAATAAGATTAGGGGGATTAATGCGTGGCTCAGATTGGTGTGGAAGGGTGGGTTTCAATTCATGGGACACTGGCATGAGTACTGAGGAAAGAGGGAGCTGTATCATTGGGATGGCCTTCACCTGAACTGCACTGGGACCAGTGTGGCAGTGAATTGTGTAACAAGGGCTGTAAAGAGAGCTTCAAACTAAATAGTGGGGGTGGGGGATCAAGTGAGGGGAAATGTGGTAAATTAAAGGAGAAGGACAACGCAACAGAGCATGGTAGCAGTAAGGGTATAAATGATAACCAGAGCATGGCAAGAAGGGACAGAGCATAGAAAAATAAGAGTGCCAGCCTGACACGTCTGCCAAAGCTGCAAGTTTCACCCTATATATAGAATTTTAGAAGATCCTGACAGTCACTTCATTCAAAAGAGAATAAGTCTTCTGTATGTACAGTCAGTGATCAAACAATGGGCACAAAATTCAATTCCATAGCACTGCTTCAAAGGCTTACCTGGGTTTTTAAGTGCGCGATTTGTCACTGGCTATTTCCCCTGCATTCCAAGAGGAAATGCAGGATGACTGCTCAACGACAAGGGTTACCCTTTCCAACCAAGGCTCTCGACCCTCTTCCGCATTGCACCTTGAGAGGTCAGAGGGCCTTCAATAAAAGCTATGGAGCCACCCACAACAGCGTGGAGCAAGCCATTGGGCTCCTAAATCAAAGGTGTCACAGCTTAGATCACTCAGGGGATCTCTGCAATAAAGGTCCGAGAGGGTGTCCATGTTTGTACATCCATATCAGACTCTCTGTCACATAGTCCCCTTGGCTAATATCATTCATTAAACAGCAAAACGTTCACTCAACTGGTGAATCGGTACACCTTCATGTTGAACACAACTTGGAAGAATCACCAAGAGTGGCAAGAGCTCAGAATGTACTCTGGGTGGGGGCTTCAATGTCTATCGCCAAGAGTGGCTTGGTAGCACCACTACTGACTGAGCCCTAACGGACATAGCTGCTAGACTGGGACTGCAGTAGGTGGTAAAGGAACCAACAAGAGGGACAAACCTACTTGACCTCACCCATCTACCTGTCACAGATGCATCGCTCCATGAAAGTATTGGTAGGAGTGACCACCACATAGTACTTGTGGAGATGAAGTCCTGCCTTCACATTGAGGATACCCTTTCTCATGTTGTGTGACACTACCACCGTGCTAATTGGGATAGATTTTGAACAGATCTAGCTATTCAAATCTGGGAATCCATGAGGTGCTGCAGGCCATCAGTAGCACCAGAATTGTAGTCAACCACAATCTGTTACCTCATGGCCTGGCATATCCCCTGCTCTACCGTTACCATCAAGCCAGGAGATCAACCCTGGTTCGATGAAGAGTGCATGAGGGCATGCCGGGAGCAGCACCAGGCATACCCAAAAATGAGGTGTCAACCTGCTGAAATTACAACACAGGACTATTTGTATGCCAAACAGTGGAAGCAGCATGCAACAGACAGAGCTAAGTGACCACTCAACCAATGGATCAGGTCTAAGCTCTCCAGTCTTGCCACATCCAGTCGTGAATGATGGTGGGCAATTAAACAACTAACTGGAGGAGGTTGTTCCACAAATATCCCCACCTTCAATGATGAGGCAGCCCAGCACATCAATGCAAAAGACAAGGCTGAAGCATTTGCAACCATCTTCAGGCAGAAGTGCCAAGTAGATGATCCATCTCAGCTCCACCCGCGGTCCCCAACATCACAGATGGCATGTCTTCAGCCAATGTGATTCATTCCACATATTATCTAGAAATGGCTGAAAGCACCAAAGACTGCAAGGGCTATGGGCCCCAAAAACTTTCCGGCAATAGTACTGAAGACCTCTGCTCCAGGACTGGTCGTGCCTCTAGCCAAACTGTTCCAATACAGCTAGGACACTGGAACTATCCAACAATATGGAAAATTTCCCAGGTATGTCCCGTGCACTAAAACAGGACAAATCCAACCTGGCCATGTACCGCAACATCATTTTACACTCGATCGTTAGCAAAGTGATGAAAGGTGTCGTCAACATTGTTCTCTAGCAGCACTTACTCAACAATAACCTGCTCACTGACACAGTTTGGGTTCCACCAGGGCCAGCTTCAGACCTCACTACAGCCTTGATCCAAACATGGACAAAAGAGTTGAACTTGAGCTGAGGTGAGAGTGACTACCCTTTGCATCAAGGCAGCGTTTGACAAAAGTGTGGCATCAAGGAGCAAAACTGGAGTCAATAGGGATAAGGGGAAAAACTCTACTGGTTGGAGTCATAGCAAGCCTAGGGGGAGGAGTTGGCGTAGGGGTATTGTCGCTGGACTAGTAATCCAGAGGCCCAGGGTAATCGTCTGGGGTCCCGGATTTGAATTCCGCCACGGCAGATGGTGGAATTTGAATTCAATAAAAATCTGAAATAATGTAATGCTGACCATGAAACCATTATCTATTGTTGTAAAAACGCATCTGGTTCACTAATGCCATTTAGGGAAGAAAATCTGCCGTGCTGACCTGGTCTGGCCTACATGTGACTCCAGGCCCAGTGCAATGTGGTTGACTCTTAAATACCCTCTGAAATGGCCTAGCAAGCCACTCCGTTGTATTAAATCGCTACAAAGTTTCACAGCAAAGAAACCAGACAGACCACCCGGCATTGACCTAGGCACCGGAAACGACAAAAGCAAATTCAATCCTATCCACCCTGCAAAGCCCTCCTTACTAACATCTGGGGCTCGTGCCAAAATTGGGCTGTCTCACAGACCTGTCAAGCAACAGCCTGACATAGTCACCCTCATGGAATCTTATCTTACAGATTCCAGACTCCACTATCACCATCCCTGGGTATGTCCTGTCCTACTGGCAGGCCAGATCCAGCAGAGATGGCGGCACAGTGGTAAACAGTCAGGAGGGAGTTTCCCTGGGAGTCCTCAACATCAAATCCGGGCCCCAAGAAGTCTCATGGCATCAGGTCAAACTAGGGCAAGGAAACCTCATGGTGATTATCACGTACCACCTTCCCTCAGCTGATGAATCAGTATCTACTCCATGTTGAATGCACTTGGAGGAAGTACTGAGGGTGGCAAGGGTGCAGAATGTACTCTGGGTGGAGGACTTAAATGTCCATCACCAAGAGTGGCTCAGTCGCACCACTACCGACCGAGCTGGCCAAGTCCTAAAAGACACAGCTGCTAGGCTGGGTCTGTTGCAAGTGGTGAGGAAACCAACAAGTGGGAAAAATATACTTGACCTCATCCTCACCAACCTGCCTGTTGCAGATGCATCTGTCCATGACAGTATAGGTAGGCCTGACCACCGCGCAGTCATTGTGGAGACGAAGTCCTACTTTCACATTGAGGATACCCTCCATAGTGTTGTGTGGCACTACCACCGTGCTAAATGGGATCAATTTCGAACAGATCTAGCAACTCAGGACTAGGCATCCATGAGGCACTGTGGGCCACTAGCGGCAGCAGAACAGTACTCGAACACAACCTGTAACCTTATGGCCCGGCATAGCCCCACTCTACCATTACCATCAAGCCAGGGAATCAACCCTGGTTGAGTGCAGGAGGGCATGCCAGGAGCAGCACCAGGCATGTCTATAAATGAGGTGTCAAACAGGTGAAGCTATAACACAGGACTACTTGCGTGCCAAACAGCATAAACAGCAAGTGATAGACAAAGCTAAGTGATTCCACAGCCAACAAATCAGATCTAAGCTCTGCAGTGCTGCCACATCGAGTTGTCAATGGTGGAGGACAATTAAACAATTCACTGGAGGAGGAGGCTCCACAAATATCCCCATCCTCAATGATGGGGGAGCCCAGCACACCAGTGCAAAAGTTAAGGCTGAAGCATTTGCTACAATCTTCACCAGAAAGTGATGAGTGGATGATCCATCTCGACCTCCTCCAGAGGTCCCCAGGTCCCCAGATGCCAGTCTTCAGCCGATTCGATTCACTCAACATGATATCAAGAAATAGCTGAAGGCACTGGATACTGCAAAGGCTATGGGCCCTGGCAATGGTACTTGAGATTTGTGCTCCAGAAATTACTGCGCCCCTAGCCAAGCTGTTCCAGTACAGCTCAACACTGGCATCTATCCGGCTATGTGGAAAATTGCCCAGGTATGTCCTGCACACAAAAAGCAGGACAAATCCAACCTATATAAAAACAAAAAGCTAAAAGCTACTGCGGATGCTGGAAATCCAAAACAAAATAAAAACAGAATTACCTGGAAAAACTCAGCAAGTCTGGCAGCATCGGCGGAGAAGAAATCAGTCAACGTTTCGAGCCCTCATGGCCCTTCAGCAGAACCTAGCCAATCTAGCCAGAACCTAGATCCAACCTAGTCAATTACAGTCCCATCAGTCTGCTCTCTATCATCAGTAAAGTGATGGAAGGGGTCATCAACAGTTCCATCAAGCAGCACTTGCTTAGCAATAACCTGATCACTGATGCCCAGTTTGGGTTCTGCCAGGGCCACTCAGCTCCTGACCTCATTACAGCCTTGGTTCAAACATGGACCAAAGTGCTGAACTCACGAGGTGAGGTGAAAGTGACTGCCCTTGGCATCAAGGCCGCATTTGACCAAGTGTGGCATCAAGGAGCCCTAGTAAAACTGGAGTCAATGGGAAACAGGGGGAAAACTCTCTGCTGGTTAGAGTCACACCTAGCACAAAGGAAGATGTTTGTGGTTGTTGGAGGTCAGTCATCTCAGCTCCAGGGCATCACTGCAGGAGTTCCTCAGGGTAGTGTCCTAGGCCCAACCATCTTCAGGCTGCTTCACCAATGACCTTCCTTTCATCATAAAGGTCAAAAGTGGGGGTGTCCGCTGATGATTGCGCTATATTCAGCATCATTCGCGACTCCTCAGATACTGAAGCAGTCCATGTCCAAATGCAGCAAGACCTGGACAATATCCAGGCTTGGGCTGACAAGTGGGGCAGGCAATGACCATCTCCAACAAGAGACAATCTAACCATTGCCCCTTGATGTTCAATGGCATTACCAGCACTGAATATCCCACTATCAACATCCTGGGGTTTTCCATTGACCAGAAACTGAACTGGACTAGCCATGTAAATACTGTGGCTACAAGAGCAGGTCAGAGGCTAGGAATCTTGCGACGTGTAACTCACCTCGTGACTCCCTAAAGCCTGTCCATCATCTAGAAGGCACAAGTCAGGAGTGTGATGGAATACTCTCCACTTGCCTGATTAGTGCAACTCCCACAACACTCAAGAAGCTTGACACCATCCAGGGCAAAGCAACCTGCTTTATTGGCACCACATTCACTCCCTCTGCCACTGATGCACAGTGGCTGCCATCCACAAGATGCACTGCAGGAATTTACCAAAGCTCCTTAGACAGCACCTTCCAAACCCATGACCACTATCATCAAGAAGGACAAGGGCAGCAGATAGATGGGAACACCATCACCTGGAAGTTCCCCTCCAAGTCACTCACCATCCTGACTTGGAAACATATCGTCGTTGCTTCACTGTCGCTGGGTCAAAATCCTGGAACTCCCTTCCTAACAGCACCGTGGGTGTACCTACACCACATGGAGTGCAGCAGTTCAAGAAAGCAGCTTATCATCACCCTCTCAAGGGCAACTAGGGATGGGCAATAAATGCTGGCTCAGCCAGCGAAGCCCATATCCCATTAATGAATAATAATTTTAAAAAACAAAGGGAGATGGTTGTGGCTGTTGGAGGCCAATCATCTCAGTGGTAGGACTTCACTGCAGGAGTTCCTCAGGGTAGTATCCTCAGCGCAACTATTTTCAGCTGCTTCATCAATGACCTTCCCTCCATCAAAAGGTCGAAAGTGGAGATGTCCGTTGATGATTGCACAATTTTCAGCACTATTTGCGACTCCTCAAATACAGAAGAAGCCCATGTCTATATGCAAAAAGACCTGGACAACATTCAGGATTGGGCTGATAAGTGGCAAATAACATTCATGTCACACAGGTGCCAGGCAATGACCACCTCCAACAAGAGAGAATCCAACCATCTCCCCTTGACATTCAATGGCATCACCATTGCTAAACCCCCCCACTATCAACATCATTGGGGTTACTATTGACCAGAAAATTAACCATTTAAACATAACCATATAAATACTGTAGCTACAAGAGTCTGGGAATTCTGTGGCGAGTAACAAAACAGGGGCTGTAAAGAGCAAGACTTCAGTGAGCAGAGCGGGTCTGTAAAGAGCGAGGACTTCAGTGAGCAGAGCGGGGCTTAAATTTAAGGAAACAGTCATTTAATCAAAAACAAAAAAAAAATGGCAAGGGAGCTCAGTCCCATGTGTTGTACAGCCTGCAGCATGTGGGAATTCTTAGACACTCCTTGCGGTCTGGATGACCACATGTGCAGGAAGTGCCCCTGGCTTGACCAGCTTGAGCAATGGGTTTCGGAGTTTGAGCATCAGCTGGAGACACAGCAGTGCATCGGCGAGGCTAAGGGTTACATGGATAGCACGTTTTTAGATGTGGTCACTCCGCAGCTTAAGGAAGTGCAGTCAGAGAGGGAATGGGTGACCACCGGTCAGAAGAAGGGAGGCAAACAGGTAGTCAGGAAAGCCCTAGAGTGCATCTCACTCAAGAACAGTTTTTTTGTGTTGGAAAACAGTGAGGGTGAAGGTTCCTCTGGAGAGTGCAGCCAAAGCCAAGTTCATGGCACTGTGGGTGGCTCAGCTGCACAAGGGGGGAGGAGTAAGAGTGCAAGAGCAATAGTGGTAGGTGACTCAATTAGTGAGGGGTGCAGACAGGCACTTTTGAGGCTGTAGATGTGACTCCAGGATGGTGTGTTGCCTCCCTGGTGCCAGGGTCAAGGATGTCACAGAACGGCTGCAGGGCATTTTGAAGAGAGAGGGCCAACAGAGATCGTGGGTCACATTGGTACCAACGACATAGGTAGAAAGAGGGATGAGGTCCTTCGGGAGGAATTTAGGGAGCTAGGTAGCAGATTAAAAAGCAAGACCTCAAAGGTTGTAATCTCTGAATTACTCCCTGTGCCACATTCTAGTGAGTATAGAAAAAGGAGGATAGAGAGGATGAATGCATGGCTCAAGAGATGGTGCAGGCAGGAGGGCTTTAGTTTCCTGGATCATTGGGTCCATTTCTGGCAATGGTGGGGCCTCTACAAGTCAGACAAGCTGCACTTGAACTGGAACGAGACCAACATCCTTGCAGGGAGGTTTGCTAATGCTGTTATGGGGGGACGGGGAGTTAACCTAATTTGGCAGGGGGATGGGATACAGAGTGGAGGTACAGTAGGGGGTGATGCACTGCCAAATATAGAAGAGAAACCAAGTCAGTCTGGAAGGCAGAGCAAATATAGACACGCTAAGGCACAAGGGAATAACGCAAGGCTGGATCACATCTATTCTAACGCAAGGAGTTACAAGTATGGCAGATGAATTGAAGGCATTGATTAACTCATGGGAATATGATATTGTTGCTATCACAGAGACATGGTTGAGGGAAGGGCAAGACTGGCAGCTCAATATTCCAGGCATGACGGAGTGGTTGGTAAAAGAGGTGGCGGCACTGGACTATTGATCAAGGAGTCATTTACTGCAGTAAGGAGGGATGGTATCTTAGAAGGTTCCTCAAATGAGGCCATATGGGTAGAACTTAAAAACAAAGAGGGGACAATCACTTTGCTGGGAGTGTAATATAGGCCTCCAAACAGTCAGAGGGAGATAGAGGAGCAGGTATGTAGGCAAATCTCAGAGAAGTGTAAAAATAATAGGGTAATAACAGTAGGGGGTTTCAATTTCCCCAATATTAACCGGGATAATCTTAGTGTGAAAGGCTTAGGAGGGGCAGAATTCTTAAAAGTGCATTCAGGAGAGCTTTTTGAGCCAGCACGTAGAAAGTCCTACAAGAGAAGGGGCGGTACTGGACCTAATCTTAGGGAATAAAGCCCGGCAAGTGGTAGAAGTGTCAGTGGGGAAGCATTTCGGGGATAGTGACCATAGCCCGAAGATTTAAAGTAGTTATGGAAAAGGACAAAGATGGACTGGAAATAAAGGTCCTGAATTGGGGGAAGGCCGATTTCAATATGATAAGACAGGATCTGGCCAAAGTGGACTGGGAGCAGCTACTTGTAGGAAAGTCTACATCAGACCAGTGGGAGTCATTCAAAAAGGAAATAGTGGGGGTTCAGGGCCAACATGTTCCCGTAAAGGTGAAGGGTAGGACCAACAAGTCCAGGGAACCCTGGATGTCAAGGGATATAGAGGATTGGATAAGGAAAAAAAAAAAGAGGCTGATGGAAGATACAGAGGGCTGAAAACAGCAGAAGCCCTAGAGGAGTATAGAGTGCAAGGGGGTACTTAAAGTAATTCGGAGAGCGAAGAGGGGGATGAAAAATCCCAAGGCATTTTATAAATATATTAAGGGCAAGAGGATAACCAGGGAACGAGTAGGGCCCATTAGGGACCAAAGTGGCAATCTGTGCATGGAGCTGGAGGATGTAGGTGAGGTTTTGAAAGATTACTTTTCATCTGTGTTCACTATGGAGAAGGGCGATGTAGGTGCAGTAATCAGGGAGGGGGGCTGTGATATACTTGAACAAATTAGCATGGAAAGGGAGGAAGTATTAGGGGTTTTAACGGGCTTAAAAGTGGATAAATCCCCAGGCCTAGATGAGATGCATCCCAGGCTGCTATGTGAGGCAAGGGAGGAGATTGCAGGGGCTCTGGCACTAATTTTCAAATCCTCTCTGGCCACAGGAGAGGTGGATACAGCGAATGTGGTACCATTATTCAAGAAGGGTAGTAAGGGTAAACCAGATAATTACAGGCCAGTTAATCTAACATCAGTGGTAGGGAAACTATTAGAAAAAAAATCTGAGGGACAGGATTAATCTCCACTTGGAGAGGCAGAGATTAATCAGGGATAGTCAGCATGGCTTTGTCAGGGGGAGATCATGTCTGACAAATTTGATTACATTTTGAGAGGAGGTGACTAGCTTTATAAATGAGGGTAGTGCAGTTGATGTAGTTTACATGGCCTTCAATAAGGCTTTTGACAAGGTCCTGCATGGGAGAATGGTCAAGAAGGTAAGAGCCCATGGGATCCAGGGCAATTTGGAAAATTGGATCCAAAATTGGCTGAGTAGCAGGATGCAAGGGGTGATGGTCGAAGGTTGTTTTTGTGATTGGGAGCCTGTGATGAGTGGTGTACCGCAGGGATCGGTGCTGGGACCCTTGCTGTCTGCAGTGTATACTAATGATTTAGATGTGAATATAGGAGGTATGATCAGTAAATTCAGCAGGTCTGACAGCATCTGTGGAGAGAAAGACAAAGTTAACGTTTTGAGTCCATATGACTCTTCTTCAGGGCTGAAACGAAGTAGGAATGTGGTGAAATATATACTGTTTAAGGGGGGGGCGGAACAGGTGAAGCTGGATAGAAGGCCAGCGATAGGTGGAGGCAAAGGAGAGATTGCAAAAGATGTCAAACAAAAGGTCAAAGGGTTGTTAATAGTGGTGGTAGCTCTCTCCTCCATCCCCACCTCTTTCTGATCCCCCTTTTGTTTATTCATTTTTATTTTTTAATATTTATTTATGTTATTTTTTCCCACTTATTTCCATTATTATTATTTTTTTTAAACTTATTTCCATTTTATTCATTGTTTTATCCCCAGCTTTTAACCTTTTCAATCTTTTTTCCCACCACCGTCCCCTCCTCCCACCCCACCCCCACTAGGTCCATCTGTCACTTTCCAGAGTGTTTACCCTTACCGGCCATTATCACGTTCTGCATTCCACTCTCAATGTCACCGTTAGCACCTCCTTTAGCCAGCACCACCACTATTAACAACCCTTTGACCTTTAGTTTGACATCTTTAGCAATCTCTCCTTTGCCTCCACCTATCGCTGGCCTTCTATCCAGCTTCACCTGTTAAACAGTATATATTTCACCACATTTCTACTTCCCTTCAGCTCTGAAGAAGAGGAGTCATATGGACTCGAAACATTAACTCTCTCTTTCTCTCCACAGATGCTGTCAGACCTGCTGAGTTTTTCCAGCATTTTTGTTTTTGTTTCAGATTTCCAGCATCCGCAGTATTTTGCTTTTATGATCAGTAAGTTTGCAGATGACACAAAAATTGGTGGTGTCGTAAATAGTGAGGAGGAAAGCCTTAGATTACAGGACAATATAGATGGGCTGGTAAGATGGGCAGAGCACTGGCAAATGGAATTTAATCCTGAGAAGCGTGAGGTGATGCATTTTGTGGGGACTAACACAGCAAGGGAATACACGATGAATAGTAGGACCCTAGGAAGTACAGAGGATCAGAGGGACCTTGGTGTACATGTCCACAGGTCCTTGAAGGCAGCAGCACAGGTAGATAAGGTGGTTAAGAAGGCATATGGGATACTTGCCTTTATTAGCTGAGGCATAGAATATAAAAATAGGGAGGTTATGTTGGAGCTGTATAAAATGTTCGTTAGGCCACAGCTGGTAATGTGTGCAGTTCTGATCGCCACACTATGGGAAGGATGTGATTACACTGGAGAGGGTGCAGATGAGATTCACTAGGATGTTGCCCGGGATGGAGCGTTTCAGCTATGAAGAGAGGCAGGATAGGCTAGGGTTGTTTTCCTTAGAACAGCGAAGGCTGAGAGGGGACCTGATAGAGGTGTACAAAATTATGAGGGGCATAGATAGGAAGAAACTTTTCCCCTTAGCGGAAGGTGTCAATAACCAGGAGGCATAGATTTACGGTAAGGGGCAAGAGGTTTAGAGGGGATTTGAGGAAAACATTTTTCACCCAGAGGGTGGTTGGAATCTGGAAAACGCTGCCTGAGGGGGTGCGAGACACAGGAACCCTCACAACATTGAAGTAGTATTTAGATGAGCACTTGAAACACCATAGCATATAGGGTTATGGGCCAAGTGCTGGAAAATGGGATTAAAATAGATAGGTGTTTGATGGGTGGGACTGATACGATGGGCCGAAGGGCCTGTTTCTGTGCTGCATAACTCTATGACTCTAACTCACCTCCTGATTATCCAAAGCCTGTCCACCACCTACAGGGCACAAGTCAGGAGTGTGACAGAAAACTCTCCACTTGCCTGGGTGAGTGTAGCTCCAGCAACACTTAAGAAGCTCAACATCATCCAGGACAAAAGCAGCCCACTTGGATTGGCACCCCATCCACCACTCACTCACTGTGGCAGCAGTGTACCATCTATAAGATGCATTGCGGCAATTCACAAGGTTCCTTCGACAGCACCTCCCCAAACTCTAGGAGGGAAGAAGGGCAGATGCATGAGAACAGAACCACCTGCAAGTTGCCCTCCAAGCCACACACCATCCTGATTTTGAACTATATCGCTGTTCTTTCACTGTCGCTGGTCAAAATCCTGAAACTTCCTTCCTAACAGCAAGGTAGGTGTACCTACACCACGTGGACTGCAGCGGTTGAAGAAGAAGCTCACCATCAGCTTTCCATGGGCAGTTAGGGATCGGCAGTAAATGTTGGACTAACCAGGGACGCTGACATCTCTTGAAAGAATTTTTAAAAACTTTATCCAGCAACACATCAATAATAAAATAAATTCACCCTTGTGCAGCCCCTTAGAGCTCACTTTTAGGGTGCCTTTACCTGGCCTTGTGCTCCAATAGAATGCTATCCCAGTGGCAGGTTGCTGAATTTCATTGGGGGAGACTGCAGACAGCTATGGAGGACACCCTTGAGCAGCTCTGGGCCTTGAAGGCCTGGTGTCAGATGGCAACATTGCAGCATGGGTGGCAGCAGACTGGGCAAGCTGGCTGTGAGGCAACAGCAAGGCGACTAGTGAAGTGGCAGTGATGGCAGCACGAATGCGGTCATCCTGAGAGGGGACAGCAGGTTCTTGCTCCATGGTGCCTCCGCTACTCCCTTTGTTCGGCACCTCAGCAATCCTAATAATCTGTTGGAGAACAAGGAATGCTACACTGCTGAGATAGCCTGGATGTCCTGTCGAGCATTGGGATGCGCACTCATGAAAGCAGGCTTCCCATTTGAGCCTTTTTTGCCTTTACGAAATGTAAGCATTGCTGGCAAGGTCAGCATTTTTTGCCCATCTCCAATTACACTCGAGAAGATGGTGGTGAGCCACTTTCTTGAACCATTGCATATTAAAGATGCAGCTGAAGATGGTTGGGCCTGGAACGTTACGCTGAGGAACTCCTGCAGCGATGTCCCAGGACTAAGACGTTTGGCTTCCAACAACAACAACATCTTCCCTTGTGCTGGGTATGGCTCTAACCACTGGAAACTTTTCCCTTGATGCCCATTGACATCAATTTTGCTCGGTTCCTTGATGCCACACTAAGTCAAATGCAACACCTTGATGTCAAGGGAAATCATTCTCACCTCATCTCTCGAGTTCAGCTCTTTTGTCCATGTTTGGACTAAGGCTGTAATTAGGTCAAGAGCCGAGTAGCCCTGGCAAAACCCAAAATAAGCATCGGTCAGCAGGTTATTACTGAGTTAGTGCCACTTGATAGCACTGTTGCCAATATTTTCCATCACTGATGGGGCATTGATTGGTCAGATTGGATTTATCCTGCTTTTAGTGGTCAGGATATACCTGGGCAATTTTCCACGTTTTTTTATTCAGTGGATGTGGGCTTCGCTGGCTGGGCCAGCATTTATTGCCCATCCCTAGTTGCCCTTGAGAAGGTGGTGTTGAGTTGCCAACGATGCTATGGACCATCTCCTCGAGGGAGCCGGGAGGATGCAGGCATGCCAGGCCTCCTCCAGTTCTGTGGATTTAAGACCATAAGACGTAGAAGCAGAAGTAGGCCACTCGGCCCATCAAGTCTGCTCCACCATTCAATGAGATCATGGCTGATCTGATAATCCTCAACTCCACTTTCCTGCCTTTTCCCCATAACCTTTGATTCCCTTACTGAGTAAAAATCTGTCTATCTCAGCCAGGTGATGTGTTTGCCAGTGCTAAGTAGTTGTAAGTTTGCAGAGGCATGTAGTGATGTGTGCTGCTAAAATGATTGAAGGTGTAGGTGGGTGAAGTGTAGTATAAGGAGTGTCAGGGTGTGCTGCTAGGTGGTGTGTAGTGCACTGAATAGTGGGAGAGGTGAGTGAGAGATGTTTTGTGACGATCCATTCACTCAGATTGACCACCTGAAGGTGACCAGGCATCTTTGGACATGTCTACCACGTCCTGGGTGCTACACTCTGGGCATTAACTGCCCTTGCCACCTGCTCCCATTCCCTTCTGAGCTCTGCCTCAAAGGCTTCCTGCCCCAACAGAAAAATATCCTCTTTCCTGGCCTCCACCTGTGTGACCAGTACCTCTGGGGTGGTGTCACTGAAGTGGAAAGCTCTTTCCCTGGCGCGGTGTGACATCTTACTTGACCCTGAATGTTCGTTAGGTAATTATTCAGCAGTCTGCAGCGCATTGTTACAGCATTCTTCGTTTAAGGAATATGCCCTTAAAATGGGTAGACTGCCAGGTGCATGTGGTTTGTTCAGAACGCTACCCCGAAACCTGCAATGCAGAGAATGTCAGCAGAACCATGGAGATGCCAATGCAGGAGTTGCTCATAACCATGCCACAATTGTGGAGATGAGCTGGGTGCACAAATTATACATATTGTCCACCTCGTTGTGAATTGGCACAGGAGGGTCACGATTCAGAACCCCATCTTACTTACCATCAGACCTTCAATCCATCAGTTCTTGGAATCTACTGACTACCTATCAGGCCTCCTCTTGGTATTCACCAAGATTGCACTTAGTTTACTTAGCCAAGGAAGTAATTCAGTTGTTTCTCTTTCTCCACAATTGTTTTGCAACAAACAATTGTTACAACTGCAGCTGATATTAATGCTGAGCAAGTCAGATTTCGGACTGAAATCCATCTTGGCTGATCGTAATTTCTTTTTCTGGATTGTAGAAATGAGGGGGGAATGTTACTAAATACAAAACCATAGCACTCCAGTGATAACTTTCGAACTCTGAAGAATTAAAATGTTTATTTAAAAAAGGGAAAAACTTAAACACAAGATAAAAGATGCACAGTTAGAAAAAAATCTTACAAAATAACCCCCAAAATGCTTTCTCAAAGGTACACAATAAACTATCGTTTTGGCAACAGACCTTATAGAGTCTTAACCATAAAATCCAGGAAATATTACCCAAGCCAAGAAATTGCTTTCACTTTAAACAGAAGTACAATCCACGGCTTCCCAGGACAAATCTACACTTGTGGTTTTTCCAAAGGGAGATTTAAAACAAACCTATTCTCAGGACAAAATACTCTACTGGCCCAAAACGGAGTTGCTTTCTTCAATTAAATGATTTTCACAGCTTTTCAGCATACTCCAAAACACTGGAGTTGGCCTTCCATGGGACTCCCCCCACAGCAACTACTACAGCTGAAGCCCTGTTTTCATAAATACCTTTTCACCCCTTTCATCTTAGTTCTCCATTATCTTTAAAAACCTCTTTGAAAACTTAGCTTCCCAAATATTCAAACCTTTCATGTTCCTTTTTTACCTCTATTTTCGGTCAATAAAATTTAAAACGCCTGCCCCTGTTTACTCACAAATCTCCTGTAAAATGCAAATATTATTTTCTGCCTTTGAGACTCCTTTGAAATGCACAGCTACAAATCAATTTCAAAACTCATCCCTAAATGCCAATTTCAAATCTACTCTGTTTCCTTGTATGTTAACACCCACCATAAGGCCTCATTACAAAATTCAGAGAGATAGTCTTTCACTCCTTAAATTCTAAACACAATCCAACTCCAACAGCTTCACATTTGATTAACCCTGGACACACACAGGTGCAGCTTACCCTTACCTACACAGAATATATACATAAAACAGAAGTATAAAAATATACACACATCGTCACACAATGCAAAGCTGAAATTCACTATAAATTTGCTATCAATAATGTTTCACGCTACTTTGTCGTCTTTATTTTTACAGTTAACGTGTTATCCTACATCAATGCCATTGGTCACCTTTAGATTCGGCTATTCAAGCACACTCCTGGCTGGTCTCCCACATTTAACCCGTGTTTTCACTCACAACAAGTTCCGTTCCCCTATCACCCCTCTGTTTGCTGACCTACATTGATACCTGGTCAAGCAACATATTGATTTTAAAATTCTCACCCTTTTCTTCAAAGTTTTCCATGGCCTCGCCCTTCCCTATCTCTATAATCTCCTCCAGCCTCACAAGCCTCAAAAATATCTGTGCTCTTCTAAATCTGGCTTCTTGTGCATTCTCAATCAAAACTGCCCCACCATTGGTGGCCTTGCCTTCAGTGACTAGGTCCCAAGCTCTGGAATTATCTCCCCCTTTTCCCCTTCTACTTCGTTTGCCTCCTTTAAGACACTTCTTAAAACCTACCTTCTGACCAAGCTTTTGGTCATCTGACCTAATGTCTTCTTAAGTGGCTCAGTGTCACACTTTGTTTTCTAATGTTCCTGTGAAGCCCTTTGGGACGTTTCATTATGTTAAAGGCGCCATATAAATATACATTGTTGCTATTGTTAAAAGCCTAATTTTTCTTTATTTGTAGTGTTTCTTTAACACTTCACATGACGATCTGAAGAGAAACAATTTAGTGTTTGACTCTGTCCAATTGCAATGTGGTTTCTAAATAACTTTACCCACGACACCAATTTGCATATTTGTGAAAACGTTTTTTTAAGCTGCTAATTGACCCAGTATTTCAGGAGTGGATTGAGAGTTTTAAAAAGTTCATTTGAAAAGGACATTCATATCATCTTGACTTTCATATCCAAGGCTACCCTTAGAAAGGGAAATGAGGGAAGTTAACAAAGAATCAGTTATCTTTTCTAGCGGATAAACGATAGATTTATATAGAAGCATCTGTAGGAGGAACATTCACATCAACCAAAATGACTGCCTTAAAACACACATCCGTGCAAAATTAAAAAAAGGTGCACTAAAGCAAGGCCTGTTGCTTCTCCACATGGTGGGCAAAAACATTTGGATGATTGGTTGAGGAAGTGGTGTACCACACTTCTTTAAGCCAAGATACATTTTTCTCACATTGTGGCACTCTAAAGAACAGTCAACAATATAGAAATGGCCAGTATTTTCCCAGATTCTAGTAAATGATACTTTTTCTTTTCAAATCGTTACGACACTATAATATAAGTCCTTTTAATTCTATTGTTTTAACATCAATTTAAAAAGCACTGTTTGGGCAGAATTTTGCCGTCGGCGAGCAGGGGGCGGGGTCGACATCATTCCGCCCCATTAAAATTTTCAGGAAGGCGGGGGCGCAGCAAAATCAGCTGCGGGCCCATCAACCTGTCAATGGCCAATTGAAGCCATTGACAGGATCATTTAAACAATTAAAGGACCTGCCTGTCCAACCATAATGTTGGTGGGCAGGCCAGGAGCCCCAGCGGCAAATAGAAAAAAACATGAAACCTCATTCACCGGCGGGATGAGGTTTCATGCAGGGTTTTAAAAAGTTTAATAAAGTTATAGTGTAAATTATGAACATGTCCCACCTCATGTGACATTGGCACATGAAGGAGACATGTTAGGGATTTTTTTTTTCTCTATTTTTAATCTTTTACAAAGTGGAAGCGATCTCCCTGAGGCTGCACTTAGCCTCAGGGAGATATGCGCTCTTTCGTGCGCATGTGCGATGGAGCACACTCTCGCTTTTGGGGAATCCCCCCACCCACACAGGAAGCTCATAGCACTTAATTGGCCCACCCACGTAAAATGACGGTGCGTCCCACTTCTCCGGCGGGGATCGACTCCCCGCCCGCCGGAGATTGGGTCGGACCTGCCTGCCCGGCAGTCAGAAAATTCTACCCTTTAACTCAAAACATTTTTGGTGTTAAAATACATTTACATGATTGTAAACAAAGTGAGGGACTAAGAGACCTTACCTGACAATGGAATATATATTCTGGCGTGATTTTCTTAAATTTCATATTCCAAACCAAAGCTACCCCATCTGGCTCATGTGGGGCATCTTCATTGTTATTATAGGAAGCAACCATCAATTCAGGATACTGAAATAAATAAAGAGTTATGGCTCATTAACACAACACCGGGTTAGGCTCAATTCATTCACAGCGTCTGCGAATATTTCTGCAGGTTTACAAAGAACTCAAGTAGAATGGAACTCATTTGATAACGAAATAAGTTTAAAAAAGTTCTGCCCCAACTTAGTTTCCATGTTAACAGAACCTGATAAAAATGCATTCCAATAAAATTACTATCCATTTAGAAAGGTCAAACTCTGAATCTTTTATTGCTTTGCCCATAAAGTGCAATGGAAAGAGCCTCACAATTCAATGAAAACCAGTATATCCAGGCACAAAGCACTACATCTGCACACTGACCTTCTCATAATTATAATTTTTCAAAAGTATATTAAAAGAAAATTCATCCAAGTTCAGCTGTAAGTCTCTGGATCACACATTGTTAGGATAGGGAAGATTGTACATTCAGATTCAGACTGGGCAGATAGGACAAGAAAACAGGCACTGCAGCAACTTTTTTTGATCGGTTTTTAATCATTTTGTAGCAATATTGAGAATGCAGCACAAATCAAGTTTCTGCAATAGGGCAGATTTTTACAGTCTCCGCCACCCGCTCACCCCCCCCCCGCCCCCGCAGTGGTTCTGCAGACAGCGTGGCCCATAATATTCCCCGGGTAGCCTTTCAGCTGCCCTCCTTCCCGCTCCTGACCTGTCCACAACTTTATGGGAGGCGGGTGAAGCCTAGGACAGACCGCCTCCCCTCAACCCCCTTCCTGTCCAGCCTCAATATGAAGTTCAGTGGCCAGGGAAGAAGTCCAGCAGGCCACCCTGCTTGGGCCTCAGATGCGGGGGGGGCGGTGGTTGGTGGGGTGGGGGGGTGGCACCTCCCCTTTTCACATTGGGCACCATCCACACCCCACACAAGGTCTGCACTCTTGGGTACACCACCTCATCATCCCCCTTCCCCCAGCCTCTCCACTCTCCATTATCCCCACTCCACTCTCCATTATCCCCACTCAACTCTCTTCCATGAGCACCTCAACCACCGCCCCAACGCTTACCTGGTCCTGGACTCCAGGGCTTAGAATCTCGGACTGCTTGCAGTCCGAGTTCTGGCCACTGGCATTGCTGGGACTACAGAGTTGCCAGCCAAGCAGATTGGTCTCTGAGGCGGGACCTCATTCTAGCCAATTAAAACTCCATTGAGCATTATATGGCTGCAGGGCTGCTGTGATCACCCCTGCTGACTCTTTGGATGGTGGGGCTGGAAACACTGTCATACAAAAATTCTTAGATACTGTTATCTGTTATCGGGAGCTCAGAAGGTTTCCTGACCAATCATGTAACTGGGACTGTTGACAGGGCTTTAAACTAACAGGGGAGAGGGAAGGGTTTGAGTGAAGGGAGATTTAGAAATCAAACAAAGGCTGGGCAATGGAACAATGTAGCGATGTGAGTAAAGACAACCAGAGTGGCCAAGAAAGGAGAGTTTAACATAAATTGTGCATCAATGAATAAGGCTGTTGCAGGCAACAGAAGTAAAAAAAAATTGAAATAAAAGGTTCTTTATCTGAATGTATGAAGCATCTGCAATAAGATAGATGGCACAAAGAGGTAAATGGTTTGGATATAATTGTCATTGCAGAAACACGATTGGAAGGGATCAAGGTTGAAAAATAAATATTCCAGGGTACAACATATTTCAGAAAGACAGACCTTCCGGGAGCGGAGAGAGTGGATCTGCGAGGGACACCTGTATTCGGGCAGCGGGCTGAGCTTGAAAAGAAAATCCAGGAGTGACATCACAGGAAAACTGCACGTTCATTCGTTGTTGAGGAGCTGCTGTTAGGGAGTGTGTTTAAATAGCTTAAAACTAGAAAAACGTATCCTTTATAAAGAAGTAGCTACTTGGATTTCAGTAAAGAACACTTGCAATAGGGAAGTAAAGTTAAATCAAGTCAAAGTGAAATAAAGTAATACAGTAAACCAAATTAAGATAAAGTTAGTGTAAGTGTAGTAAAGTTAAGTTACTAGCAATTTATTCTACTCATTCTACTTACTCTAAGTGTAATAAATAGTCATGGGATGGCACGTCAGCTCAGCCAAGTGGAGCGTACATCCTGTGGTGTGTGCGAAGTCGTGGATGCACCATGTGTCTCTGACAAATACACCTGTAGGAAGTGTCACCAGCTGCACAAGCTTGAACTCTGGGTTTCGGAACTTGAGTGGCAGCTGGAGTCACTGTTGTGCATCCGCAAGGCAGAGGACTACGTGGGTAGCACATTTAGGGTGGTGGTCACACTGCAGGTCAGAAACGTATAGCCAGAGAGGGAATGGGTGACCACCAGGCAGTCTAAGAGAACCAGGCAGGTAGTGTAGGAGCCCCCTGAGTCTATCTTGCTTGCTAATCGGTTTTCCATTTTGGATGCTGATTAGGCCAATAGGTCCTCAGGGGAGTGCAGCCAGAGCCAAGCCAGTGGCACCATGGGCGGCTCAGCTGTACAGGGGAGGGGGGAGGAAGAATGGAAGGGCACTAGCGATAGGGGATTCCATAGTCAAGGGATCAGACAGGCATTTCTGCAGCAGTAAACATGACTCCAGAATGGTGTGTTGCCTCCCTGGGGCGGGGAGGTAGCAGCCAGAAGTCGTGATCCACATTGGTACCAACAACATAGGTAGGAAGAAGGATGAGGTCCTGAAAGCAAATTTCAAGGAGTTAGGAAGGAAATTAAAAAGCAGGACCTCAAGGGCAGTAATCTCAGGATTACTCCCAGTGCCATGTGCTAGTAAGCAAAGGAATAGGAGGATAGATTGATTAAATAAGTGGCTTGAGAACTGGTGGAGGGAGGGCATCGGACTTCTGAGGCATTGACCGGTTCTGGGGCAGGTGGGACCTGTACAAGTTGGACGGGTTACATCTTAACAGGACTGGGGCTGATATACTCGCAGGGAGGTTGCTAGTGTTGTTGGGGTGGGTTTAAACCAGCTTATCGGGAGGCAGGGGTGGGGGGGGGGGGGGGGGGGGGGGGGGGGTACCTGAGGGGTGGTCCAAATTGGAAGAAAGTAAAGTTGGTAACAGGAAATGGTAGTGAGACCAGAAGTCAGGAGAGACTAAGCAGAGCATTGAGTATGCTTCAAATGCAGAATGATGTCAAAAAGACAAAGTTAAGGACACTCTACCTGAATGCGCACAGCATTTGCAATAAGGTAGGTGATCTAAAAGGCACAAAAAGAGGTAAATGGGTATGATATAATTGCCATTACAGAGACATGGCTGCATGGTGACCAAGACTGGGAACTGAATATTCAAGGATATCTGATGTTTAGGTAGGACAGACAAGAAGGGAAAGGAGGTGGAGTTGCACTGATAATAAGGGATGGGATCAGTGCATTAGCAAAGGAGGATCTCAGATCGGAAGAACAATGCGTGGAATCTGTTTGGGTGGAGCTAAAAAACAGCAAAGGGCAACAGATATTGGTTGGAGTTGTTTATAGGCCAAATAGTAATGGTAATGCGGGGCATGGTATTAATCAGATGAGAGAAGCATGTAGCATGGGTAATACAGTAACCATGGGTGACTTCAATCTGCACATTGACTTGGTAAACCAACTGAGCTCTAATGCTGTGGAAGACAAGTTTCTGCCGTGTGTTGGGGACGGTTTTCTAGAGCAGTATGTTGAGGAGCCAACTAGAGGACAGGCTATTTTAGATCTAGTATTACGTAATGAAAAATGGCTAATTAATAATCTTGTTGTAAAAGAACCTTTAAGGATGAGTGACCACAATATGATAGAATTTTACTTTAAGTTTGAAAGTGAGGTAGTTCACTCTGAAACAAGGGTGTTTAAGTTTACTAAAGGAAATTATGAAGGCACGAGGGACAAATTGGCTGAGGTGTATTGGGAAAATACATTAAAACGTGTGACTGTACATAGGAAATGGATAGTCTTCAAAGAGCTATTATATAGCTTACAGCACCTGTACATTCCTTCAAGGTGCAAAAACCCAAAAACAAAGTCACTAAACCATGGCTGACAGAGGAAGTTAAGGACTGTGTAAGATTAAAAGAAAAGGCTTATAAAGTTGTCAGAAGCAGTAGTAAACCAGAGGATTGGGAGGTGTTTAGAATACAGCAAAGGAAAACCAAGGAACTGATAAAGAAAGGGAGAATAGAATATGAATGC
Source organism: Cetorhinus maximus (assembly GCF_964194155.1). Classification (NCBI taxonomy): domain Eukaryota; kingdom Metazoa; phylum Chordata; class Chondrichthyes; order Lamniformes; family Cetorhinidae; genus Cetorhinus; species Cetorhinus maximus. Next base: position 102,901,677 of record NC_135881.1, read on the forward strand.
ATTCTAGCAAAAAATATAAAAGCAGACTGTAAAAGCTTCTATGGGTATGTAAAAAGGAAGCGTTTGGTTAAGGCAAATATGGGTCCATTACAGGCAGTCAGGAGAATTCATAATGAGGAATAGAAAAATGGCAGCGAGGCTAAATTATTACTTTGCGTCTGTTTTCACTGAGGAATATACAGGAAATCTCTCAGGTTTAGAGATCTAAGGAACTAGGGAGAATGAGGAGTTGAAGGAACGTGGTACAAGTAAGAAGGTTGTATTGGAGAAATTTATGGGACTGAAAGTTGTTAAGTCCCCAGGGCCTGATATTCTGCATCTCAGAATCTCAGAGCATTGAAAGAAGTTGCTATAGAGATAGCGGATGCATTGGTGACCATTGTTCAAAATTCTATAGATTCTGGAATGGTTCCTGAAGATTGGAAGGTAGCAAATGTCACCCCACTATTTCAGAAGGGAGGGAGAGAGAAAACAGGGAACTACAGACCTGTTAGCCTTACATTAGTAGTAGGGGAAATGCTAGAATCTATTATGAACGCTGTGGTTAATGGATAATCATGATCTGATTGGGCACAGTCAGCATGGATTTGCGAATGGGAAATCACGTTTGACAAACTTGGAGTTTTTTGAGGATGTTACTAACAAAATTGATGAAGGAGAGTTGATGGATGTAGTATACTTGGATTTTCAGAAGGCTTTTGATAAAGTCCCCCATTGGAGTTGAATAGCAAAATAAAAAGCATATGGAGGCAATATACTGGCATTGCCAGGAAGATATAATAATTTTCATAATGTGATTGGAATTTATTGTAAAGTAGAGTAATAGCAAGGTCTGTGTTTGGGACTTAATTGAATTAAAGGCAGCTGGTCTGAAGGCTTTGATGTAACAGAATTTGATGTGGTCTACATGGACTTTAGCAAGGCTTTTGATAAGGTCCCTCAAGGCAGACTGGTCAAGAAAGTAAGAGCCCATGGGATCCAAGGCAAAGTGGAATGTTGGATCCAAAATTCGCTGAGACGCAGGAAGCAGAGGGTGATGGTACAGGGATTTCTGTGACTGGAAGTCTGTTTCCAGTGGGGTTCCGCAGGGCTCAGTGCTGGGGCCCTTGCTGTTTGTGGTGTATATAAATGATTTGGACTTAAATGTAGGGGGTATGATCAAGGAGTTCACGGATGAAACAAAAATTGGTAGCGTGGTAAATAGTGAGGAGGATAGCCGTAAACTGCAGGAGGATATCAATGGACTGGTCAGGCAGGCAGAGCAGTGGCAAATGGAATTCAACTGGGAGAAGTGTGAGGTAATGCACTTGGGGAGGGCTAACAAGGAAGGGATTACATTGTGAATGGTAGGACCCTAGAAAGTACTGAATTTCAGAGGAACTATGGTGTGCATATCCACAGATCCCTGAAGGTAGCAGGGCCGGTAGATAAGTGGTTAAGAAGGCAGATGGGATACTTGTATTCTATGCCTCGGCTAATAAGTACAAGAGCAGGGAGGTTATGTTTCACCTATATAAAACACTGGTTAGGCCATAACTGGAGTACTGCGTGCAGTTTTGGTCACCAATAGGGAGGATGTGATTGCACTGGAGAGGGTGCAGAGGAGATTTACCAGGATGCTGCCTGGGCTGGGGCTCTGAGCTATGAGGAAAGATTGGATAGGCTGGGATTGTTTTCCTTGGAGCAGCAACGGTTGAGAGGGGACCTGATAGAGGTGTATAAGATTATGAGGGGCATAGATAGGGTGGATAGGAAGGCACATTTTCCATTAGTAGAGGGGTCAATAACCAGGGGGCATAGATTCAAGATAAGAGGTAGAAGGCTAAGAGGGGAGTTGAGGAGAAATTTTTCACCTAGAGGGCGGTGGGTGTCTGGAGCTCACTGCCTGAAAGGGTGGTTGAGTCAGAAACCCTCGTAACATTTAAGAAGTATTTAGGTATTCACTTCCATTGCCATAGCCTCCAGGGCCACAGGCCAAACGCTGGAAAATGGGATTGGTGTAGTCAGATCTTTGTTGACATACATGGACACGATGGGCCGAATGGCCTCCTTCTGTGCTGATGAGTCTATGAGAAGTTAAGCTAGGTTTGAAATGTTAAGTAGGTAAACATAGGTGTAAAGTGAACATTTGCATTTTTAAATAAACCAGACTAGCTTGAATTCAAAAGAGGGGTGAAATGTTTCACCTAACCAGGAGAAGTTAAGAAGCAGTGCGTTTGTTTTCCCAAAGATTACTGGTAAAATTGGTATTATAAAAGATTTTTATTATTCGAGAGGCAAAGTCCAAAGACATAGTGAAACAATGGGAATTTGCATTCAAAGCAGAAAAATATATAAAGGAGAGAAGGCGGTGTGCAAGGGATGGCATTCTAAGATCTAACAAATGTGACAAGCTTCCAGCATCTAAACCTCAAGCTGCTGTCTACAAAGAACCAAAGCTGAGAAAAACTCACTTTGAATTCGACTGTTCAGGGTATTTTGTGTTACTTTGCCTGGGTCTTTTAAAATCTGTGTGTCTTACTGTTGCCTTAATGGGGGTGTAACCAGGGGTTAGATTAATTAGGGGATTTAGAAGTTATCATAGTAGTGATTTGTAGATCTATGTGTATGCTTAAAATCATTTCTTCTATTAATAAAAGTTTAATTTAGTTTTGTATGAAACTTTTAAGACCTGGTAATCTTATCACTACTGAATTCAAGGCACACATCTTGAAATATATACAAATTGCAAAACTGTTGTGGCAGTTGTTTCAAGTTTCCCTTTGGGATTTGAGCCATAACAGCACGGATTAAGGATTGGCTAACAGGCAGAAAACAAACACTAGGAATAAACGGGTCATTCTTGCATTGGCAGACTGTGCTTAGTGCGGAAGCACCAGGATCAGTTCTTGGGCTGCAGCTGTTCACAATATATATCAATGATTTGGATGCGAGAGCCAAATGTATTATTTCCAAGTTCACAGATGATACAAAGCTAGGCAGGAATGTGTGCTGTGAGGAAAATATAAAGCAGCTACAGGAGGATTTGGATGGACTTAGTGAGTGGGCAAGAACATGGCAGATGGAACATAATGTCAAAAAAGGTGAGGTTATCCACTTTGGTAGAAGGAACAGATGTGCAGAGTATTTCCTAAATGGTAAGAGATTAGAAAGTGCAGATGTACAAAGGGACCTGGGTGTCCTTGTCCATAAGTCACTGAAAGCTAACATGCTGGCAACAGGCAATTAGGAAGGCTAGTGGAATGTTAGCTTTTATCACAAGAGGATTTGCATACAGGAGTAGTGAGGTGTTGCTTCAATTGTGTAGAAGCTTGGTTAGACCGTACCTAGAGCACTGTGTGCAGTTTTGGTCCCCTTACCGCAAAGGATATTATTGCCATAGAGAGAGTGCAACAAAGGTTCACCAGACTTGTTCTGGGGATGGCGGTACTGTCTTATGAAGAGAGATTGGGAAATCTGGGCCTGTATTCTCTAGAGTTTCGAAGAATGAGAGGTGATCTAATTGAAATCTACAAAATACTTAAAGGAACAGGCAGGGTAAATGCAGGGAAGATGCATCCCCTGGTTGGGGAGTGCGGAACCAGGGGACAGAATTTCAAAATAAGGAAGAAGCCACTTAGGACCAAGATGAGGAGAAATTTCTTTACTCAGAGGGTTGTGAATCTTTGGAATTCTCTACCCAAGAGGGCCATGGGAACTCAGTCACCGAGTATGTTTAAAGTAGAGATTGATAAATTTCTGATTAACAATAACGTAAAAGGGTTATGGGGATAGTATGGGTAACAGGCACTGAAGTGTTCAATCAGTCATGATCGTATTGAATGGTGGAGCAGACTTGATGGGCTGAATGGCCTTCTCCTGTTCCTCTGTTCCTATTGGCAAAGGAGGAGGGATAACCCTGATAAGTAAAAGATAATGTAAGGATATTAGTGAGAAAGGATCTGGTCTCAGAAGATCATGAAATAGAATCAGTATGGGGGAAATTAGGAATCACAAGAGTCAGAAAACACTGGTGGACGTAGTTTATAGGCCTCCTGACAGTAGTTATTTAATTGGACAAAACGTTAAACAAATACATATTCAAGCTTGTAGCTAAGGCAATGTAATAATTGCAGAGGGCTTTAATCTTCATTGAAACAGGCAAATTGGCAAGAGTCTAGGTGGTGAGTTTATAGAATGTTTCCTGGTACAATACGTTGTGGAACCAAATAGGGATAAAGCAATCTTAGATCTATTATTAAGTAATGAGGCAGCGTTAATTAGTAATGTCATAGTAAAACATCCAATGGAAAATAATGATCATAATAGCATTGAATTCCATGTTAAGTTTGAAAGTAACATACTCAAATCACAAACAAGAATCTTAAACTTAAATAAAGCCAGTTACATAGGTATGCAGGGAGAACTCATTAAGGTTGATTGAGTAAGTAAACCAAAAGATATGGCAGTAAAAGAACTTTTATAAATATATTAAAAAATAAGAAAGTAGCTAAAGTAAATATTAGTCCCTTAGAAGCAGAGACAGGAGAAATCATCATGGAGAATGAAGAAATGGCAGAGGCATTTAACAAATATTTTATATTTCTACTTCACAGTCGAAGACGCAACTTCTTTTGAGTACAATCACAGTTCTTGGTTTTCCGGGAGTGGGACACGAACCCACAACCCTCTGATTCAAAGGCGAGGGTGCTATGCTTACCAGAAACAGAGGTTAACCGAAGGTTAACGAGAGGGAAGAAATTAAGGTAATTAATATCAGCAGAGTATGTCTCCTGTTGATGAGATGCATCAAGTGTGTTAAGAGTTGTGGGTGGTGCATAGTGGTTAGTCCACTTGTCACCACTTCCTTTCAACTCTGACTGGCTAGTAGTACAACTATTGTGAGAAAGAGAACCATGTGCGTAAGCTTGTCTCTGCCAGTACATAGGGAGCTTGCTGAAGGAGAGGCTATGTAGGCCTCCCCATGGCAACATATGTAAACTTGGTACCTCATGGTCTCAGGCTAAACTACAGAGGGCTCAGAGGACACCTTGATAGGCCAATGAAGATGTGTGACATGAAGGCCGCCCGATGTGTGGTTACACCCTAGTGCCCATGAACCAGACCCCAAGCTATGGGCAAATAGCACCACTGTCTTGTGGGTTTCCCGGGAGAGAAGGAGGCTAAAAGAGTAAATCCCAACAGAAAGTCTGGAGTGGAGTCCCATTGGTGGTAATCGGTCATCCATCAGGCAGGTTTCCAGCAACTCCTACAGCAAAGCTGGTACCAAAATTACTGGTTGTATCCTTTCCTTTGGACAATATTGGCAATGCCAAGAGTGGGGTCCTGATGCTTGGGCAACTCAGGGTCTCCATAGTATTTGCCCAGGCCGTTGCCTTGGAGAGGGCACTGCAGCTTCATGGTTCACATTGGTATAAGTGAAGAAACGGTTACTGGTTATAAGCTCTCGCTCAATTAGGGTAGCGCAAGAGTGCCATGGGTGTCATGAAGAGATTAATGTCTATAATGTTATTGGAAATTATTTTTAAATTGGAATTGTAGTAGGGTCTGTGTTTGTGTGTGTCTTAATTGGATTAAACCAGCGAGTCTGGGTGCTTTGATGTATAGTAGTTTGAGATGTTAATTAGATAAACGTAAGGAGTAAAAAGTAAAATGTAATTTGCATTTGTTGAGTAAACCATTCAAAATCTTGCACCTAGCTGGGAGACACCAAACAATGTGTTTATATTACTAATAAAATTAGTGGAATGAAAGGATTATTGTTAGGAGAGGTAAAATTAAAAAACCTAGTAATACAATGAAAAATTTACATTCAAAGGGGAAGCTAGGTATAAACCGAGATGAGATTGTGTGTGAAAGTCAGAGGCATTTAAGATCTAACCAACTTGTAAACCTACAATTGTGTCTGCAAATTGAAAGGAACTACATTTTGAATTCGTAAGGTCAAATGTGCTTTGCCTGTTGTCTGTTTAAAGTCTATGGGTTATTGTTGCCTTGGTGAAGATTTACCTGGGAGTGATTAATTTGGGGATTTGTTTAATAGTTATTATGGTAATAATTTATAAACGTGTATGTGATTAATGAGTTGTTAAAATAATAAATGTTTAGTTCAGTTTTATACTAAAAAAAACTTTTGAAGGTTGGTGGTTTTATTCCTGAATTCCGAGCTGCATTTCAAACACATCAGTTGAAATATAGGTTATGACAGTTGTTCAAGTTTCCCTCTGGGATTTAAACAACTCAGCCTTTACCAACCGCTGTGTCACAACAACAGGTTATTTCCGACAGTGGAAGACATCCTAACATCTCATTGGATAATTATCCCCCCACCTCAAGCTGAGCGGCCCCCATTCAGTTAGGTGCTAGCCTGCCACAGCCTGCTTACTTCAGTGGGTGCTTGGAACATAAAGGGTCATCTCTCAACAAGTGGGTTTATAATCTATGGACCATAGAACCATAGAAAAGTTACAGCACAGAAGGAGGCCATTCAGCCCATCTTGTCCATGCCAGCCCGAGGACACCCAAAGACACCAGTCCTTCGCATCACAAGCTAGAATGTAAAGGCCATGCATCCTCTCCTTATTGACGACCTTCTGCAGGTTGATGATGCACACAAGAGAGCTGTGACCGACAAAGAACTTACAAGACTCAATGTGGACATTGCTGCGCTGTAAGAGCAAGGCTTGCTGAAATTGGATCCCTTAAAGAGAAACACTACACATTGTTCTGGCAGGGGAAAGCCCAACAGGCACCACGTGAGCATGGAGTAGGTTTCATAGTAGAAAACACACTACTCGCAATGATCGAAGCATCCCAAATAATGGCTGAGAGAAACATCTTAGTCTTTGCTCGTCAACAAGGGTGGGCCCAGTTAACTTAATGTGTATTAACATCCTGACATGCACCTCCTCCCCAGATGTCAAGGATCAATTATTTGAGACACTTGATGCTGCCATCAGCAGAATTCCCAGTGCCAGGGGTACTGAACCTCCTAGGGGACTTCAATGCAAGGGTGGGTATTGACTACACAGCTTGGCCAACGTGCATAGGGCACCAGGGAGTCAGCGCACTGAAAGAAAATGAACAGAAGTTGCTGGAGCTATGCCGTTACCGTGGACTCCAAGACAAAAAAACTACTTCCAAACCAAGCCATGCCATAAGGTGTTCTGGAGACATCAGAGATCATGCCAGTGCCACCAATAGATCTCATCATCACCAGACATACTGCCCCCAACAGTGCCCTCATCACTCGCAGCTGTTGCAATGCTGTGACACTGACCACTCCTGAATCAGCCTCTACAGCTGCAACAGACAAAAATATTGAAAATGTGCATTATGCAGAATGTACAATAGGTTTATTTCTCATTCCAGGTCTTTTTAAGTTTGGAAAAAAAAGCATTAACATGCACCAATTTTGAATATTTAGTCATAGCGCTTAATAACCATTAATTTAGGACAGAAAGTTAACAAAACTTAAATATCAAGATTGGCTTGATGAAATATGGTTCATTATCATTGACTACACCTGAACGGTTAAGCACCCTTTACACCTTGAATCCACTGAACAGTGTTTAATCTTCTCAGGACCAGCAATATTACCCATACCTCAAATGGAAATGTAAATAGTTTGAGATTGCTTAAAGCATTTTTCTTAAAATATGTAACCGACTTCCATTGCTAAATTTCTGAATTCTTTCTAGGTGGTAAATTGGTTAAAAAAAAAGTTCTCAAATTTGAAACCCATAGCCCTACCAATAGCTACCACCCACCAAAAATTTCCAATTGTTTTCTCATCAAAGATTAGATGAGAACATGCGTGTGCTTCACATCTGTGACATTACAACAAGTGCTGCATACTGTACATATTGTGTTGGTTCAATTGTTCTGGAATGCATGCATCTATGATTTTTAGCTAAAGTAATGAAGGATATGCAATTTCAGTTTGGGTTTTTATGGGGATCTGAATCTGTAGCTCCAAATGCGAGGATGTTGGCTCAAATCTTCTGATCAATGTCAGAGCTGCTACGTCCAATGCTTTTTTTTATTATTCATTCATGGGATGTGGGCTTCCCTAGCTGGGCCAGCATTATTGCCCATCCCTAGTTGCCCTTGAGAAGATGGTGGTGCGCTGCCTTCTTGAACCTCTGCTGTCCATGTGGTGTCAGTACACCCACAGTGCTGTTAGGGAGGGAGCTCCAGGATTTTGACCCAGCGACAGTGAAGAAATGGCGATACATTTCCAAGTCAGGATGGTGAGTGACTTGGAGGGGAAATTCCAGGTGATGGTATTCCCATCTATCTGCTGCCCTTGTCCTTCTAGGTGGTAGTGGTTGTAGGTTTGGAAGGTGTTGTCAAAGGAGCCTAGGTGAATTCCTGCAGTGCATCTTGTAGATGGTACACACTGCTGCTCATCAGACAGAAAGCAGCACACTCACCTGGTTACATATAAAAAGGCCAAACTTGTACAAAAGCATTCCCTCACCGTAGGAATTCACATAGGGACCTGCGATGATGATCTGCGCAGAGTACACACCCCCTTTTTATGGCATTAGCTGCTGAATTCTGGAAAGTATTTAACGGACCAGTCTTTCAGTGAATGAGTGGATGGGTGGATGAGTGGCCGGGTGGTCGTGGTGGGGGGTTTAAGTCTTGTCAGGAGGGTAATTGGGTTGGGGGTAGTTGGTCTGGTCAAGGGAGGGGTTGTCGGGGGTAGTCGGATTTAGTCGGGGAGGTAGTCAGGTCACTTTGCTCTACAGCAGGGAAAAGGGAAGAAGGGTTCGTCAGGTATGGTCGGGGGAGAGGTTAGTCGAGTCAGGGGTAGTTGGGTTGAGTCAGAGAGGGTGGCTCTGGGGGTTGTAGTCTGGTGATCGGTGGGGGGAGGGCAGTGGTGTTGCCAGTGGTTGGGTGGGGGTGGTTTGTGTGGGGGTGTAGCTGGGTCAAATCAGGGCAGGGGGTTGGTCGAGTCTCAGGGAGTTGTGGTGTTACTCACGTCTTAGACCAGGTTTTGAACAGTCTACCATTTCCTGGGTAACAATCCAGGTAAGTTCCAGGGATCTCTCCCAAGTCTCTGACTCTAGCTCAGAATTGGAGACATTTGGGGAGTGTCCCAGGGAGCAGGGGAATTGCCCATTCGAAGTTTAAACTTCCTGGGCAATTCTCACGTAGGTCCGCACATCAGGACATCCACAGGGTCCCAATGGACACCTTCGTCCAGTCTCCGACAATCCAGAGACCGCACAATTTCAGCCAGTATTCTTTATACTGCAGTTTCATATTCCCAGTTGAAAAGCAAGGAAAACAGTGCATTGAGAGTCCCATGAAGTCTGAGGTTAATCCTTGCTTATTTTCTTGAGTTAGGACGATGTTAAAAATGAAAAACTTTAAATAAAGACTTATGTTCTCTAATTTTACCTGGAAGCTTTAGGGTTGATTTTTATCCCCTCATTAATTTTCTCACTTTCTTTTGAAAATTGAAGATCCTCAAGCACTGGTGTGTCTTCTCTGCTATACAGCAAAGTCATGCAACAAACAGCAAACCACAATCATAAGGGTCACTCCTTATGAATTCTATAGTAAGAAACTACCAGTCCTGTCCAGTCAACAGAACTGTTGCTTCAGTTCACTAATAGTCTTTGTGATGGATACAGTGAAAGATATCCAGGACCTGGGGGAAATCCTGCAAACTGGACAAATCTCAAAGTCCTATCCTGCTGCTTCCGATGCCCACAGATAACGTGATGAAGGGTTTGCTCTGACAAACAAGGCATTTGTCAGTTATTCAATGCAAACATGAACTGTGAAGTGACTGGTGTTTCCTGCAGCATGTCCTATGGAGCTGGGAGGCAAAGAATACGTAGATTGCAGCGATTTTGACAGCAACAGGCGATGTTGTGCTTGCTTTAGGAACTCGTAGGTCTTGCTACAGGACGTGGCACATTTCTTACAGTCTCCTTATGCACTGCTCCACAGAGAACTTTGTGCATTGTTCCTTAAGAACATACACTTTAAGGCTCTCTGGTTCAACCACTTTCAATTGAGCTGTCTTTGGAAGCTTCTGAAGATTAGGTGGCAAAACAAAACACCAGATACTGAGGTGCTCACCTGAACTGGCATGCCAAGCAATTACTCTATAATGAGACAGTCACAACTGAGTTGGGCTGGTCAAGTAGCCAGAATGCCGGACACTCGCTTACCGAAGTGAATCTTCTATAGAGAGCTCAAGTCTGGAGTGTGCTCCCATGGCGGTCAAAGGAAGTGCTACAAGGACACTCTGAAAGCTTCACTTAGGAGTTTTGATATCAACTTCAATTCCTAGGAGAAGTTCATCCAGGATAACAGCACCTGGCGCCAAATAAAAAACTATGGCTGTTTTGCCTCCTTCGAAAGCAAGTGCATGAGAGGTGGAGGAAAAAAAAGCAAGGAGCAGAAATCTCAAGCCAGAAACTCGTCCAAAACTCAGTCAGTTGCAGTGCCCTGTCCTATCTGCAGCAGAAACTTCTGGGCGCAGATTGGCCTTATTTCACTGTTATATGCTAATTGGAACCCCACCAAATACCCCAGATGATGAACATCGTCATCTTGGCTTTGAAGGGCAAACAAGAGAACTGAAGAGGGGCTTGAAAGTCCTGGAGATGGTACAGAAGAGATGGACTTCAATGGGTCCATAGAACCATAGAAAGGTTATGGTGCAGAAAGAGGCCATTCAGCCCATCGTGTCTGCGCCAACCAGAAAGAGAAAAAAGAAACTAGCTGCTCATTTTAATCCCACTTTCCAGCACCTGGTTCATAGCCTTGCAGGTTACAGCACTTCAGATGTAGATCCAGGTACCTTTTTAGAAGAGTTGAGCATTTCAGCCTCAACCACCAACTTAGACAATGAATTCCAGACGCTCACCACTCTCTGGGTGAAAAAGCTTTCCCTCATGTCCCCTTTTATCCTTCTACCCATCACCTTAAATCTATGCCCCCTGGTAATTGGCCCCTCAGCTAGGGGAAACAAGTCTTTCCTGTCTACTAGGCTCCTCATAATTTTGCACACCTCAATTACGTCACCCCTTAGCCTCCTCTGTTCTAAGGAAAATAACCCTAGCCTATCCAAACTCTTCTCATAGCTGTAATTTTCAAGCCCTGGCAACATTCTTGTAAACCTCCTCTGTGCACTCTCCAGAGTAATTATGTCTTTCCTGTGGTGACTGGAACTATACACAAAATTCCAGGTGTGGTCTAACCAGCTTTTTATACAGTTCCATCATTACATCCCTGCTTTTGTATTCAATATCTTGCCCAATAAAGGAAAGCATTCCATATGCTTTCTTGACCACCTTGTCTACCTGTCCTGCCACCTTCAAGAACCTGTGGGCATGCACTCCAAGGTCTCTCACTTCCTCAACCCCTCTCAATAACTTCCCGTTTATTGAGTATTCCCTTGCTTTGTTTGCCCTCCCCAAATGCATTACCTCATACTTTTGCGGATTGAATTCCATTTACCACTTATCCGCCCACTCAACCAAACCATTGATATAATTTTGGTGTCGACAGCTATCCTCTTCACTATTGATACAAGCCAATTTTTGTGTCATCTGCAAATTTCCAAATCATGCCTCCCATTTAAGTCTAATTCATTAACATCTACAACAGGGATAAGGGTTACAATAATAGACCGGAGAAGCTGGTATTATTCTGTTAAGAGCAGGAAAGGATAAGGGGAGATTTGATAGAGGTGTTTAAAATCACGAAGGACTAGACAGAGTAAATATAGAAACTATTTTCAATGGCTATATGGTTGATAACCAGAGCCCACAAATTTAAGGTGATTGGCAAAAGAATCAGGGGCAGCATCAGGAGTAGCTTTTTTTATGCAATATGTGGTTAAGGATTTGGAACGCACTACCTGATAGGGCAGTGGATACAGATTCAATAGTCAACTTCAAAAAGGAATTGAATGAATACTTGGAGATAAAGTTCCACCGATATGGCAAAAGAATATGGAAATGATACTAACTGGATTGCTCTTTCAGAGCTGGCATAGACCTGACGGGCGGAATGGCCTCTATCTGTACTATACTCTTCTATGATATAAGAAATAAGAGTAGGTCATCCGGCTCTTTGAGCATGCTCCATCATTCAATAAGATCATGGATGATCTTTGATCTCAGTTGAACCTTCTCACACTATACCCATTTTCTCTTGATTCCCTTAGTATCCAAAAATCTATATCTCTGATTTGAACATACTCAATGAATGAGTTCTATGGGATAGAGAATTGCAAAGATTCACAACTCTTTCAGTGAAAAAAATTCTCAACTCAATCCTAAATGGTCAATCCCTCATTCTGAGACTGTGACCCAAGGCAGGATCTACCCTGTCAAGCTCCTTAAGAATTGTATATGCTGCAATATCACCTATACTTCTTCTACTTGAGGATATTTAGTTCATCTAGCCAATCTGTATCATAGGACAAATCCCTTTATCATAGCAATCAATCTGGTCAACCTTTGCTGCACGGCCTATAAAGGTAAGCATATTCTTCCTTAGATAAGGAGACCAAAACTGTTTTGGGCCTAGACGATCTGGGAGATGAAGAATTGCTGCAAACTCTCCTATTAGCTCTGCATCCAGCTGCAACTGACTGTGCTGCTTCCTCCTGATCTGCCTCCTCTTTATCTCAAGCCAGAGTGGAAGTTTCAACAGGACACCACGGTGAAAAATAAACACATTGCCAGGAAACTTTTAAAGAATTGACAATGTTGTACAGACATTATAAACTTTCCAGTAATTTACCCAAGAGGTGATGAAGATCCCTTTAAATGTTGCTGGAAATGACAGTTACCCAAATACTGCTGGCTTTGTTTTGTGGGCACATTGAGGAATTGCTGACAGCATTGCAAGCGGAGACCAAAATGGGGTCTGGATCACGAAAGAAGCATAGCATCTTCATTTATATTCCTATTAATCGATTCCATGGAACATAAGTAGACAAATGGGCCTCAGGTTTCCAATGTCTGTTTCATCACTCTTTTTGAAAATGGGCACCACATTAGCCTGTTTCCAATTTACTGGTACGCCCAGAATCCTCATAATAGTTGCCACCGTCCTTGCAGGAAGAGCCCTAACAATGTTTAAACTTGTCACAGTACTGTAAAAAGTAACAATAAATCTTTATGAGCATATTTAAAATTTACCATTCCTTGTACAGATAACTATTTTTACAAAATTCATATTTACCTGAAGTGACCAATCCAAACAGGTTACAACTCTGTGTTTTGACCAGTGTTCATCATAAAACTGGCGGTTGAAAGCAAGGTTTAGCCCAGCTTGGAAGTCTCTGCACAAAACGAAAAATAAAACAAAATAAAATATTAACCAACAATAACCAAATATCTTGTTACCTTCAGTGTCAAGATGGTATGGAATTTCACCAGTTTTTTCCCCTCGCAGTCCACACGCAGCCCTTGCTCTTTGCTCAATCCTCACAATTGAGCCTTGAACATGAGTGTGCCAACAGCTTATTTATAAGTGGAAATTGATGCCAGATCTCATCTTACCCTCAATCTGGAGACCTAACAGATAGCCCAAGAGAACAAGTGCCCCACTGATGGCCCCTCCCTATACCAAGGCGCTGAGGCTAATGTAATGCTCCCAATATTCATCCAGCCAAGCACATCTAGGCTCAACACTATATAAAGGCATTGCATTTGCCCAGAGAGCCATTAAGACCTATCTTCCTATGTATTTCTATACTATACATACACGTAGTTGTTGTACTTAGGAGGATGATTTTAATTATTGCAAGTGGAATGAGATTTTAATGGGTTACATCTACTTCCACATATAAAAGTAAACAAAATGCAGGGCTTCAAGCTTGTTGCTACAAGGAATTCACTTAATTACACAAAGTATCCTTCTATGCTACCTGCAAAACTACATCCAAATTGTACTGATGCTAAAATGAAACAGTCATCATTTTCACACCAAAAATTAAAATAAATATTTTCTATGCATGAATACCTTTTAATAATTCAGTGGAGTTTAATAAATTACTAGCAATTAAACTCTGATGAGCAAAGTGATGGAACTCAGCAACAACCTGCTCATCGATCCTTAGTTTGGGTTCTACTAGGGCCACCCAGCTGAAGAGCTTATTCAACCTTGGATCAAACATGGACAAGAGAGCTGAATTCCAGAGAAGATGTGAGATTGACTGCCCTTGACATCAAGACAACATTTGACAGAGTGCTTTATGCAAAAGCCCTAACAAAATTGAAGTCCACTGATTGTGGCATACCTAGCACAAAGGAAGATTTGTGTGGCTGTTGGAGGCTAATCACCTCAGTTGCAGGAGTTCCTCAGGATAGTGTCCAAGTCCAAACCAGCTGCTTCATCAATAATCTTTCCTCCAACACAAGGTCAGAATTGGGGGTGTTTGCTGATGATTGCAGTGTTCAGCACCATTCACAGCTCCTCAGATACTGAAGCAGTCCATGCCCATATGCAGCAAGACATGTACAACATTCAGGCTTGGGTTGATAAGTAGCAAGTAACATTCATACCACACAAGTGCCAGGCAATGACCATCTCCCCATGACATTCGATGGCATTACCATCACTGAATCCCCCATCATCAACATCCTGGGGATTACCATTGACCAGAAACTGAACTGGACCACAATATAAATACTGTGGCTAGAAGAGCAAGTCAGAGGCTGGGAATTCTTTGGCGAGTAATTCAACTCCTTATTCTCCAAAGCAGGTCCACCATCTGTAACGCACAAGTCAGCAGTGTGCTGGAATACTCTCCACTTGCCCGGATGAGTGCAGATCCAACAACATTGACAGCATCCGAGACAAAGCAACCCACTTGATCAACACTCGTTCCACCACCATAAGCATTCATTCTCTCCAACACTGGCACACAGTGGCAGCAAGGTGTACCATCTACAAGATGCACTGCAGCAATTCACCAAACTTTAACATCACCTTCCAAACCCACAACCTAGAACAAGAGTAGCAGGCACACTGAGAATGGATGTTATTTTTTTTCAATATTATTGGGGAATATTGTGTTATTCTGCAAAGAATTAAGAGTGTGTGTGTGTGTGTGCGTGTGCGTGTGCATGCGGTTTGATTAAGCTGGGCAAGACATGAAAAGGATAGAGGTGTTAAGTTTGAAGTACAAGTTAATAGGTTACATCTAACATTTGCATTTTTAGATAAGTTGAGAGTTTGTTTGAATATCAAATGGGAGTCGGAGATATCAGGAATCATGTTTGCATTTTGCAGGAGTTCCATAGATAAATAGTAGTGGGGATATTATATTTTATTGACCCAAAAGCAAAGACAAGATAGAGACATAAAATATTTTATATTTGGAAGGATTTATGTCTCAAAGAGGTGTGAGAACAATGGAACTGGAGACAAAAGGGAGATAGCTGAAGCTGTTTGAGCTGTTGAGCTATAGCTAGAACTCTGGGCTGGGACAGGATGCCGTTTGAATCAACCATCCAGTCAAGCCAGAAAGTCTTGGACTGCAACAAGCAGTTTTGCCATGGATAATGTTACTGGATTCCATAGTTGGACATCTGCAAGGGATTGTTGCCTAGAAGGTGTTTACTTGTGGGTTTGACCAAGCAGAGAGGTTTTTGGGAATGTTTTGTAAGACTAATTTTAATTGTCTAACAGTAATCTTGTGTGCTTAAGTTTTCTTTTGTTGTTGTTAATAAAACTTTTACTTTTAGTTTTTAAAATCCCAAAAGTGTTACTGGATCTCTTATTGATGAGATCGATAATCTTTTCTCATTTTCAGAATACCAAAAAAAAAAGGTTATGGCCTGTAAGCCAAGTTTCCCTCTGGGATTTGGTTTGCACAGCAATTAACACCAGCTGTGGTCATAACAGCATGGGGACAGCGCCGCTTGCAAGATTCCCCACATCCCTCCCCAAAGTCACATACCATCCTGACCTGGGACCATATTGCCATTCTTTCACTGTTGCTGGGTCAAGGTCCTGGGAACTTCCTCCCTAACAGCATTGTGGGTGTACCCATACCACATGAACCTGCCTTCTACTGCCTTCTTGAGAGCAATTAGGGATGGGCAACAAATGACTTGGTAGCTTCGCTCACATCCCAAGAGGGATTAAAAAATGTACATCTGAGATGTACTTTGCCGACTGACAGCTGCCCTTACAAGAGTTATGCTAGTTGCACATCCTATGGTTTAATTACACGACAATTCCCCCAATAGATGTATTATAATTTCGAAATGGTTAAACATACCCTTCTTTTTCATCCAACTCCTTGCCACCATAGTCAAAGAAGAGGCTAGAATCTTCAGCAAGAGCACGTTCAATGATACGTATGTTATGGTCGAAGAAAATCAAAAATTCCTCTGAATGAAGAATTTGCTGCTTCTCCTCTTCAGTGAGTTCTCTCGGAGAAGCTTTAAACAAAAAGGGCTAAAAATCTCAGAAATATTCAAAAGGATTAACATCCAATTTCCTAATTATTAGAATTTAGCAGACATTAAAATGACCACAAAAGCAATAGTAATTATTATCCTGCCAGTCTTTCAGTATTAATACAGATGATTCCTAAGCTTCAAGATTTTGCCATGGTTTAGTTGTAATATATGCAATGCTGGTGAAAATTGATCAGGGATCTGGAGTGCTTTTTCAAAAAATACAATTATGAAAAATAATCAATTTGATTACAAAACTGAAAGGCTGGTATATAATTACTGCACACTTCTGTTAAGAAATATACATCGTATATTATGTATATTATCCTTTTCTGACTTTTGTAGAAAATTGCAGCTATAGTTCAACAATGCAGTCTTTCATCTGGATTTTTTCAGAAGGTCTCTGAACAATATCCCAAGACAGGCTGTAATGCTGAAACAGCTGGTATTACCTACACAAAAAAATCAGTAAGTGCACTGCTTTGTATTTACATGGATTACAGGACTAGAAGCTGCTAAAACCAAATGATTGCACAAGTGAAACCTTTAATTTAGAATACTAAAACTTTCTAAAATGTGCAGACAAGTCTATACAGTCTTACAGTTGTAAGAATCATTTCATACAACTGAATGTCACAGCAATGGAAATTTTCAAACTGCAAGAGGGCTGTTAAAGAATCTTCAGGAAATTGGGTTTCTACTTTTTAAAAAAAAATACAGCCCTTTGCTTGGCAGGAAGTACTTAAAATAAATCTGTTCATTGTTGAAATTATCCTCAATATCAGATTTCTGCTGAGTACAGATTTACTAGATCAGTAATTTCAAGCACTCACTGCACTGTGCTTTATTATTTTAAAATATCAAGTGACGTAATTTCAAGTCGAAAAAACAAAGTGGCAGAAACATTTTACTACCTACTAAACGAAGCATTGGAAGTGTGAGTGATCATAACAATGATATGTTAAATTTAATGACCCAGAGTTTCCACTTAGGGTGCAATTGGTAAGCTGGGCGCAGAGCCTGCTCACAATTGCACTAGTTTTCCAAAGTGAAATTATGGTTCAAGTTTCCTTAACTCATTTGCATGATCACAAGTGTAAAATCTTCCATGAACCAGCACAAGCAGACAGCGTTTTAAGATGTAATTGTTTTTTCTTCTTGATTAGAAAGTATGACGTGGGGAAGTGTGGTGCTGTTGACTCTGGTGGTAAGAATAGGGTGTACTCATACGAGGAACACAAAGCACAGAGTTGCATGCAGGTACAGTAAGCAGTGAGGAAAGGAAACGGCATGTTCGCCTAAAAAGATAAGGAAGTCTTGCAACCATTGTATAGAACTTTGGTGAGACCGCACCTGGAGTACACTGCTCAATTTTGATATCTAAGGAAGAATACATTTGCCTGGGAGGTGGTGCAAAGGTTCACCAGATTGGTTTCTGGAATAAAAGTATTGTCCTGTGACAGACTGGGTAAATAGGGCTGGAATATAGAAGAATGATTCATGGAAACATGCAAGATTTTGAAGGGGTTTGACAAAACAAACATTCAAGAGATTGTTTCCCCCGGCTGAGGAATCTAGAAAAATCTAGAATTTAGAATGGGGTCCATGATTTAGGACTGACAGCAGAACAATTTATTCACTCATAGGGTTGTGAATCCTCAGAATTCTCTATCCCAGAGGGTTACTCCATAACTGAGGATAGATTGGCCAGGATAAATAGATGTTTGGTCACTCAGGGAATCAATAGATACAGGGAGTGGGCAGTCAAGTGTTGAGGCAGAAAATCAGCCATGAGCATATTGAATGGTGGAGCAAGCTTGGGGGACATATGGTCTACTTCTGCTTCAATTTCTTATGCTCTTATTCCTGCAGGGCTATAAAAGGTGATTGCGAGGTTATAGATGCCAAACTGTGCGACTACACAATGGCTACTTACTGTGTAATAACAGCATATTACCTTGTGCAACATGGTCATTGGATTCTCACATTGCTCAAAATTGTCTCTATTTTCCTCAGCTCTCATTTCAGTAACTCAAGTATCTCATGTCAGAAATAAAAGCTTAAACAAATTATATACTTCTCAAATTGCACATTTCACAATTCCATTAAATTTCCTTTTGCATCATTTAGTATCTTCATCAAAAGTTTCATTATACATTGAGCATGTGCCATGTTTTAATTTCTCCAGATGCCACGCAGTCGGCTGCACTGAAATATTTTTCTTCACCTTCATTTTTAAATAATTTGAAAAAAAAAGGTCAAATTTTAAAACCTTTACAGAGGTAAGGTTCTGTTGAATCTCTTTCTGAAGCAGAGTGATGTGTATGTGGGAGAGAGAGAAAAAAAGTAGGTACTCTTTTGTAGCATTAGTTGGGGGGAGCAATGGGGAAGAGACAGAATGAAAGGGGGTAAAAAGGGAGGGAGAGAAAGAAGAGATCTTGTTTCATGTTAACGATGCTAAAATCTAACTTCAGCGGGGACACAAAATGGGATGCAGCTAATTGACCACCCATTACAAACCAGGCCTAATGTTCCTTTCACTGAAGTCAGTGAGAAAGAAAATCGAGCAGGGTTCATAACCTGTGGTCAATTAGCTATCACTGTTCTCTGCCACATGGAATTTAATTTCATCCCCATTACTTCAATTTTCAATATTAAAAAAGTTGAATTTTTAAGCCAACTATTAATCATTTATGCAAAGATTGGCTCCAGCTCTTCAGCAGAGCTGGACTTCTGCAACCCTTCACCACCTGGCTTTCTGGAGTATAACACATACCTGTATTTTACTTCCTTCTACTTATACTGGACATCTGAAATTTTCAAAATATGGTGACTGAATTTAATTACAGGTGAAATAAAGCAATTTTGGAACAAAAATAATGCAGTCTTTTATCTTTTATTATCTAAAGTTTATATTCACTCTGATTATGAATCATGAAGATTTAAAATTTCTATTGCCTCGGTGAGAACATTGCAATTACATCCTTTGACTCATCCTTGACCAAAACTATAAATTTCCACAATGGTGTGGTTAAAAAAAAGTTTTTATTGGAGTATAGCACTTGGAAGAAATTGCTTTTGCTTCAGAAACAAAATTATTAGACAAACGTTCTGTGCAAGAGATTAAATCTTTAAATGTCAGTGAATAAATGATTTGACTGTTCTGAAAAACAAACTCCCAACACTTTTTAGCAATGCTGCGCCAGTGAGTGTCAAGTACACGATCATTGCAACCGCAGTTTTTACATAGAACCATTAACTATTCAGCACATTTTAAGCAAAATGTTTGTAATTATTTGTAAATTTCAGTTATTTATAAGGACCAAAAGCAGTAGTTTGAAAGTAACATCTGCAAGTTAGGTCTTACAAGATAATTTCATTTACTATACTTACATGCAGATTTAAAGCTGTCTTTAGAATGGATTTTTACTTTCAAGAGCTTTTTACCTAATGCTTACTATGGCTGAAAATGCAATTTAAACAAATTCTTACCCCAGTTCATCTTACTATACATCTTTTTGTCTCTGTGAGAGACAGTGAGCAATGGATTCTTATGTACAGTACATTGGAATACCTTTATAATGTGAATACTGGTTATTATTTGTTGGTACAAGTTGAATATGAATTAATTCTTAAAATTATTTAAAAATCACACAATTTATTAAATACCAGTGGATATTTGACATTTGGCTTTTCAGAAAAAAATGCTGCAGAATTCTGTAAAATCCTTTATCACAACATTGAGCCACTATGTTTTCCGTGTAATCTTCTATTTTTTTCTCTTCAGTAACCAGTACTCTTGTGTGCACTTTGATCTTCATTTCATGACTCTCCCTTCTTTCTCCTAGAGAAAGCAGCCAGCAGATGCACAAATGGCAGATCAAAGTACGCTTCCGAAGAACATTCAGAGAGGCCACCATGTCCCGACCAAACCACTATCTAACAAAGCAGCATTTTCGTTGGAACTGTTATTTATTCTACAGCAGAACACAATGATTATCTCCCTCACCTTTGATGTTTAATGGAGCTCCAGTGATGTACTGAACTTGCTTACAAACAGTACAAATGATTATAAATGGCAAGCCTACAGGACTCAAATTTACCCGAAGTCAATAATCCAAAACAAAATTTAATGCAACAGAAATATAACCCATTGAGCCTTGAAAGGGAAAAATTTTCCATCAGTAATCTCTAGCTGCATCTCCTTTGATTCTTCAGTCACTAAATGTTAATGACACAAGCCATCTAAGTTTCACATCACTGAACAAATCCATATCGCCACACATACAATTATATTGTATATAAACTTCACACATATTCTACAAGCAGATCTCCCATGATATTAACCAGAGTTTAATAACACAGGTGTTATAAAAAGTTATATTACAAGGAACAAGTGACTTCTCAGTATTGGGATCAGTCTAAAGCCTGACAGTATTGAGATGTGACATCAGCATTTAACAATAGTTTCAGTGGTTCTCGATATTAGAGCACTAGGAAGGGGGTACAAGTTTCCAGGAATGTTGGAAAGAGTAGTTCTAGGAATACCAAGGCAAGTGCTGAGACATGGAATCAACAGGAGAGGAATTTTAGGAATTGGGAGGTTTTGTGACGGAGGGTCTGGGAGCATTGTGACAATTCTTGAATCATGAAGCAGTAACAATGTGGGCTTAGTGAAAGTCTAGCAGTATTCGAGGAGCAAGATTTAAACAGCCATGGGGTGGTGGGGGACTCCAGGAGAACACGATTCAAACTGACAATAACCCCTCTCGAACAATCAAACTTCGAGCCCACGCAATGGGCAGTATTTAATAGGGCCTGGAAGTGCAGGAAATGTGACGGGCGAGGGGACTTCATTAGTCAGGAGTTTAAATCTCAGTTTACCATCGTCGGGTTGAGTTTGTATAATAAAGTGTGTGGCGTGTCAGCGGCGGAACCCTATTTACCATTCATCTGCATACCATTAATACTCACTAATTGGGAAGCACATCAAATTAAGTCAGTGGTTTACAGGAAACTCATATCTTCCATTTCTTGACAGGTTAAAGATGATGTGCACCAGGTGGGGCTGTTCAATCTTTAGACTCGAGATGAGTTTTGTCTTTGTCTAAGTGAGCAGCACAGGGGAGGGAACCAGGGGAAGATGGATAGTACAGTAGCAGCAAGGACGAGGTAGGAAGCGGGTGAGGATGTGGTGCTCGGGTCCTCAAGAAGCAGCACAGCAAGGCATTGGCGTGTTTGGCAGCAGGGGAGAGGATGTGTCTGAAGGGAACCAGGATCCAGACATAGGGCAGGGTCCATCATTGCAGTGGTCTCATCCTCTGTGTTGAAGGAAGGCAACTGCACCACATGTGGCAAGTCAACAGTCAGGTAAGGGACCTTGAGTTGAAGCAGGGCAGGTCCTGCTCCAGGGTGTGGCAGGGAAGAGATCAATGGTCTCTGAGGAAGGGTCGAGATAAATTGAAGGCAGGTGAAGGATGATGGTTGGATGCTCCAGGACAATTGGGGAAGGAGCAGGATAACGTTAGGTCAAGGGAATGGGAGGAAGCTTGAGGGTGACAAAGGAAGGATGGAAGTCAATGGGTTCCAGCTGCAGGATAACAATGCTGGTGTCCATCTACATGGCTGCTAGGAAACTTTTATCTCACAGGAGACCATATTGCTGTGGGAAGAGGCCACTGTGGAATGGGAGGAGTTCTCAGTGTGGCCCATGAGAGAGTCATGTACGTGACAGCGAATGTTCAGAACACGCACCAACTACCTCGATGTCAGAAAGGCAATGTAGGAGACAGCTAAGGCTTTCACAAGAGATGGCTACTGATCCATACGCGCTCTTAGAACAAGACCTGCAGCCCTGTGGCTTTGGAGAGAACCCTATGCCAGTTGCCCACAAAGTAACTACAGCCCTAAAAGGGGACATGTGTGCCATGCCCCAGGCTGCAATATATAGGTTCAAACAGGTGACAAATACCCTATTCAGAAGGGCCAAGGAATGAATAGGATTCTCAACAGATGCCAATAGCCAGGCTGCTAGAGCATTTTTTTTTTAATTTGTTCATTCACAGGATTTGGGCTTCGCTGGCTGGGCCAGCATTTATTTCCCATCCCTAGTTGCCCTTGAGAAGGTGGTGGTGAGCTGCCTTCTTGAACCGCTGCAGTCCATGTGGTGTAGGTACACCCACATTGCTGTTCGGAAGGGAGTTCCAGGATTTTGACCCAGTGACAGTGAAGGAACAGTGATATATTTCCAAGTCAAGATGGTGAGTGGCTTGGAGGAGAACTTCCAGGTGGTGGTGTTCCCATCTATCTGCTGCCCTTGTGCTTCTAGGTGGCAGTGGTCGTGGGTTTGGAAGGTGCCTTGGTGAATTCCTGCAGTGCACCTTGTAGATGGTACAGACTGCTGCAACTGTGCGTTGGTGGTGGAGGGAGTGAATGTTTGTGAATGTGGTGCCAATCAAACGGACTGCTTTGTCCTGGACAGTGTCCAGCTTCTTCAGTGCTGTGGGAGCTGCACACATCCAGGCAAGTGGGGAGTATTCCATCACATTCCTGACTTGTGCCTTGTAGATGGTGGACAGGCTTTGGGGAGTCAGGTGGTGAGTTACTCGTCGCAGGATGCTTAGCCTCTGACCTGCTCTTGTAGCCACAGTATTTATATGGCTAGTCCAGTTCAGTTGGCCTAGAGGCTATCACGCAGTTCCCACAGGCACAGGGTGTAATCGACTGCTGTCATGAAAATATAATAATTTTCATAATATTGTAATTTATTGTAAAGGTAGGTTAATAGTGGGATTTGGATTAGTTTCTCTGGATGTGCGTGTGTGGGGGATTTCATTGAATTGGAGGCAACTGGTCTAGAGCTTTTGAGTTATCAAAAGGGAAGCTAGGCTTGAAATGCTAAATGTGTAAACATGGTTGAAGTTTTAGAATCTGAGGTGTGAGGAACATTTGCATTTTCAGGTAAATTAAGTTAGTTTGACTTTCAAAGTGATGGTAAGATGTTACACCTAGCCATAAGAAGCTAAGCCAAACACAATGTGTTTATTTTCCCCAAAGGTTGCTGATATTATGGGTACTATGAAAGATTTATATTATGAGAAAAGTTGCAAAAACATATTGGAACAATGGAATTTACAATGGGAGAAACATGTATAAAGGAGATGAGGTTATGTGTAAGGGGGAAGGCATTCTAAGATCTAACACAAGTGTGAAAAGCCTCCAGCCTCTGGGAATCAAGTTGCTGTTTACAGGAGCCGAAATTAAGAAAACTCACTTTGAATATCAGTGTCCAGGGTATTGTGTGCTTTGCCTGGGTCTGTTGAAATCTGTTTTGGTTTACTGTTGCCTTAATGGAGGTGTAACTGGGAGCCAGATTAATTAGGGGAGTTAGGGGTTATTATAGTAGTAATTTGTAGATCTATGTATATGCTTAAAATCTTTTCTCTTATTAATAAATGTTTAATTTAGTTTCATAAAAAACTTCCAAGACTCAGTGGTCGTACTACTTCTGAATTCAAGACACCTATCTCAAAAAAAAATACAAATTGCAAAACAGTTGTGGCAGCTGTTTCAAGTTTCCCTCTGGGAGCTGAGCAGCTTGGCATTTATCATCTGCTGTGCCATAACACTGCACACACATGGCCTTCCCCCAAGAACAAACAGCTGAATTTGTCAATCAGAAGGCGTTTCACTCCCTTAACATTCAAGTTGTTTGCGACCACCGGAAAAGATTTTGCAGGTGTGGGCTTGTTTCCCAGGGAGCTCTCATGAAGTATACATCTTAAGAGACACCCAGCTACCACAGTTATTTGAGGCCCCTGTCAAAGTGCAAGGTTGGATCCTGGGTAACAAGAGCTATCCCCTCAGAACATGGCTCATGGTACTAGTGTGTCATTCCCAAAGCCCTGCAGCGGAGCTTTACAAAGCTCAGACAGCTCAACAAGGGCAATCAGAGCAGACCATAGGATTGCTCAAAATGCAACTCCAATGCCCTGACCAGTCCAGCAGAGCTGTACAATACAAACCACAGGGGCTGTCAAGGATTGTCATCATCGGCTGTGCTTTGCATAACAAGGAATTGTAAAGGGGATAAGAATTGCCAACCGAGGACATGGAGCAATTGCTAACTTCCTCAGATAAGGATGCTGGGAAGGAATATGAGGAGGATGACAGAGATCTTGCAGCAGCTCTCCCAGATGCCAGGCCATGCAGAGACTAGCCAGGGCCATCAGGGACAAGCTCATCTTCAATCGTTTTGACTACAGGTGATGCACCTACCTGACCATCGTTTCCCTGCCTGCAAGCCTCTGTCTGCTCCGATTGTGCACCATTGTGCCAGCCTTCATCCAGAGTTACCTCTTTACACAAGTCTTCCACCCCCTAGAAGACCAAGGGGAGTGGGCCATTCTCACATGGGATGAAAAGAGATGACTTGCCCCAAGGATACCAGCTTTGCACTGGCCCTCAATTCAATGAAGCTATCATGAGCCATCTCTCTGCTCCTTGCCCATATTATTAAGGCCATGATTGCACGAGCAGCACATCACTTCTCGCGCGCATCAGTGACCTCAGCCAACCTGCTTGGCAACTCATTTATGGGAAGGCCAGCAGATAAGGGGAGACAGTGGCATAGTGGTAATGTCACTGGACTAGTAATCCAGAGGCCCAGGCAAATTCTCTGGGACATGGGTTCAAATTCCACCATTCCGCCATGGAATTTAAATTCAATAAATAAAATCTGAAATTAATGCAGTGATGGTAACCATGAAATTACCATCGATTGCTGCAATACCCATCTAATTCACTAATGTCTTTCAGGGAAGGAAATCTGCTATCCTTACCCAGTCTGGCCTACATGCAACTCCAGGCCTGCTCTTAACTGCACCCCCTCCACACCCTCCCCCCACCCCCGAAACAGCTGAGCAAGTCACTCAGTTCAACGGCAATTTGGGGTGGGCAACAAATGTTGGCCTTGCCAGCGACACCCACATCCCATGAACAAATAAAACGATTGTTATACCATTTGGATATAGAAATGAGATCCTGAGAATAGCTCATGAAATTCCAATGAGGGGACACTTGGGCAAAAATACAAAAAATATTTATATTGGCCTGGGTTGCATACAGATGTAGTCAAATTCTGTACAACATGTCACACATGTCAGGTGATAGGGAAACCACAAGCAGTGATTAAGCTGGCACCTTTAATTCCAATTACAGCATTTGAAGAACCTTTTACTCAGGTCGTGATTAATTGTATAGGACCCCTCCCTAAGACTAAAAGTGGAAGTCAGTACTTACTGACAATAATGGATGTGTCTACAAGGTCTCCTGATGCAATACCTTTGAGAAATATTGCAACAAAAAGAAAATTGTGGAAGAGTTGACTAAATTCCTTTTACAAGATATGGGGCAAAATCTTCTGCCTGTCGGGTGGGCCGGTCAGGAGCGGTCAACCTGACTGTTGACCTGCCAATGTGGTGCAGCTGCCTCCCTTCAACACAGAAAAAAAATTCTCATCTCTTACATGTTCAGCGCTTGTATAGCCTCCTACCCCTTGACCTAATGCAAATCAACTATGTTTCATCTTTCATCCATTCCCATTCTCGTCATTCACCTCATCCCCAGATGGGTGGCCAGAGGTCCCTTCAAGCTCAATTTGTTTCTCTCCTTTCCTTACCCATGTTTTCTTAAAGAGATATTGGCCAGGATTTTCCAGCCCCATCGCAGGCGGGACCTGCTGGGGGTGAGGCAGTGCCCCAGCCAGAAGTCCATTGACTTGGGGCGGGACCGGAAGATCCCGGTGGCGGGCAGGGTGGAAAATCCCGCCCATTGTTTGCTTTCAAAACACATATATAATTAGAATTAGGAAACCTCCCTCTCCCTTTCCATCTTTTACAAACAACAAAACACGGTAGAAATAATTAATTGGTTTTAAAATTTAACTTTTTTTCCCTGAACTGAACTAACATTAGCACAAGGAAATGCTCTGCCTTTCCACTTAACTCACTTTCTCAAGTTTATATAACACAAACAAAAGCTTCAACAGGTGTGAGATCAGTACTGTTGCTATTTTCCCCTCATATACACCAACATTTGCGACTAGAACAGAAAAATGCTGGAAACAGTTTTTCAGGTTTGTAGACATGCTTTCTCAACCACTCACCATCTCTCACTCTGCCTTCAGTACCTTAATCCAAGGCCTAGATTTTCACAAAGTCGTGGAGACTCCGGATCCAGAAGTCCCATTCCTGACAGATCCTACTTGTGCCAGTAGAGGAATGGGGGCAGGTCATGACTCACACATGGGACAAACCCAAATTCAGCATGGCCTTTTGAACTCAGTGCTGAGTTTAAATAGATTCCATTTTCACTGGAGTAAGCACCTTATCCCAGTGTGAGTCACAATTTTTTATAATAGTAGACATAAATACTTGTAAAGGGTAGATAAGATCTGTAGAACTGTCAAGCTGTCAAGTTATTTAAATCGCCTGCCTTTTAAAATTAAAAAAACAGCCTTCCTGTGTCTTGGGAGTTGAAAAAAATCGTTGCTTGCAGTTTTAAAGAGGATTGTTGACATAGCCCCAATTGCTATCACTATAGCATTATTACTGCTTAACTGCTTCCACTACCTGTCATTATCACAGTGGGGAGGGCTTCAAGTTCTCAGTTTGATTGACAGCTCCAAGAGGTTATTAAAGGATCTGCTGCCTTTGATATGGGGCTATGAATACAAATGTGTTTTTATAATGGGTTAAGTAATTGAGAGGATTTAAATGTATGATACTTAGAGCTTTATTTTATATAATCTCAGCGTGACTCCTGATGTCTGTCCATGGTGGATACTGGGTAAGTTGGCAAGGAGGATGCAAGGGTAAAGAGTGTTGGGTGGTAAAGGGCAGTCAGTTGGCACTAAATTGGCATAGGGATTATAAGGGCTGGCACAGATGACGCATGGAGAGGGGGTGTCAGGGGCAAGGGCTGGAGGGCCTAATACTTACCAGCTGGGATGAAATCCCAGAGAACCAAGGCAGGCCTTGTAACCAGCCCACAGGGGCACTCGGCAGCCTCTGCGGCTGCCTCCAATAAGGCTGCAGGCTCAACTGCAGTATCAAACTGTAAATCCATATAAATCAAATGGACTGTTCCCACAAAAATTATTTTCACCAATGCAACAACAGGTCCATTTCCTTACAAAACACCATATCAATCTCCCCATGAACAATACAGAAGATATGGATAGAAAGCACCTCATTCAAATTTAGTTGTCAAAAAGACTACATTCAAACAATCTTAGTTAAACAAGTCATTGCATGAGTATGTGTTTTGATTTCTGCTGAAAATTATTTGTTTACCACTAG
This sequence comes from Cetorhinus maximus, assembly GCF_964194155.1. Lineage (NCBI taxonomy): Eukaryota > Metazoa > Chordata > Chondrichthyes > Lamniformes > Cetorhinidae > Cetorhinus > Cetorhinus maximus. The sequence goes on from NC_135881.1 coordinate 102,929,491, forward strand.
AATTTGGTTATAATACGGTTGAGTGAAGAAGCCACCACTGTTGATTTGATTCCCTTTGGCTCTCATTGTGAGATCTGATTGCTAACCCTGTTTCTTTCATAACAGAAAAGCTGCAGCAGTATAAAATAGAAAATCAGCTTGATCAATCGGTTGTAATTGCACTGCTGGTATCATCTAGTGCAGGCAGTGCCCCCTTCTGTCAGAAGGTGTGACTACAGTACTTAACAGATTACATTACACAGGGACAGGAACTCAATCTGGTTCTTAAAATAGATTTGTTTCCTAGCACATTTATGTTGAAGTCCATCAATCATTTTTGTATCGTCTTTGCACCAACACGAAAGTAGCTCTATTTTGGAGGAGGTGATTATGCTGCATAATGTTTATCCAAAACCATGACAGAATGCAGAGTTTTACGTGAAAATGTTTATTTTTGCTCCATCCAACCTTGCAATCAATTCTTATAAGCATATTTATTTTTTAATGTAATCTTAAAAACAGATGCATTAATTTTAAAGTTTAGATGGTGGCTGTAAAGTTTTCCAGAAATGTTGACTCCTGAGCATGTTGTCTTTAAGTTCACACTATCTTCATGACACCAGTATTGATATGCTGTGCATATTAACATTTAGGAATGCAAGCATCACCACAACAGTGGACAGTTTTACACTAATAAATTATCACCAGGGCCAGAATTCTTGGGTCGGCGATCGGGGACGGGGCCCGCTCGCTGACACGTAAAATGACGCACAGTGACATTGGGTGCGCGTCATTCGGATTTCAGTTCGGCGGGCGTGCACCCAAGTCAGCTGCGTGCCTGCTGAGCTGTCAAAGGCCTATTAAAGCCATTTTAAAATCAATTAAAACACTTAAGGGAGCTGCCCATCCAATCTTAAGGTTGGCGGGCAAGCGAAGAGCCCAGGCAGCCTTCACATTTATCATGGAACCTCATCCATGGGCGGGATGAGGTTTCATGAAGGTTTTTAAAGTTTAATGTAAATTTTAAATAACATTCATAGACATGTCCCAGCTCAAGTGACACTTTCACATGAGGGGACATGTCTTAATTTTATTTTTCATTCTTAAAATTTTCAGAACTTCAACTAATCTCCCAGCAGCTCTTTGCCTCTGGGAGATTTCTCTCCCCGACACTCCCCGACTCAGGCAACGCCAGCCCACGCCCCCCCCCCCCCCCCCCCCCCCCACCTCCACCCGCACAGGGGGCGCTCAGCGCTTCTGGGTGTGCATCACACTGGGCGGGCCTTAATTGGCCTGCCCACATAAAATGGCAGCACCCAGCCGATTGGGGGCACCGATCGGCTGTGTGCCCACCCCCACACAGGGAGAAAAATCCCCCCCCCCAGCTTTCAGAATGAATGAAATTCACCAGAATAGTAGAATATTATGATTGCAGTCTATTCAACGCCAGTGCACTCAAACATGTACAATTCTCAGATTGATACATTTAGTAAAAATCCTTTCTTAGTTAATTTTAAGCACGGACATCTTAGACTTTAAAACACAAATAATATAACTTGAAATTTATCCAATATATAACTTATATAAAGTAAACTGTATTAAATTTCTTTTAAAGTGGTAAATAATTTGATTACTATATGTTCTGACATAAATACAAATAACAAGCGAACTAACAGTGTACCATAATGTAGTGATTATGTTACTGTGCTAGAAATTCCCTAAACGAGAGTCCGAACTTAAGAATTTGCAATCAGTTTTTTTTAATCAAAATCTGGAAATAAAAAGCTGCTATGAGCAGGAGTGAGCATGAAGCTGTTGTGATAAAAATCCAACGGGTTCACTGATGTCCTTAGCGAAGAAAACTTGCCAGCCTTAGTTAATCTGCCCCGTAGGCAACACCAAACCAACACCAATATGGTTAACCTTTAACTCGCCTTTAAAGTTGTATCAAATCTTAGAAAGTGGCTAACCATCACCGCCTCCTCAGGGCAAGTTGAGATGGATGATAAATGACCCCCACATCCCTAGGTTAGATTATTTTGAATTCAATGTAGAATTTGGTTCCATTCTGAGGTAAATACAGTTACAATTTATGAAAAGCTTTGATTTATCTGCTGAGAAGGAAGTACACTGTTAAAGTTAAAAGCAATTATGATGATTTGGCGCAGTGTGGGAGTTGGGGAGGAAGATCAAAGGCTGGTAAGGAGAATCTACTTCTTCCCGTTAACAATTTTACTGAAAAATTAGGCAAAAAATGGGTCAAAACTAGCACCCAAACTTAAAAGGTGGCAAGTTTAAAACACGATTTTCTCCAGTGCATACTGTTTCAAGCATATAAAACTGTCAATATTGCTAACATTACTCATTCAACGACACTGACGCCATAAATCACAAATTCTTGAGTTAGAAAGATTTATGCAATTTCAGTGGTAACTGCCTAGTGAGCTCAGGCTTGAAAGGGCACGAGGTTAAAAACATTAAAGAGCAGCCAGATTACACAATGGGTGAACTCATCATTGGCAGTCTAACCCCAAAGTCAACTCCTGAACTTTTGGCTGAAACTTTCTGTTGTACAATAAATTCAACATTGAACATGGTTTAGCATACAGAACACAGCAATCCGCATAGGTTCAAACAGATTCCACAAAAATGGAAGAATGGCAATGGTCTACCTTCTTTAGTTTCATCTTTCTGATCTTGGTTTTCCAGCTCCGATTCAGTTCCTAGATTCAATTCAGGAATCTCATCATCTTCATCCTCTAAGAAAGAGGGGGGTAAATATCGGAATTAGGTCTGTTTGTGGATCTTATATCAGTTGTTGAATTTTCTCCTATTTTATACAAGTACAACAGAGTCTGCAATTGATAGCATATAGCATAAGGTGAATGTTCATCATAAACTGCGGGAACAAAGGTTGACAACCTAAATGCAGGTGACGAAGGGGGAAAGAATAAAAGGGAAGGCAAAAGTGATTCATCTGACTAAATGGATGATAGTACAAGGCTATAGGGCGTGGTAATAGGACAAGTAGAGAAACAATAATGTGTTCAGAAGAGGTGTAAATTGCCTATACCTACTGTCCAAAAATACAAAGGCAGGCAGTGCAGAAATGGGGAATTGATGGGGTAGATGGAGAAAAACTTATTCTGCTAGTTGGAGAGTCCAGGAAAAGGGAACATAACCAGACCATTCAGGACAAAAGTTAGTAAACACTTCTTCATGCAAAGAATGGTAGAAGTGTGGGACAATAACACACGCACAACAGTACATTTTAGCTCAATTAACAATTTTAAAATCGGAGATAGACAAGTTTTTGCTAGACTAAGATATAATGGGGGCATGGCAGGTAGATGGAGTTAAGACACAGATCAGCCATGATCTCACTGAAGACTTGCAGGGGCTGAATTACTGACTCCTGTTCCTAAATTTAAAATGCTGTGACATAATTTCGGAATACAAAATACATGTTTTAATATATTGCTGAAAAAAAGAGTAATGTTGTTGAAGCTTTTTGCCTTGCACTCGTTAGGACAGACATAAGATTGCCAAATTTCAAAGGGAACAACAATTTATACTACATGAGAAAAGGGCGCTGATTGGTTGGTAAATCAACTTTGATTGGTTGAGGCATGGAGAAAGCATCAGGGAGCTACTGTCCCCTATCTTGTTGTTTAATTCAAAAATTCAATGCCTGGGCATTTGTTTTTGTTTGCAGAAGACAGATTCCTGTGTATGAATATATGTAGCTTCCAGCAAGCTTAAGTGAGCCACATTGTGAGCCTGACTGATAATCTTAAATTGATTGTTAGTGTAATTCTTAGCACACACAGAATTGTTCAGCAAGTGCTGTCCAATCACAGAATCATATCTAACATAGACATAATGTTCTGAGTTTTGTAAACATGGTTTGTTGAGTATGGTCAGTACTCTGCCTGTTGTGAACAGCAGAAGGGACATGTTGTTTGACACAATCCGCCAGTCATTGGAGTTTATGGCCTATACACCTGGCATCGCACTGCACTGAAAATCATATCCCACATTACTCATGTGTGACAGGTAGAACATATTTTTGACTTGGTGGCGACATCCGTTAATGGAGAATGCCATTCGTGTTGCTACTGCATAGTAGCGGCGTGAAATGGCTAGTTTCACCTGTTGCTCAAACTCTTAAGTCACCGTACCCTTCCAGGGTAATTTGTGGTAGACTGGGCACTTTCTAAGTTCGAAAGTGGTGGTCTTAGGCCCATCCGAGAATTTGCGCGATACACAGCGAGCGATGATTTGATTGGGGTAGCCATTATTCTGCAGGACAGCTTTGATGTGCCCTGGTGTCAAGTTTACACAGTTAACCAATGGCTCGGCCCCTATTGACAAGATAGCCAATAAGGGCAATTTTATAGTGCGTGGAGCTGTCGAAATCCGAATGCATATATTGACCAGAGAAAGGTTTGCAGTAGACTGTAGTAGAGGACCCATTAGCTTTGACAGCCAGTCTTTCTTTTCAAGCAATACTCAAGTTCTGTGCTACCTACTATTTTTAAATTTATTCCAACTGCAGAATTAAAACTCTCATTTGGAAAATATAATGATATATATTTCGCTGAAAAATAAGGGGCCACAATTTTCTAGAATGTGTGCGTGTTTTATTTGGATTTTTCAGCACTTTATTCGTATCAATCTAACATGATACAAATAGTAAATTTGTAGTACTCCCTGGATTATAAATAAGTGATGATAAATAAAGGAATAATCTTTTTTGTCATTATGGAATTATATTAGTAATGTCTGTTACAGAGTAGCTTACAGTTTAAAACAAATTGCTACATTTTTGCTGCAAATGCTAGGTCTCTACATGAGGGAGACTGAAGGCTATGCAAACATTAGCCTGAAAAGCTTTGTGAACCTGGTCACCTATCACCCAGCATCTCATTGTACATGCAGTTCTCACCAGCTTCACTAATCAACTCGCTTCTGGGCACAATGCTTTGCTGAACTAAAAGGTTAATGACTTTGAGCTAAAGAGTCTTATCTTAGCATTAGGGCAACCAAAAATTAGGTCAGAAACAAATGTAAGTTCAGATGATTGAGGAATATTAATACAACCCACCCAAAGTTCCACAATCTGATTTTAGAAGAAAATAAAAAGAGGAAACCATGTTTCATGCAGATGTTTTAAGCTTCTTTGATGACCCCTAAAATTAGTACAGTTCTGCTTGTTCCTCAGCTATCACAAGCCAAAAGACATTTTTCACCTGAAGATCAGATAGATATTTGGCAATTACATTTCTGGAAAGGTTAACAAATGTTAATTGCATTGCAACCTGTCACTGTAAAAATAAGGGGCCGTGATTTTCTGGAATGTTCATGTTATCTGGAGTTTTCAGCTTCCTGTTCATATCAATCTAACATTACACTGTAATTTGCTGGAGCGTAGATCCAACTATGGCATGGTGAGATCAGTGATGAATCAACAACTTTGTGAAAGGCACAGTCAATGGCTTCCTACATTACTACAGTGACTACACTTCAAAATTACTTCATTAGCTGTAAAGTGTTCGAGATGTGCGATGGTTGTGAAAAGCTCTATGTAAATACAATTCTTATTTTAAACCCCGCACACCACCACACGTCTCCTACACACCCCAACCCCGATAAATCAATGGCATTACAGATAACTGAACAAATGCCAAAGGTCAGATTGAAGTGTGGCACCAGAAGGTAAGTGAACTGCAACTTCTAAAATCAACCTTAAAAGGTTAACTACAATTTAGAAAAGGTTTAGAAGGCGGAAAAAAAAAGTAATCTGTAGTTTGCATAACCCCATCATGAGCACTTTCCCGAAGCCCCAGGTGGGTACCCTCATTTAAAGAGTAGTGATGCTTCCTGTTGATGATTCACAGGTTCCTCAAATGGAGCCTTCAGGGGTACATGGCTGCCATCAATAGCCCCCTGCACACTGGCAAAATCAGTAATTGTGTACAAGTTGATGGACCTGTCCCCTTGTTGTCCAAAGGACATGCCTTATTTATTGGTCGGATGAGAAAGAGGGCATCTGTCAGGTCCTCATAGCTCCTTAGCTGATGTTTCCTTCAGTCAGACACTGAAGAACTCTGAAAGAAACCAGAGCAATAGAAATTCAGGGCCACTGTCACCTTCACTGCTGGGGACATGGCCCTGCAGAAGGTGGACTGGTTCATGGCGAATCTTAGTGGTGGCTAATTCATTCCTTGCTGAAACGCAATCTGCATACACAGAGCTCCATAGATACTGCTTCCAAAAACATCTGTCCCCTGCACAGAGTATCGGGGTTTGTATTGAGATCAATTCAGTCTCTGGCTATGTTGCCTCAGGCAACATGCTTGCTCCTCCTCCAGGTTATCCATAATCAGGAACAGGGCAGTTCCCAGTGGAAGGGCCATTACAATGCTTTCACCTTCCTTATATGTAGAAATGGTGGGGACAGGAGCACTGAAAGCAATTGCCTTTAGGCACTAACAGGCTTCTGGATGGTAAAGCTGGCAAGAAAGAACTGCCAAAAATGGGAGATTTGGGAAAACTACTCTTAAAATAATTTACGGGCTGCTGGACCGAGGCTCCATGGTCTAATGGTCCTTCTGCTGGCCTCCCAGGCTGAGAGTCATGTCTTGGGCATAAATCACAACAATTCTAAGTCACCCAACCCAGAACGAAAAAGCAGTAAAACTGGGAAATAGGGATACTGGTCTGAACTGATCTTGTATACCTTAAAATGGAACACCAGTAAAAACTGGGAAATAAGAGTACTGGTCCGAACTGTTTTTTCCTTTTGGGAAATCATCAATTTTCAGACTAAGTAGCTGTGCACGAATAATGCTGTCATTAGCAATCACCATTGACTATAATGGAGGGCTGAGCAGAGAACAAAATTTTATCCGCTTTGGTGAGGCCAACAGTGAAGTGGTGCAACTGTGTCAGTATCCTAAATTGCCAAATTATTTTCTACAATTTTTATATATTAGCAATATTCATAATAGATTGTTCATCAAACATTATGGCTATTCTAATTTTTCACAAATAAATGCAAAGTCCAAGGAAGTCTAAAAGAACATTACTGCTTTAACTCAGAACTCACTTCAGTTCACTTTTGAATTTGACACTGGAACTTGAATGACATTTATACAGCATATACAATATACAACGTTTGTGATGACCTCATTAATATGTTGCGCACACATCAGGTAGGTAATCAGGTTATTAATGACAAAAATCAGGAGTTCATTTTTACCCACCTAATAAATATTGGTGAAAATAAGTAAAAAACCAACTTCAATTATCTTAAAATGTAAAGACATAGCTCCCTGCTATTTTACTCAGCCACACCAACCAGCTGCCCGCACCCCACCCCCCCACCTCGGCAAAGTCTGCCATCAGGATGCCAGTAAAATTCAGCCCAATGTTTTTGAAGCTAATGGTCAGCTTTGGCAGTTTTCCGGGTTGCTCTGCAGGTTTTAACCTTTATCAGATAAAATGTTATCCTCAATTGTGGCCAGGTCTTCACAGTCAATAATAGGAAACACTTTGTAATAAATTACGCTAATTTTAGGCTGGAGCTTAGAATGTTTACCAAGTGTTTTCTACACATTAACTAGCAGAACTTTAGAATTCTAATTATTGCATAGTCACAAAGCATGGATAGTTTTTGAACATAACTAACAGAATAGTAATGTGAGCAAAAATTTTCAAAAACATTATATGTGGGATATTGTATAGGCCATGAGAAAGGTCATTTAACAGAATGATGTAACATGCTCTTATCAGAATTAAGCATCCTGGAAACTTGCCCCTGTGGGTTACATTGGCTTTGGATCATTACCCACAGTGTCTGAAGCCTAACAAATACAAGCCATATCCACAAACGTTAGTTACATCGTTAAGCATAGTTGTTTTCTAAAAAGATACAACACCTTGCCTCATTGGCTAGTTACATTATTTGTGCTGTAGTTCATTTGTCTAACCAGACTGATCAATGGAGTGAGTGCACACCTTCAGATTAAAGAATTCTGAGTTTCTTTAACTATCTACAAATTATAAGTAAGTGGCTCATTTTATATTAGCAAAATACAGCCATCCTAATTCTTATTATATTACACTGCGTGGGCTGAACTTTCAAGAGGGAAAGGGAACTGTGGTAAGGAAAATCAAGATAGAAGCCAAAGGGAAGCTAACTTTAGTTATTCTGTTTAAACTTTTGATGACATTTAAAAATTAATGGAAAAAAAACACTAAATATGGGAGCCTCATGCTGAGAAGATTCAGGAGATGTGTCCATCTGAAAGGTTATGTAAACTCTGGGCCAGACCTTCCAGTCTCCAGGTCGTCAGAGACCAGATGTACTACAGAATATGTATATAAGGACCCTGTGGAAATCCTGACATGTGGACTTACTTCTGATCCATAATTCCTCTGCTCCCCCGGACCTTCCGTGAATGTACCAAATATGCCTTTGAGTCACAGAGACTTCGGACAGTTCCGCAATATTTTACCCAGGAAATGACAGACAGATTGAAAACTAATCCAACCTCTGGCTAGCTACACAACTGACCTAACCCACCCCCCTCCTGACCAACCTGAACACCAGACCAGCATCCCGGCCACCCGACTAACGCCCCAATCCAACAACCCACTCACTCCCCACCTGACCCACCTCCCCCCTTTATCCATTCAACTCCCACCTTGCCCATTCATTCAATAACATTCACACTGTACCTTTAAACTTACCATACAACAATCAGTGCCCTAAAAAGGGGACATGTCCTGTCTTCCCCCGACTCTACTCCGCTCTGGAATTCTCTGAGGGATGCTGCGCTGTGCATTTCTGTGAAAGCTGGGCTCGGGAGACCCTGGCAGAAATGCGCAATAGCATCGAGTCTGGGGACTTACGAGCGCAGCGGCAACCCGATGGTCACTACCACTGCTCGGAAGGTACAGGCCTCTGCACACTGCGTACCTAGTACAATTTCCTAAATTTGCATTGCTACTTGGAGGTGCAAAGGCTACAAAAATAATTACCTGCTAATGATAAACTACAACTAGGGAAGCAAATGAAATAAGACACCTTTCCTCCAGGCACAGACTATCTGAATACGCAGAAATACTATTATCTTATGGTACTTTTAATACTGGCACAGGAATGTTGCTGAAGTTCACAAAGGTTAATTAGATTTATTCCAAGGCTACAGAAACCACACCTCGAGCAGAAATAAAAACGAGTCCATATAGTCAGCTTGCTGCAGCAGGTACTTCACAGTAACATAAGAAATAGCAGAAGTAGGTCATGCTCAAGCCTGCTATGCCATTCAATAAGATCATAGCTGATCCTTCTGTATTTTGAATTCCACATTCCCATCAACCCCAGATAATCTTTGATTCCCTTGCCTAACACGAATCCACCTACATAAAAGCAAAATATTGAGGATGCTGGAAAAACTCAGCAGGTCTGGCAGCATCTACGGAGAGAGAAACAGAGCTAATGTTTCAACTCTGTATGACTTCTTCGGAGCTAAAGAGGTGTAGAAATATGATGGATTTTAAACAGTTTAAGAGGGGGTGGAGCAAAATAGAAGGTCAAGGATAGGTGGGAGCTAAGGAGAGGTTGACAACGATGTCATGGATACAAGACAAAGGGAGGGTTCATGGCACTATTAAAGACAAAAGAAGGCGCTGATAGTAGCATGTTATGGCACAGCAGATGATAAATGCTGAGCTGTCCAAATCCCAGAGGGAAACTTGAAACAACTGCCACAACTATTTTACAATTTGCATTTATTTAGAGATGTGTGCCTTGAATACAGTAGTAATAAGACCTCCAAGTCTTACAGGTTTCTTACAAAACTAAATTAAACCTTTATTAATAAAAAAAAATGATTTTAAGCACATACATAGGTTTACAAATTACTACTATGATAACTCCTAGCCCCCCTGGTTAACTCCCAGATACAACTCCATTAAGGCAACAGTAAAAAACAGATTTTAAAAGACCCAGGCAAAGTAACACGATACCCTGAACAGTTGAACACAAAGTGATAAAAGCAAAATACTGCAGATGCTGGAAATCGAAAACAAAAACAGAGCTGTTGAAGAGTCATGCGGACTCGAAACGTTGACTGGGCTCCTTTCCACGGATGCTGCCAGACCTGCTGAGTTTTTCCAGGTATTTTTGTTTTTGTTTGTGAACTCAAAGTGAGTTTTCTTCACTTCAGTTCACGTAGACAGCAACTTGAGGCTTAGAGGTTGGGGGCTTCTCACACTTGTTAGATCTTAGAATTCCTCATCTCCTTACACATACATGCCTTTATACATGTTTCTCCCTTTTTAATGTAAATCCCATTGTTTCAGCATGTCTTTTCAACTCTATGCTTCTAATAATAAGAATCTTTCACAGTACCAATTTTATCAGTAAGCTTTGCTAAAAATAAACACACTGTTTGGCTTCAAGTGCAACCTCTTCTGAAATTCAAATTACTCTGGCTTATCTAAAAATGCAAATGCTCCTTTTACACCTCACATTCTAAAAATTCAGCCATGTTTACCCAGTTATATCAATGCCTTCAGACCAGCTGTCTTTAAGACGGACACACACACACACACCTACCTTACAATAAATTCCAGTAACATTATGAAAATTATATTTTCCTGACAAGCATAAAGGTAAGATAGCAGAATGTATTAATAGCAGAACAAGGGTCAGTGGTGTATGAAAGCACAACATAGAAACAAGTGACAGACAGCCCTGTTGGGGGATATAAATAGATAAATGATTTCTAAAAATTTTAAAATTGCACTAAAAAAAAAGGGTAAAGATGGAGGAGAGAGTTCATGGTCTGAATTTGTTGAACTCAAAGTTAAACCTGGAAGGCTTTAATTGGAAGATGAGGTGCTGCTCCTCCAATTTGCGTTGGGCTGCACTGGAACATTGCAGTAGGCCAATAGCGGACATGCGGGCACGAGAGCATGAGGAAGGTTTGTGTCATGCTTGCAGACTGAGAGTGAAGGTGTTCTGTAAAGCGGTCAACCAGTCTGCGTTTAGTCTCTCCAATGTAGAGGAGACCGCACTGGGAGCAACGAATACAGTACACCAAATTCAAGGAGGTGCAAGTGAAACGCTTCTTCACCTGAAAAGTGTTTGGGCCCTTGGGTGGTGTGGAGGGAGGAGGTAAAGGGGCAGGTGTTACACTTTCTGCAATTGCATGAGAAGATGCCGTGGGATAAAGATGAGGAATTTGGGGCGATAAAGGATTGGGCCAGGGTGTCACGGAGGGAGCGGTCCCGACAGAATGCTGATTGGGGGAGTCAGGGGAAGATGTGTTTGGTGTAATCTATTTACCTCTGCCTTAAAAATATTCAATGACCCCACATACACCTTTGGAGGCAGAGAGTTCCAAAGTTACACAACACTCTGAGAAAAAATTCTCATCATCTCTGTCCTAAAGCGCAACCCTTAATTTTAAAATAGTGCCCCCCTAGTTCTGGACTCACCCACAAGAGGAAACGTCCTTTCCATGTTCACTTTGTCGAGACCATTCAGGATCTTATATATTTCAATCAAGTCATTGCTCACTCTTCTAAACTCCAGTGGAAACAAGCTCAGTCTGTCCAACTTTTCCTCATAATACAACCCACTCATTCCAGGTACGAATTTAGTAAACCTCCTCTGAACCACCTTCAATGTATTTACACGCTACCTTAAATAAGGAAACCAAAACTGCGCACAGTATTTGAGATATGGTCTCACCAAAGCATAACATCCTTACTTTTATGTTCAATTCCGCTCATAATAAAGGATAGCATTCCATAAGCCTTCTTAATTACTCGCTGTACCTGCATTCTAACACTTTGTGACTCATGCACTAGAACACCTCGACCCCTCTGCACCTCAGAATTCTACAGTCACTCTCCGTTTAAGTAATGCTCTGCTTTTTTATGCTTCCTGCCAAAGTGAACAATTCACATTTTCCCACATTATACTCCATCTGCCAGATTTTTGCAAAATCACAATGGTCAGGATTTTCCGTGCCCGCTGGCGCTGGGCATGTTCGGTGGGATGAGCGGACAATATGGCGCGATCGGTTTCACAACGGCGTGAAACCAGTTCGGAATCGTCCGCTCGGCCCGCGTTTCCCGCCATGGGATGTCAGGAACCTCATTATAATACGTCTGCATATCATTATTAGGCCAGCCCACCGGAATCGTCCCCAGTCCGCTGGATCGTACACGTCGGCGGGAAAGCACGCCCACGTGTTTCACAACAGCGCATAAGAGACGTGCACTTTGAGGGGAACTTGGAGGTGGGCACACAGGAACTATGTGCAATGCTCGCCAGGGTCGCCTGTTGACTTCAAGCTTGAGGCACGTTGAGGGTGAGAGGGGGTTGGCAAGGGCTGCCATGTGGTTGAGGTGACTTGTGAGTGGAAGCACCAAGGGCTGCCTTGCAGCTGAACTGCCCTGCGGTTGAATACAGCGCAGAAACAATGGGGGGGGGGTAGGGTGGCCGAGGGAAGCGGCCACGCATTAGGGATACCTTATATAAAGTGACCATTCCTCTGCAACTGAGACAGTTCAAGTGCAGCCTTTGATATAACTGAGCCAGGCTTCTAACTTAATCTGCCCATTCAAGCAACGCAGAGGCATCAAAGCGCAACCAAGTGCTCCAGAGCACAGCGTGCAGTCCATTGTGCAAAGCTGCAGTAGTCAGGTGGAGTGGGGTGGAGTCTCAAGCAGCCAGGCAGCGCACTAATCTCTGGTCATCCAAGTGGTGGCCAGCACTCTAAAGGGAAGAATCAAGGTGCCTTCAGACTTAACCAAAACAGGTTCTTAATACACCTATGCTAACCCATGTGTCTCTCTCTTTCATCCCGCAGGAGCAATTCATCAGGAGCATGGAGCCTGGTGAATTAGCTGTATGACTGATGGCCTACAGAGGGTGAAGGCAATGGAAGAGAGCGCGACTGAGGCTCCTGGCTGCGCAGAGGGAGGAGCAGCACCCTCTGGAAGAAAAGGCAGCTGGAGCTCCCGCACATCCCGCCAAAGAGCCACAGCGAGCCATCGCTGGTTGGCACCTAGCGACATCCAGGGTCTTTAGGCGCTGCCTTTCATTCCTGCAAGTGACCGGGAACCAGTGTTGCTGAAGATTGCACACATCTAGGGAACTGGTCGGTCACATCTGGCACCTGCTGCAGGATTTGGTGCCACAGAAGGCATCTACTACCTGTGGCCATGAAAGTGACCACGGCACTCAATTTCTACGCCAGTGGCTCCTTTTAGGGTTCCACAGGTGACCTCCGTTGGGTCTCAAAATCCTCCACCCACAAATGCGTCCATGAGGTCACAGGTGCAATCTTTGCGAGGGTACACAACTTTGTGCATCTCATCTGGGATCAGGACAGCCAGGATGCAAGAGCGATTGGATTTGCCCAGATACCTGCCTTCCCATAGGTGCAGGGAGCGATATGCTACACTCACATGGCGCTCAGGTCTCTGTTGCAACACACAGTCAACTAGGTCAACCGCAAGGGATTCCATTCGCTGAATGTGCAGCTGGTATGCGACCACCAGAAACACAGTCTGCAGGTGTGCGCACAGTTTCCAGGGAGTGTGCACGACTCCTACATCCTCACTCGGTCACAGATCCCTGAAATTTTCCAAGGTCCACAGAAGCTTCAGGGATGGCTCCTCGGGGACAAGGACTACCCGCAGAGGCCGTGACTAATGGCAATCATGCAGTGGCCTCAGACTGACCATAAGACATAGGAGCAGAAGTAGGCCATTTGGCCCATCGATTCTGCTCTGCCATTCAAAGAGATCATGGCTGATCTGATAATCCTCAACTCCACTTTCCTGGCTTTTCCCCAAAATTCTTGATTCCCTTAGTGATTAAAAATCTGTGTGTCTATCTCAGCCGTGAATATACTTAACAACACAGCCTCTACAGGCCTCTGCGGTAAAGAATTCCACAGATTAACTACCCGCAGAGAAGAAATTCCTCCTCATCTCTGTCTTAAATTGGTGACCCCTTGCTCTGAGGTTATGTCCTCTGGTCCTGTACTCTCCCACAAGGGGAAGCAACCTCTCAGCATCTACCATAGTAAGCCTCCTAAGAATCTTATGTTTCAATAAGATCACATCTCATTCTTCTAAACTCCAATGAATACAGGCCCAACCTACTCAACCTCTCCTCATAAGAAAGTCCCTCCATACCCAGGATCAACCTAGTGAACCTTCTCTGGACTTCCTCCAATGCCAGTACATCTTTCCTTAGCTAAGGTGACCAAAACTATTCACAGTATTCCTATTCACAGTATTCTAAGCGTGGTCTAACTAGTGCCTTGTATAGTTTTAGCAAGACTTCCCTATTTAATACTCCATTCCCTTTGAAATAAAGGCCAACATTCCACTTGCCTCACCTATTACCTGTTGAACTTGTACGCTTTTTGGGATTCATGCACGAGGATCCCTAAATCCCTCTCTGCTGCAGCTTTCTGCAGTCTTTCTCCATTTAAATAATATTCAGCTCTTCTATTCTTCCTGCCAAAGTGCATAACCTCACATTTTCCCACATTATATTCCATCAGCCAAGTTTTTGCCCACTTACTTAACCTGTCTATATCCCTCTGTAGACTCTGTCATTCTCACCACTTGCCTTCCCACCTATTTTTATGTCATCCGCAAACTTAGCAATAATACATTCATTTCCCTCTTCCAAGTCATTAATATATATTGTAAATAATTGTGGCCCCAGCACTGATCCCTGTGGCACTTCACTAGTTACAGGTTGCCATCCTGAAAATGCCCCCCTTATCCCAACTCTGACTTTCATTAGTTCGCCAATCGTCTATCCACGCTAATATACTACCCCCAACGCCATGGGCTCTTATCTTATTAAGAAGCCTTATGTGCTGTACCTTATCAAATGCCTTTTGGAAATCCAAATATATTACATCTACTGGTTCCCCTTTATCTATCCTGCTTGTTACCTCCTCAAAAAATTCTAATAAATTTTTCAAGCATGATTTCCGCTTCATGAAGCCATGCTGATTCTGCTTGATTATATTATGCATTTCTAAATGCTCTGCTATTACATCCTTTATAATAGACTTTAACATTTTCACAATGGCAGATGTTAAACTAACTGGCCTATAGTTAACTGTTTTTTGTCTCCTTCCCTTTTCGAATAAGGGTGTTACATTGGCAGTTTTCCAATCCTCTGGGACTTTTCCAGAATCTAAGGATTCTTAGAAGATTACTACCAGTGCATCCACTATCACTGCATCTACTTCCTTTAATATCCTAGGATGCAACCTATCAGGTCCAGGGGACTTATCGGCCTTTAGCCCCATTAGTTTCCCTCGTACTTTTTCTCTAGTGATAGTTATTGTATTTATTTCCTCCCCCTCTTTTGCCCCTTGATTATTTAGTATTGGTATGCTATTAGTGTCTTCTACCATGAAGACTGATGCAAAGTATTTATTCAACTCCTCTGTCATTTCCTGGTTCCCAATTATTATTTCCCCAGCCTCATTGCCTAAGGGGCCTATGTTCACTTTGGCCTCTCTCTTCCGTTTTATATATTTAAAGAAGCTCTTACTGTCCATTTTTATATTACTTGATAGTTTACCCTCAAAGTTTATTTTCTCCCTCTTTATTATTTTTTGGTCATCTTCGGTTTGTTTTTAAAACTTTCTCAATCCTCTGGCTTACCACTAATCTTTGCCACATTGTATATTTTTTTTCTTTCAATTTGATACACTCCTTAACGCCCTTGGTAAACCATGGTTGGTTTATCCCCTTCCTCACCGGGATATATCTTTATTGTGAGTCATGAACTATTTTCCTAAACATCTGCCATTGTTCATCAACCATCTTTTCTGCTAAACTCCTTTCCCAGTCCACTCCAGCCAACTCTGCCCTCATTCCTTTGTAATTACCCTTATTTAAGTTTAGCACAGTTGTTTCTGACCGAAGTTTCTCACTCTCAAACTGAATGCTAATTCTATCACGTTATGGTCACTGTTTTCTAGGAGATCTTTTACTCTGAGATCATTTATTATACCTGCCTCATTACACATTACCAGATCTAAAATAGCCTGATACCTGGTTGGATCCACAACGTATTTTTCTAGGAAACTGTCCCAAATACACCATGAACTCTTGCTCATGGCTACCTCTGCCAATTTTATTTTCCCAATCTACATGAAGATTAAAGTCACCCATTATTAATGCACTACCTTTTTTACATGCCCTCATTGTGTCCTGATTTATTCTCTGTCCTACAGCATAGCTACTGTTAGTGGGCCTGTAAACTAGTTCCACCAATGTCTTCTTCCCCTTGTTATTTCTTACCTCCACCCATACGGATCCTACATCTTCTGATCCAAAATCATTTCTTGCTATCATACTTACTCCATCTTGCAGCAGAGCAAAGGTATAATGAGGCTCATGCTGTAACCCACAACTTGATGAAACAGGCCATCGGGTTGCTGAAAGTGAAGTTCCGGTGCCTGGGCCAGTCTTGTGGAGCCCTGCAATACAGTCTGCATAGGGTGTCATGCATGGTCATCGTCTACTGCGCCCTTTACAATCTGCTGCTGCAACGTCTGCGTTTAGTCTCCCCAATGTAGAGGGGACCACATTGGGAGCAGCGAATACAGTAGGCCAAATTGATGAAGGTGCAAGTGAGGCACTGCTTCACCCGGAAGGAGTGTTTGGGGCCTTGGACAGCTGGGAGGTAAAGGGACAGGTGTTGCACCTTCTGTGATTGCATGGGAATGTGCCGTGGAAAGGGGGTGGGGAGTTGGGGCTGATGGAGGAGTGGACCAGTGTATCACAGAGAGAACAGTTCCCAAGGAATGTTGACAGTGGTGACGTGGTGAGGGGAAGATTTGTTTGGTGGTGGCATCATGCTGGAGTTGGTAGAAATGGCTGATCCTTTGAATGCGCAGGCTGGTAGGGTGAAAAATGAGGACAAGGGGGACCCTATCATGGTTCTGGGAGGGAAGGGAAAGGGTGAGGGCAGAGATGGGAGAGATGGGAAATGGGTCGGACACTGTTGAGGGCCCCATCAACCACAGTGGGGAGGAACCCTCGGTCCAGGAAGGAGGAGGACATGTCAGAAGCGCCATTCTGGAAAGTGGCATCATCGGAACAGATGCGACAGAGGTGGAGGAACTGAGAGAATGGAATGGAGTCCTTACAGGAAGTAGGGTGTGAGGAGCTGTAGTCGAGGTAGCTGCGGGAGTTGGTGGGCTTGTGTTGAATATTGGTAGATAGTCTATCACCAGAAATGGAGACAGAGAGGTCAAGGAAGGGGAGGGAAGTGTCAGAGATGGACCATGTGAAAGTGAGAGAGGGGTGGAAATTGGAAGCAAAATCAATAAATTTTCCAGGTCCAGACAAGAGCATGAAGTGGAACAGAAACAGTCGCCAACATACTGAAAAAAGAATTGTGGGAGGGAGCCTGAGTAGGACCGGAACAAGGAATGTACCACTTACCCCACACAAAAAAAAACAGGCATAACTGGCACCTGTGCGGGTACCCATAGCCACACCTTTTATTTGGAGGAAGGGTGACAAGTTAAAAGAGAAATCGCTCAGTGAGAGAACAAGTTCAGCCAGGCAGAGGAATGTGCTGGTGGATAAGGATTGTTCGAGTCTCTGTTCAAGGAAGAAGCGGAGAGCCGTCAGACCATCCTGGTGGAGGATGGAGGTATAGAGGGATTGGACATTCCTGGTGATGAGGAGGTGATTAGGGTCAGGACGCTGAAAATTGTTGATATGACGTAGGGCATCAGAGGAATCATGAATGTAGGTGTAAAGAGACTGGACAAGGGGAGAGAGAATGGAGTCAAGATAGGAAGAAATGAGTTCCAGGGACAGGAACAGGCTGACACGATGAGTCTACCAGGACAGTCATGTTTGTGGATTTTGGGAAACAGCTAGAAGCAGGCTGTGCGGTGTTGGGAGACTGAGGTTGGAAGATGTGGAGGGAACATCTCCAGAGGAGATGAGGTCAGTGACAGTCCTGGAAACAATGGCTTGATGATCGGTGGTGGGGTCATGGTCTAGGGGGAGGGAGGAAGAAGTGTCTGAGAGTTGGCTCTCAGCCTCTGCAAGTTAGAGGTCAGTACATCAGATAAAAACAGCACCACCCTTGTCGGCAGGCTTGATAAAGTCAGGGTTGGACCTGAGACAACAGAGTGCAGCAAGTTCAGAAGGAGACAGGTTGGAGTGGGTGAGAGGAGCAGAGAAATTAAGACAGCACTGTAAGCCTTCTGCGCTTAACATTGAATTTGACAACTTCAGACCATGAACTCTTTCCTCCATTTTAATCCATTTTTTCCCCCAACACTCCCCCACCCCACCACCGGGCCATCTGTTACTTGTTCTTATGTTCGGCTTTCACAGAGCGCTGACCCTTGTTCTGCTGTTAACATATTCTGCTATCTTATCTTATCTCTATGCAACATTCAGCAACTTCTTTAGTCTTTAACGCTACAATTAATACTCCCTTTTTCTTGTGTCCATGACATCTTTGTCAAATCTCTCCTGAGCTCCCACCTATCCCTGACCTTCTATTTTGCTCCACCTGCTCCACCCCTTCTTAAACAGTATAAAATCCATCACATTTCTACCTCTCTTCAGCTTTGAAGAGTCATACGGAGTCAAAACATTAACTGTTTCTCTTTCCACAGATGCTGCCAGACCTGCTGGGTTTTTGCAACATTTTTTGTTTTTATTTCAGATTTCCAGCATCTGCAGTATTTTGCTTTTATTTCTTATGGTGTACTTTGTCCTACATTATGGTTACTGTTAGGGGGCCTGAACACGATGCCCACTAGTGACTTCTTTCCCCGACTATTCCTCATCTCCACTCAAACCAATTCTACATTCTGATCTCCTGAACCAAGGTAATCTCGAACTCTTGCACCAATGCCATCCTTGATTAACAGTGCAACCCCTTCACGTTTACCTAGCTTCCTACTCTTCTTGAAGGTCATATACCCCCCGCAACATTCAGGACCCAATCCTTGTCATCCTACAATCATGTCTCCATAATGGCCATCAGGTCATATTTATTTACTTCAATGTGCATTACCAATTAATTTACTTCATTATGAAAGCTATGCACATTCAAATACAGAGCCTTTAGTTTTGTCTTTGTTATTTTTGTAACATCTAATCTTGTCAATTGGTGTATTCTTAGATTTATTCTCTGTCCCTTCCTGCCATTCTCTGACCCTCATTTCCCATATTATTTTGCTCTCCTCCCTTAACTCTACCCCTTGATTTACTACATCTACTCAAGCTTGATCCCTCACCCTCCCTTGTTTAGTTTAAAGCCCTCTCTACTTCCCTAGTTGTGCAGCTCGCTAGAATGCTGGTCCCAGCATGGCTCAGGTGTAGACCATCCCAACGGTACAGCCCCCACTTTCCCCAGTATTGATGCTAATGCCCCACGAACCAGAAACTACTTCTCCCACACCTGTCTTTGAGCCTCACATCCATGTCTCTTCTCTTCTTTGCCCTATACCAATTTGCACGTAGCTCACAGATTATTACCTTCTGAGGTTCTGTTTCTTAATTTAGTACCTAGCTTCTCATGCTCGCTATGCAAAACCTCCTTCCTCGTCCTGCCTATGTTGTTGATACCTACATGGACCACGACAATTGGATCCTCCCCCTCCCACTGCAGGTTCCTCACCAGCCCTGGGCAAATGTCCCATACCCTGGCACCAGGCAGGCAACACAGCCGTCTTGACTCTCGCTCTCTACTGCATAGAACAGTGTTAATCCCCCTCACTATACTGTCCCCTACTACCACTACATTCCATTTTTGTCCCCTCATTTGAATGGCTGCAGGGTCGATGAGCTGACGGACCACATGGTCAGTCACCTCATCCACCCTGCAGCCCCCACCCTTATCCAAACAAGCTGAAAGAACCTCAAACCCGTTGAACAATTGCAGAGGCTGACCCTCCTGCACTCTGCATCCCTTACCTGCCTCAGCAATAGTCACACCCTCCTGTCCCTGACCACCTTCTAAATCAGAAAACTCTATCCTAAGGGGTATTACTGCTTCCTGGTACAAAGCGCCCAGGTAACTCTCCCCCTCCCTGATGTAAGGCACTACCTGCAGCTTGGCCTCCAGTTCAATGACTCTGAGTCGAAGCTCCTCAAGCCGCAGACACTTAATGCAGACATGTTTGCCCTGGGTCCCACTGCTATCCAGGAGCTCCCATATGCTGCAGGCATGACACATCACCTATCCTGCCATTTTTGCGTTTAATTAACTACTTAATTATTTATTTTATATATTCTATTAATCTTACCACAAATTCCTGTACCTTAGGAATAGACTAGACCTTAACCAGTCACCAGATACTTACCAAACAGCTAGCCTCTTCCCCTCTAGTAGAGTAAGAACTAGTCCCTACAGGGCAAAAAAGTTATAAAAAGCAAAGGTGCACCTCCCTCCCCAATTCCCGCAACTCACCAAGCTCCAAGTACTTCGTTGCAGTTGCATTCCAGTGCTAGATTGCATGAAACATCTGAATTTATATGTTCTCAAAATAAAGGCACTAGCTGAGTCCAGGTACAGAAAAAACTGTTCAAGCTAGTCTCCTTAATTAACTAACTATCTACAGCTGCTCCCCAGTGGATAGCTTCCGTCTCCCTGCTTGGGCCCCTGGTTGAGATTTAGAATTTAAACACTACTTGCAGTTAAATGCTAAGTACAAACAATATCAGATACTTAGAAAAAGATTTAAGGTTTCCTCAATTCACCAAACTCCCAGCACACCACAAGCTGTCAGCAGAAGCTCATATCAACAACATCTGTACACAAAGTGGCCCAACCACTGCCTACCACAACTAAACCACCTTTTTTTCTAAGGATAACAGGCAAGAAAAGATGACCACACAGGAAAGCAATGTTTCTTCAACATTATTTCGGGGATCTAAAGAACACTATATCTTCTGACCTTAATTTTAAGTTACCAAAGGTAAAACCTTTATAGTGTGCTGCAAAAGCTTTAATCATCATCCCTTCCATCCATATAATTGCAACACACAGAACACTTGTCACAACCTACATTTCATATGACTTGAATCCAAGTTGCATAATGTGACAGTGGCAAAAGATATAACAGAACAGTGACAGAGAACGAAAACTAACATAGCTGACAATCTTGGAAGATAGCCGCAATTTTGTTTTTTTTTAAATACACCTTTTTCCAACTATCATTTTAAAAGAAACATAACTAGCAGCATTTTATCAACTGTGTCACAATTTCCTTAGGGTTTGGCAGCAGAAAAACTTGCAAATGGAGGTTGTTTCTTGTATGCTGTTTTAAATAATGGTCATGATTCACGGTCAGATCATTCAGTACAAATATTATTTTAGAAATAGGGTCCAAAATCAATATTAAAGGTGAGAGATTTTTTTGGTCCAAGAGTGTATTTCCTTCTGTTTCCTATATTAAAGAAAAAATATTGTTATTAAACAAGTATAGGTCAATGACATTTCAATGGGAAAAAAAATCTTCAGAGGAATTCATACTTAAAAATGACCACTTTTTTTTCTTTATTCTTCCATGGGATGTGAGCATCACAGGCTAGGCCAGCATTTGTTGCCCATCCCTAACTGCCCTCGAACTGAGTGGCTTGCTAAGCCATTTCAAAGGTCATTTAAGAGTCAACCACATTGCTATGGGTCTGGAGTCACATGTGTGCCAGACTAGGTAAGGATGGCAGATTCCTTTCCCCAAGTATATTAGTGAACCAGATGGGTTTTTATGACAACCGATGATAGTTATCATGGTCACCATTACTGGGACTAACAATATAAATCCAGAATTATTAATTGAATTTAAATTCCACCAGCTGCCATGGTGAGATTTGAACCCATGTGTCCAGAGCATTTGCCTGGGCCTCTGGGTATTACCACTATGCCACCAACTCCCCTTAAGGAGCACATTTTCTGGAGAGTGGAAAACATATTTATAACAATAGCATAAATTCATACCAAAGGGTTTTGAGTAAAAATATAGACTTAATTTTTGTACCTGGAATTTCTATGATAGGAACAATTTGGCATTTATGACAACAATGTACCTTTGGAGCCAGGGTCCAGAAATTCATATATTCTACTGAAGTTGTGCTTCTGTTTAGTATTTTTGTGAAACCTACAGTGAGATGTACCTATACTTTACACTTACCTATGAAAATGTGAAATGTAAGTATGCTATTCTGGAAGAGTAATTGTAATGTTGGCCAATTTATTTATCTAAACAGAACTTTGATGCAGTACAGGCCAAGCAGTTAACCATGCAAGGCACCAAAGAATACATATAGAAAATGACAAATTAAAATTATATAATCTCATAATCACACTCATTTGCTTTAAACAGGGGAGTTCACTTTTCTTCTTAAATACTGCCTTTCCTTGTGATCTCTTCCACTGTGTGAAGAAATATTCTCAATATCTGTCCTACACAACTCTAAACCTGTGCTCTCTTGCCATGTTGCCCTGCCATATCTGACAATAGTGCTTTGGATTTACTTTCTCTTCCATTTATGCACCTCATATACTTCTATAAGATCCCCTCTGAAATGTCTTTTTTGAGGCAGAAGACCCTTAACTTATTGACTAGCTCTTTCCTCTAGCACTGGGGATCAGCCTCATTAATCTCTTCCACAATGCCTTGAGTATGTAGGTGGCCACCTTATGTTGCAGAAATTAGAAGTGCATGCAGGTATGGCCTAGTTGGAGCACTATAGAGCTTCAGCAAGACTTCTGGGAATTTAAACCCTACTGATTTGAGAAAAATAACCCAGTGTTCAACTTGCTTTCTTTGTTTTTGTCCACTTACACTGGATATGCAATTGCCAGCTATGACTTGGACTCAGTTGCACATTATTCATTGGTATGGTAAAAGGTGAGAGAAACTAGTGTATTTCTCTACAACAGAATATAGGCATGGTAATAAAGGACGGTCAGCCTAGCCATCCCTCACGACAATGTAAACAAGGCTTTTAAATTGGTTTAACCACATTTCTCGAGTAATGGTTCCATAAAAAGTTGTTGGGCACACATAAATTTATATTTTATTAATTTCGGCATGGTGTTTCCATCCAACAAAATCTCTTATGGAGGTTTCCATATGAATTGTATCCACATTCGCAATAGTCTTTAAGTGGCACTATAATAGGGTTTTCCCATCTATAACACTCAGCCCTTTGTCACTTTTCTTTTTACTTCACCAAAGTTTCTAACTGTGTAATTCCCTATTGAAAATCTTGGCTTGGGTCTCCCCATAGTGGCTCTGGCTAGCAGGTAGCAATACACCAGCTCACATTCTCATCTCCTTGATAAAGGTCAGTCATAGGTGTATTTTTAACTCTTTTGAAAATATCATTGAAAAGTGGTTTTATATTTTTGAAGTGATTTAATGTACTTCTAACAGCCAATGCCCCCCCTCCCCGCCCCCCCAAACAGAAATTCTATGCCCTCAGACAATGGAGATTTCTGGCTCCTAACTTTTGTGATTGAAAAATACGGACACCCGTTTCACCCAATAGCTTTCATCCCTGAGCTAAGTCAAGAACACACCATATTCATCAATATATTGCTAGCTCACATCTCTTACATACTGCCAACCCGATTTCATCGCCTTATTCTGATACTGATACAAATCCACCTAGGCCACACTACTCCCTTTCTCATGTGCATAGAATTTTGCAGTCCTCTTATCAAGGATGTAATGCGCCAACTGCAATTCTCCATTGAAACACATGGAAGTGGTAAGCATAGCAATCCATATGGGTATCTCTGCAAACAAAAGAGGCTTCATACAGCTTCCTCCTCAGCACACCACCACTGAACTAATTGTCCTGTCCCACACCCACCAGGAAACCTCTCCTGCCTCAGGCATTACATACCATAGTGGCTTTTCTCTGCCCTGTCAAGCTCCCCCACTGAGTTTCTTGGCCTAGGAGTGCAGCGCAGCACCCCTCCCTGAGGCAACAACTCACCTGCAGAGTACCCAGCCCCTGGAAGGCATTACCTCCTCCCGCTGAGATAGCTGCCTAGCCTCAGAGTCATTCCCCTCCAATTGACAAGAAAAATATTCCCTCATCTGCTGAGCTGGTTTTACCTGTCTATCCCTCCACAGCTCTCTGTTCCTTCTTCATTGTCCTTGGCTCCTTCCCTTCCTTGGTCTAATTACTGCCTTATCCTCAAAATATTCAAACTTCTAAGGTTGACAGCTGAAGAGTCACATCGGCGAACAATATTTTTAGCCATGGAACAATAAGTAAGATCAAAC
Organism: Cetorhinus maximus; assembly: GCF_964194155.1. Taxonomy (NCBI): domain Eukaryota; kingdom Metazoa; phylum Chordata; class Chondrichthyes; order Lamniformes; family Cetorhinidae; genus Cetorhinus; species Cetorhinus maximus. Next base: position 102,953,826 of record NC_135881.1, read on the forward strand.
ACAAGATATGGACAGCATCAAAGGAGATTGGTACTCTGATTTCACTATTTCTTTCTCATGATTTTCCTGTAAATATTTACTGTACAAAATATTTTTAAAGCAAGTTGCTATGTATTTTTATGTTTCTCTATACACAAGGAAACTACTAAGTCCTTCTTGATGGTGTTTAAACTGACAGGCTAGTGGGATCAATGGAAGGCGAGGACGAACACACACATCTCGAGAAGTAAATGGTTTTATTCTAAGATCATCAAAATGCACAACATGTCTACATAAAAGTGCACTCAACAAACAAAATTCTGACATGCTATAAAGGAAAAAAAACTTCAGAATTTCTTTGGAGCCTGGCATTACATTAAGATTGTATAATACATTGTATAAATTCATTTATCAAAACACTCGAGAAGTTCTGAGTGTATTGAACAGACCACAAGAATTATTTACTATGGAGGTACTGTATATTGCTCAAAAACACATTGTACATAGAGCTATTGGGCATCAGTTTCCATTCCCAACAACAGGCACAGCAATTTCCAACTTCAGTTGTATCATTGGAGGAAAGACCTAAGTGCCTCTCTACAGCAGGTAAAATTAGCAGGTAAACTAAAGAAAGGAATGGCTCTCAAAAAAAAATGCTAACCATGCCAGGTATTCTGGCAACAAAATGTTTCCCAGTTGACATATATCCTACTGGAAAACTCTTTTGAACAAATTGCTGTACATATGCAGTGGGCAGAAGAAATCAAAATTCTGAACACATCCATTTCACAGAGGCACACATGCCAATAACCAATTTGCCAACATAAGCCTTTGCTACTCAAGTGGGAAGAGGACAGAGAAGAGGTGAGATTCACACAATTAAGTAAAGCAATATGAAAAGTTATTCATAATGGAACCAAAACATTTCTATTCTAGCACAATCCACATATGCATGGATTTTTTCAAAACAGTCATTTGACGCAGGTAAACCTTGCATTCAAATTATACTTTTAGGCAAGTATTTTCATTTCAGAGCATATCAGAATTTGGTGTGATAAGTGTGAGTGTTACCTATCGATCCACAGTGGACACTAGTGGGTGGATCGGTAACCAGGGGGCAGAGATTTAAGGTAATGGGAGATGAGAAGAAATTTTTGTAAAGGTCGAGTAAATTAGGCCTATAATTTCCCTAGAATTTAGAAGGAGTGAGAAATGATCTCATTGAAATTTATACAATTCTTAACAAAATTGACAGGGTAGAGGGAAGGAAGATGTTTCCCTGGCTTGGGAGTCAAGAGATGGGGGGTTACATTTTCAGAAGAAGCAGTCAACCATTTAGAGCAAAGCAAAGAAATTTCTACACTCAAAGGGTTCCGAATCTTTGAAATTCTCTACCTCAAGAGAGCTGCGGATGATTAGTTGTTGAGTGTATTCAAGACAGGGGTTGATAGATTTTTGGATGCAAAGGAAATTTCTTTTATTCTTTCATGGAATGTGGACGTCGCTGGCTAGACCAAGCTTTCTTGCCCATCCCTAATTGCCCTTGAGAAGGTGGTGGTGAGCCACCTTCTTGAACCGCTGCAGTCCACAGAAAGTGCCAAATCAGGATGGTGTGTGGCCTTGAGGGGAGCTTGCAGGTGGTGCTGGTGTTCCCATGCATCTGCTGCCTTTGTCCTTCAGGTGGCAGGGATCACAGGTTTCAAAGGTGCTGTCGAAGGAGCCTTAGTGAATTGTTGCAGTACATTACAGTGATAGATAAGAGTATCTTTCTATTGTTGTCAAGATGGAATTCCTGAAGGCATTTGAGAAGAATTCCACACAGGAAAATCAGCAAAATTGTACATTCAAGGTGGTGATTTTGTGACATGGATCAGTAATTAGTTGCCAGGTAGAAGAGTGGGAATAAAGGATTCAGTGACTGGTTGGATGTGACAAATGGGGCTGAATTTTATGGCTGACGTGCGGGTGGCAGAGCCCGCACGTCAGCGCTTAAAATGTTGCGTGCTGACGTCGTGCGAGCGTCCCGATGTCAACGCACGGCATCGCGATGTTTAGGTCAGAGGGGGCGCTAGGCAGCGCGATGCACGTCCACCATTAATTAAAGGCCTTGTTAAAGTCATTAAGTCACCAACTGACGACAATTTTGAGGAGCCTGTGTAAACTTCAGCTCGGCGCACGGGCCCAACGGGCAGGCAGGTAAGTGATTTTTTAACAAACCTCATCCACTGGCGGGATGAGGTTTGATTTCAGATTTTAAAAAGTTTAATAAAGTTTTTGTGTACTTTATTAACATCTCATCTCGTGTGACATTTTCACATTAGGGGGACATGTTAATGGTTTTTTTTATTGTTCTATTTTTAATCTTTCACAACCTTTCAGCGATCTCTCTGAGGCACCACTTAGCCTCTGGGAGATGTGCACTCTTTCGTGCACATGCGCGAAAGAGTGCACATCTCCCAGAGGCTAAGTGGTGGGGAATCCCTCCCCGCCTGCACAGGAAGCGCTTCCCGTTGGGCGTCACGCTGGGTGGTCCTTAATTGGCCTACCTATGTAAAATGGCGGCGGGACCCGTTTCGGCAGCGGTGATCGGCTGCCCGCCCGCCGCCGAGTCTGTCGGGCCCACCCGTCAAGGGAAAAATTCAGCCCATGGTGTTCTAAACTGTGGGTCTCAGTTTTTCACCATCTTTACTGAAGACTCGAATGATGGAATAACCAAATTTACAGGTGACTTCAAGCTAGTTGGCACAATAAGTTGTGTAGATGAGAACACAGTTAGAAATTAACATTGATAGGCTAAGTGATTGGGCAAAATTATAACAAATAGAGTTCAAAGTGGATCATCCACTTTGGACCGGAGAATGACAAGTCAAAATTTGTTTTTAATGGTAAAAGACTAGGAGCTGTGGAGGGGCAAAGTGATTTAAATGCCCAGATATACAAATCACTAAAAAGAGAACAGGTACACAAAATAATCAAAAAGGCTAACAGAATGTTGGCATTTAACTCAAGGAGATTTAAATTAAAACTGAAAAAGTGATGATCCAGTAGTACAAAGCCTTGTACAAACCCTATCTAGATTACTGCATTAGTTTTGGACACCAAACTCAGCAAAGATGTATACTGGTCTTGGAGCAGGTACAGTGCAGATTCAAAAAGAAGCATGCCAAAATTTAAGGGTTAAATTAAGGTACAGCTTCCATCACCTTGGTTTATATTCTCTTGAGTTTGGAAGATTGACCTAATCAAAGGTCTTTAAAATGATAAAAGGGTTCAATAGGGTAGTATTGCCTCTGGTGGGGGACCTCAGGACACTATGGCACAATCTTATAACTGGAACTAGGCAAATTAGGAGTGAAATCAGGATGCCCTTTTTCCAATCCAAGGGTAGTGGAATGTAGAATTTGTCACCTAAATAGGCTGTGGATGCCAGGTCAACTGAAATTTTAAAGCAGGAAACTGTGTGTGGCTTAAGGGTATCAGGAGATATGAAACAAATCGATCTGAGGAACAGATCAGCCACGATCTAACTGAATGGTGGAGCAGATACGAGGATCTGAATAGCCTGCTCCTGTGCTTAAGGAATACAACAAACATAAATTTTTCATCTTGAATATGTTTGGCAGCATAATTCTAAAAGCCTTTCAGCAGAAATCTGCATTTGTGCCAAACGTGATGTCTTTTCATAAAGCCAGAAACAATCCTTCAAATTCATAACTATAAATGAGTGTTGTAGTTTTCTGGAGATGATGTAATTATTTAACTGAACTTTTTTTGCTACAGGGCAAAACATTTAAGTCTCATTCCAAGCAACTGATGACAGGGATGAGAACCATTTTAATTTCCCATTAAGTTTTATTTTTGTGTTTATCAGAAAGGAACAAGTGACTAGTTATAAAAATGTTACAAAGGATTGAATTTGCACCAGCTTTTAGGAGCAAGTGGGAATTCTTCTTGGCCCTTGATCATTTTAATATAAGCAACTTTGCATCAGAATTTCTGAAATTAGCATCAAGAAATTGGAAGGAGCACAAGCAGCAAGAGTTTTACAGCTGTAAACTATTGATTAAAACAGTACTTGCTGTAAAATGCAATAAGATTTAAGAGAACGTGCAAAGACAAAAAAGGACTGGACTGGCATAATGCCCAATGGTTCATTCTATAAACATTTGCTTGATCCCACTACATGGCTATGATGTTCATTTTGAGATGATACCTCTGCAGTGTCCCAAGGTTCTGCTTCATCTACCAGAATGCTGCTCCCAATTCAATGGAATCAGTAAACAGTTTGGGTAATGGGACCCAACATGAATTACACCAGCATCATTATTGGTTATCTGCTGATAGCTATCCATGACTTCAGCTGGAAAGTGCATTTGTAGACAGAATTGAGTTCAGCTCCTCCAGTTCAACAGCCTGCCAATACTCAGCCTTGGCCCACATATACGGTCATCTGGGTACAATGCTGGAAGATTGACACAGCCAGCAGGGGAGGAGGAAATAAGAGCATAAAATATTATAACGTCTTATAATTGAGGATTCATTTTGAGAATTAATTTTCTTCCTTTCATCTAGAATCAAAATGTAATGTATTTTCATCCCTCTTAAACATGACTCATTAAAGCCATAAACAAACACGTCCCTAACCCAGATGGTTCTACCTTACCTCTAACCAGCCTCTAGATCTGATTAAAGAAATGATGTGCCCATCAGCTGTCACTACTGTACAATGCACTGTCAAGGCTGGTGGACAGGAACACACAAGCAGCGTGTGTCCACATTCACTACTCTAGCTTGTTTACTCCTCCTGATTAAATGCAAACAACAAATTCCCAGCTTCACTATTGTTTAAGTGATTTAGGTAGTAGCCAAGAAGTATCTGACTTTAAATAATCATCAAAATGAATTTTCTCAAAGCTCCCCCCATTTCACTATGAAGTTCAGCAGAAGCTCTGTTTATGCATTTAAATTAAGTTTTCAAAGTTCAGGTTGGAGGAGTGGGAGAAGCTCCGAGGAAATTTATCTTCAGTGAATCCATGGGGCAAATGAAATGGAAGATCATGCCACCAGTTGGAACAGGCATTCGGATCCACATTTTTGTGAAGGAGACATTGTGAATTGGTAGTTGGAAAAGTTCCTAACTCTGCAAACCCATCTCTATTAAGGAGGTCTCCGCACCCATGTTTTTGTTCCAGGGAGGCAGAGGTGGGGGTGTGGTCGACTTGGGCCTCCTGCATCCTGGGGCAGGCCCAAGGTAGCAACAGATGGCGAGGCCTTTACGCTAGAAGGCCCACCTCCATTTACTGGGACATCAACCAAGTTGTAATGAAGAACGTCAGGTGTCCGTCCACCCACCCACCCCACATGCTCTCCCCTCCCCCATATCTCATATGCCCCCTCCATGACCCCTTATCCCTCATGCCCGCCATATCTGCCATGACCCCATATCTCCCATGTTCCTCATGCATCCTCCATATCCACTCTCCCAGTATCCACTATGTACAGAACCACTCTCCCAGTATCCACTATGTACAGAACCAATGAGCCATTGGCAAGTCTGCCAAGTCTTTGATATAGTTCTGAAACTGACACAGTGAACAGAGGCTTTGAAAAAGATCCTTTGAAGCGGCTGTAAGCTGAACAATTTCCCCTCCCCCCACCCCCAAAGTGTTAACAACCACAGCCATTCAGAGCATCAATGTCAGAATATTTTATCCACTTCAGTTCTCTTAATCTTGTGTAAATAAACACACAACAGTGAATAAAACTCTTCAAAGAAACAGCAGGTCATTGCAAGGTCTGAACTGGATAAAAGCTTCTGACATTGATAATACAAATGCTGTAATCGGTTGACAGCTTTATGAGGAGAGGGCCAATATGTTTCAATGTGAATGTTTAGTATCTTTTTTTTGGGATGACGACTCAAGGCTAGGGCTCTCCCATGGTTCAGGGCTCCTCTGAGAGGGGGACTGACTCCACTAAAATTGTGGGGGAGCAGATTGCTAAGTGTTTACAACCATAAGTAAGCCCACCATGTACTGAAACTTTTTCTCCCCTTCCCATCCCAACAGTACATTTGGCCTAACAGGAACAATTCCTCCATGTAGCATACTAAATCTCCAGAAAAAAGGAAGTCAAACAAATTTATAATGGACAGCAAGGTTCCACATAATCTTTTCTCATCAAACTGTGGGGCAGTAAAGGTCGGAGTCTCCTCTATAATTGCTAATGTCAGTCCATGGCGTATCATCTGAAAAGAACCCTCAGGTTATGTTACAACATGCGTTCTTCCATATTTTCCAACTGGGTACCAGAAAATCTGAGGATATTGGAATTTGACTCCGAAGACCAAGATTCAAAGCCTGGTTCCCAGCATGTGTATCTGTATATTACCACTAGAGGGGAGTGTGTTTTATAAAGGATTTGTCAGAAACCATTTATAATTTCTTGCTCAGATTTAACCCAATAAAGGCAAGGTGAGAGCTGTATAGATTATAATTTAAAATTTATTTTCCTCTAATACTTTGAAGCAATTGCAATAGAAAGTCTATCGATGAAATTGTGTTGTATGGTTTTATGGTTCATTGGCAATTTAAGCACATTCCCCTCCCATACAAACAGGTTAACACAAAAGCAATTCAATACCCACTAGAAGAGTAACAACTGGTTTTATGTCATGTCATGTGTGCTCTGCCCAAAGGCAGATCTTTGGTTCATTGTCTGCTGATGGTTCATCCTGAGCTGTTTTCTTAGCATTTATTTTGTCAGTGGTGGTTTGCCATTGCCTTCCACTCTCAGGGGCAAAGAAGCTACCTCAGCTGGAATGGGAATTCTGAACCACATGTTAGACATCTAGCTAACTGAGCTAACCAACTCCTTGGGCACTTTTGAAATAAGAGGAAAGTGATCAATGGTCATCTCCAAATTGTTTCATTAGCTGTCCAAACCTCTCCAGAGCACATCAAGCACTTGGGGCCTAACTACCTTGTGACAAAACTGGCCACTCTCCAAGGTGATGCTGGACAGCAAAAATACCCAACTTCTCTGCTCCACTAAAAATTGTATCCTTAAACCTGTCTCCTTCCCTCTACCAGATATCATCACTTCAAATGCAAGTTCATGTTGGATCTTCTTTTTCATAAGAATGAGACAATCCATTTTGCTGTCTCTCATGTTTCCTCCACCCTTTTCCAGCAAGCTATTCCTTCCTCCAAATGAGCCCTGAACCTCTATCATTCCCTAATTTCTTTGCTATGTCCTCTCATCCTTTCAGGAATCAGACCCACCTCCTATTCTCTTAATCCCATTCATAGGAACTGGAGTAGCCTATTAAAATTCAACATCCTTTGTAACAAAAAGGATCCATCCATCACGGTATTGAAAACTTCAATTGACCTATCATCCACAACCTTTTTGGAAGAGAAGGAGAGTTCCAGATTTCCACCATCCTTTGTGTGTAAGAGTGCTTTTTAAGTTCACTCCTAAATGAGCTAGCTATAGTTTTAAAATTGCACCTTCCTGTTCTGCATACTCCCACCAGAGGAACCAGTTTTTCTGTGTCTATCCAATCAAACTCCTTAATTATTTTAAAGATGTAAAATAGATCACATTTCAACTATGTCCCCTAACCTCTTAAATGTTAACCTTTAAGCCCTTGTATAATTCTGGTAAATGTGCATTCTACCCACTTCAACGTCAATCTTTTCTGAAGTGCAGTCTTTAAAACTGAACTCAGCAATCCAGAAAGGTACAACTCATTTTATAATTGAATTGCAGCTCACAGCTTTTATTTTGTATAGAAGAGAACCGCTGCAGCAGCAGATTGCTATCAGCAAATTGCTATCAGCAACTAATCAGTAGCTCATTAGGAAAAAAAGTCACATGTAGCACCAACTCTTTTCTCAAAGGGTATGTAAAACACTGCCAAATACTTTAAGGTCAAACAGCACACCCACCAAGATCAAAAAGGGGACAACTTCAGAAGTCAGCCAATTTTTAAGTCGAATAGGACAATATTTTAAAATCATAGCCTTTAATGTCCTGCAATTAACTGCACCCAAAATCTATTCAGTGATCTCATGGAGAATTTTTCCTAATTTTAGGAAGCGGCAAGTGATTAGTAACAAAGACAAACTGAATTCTGTAATTTTTCTCAAGAAATGACTGCTCAAATTTACTTTATGTATCAACATACTGAGAACCATAGCTATAACGCAAAGCCAAAGTTTTTGTTCAAGGTGAGTTTTTACAACAACAGAGTTAACAGTACACTCTTTTAAAAAAAACAAACTGACCCCCTTTGCTATCAGTTAAGATCCAGTAACTTTTCATCTTAATTTATTTTTGAAATGGGGTATTGCTACTACTTTAAAAGCATTTGTCCTTTCCTCAGCCTGCAATAGAGTCAAACACTTCGAGATGATGTACTGCGTGGGCTGGATACAGCATAAAGTGCTATTCCAGCAACATGGTTAAAGGTCGAACCATTCTCAGTTCCCTCAATGTACTTTTGGACTGAGTGACATTATTTCAAATTAGGGCATAGAAACCGATAGCCCAGGCACATAGAACTGAACAACTGCCTAGACCCATTTTACTACCAGCACTATAAAGCCTTTTATCGTATTCAATTCAACCCAGAGCCAGTATTTTCAGTGAACCAGAATGTTCAGCGAAGCCATTCGAAATCCTTTTAAAAAAATATTGAGGTTTACTCTCAGCTTCTGTAACAACCTAGGAAGCAGTCTGGAACTGGAAATAAAGATGAGACTTTCTTTGAACAGCACTGAAAATATCCCACGACTTCTGTGCGAGCCAGTGTGCATGCAATAACAGCTTACAGTGGATCTCAAGCTTCCCATTAGTTTGAGGATTCTTTTGTTCTCTTGTTCTCCCTGCTGCCCCCCCGCCCCCACCCCCACCCAGACCTATATCTCCTCCCCTTCCTGCTTAATGCCTTCTGTATCTTTCCTTGCTATTCTGTCGGATGTTTCTGTTCAGTGAAAAGTACTATGCAAATAGTTTTTGAATTCGCTTAAATTAAGTTTAAAGGCATTGTATTCCTTTCATTTAGGTCTTTGAATAATAAGAAAATTATCTGAATGCATCCAGTACCCCTATATATAATGCAATTAGGCTCTTGCCAAAATAACTAAAGGAGCTTATTATTTTAATTATGCTTTCATGTTCCAGAATCAACAGTTTGTTCCATTAAGTGAAATGAAGCAATTGATTTTTAGGGACCATTGTTACTGGCCAGAGTTTTGCAAGAAACAAAAAATTAAAACCAAACTTGCTATAACATTTCACAGCAAGTATTTGTAATGTACCAGTTGTACAGAAGAAACAAACAAAATTAGGAAAAGCCATTTGGTTCACAGAGACCCAAAACTCTCAAACTCATGACCCAATTCCATCACCATAATGATGGAGCAGGACTTCCGATGTGCCCAAGATTAAAAGAGCCTGACCTCTGAATTTCCAAAGTCAGACAGCTGACAGACACCCATTTCAGTATTGGCACAGCTGGAGTGGCCACTAGGCCAATCAGGATAATGTAGCAATTCTCGGTCATGTGAGGTCAAAGCTGGCAAATTCAGCTGACGATTTTAGTTAGCAGCTGAGACTGGCCCCATTATAGGAAAGCCAATTTAATACTGATCTTCAGTATTGCAGGTCAGAAAACAAGTCTGAAACACACTTGCAGGCACCACTTCCACCATTGGTGAGTACTATATGCCTACCTCTTCTAAGTGTACAGTACCAGAGGTGGCATGGAAGCAATTTCAGTAGGAATACCAATAGATTACACCATCTCAAATACTGCCTTCATTTGCCTTTACTTTTTTTAAAATAAAGCTGCATGAGGCTAATAAAGAACCACTCAACCTTGTAGGAAACCCCAGTACAGTATCTAATGAAATAGGAAGCCAATGTATCTGGTTCTACCTATTTCCCAGCCCAGTTACTCTGCACTTGACCTGAATCCGCTGATTTTTGGAGCCCATCTACCCAAAATGATTTTTCCAACCTCAGTCAAACTTGCAGGAGACGATGTACTGATTAACTTGTTGTTTGTCCCTTTCTTGACGGTAGCAGGAATGGGAGTTGCTGCTGAAGTAAGCCATGGCAATTTGGTACACAGTAAATGGTAGGGCACTGAGGAGTGCGGAGGAACAAAGGGATCTGGGAGTTCAGATACATAATTCCCTGAAAGTGGCGTCACAGGTAGACAAGGTTGTAAAGAAAGCTTTTGGCATACTGGCCTTCATAAATCAAAGTATTGAGTATAGGACTTGGGATGTTATGGTGAGGTTGTATAAGACATTGGTGAGGCCAACTTTGGAGTATTGTGTGCAGTTCTGGTCACCTAACTACAGGAAGGATATCAGTAAGATTGAGAGAGTGCAGAGAAGATTTACTAGGATGTTGCCGGGTCTTAAGGAGTTGAGTTACAGGGAAAGATTAAACAGGTTAGGACTTTATTCCTTGGAGCGTAGAAGAATGAGGGGAGATTTGATAGAAGTTTACAAAATTGTGAGGGGTATGGACAGAGTAAATGCGAGTAGGCTCTTTCCACTTAGATTAGGAGAAATAAACACGAGAGGACATGGCTTTAGGGTGAAAGGGGAAAGGTTTAGGGGGAACATTAGGGGGAACTTCTTCACTCAGAGAGTGGTGAGAGTGTGGAACGAGCTACCATCTGACGTGGTAAATGCGGGCTCACTCTTAAGTTTTAAGAATAAATTAGATAGATACATGGACGGGAGAGGTCTGGAGGGTTATGGACTAGGTGCAGGTCAATGGGACTAGCGGAATAATATTTCGGCACAGACTAGAAGGGTCGAATGGCCTGTTTTCTGTGCTGTAGTGTTCTATGGTTCTATGTACCCCATGGGGTCCTACAGACTTCAGTCTCAGCGTGCCAGCAGTGGTGGCGAATGCAAGTTTAGTGACAACAGTTCAACTTAAGCTACCTTAAGTTCTGAGTGTTGCCCAGTTTTGAGAGTTTGTTCCAGCTGTATCTATCCGGGTGAGTGGTGAATATTCTGTCAGACTCCTGCCATGAACCTTGGAGATGATGGAGAAGCATTAAAAGTTTAGAGGTGAGCCAATTATTAATAAGTACCTAGCCTTGACCGTTTTTGCAGCCACAAATTCCTGGTCAATGGTGACCAGTTTATGTCGTGTGCTTTCTGAAAAAACTTTGTTCACCATTCTTTTAGTAGTATAGTAATGTAAGTTTCTGCAAAAATCTGGCTTTAAACAAAAATATTTCACAATAATATGAATAAACTTATTTATTAAATAGCCTTGCATCTTAAAATGCCTTCAATAAAAACTTCTGCTTGATAGCCTCAGACATTCAACAAAAACTGGGTTTGGATTTGATTTTTTTTTCCATAGAACTGTGACTCTTAGTTGAAGGCAGGTTACACAGGCTGAGTTGTATGCAGGGCATAGAATTTCTCAGGGTGCATCAGTAATATGCAGTTAACTGATCTGCTGGAATATTTTTCATTAGCTTCTATCAGTTTCTGCTTAAGTTTACCGTCAAATTTTGAAAAACAACTTAGTTGCCATCAATGTTTTGCTGATAGTATTTAGAATATTTACTTTTACTTACAGCTGTGGAGAGAGACAGACAGATGTCCAGGAACTAAACAAACACAAAACACCAAATTCAATATTGGCAGAGATCCCTTAGAAAGTCACAAGCCAGTGCTACGTGGCATGGGATTCCATTCCACATCCAAGCTATCAAGGCTTATGTCCACACTTCACCTTCCCCTCATTGATAGACACTTGGGCCAAAGATTTGTGAAGGCCCATTTTTTGGATACAGTGGTCATGATTCATGAACTGTCTGTGCCTATTCCCATTGAGGTAGGCGGCATACAAAAATTCCCCAATTTCACCATGCAGCCCAGCACAACCTATGCTGTTGGCTGGCTGAATGCACAACGGGGACCCTAATGCCTTGTGAGGCTAACGTGTTCTACCTAGCCTCCAACTGTCAAGGGCAGACTGTCCCCCTTAATGAGAAACTGCACTGAATCAAACAAAGCTGTTGCTGACTGTCACTGTTGTAAATGGAAAGCATAGAAATTGAACACCTGAGCAGAGAGGGGGCTCTCTGGTTCAGCACTGGAGGCCATGCTTCCATGGGAGGCCACGAGACCCTCAAGGACAGTTCTCCAAAGGAAATAGAAGTAGGTAGCCAGGGAAGTCAATGCTGAGTTTGGCCCAGAAGAAATTTAATGACCTCCCATGAGTGTCAGTATCAATGAATGCATTTCAAAGGGCATCTGCTATTCATTGCACCACTAACCTCACAGATTGCTTAATGCACCACATCCCCACTCACTCATCAGGAATCAAGACTCAGGCCTAACATTCAGATACTCTGCTATACTATCACACACGTTCCAATGATTCAGCCTCACACTCTTAATCTCAACTGTCCTCTGAAATAGTCTAGCAAGTCACTCATTTGTGCCAAACTGCTACCAAGTCAAAAAGGAACAAAACCAACATCAACTTAGGCACTGGAATCAATAACACACCCCATCTTGTTAGTAAGGAAAACTTCGTAGGTCGACATGTGAGGGATTCTGCCCAAATTGGGAGAGCTGTCCCACAGGCTAGTCAAGAAACAACCTGACATAGTCCTGCTCTCAGAATCTTACCTTACAGCCAATGTTCCTGACACCACCATCACCATCCCTGGTTATGTCCAGTCCAACCAGAGGGGCAGATCCAGTGGAGGCAGCAACACAGTGGTACATAATCAAGAAAAAGTTGCTCTGGGAGTCCTCAACATCGACTCAGGACCCAGTGAATTCCATGGCATCAGGTCAAACATGGAGAAGGAAGCCTCCTACTAATTACCTCCTACATACCCACCCCCCCTCAGCTGTTGAACCAGTACTTTGCTATTTTGAACACAACTTGGAAAAGGCACTGAAGGGTGGCAAGAGTAGATAATACACTCTGAGTGGGGTACTTCAATGTCCATTACATGAGTGGCTTGGTAGCACCAAAACTGACTGAGCTGGCCCTGTCTTGAAGGACATATCTGGCAGAATGAGCCAGCAGCAGGTGGAGAGGGAACCGAGAGGAAAAACCTACTAGGCCTTGTGCTCACCAATCTACCTGTCACAGGTGCATCTGTCCATGACAGTATTGGTAGGAGTGACCACTGCACAGTCCTTGTAAAGACCAAGTGTCACGTTCACATTGAGGATATCTTCCATCGTTTCGTGTGGCACCACCATTGTGCTAACTGGAATAGATTCAGAACAGATCTAGCAATTCAAAACTGGGCATCCACGAGATACTGTGGGCCATCAGCAGCAACAGAATTATGTTCACACAAAATCTGTAACCCCATGGTCTGGCATATCCCTCAATTTACCATTACCATTAAGCCAAGGGATCAACCCTGGTTCAATGAACAGTACAGGCATTCCAGCAGCAGCACCAGCTATAGAAAAAAAATGGGGTGTTAAATTCTGAAGTTACTACACAGGACTACTTATTTGCCAAATAGTGGAAACAGCATGTGATAGGGCTAAGTGATCACATAACCAACAGATCATAAGAACATAAGAACTAGGAGCAGGAGTAGACAATGCAGCCCCTCGAGCCTGCCCTGCCATTCAATACGATCATGGCTGATCTCATTTCGGCCTCAACTCCAATTTCCCGCCCTCTCCCCATAACCTTTCAACCCGTTACTAACTAAAAATCTGTCTATCTCCTCCTTAAATTTATTCAGCATCCCGGCATCCACTGCACTCTGAGGTAGTGAATTCCACAGATTCACGACCCTTTGTGAAAAGTAATTCCTCCTCATCACTGATTTAAATCTACCACCCCTTAGCCTAAAACTATGGCCTCTCGTTCTGGAATGCCCCACAAGGGGAAACATCCGCTCCACGTCTACTTTGTCTATCCCCTTTAGCATCTTATATACCTCAATCAGATCTCCTCTCACCCTTCCAAACTCTAGCGAGTATAAGCCTAAACTGCTCAATCTCTCCTCATAAGACAAGCCCCGCATCTCTGGAATCAATCTAGTGAACCTCCTCTGAACCGTCTCCAATGTGACTACATTCTTCCTCAAGTAACGGGACCAAAACTGTGCACAGTATTCCAGGTGCAGCCTCACCAATGCTTTGTACAGTTGCAATTACACTTCTCTATTTTTATACTCTATTCCTTTAGCAATAAATGCCAAAATTCCATTTGCTTTCCTTATTACCTGCTGTACCTGCATACTAGCTTTCAGCGATTCATGCACGAGGACACCCAGATCCCTCTGCACTGAAGCATTCTGAAGTTTCTCTCCATTTAAATAATAAGTCACCTTTTTATTCTTCCGACCAAAATGGATAACCTCACACTTATCCATGTTAAACTCCATCTACCAAATTTTGGTCCATTCACCTAACCTGTCCATATCCATTTGTAAATTTCTTATTTCTTCATTGCAACTTACTTTCTCACTTATTTTGGTGTCATCTGCAAATTTAGCTATAGTACCTTCTATCCCTGAATCTAAGTCATTAATATAGATTGTAAATAGTTGGGGCCTAAAGACCGAACCCTGTGGCACCCCACTGGTTACAGCTTGCCATCCAGAAAAAGACCCATTTATCCCGACTCTCTGCTTTCTGTTGGTTAGCCAATCCTCTATCCAAGCTAATATATTACCCCTAACTCCGTGTGATCTTATCTTGTGTATTAATCTTTTGTGCGGCACTTTATCAAAGGCCTTCTGGAAGTCCAGATAGACTACATCTACAGGATCCCCATTATCCACTTTGCTTGTCACATCTTCAAAGAACTCTAGCAAATTAGTCAAACACGATTTACTCTTCATAAAACCATGCTGACTCTGATGGATTGCACTTTGACTTTCCAAATGCCCCATTACTACTTCCTGAATAATGGATTCCAACAATTTCCCAACGACAGACATTAAACCAACTGGTCTATAGTTTCCTACTTTCTGCCTACCCCCCTTTTTGAATATGGGTGTTATATTAGCATTTTTCCAATCCACTGGAACCTTTCCAGAATCCAGGGAATTTTGGAATATTATAGCCAATGCATGCACCATCTCCGCTGCCACTTCTTTTAAGACCCTGGGATGTAGGCTATCAGGTCCTGGGGACTAGTCATCCTTTAATCCCAATAGTTTGCTCAGTGCTTTTTCTCTAGTGATGGTGATTGTTCTAATTTCCTCCTTCTCTTTACCCTCTGCACTACCTGTTACAATGGGGTGGTACTAGTGTCTTCCACTGTGAAAACTGAGGCAAAATATTGATTATGCGTCTCTGCCATTTCTGCGTTCCCCACTAACTCCCCAGTCTCATCCTCCAAGGGATCAACATTCAATTTAGCTACTCTCTTTCCTTTTATATACTTGAAGAAGCTTTTGCTATCAGTTTTTACATTTTGCACTAGTTTTCTTTCATAATTTACCTTTGCTCTTTTTATTTTTTTTTAGTAACCCTTTGTTGATCTTTAAAAGTTACCCAATCTTCCAGCCTGCCACTGACCTTTGCAATTTGGTATGCCTTAGCTTTGGCCTTTATGTTACCTTTAACTTCCTTGCTTAGCCAGGGATGCTTTTTCCCCCTCTTACCATCTTTCTTCCCCTTTGGAATATATTTTACTTGGGAGGAATTGAATATCTCCTTAAATATCTGCCATGGTTCATCAACTTTCCTATCTTGTAGTCTTCCTGCCCAGTCCACTAGGGCAAAATCTGCCCTCATGCCTATGTTTAACTCCAGAACACTAGTGTGGGACTCAAGTTTCTCGCTCTCAAACTGAACTTGAAATTCTACCATGCTATGATCACTCTTCCCTAGAGGATCCTTTACTATGAGATCATTAATTAATCCCATCTCATTTCACAAAACCAAATCCAGAATAGCCTGCTCCCTGGTTGGTTCCACAACATATTGCTCTAAGAAACAATCTCTAATACACTCTATGAACTCTCCCTCAAGGCTACCCTTGCCAATTTGATTAGTCCAGTCTATATGCATATTCAAATCATCCATGATTATTGCTGTGCCTTTCTTACATGCTCCCAGTATTTCCTGGTTTATACTGTGCCCTACTGCTGAACTACTGTTTGGGGGCCTATACATTTCTCCCACCAGGGACTTCTTTCCCTTGTTATTTCTTATTTCTACCCAGGCTGACTCTACGGCTTGCTCTCCAGTGCCTATATCATTCCTCACTATAGCACTGATCTCTTCCTTTACTAACAAAGCTACACCACCTCCTTTTCCTTCCTGCCTATCCTTTGAAACACTGAGTACCCTTGGATATTCAACTCCCAAACCCGTTCTCCCATTAACTATGTCTCAGTAATTACCATTAAATCATACCTATTTATCTCTATTTGCATTGTTAACTCATTAGTTTTACTCAGATCAGATCAGATCAGATCAGATCAGATCAGATCAGATCATACTAGGTCAGATCAAAGCTCTGCAGCCCAGCCACATTCGATTGCAAATGGTGGTGGACAATTATACAACTAACAGGAGGCAGCAGCTCCCATCCTCCATGGTGGGGGAGCCCAGCACACCAATGCAAAAGACAAGGCTGAAACATTTACAACCCCCTCCAGCTAGCAGTTTCAAGTGGATAATCCATCTCCACCTCCTCTTGAGGTCCCCAGCATCACAGATGCCAATTCAATTCACTCCACGTGCTATCAAGAAACAGATGAAGACACTAGATACTGCGAAGGCTGTGGACCCTGACAACATTCTGGCAATGTTACTGAAGACCTGTGCTACAAATCTAGCTGCACCCCTAGCCAAGTTGCCCAGCACAGTTATCACCAACCCAACAACGTGGAAAGTTTGCCAGTGATGTCCTATCCTCAAAAAGCAGAACAAATTCACTCTGGCCAATCACCATCCAATTGTCCCCCTCTTGTTCATCGGCAAAAGGATGAAAGGTGTCATCAAAAGTGCAATCAAGCATCACTTACTTAGCAATAACCTGTTCACTGACGCTCAGTTTGGGTTCTGCCAGGGCCACCCAGCTCCTGGCCTCATTACAGCCTTGGTCCAAACATGGACAAAGGAGCTGAACTGTAGAGGTGAGGTGACTTCCCTTGACATCATGGCAGCATGTGACCAAATGTAGAATCAAGGAGCCCTGGCAAAATTTAAGTCAATGGGAATCATGGGGAACTCTATTGGTTGGAGTCATACCTAACACAAAAGAGGAGTTTTGTGGTTGTTGAAGGACAATAATCTTATCCCAGATTGCTGCAGGAGTTCCTCAGTGTAGTGCCCTAGGCCCGACATCTTTAGCTGTTTCCTCAATGATCTTCCCTCCATCATAAAGTCAGAAGTGGGGATGTTCGCTCATCCCCACTATGTTCAGTGCATTTACAATTCCTCAGGTACTGAAGCAGTCTGTGTCCATATGCAGCAAGACCTGGACAATGTTCTGGCTTGGGCTGATAAGTAGCTAGTAGTGTTCATGCCACACATGTGCCAGGCAATGATCATCTCCAATAAGAGAATCCAACTACCCCCTCTTGATGTTCAATTACATTATTATTGAATCCCCCACAAAACAACATCCTGTGGGTTACCATTGACTAGAAAATTAATTGGACCAGCCTTATAAATACTGTGGCTACAAGAGCAAGTCGGAGGCTGGGACTTCTGAGGCCAGTAATTCATCTCCTGGCTTTCCTACGCCTATCCACCATCTACAAGGCACAAGTCAAAAGTGTGATAGAATACTCTCCGTGCCCAGATGACCAGGGCTCGAACAACATTCAAGAAGGTAGACATCGTCCAGGACAAAGCAGTCCACTTGATTGGCACCCCATCCACCACCTTAAACATTCACTCCTCCAGCACCGAAGCACAGTGGCAGCTGAGGCTGGAATTTTCCAGCCCGTGAGGTCCCAATGTGAACGGAGGTTTCAATGGCTCACCGGCCCCCGCCGCGGGGGAAGGGGGCTGCAAAATCTCAGCCCAAGTGTACTAGATACAACATGCACTTCAACTAAGCAAGGCTCATTCAACAGCACCTTCTAAACCAGTGACCTCCACCACATAAAAGGATGCACGAGAACTTCACCACCTGCATGTTCCCCTCTAAACCACACACCATCCTGCCTTCAAAGTAGGGAGAGGCAGTGGCGTAGTGGTAATGTCACTCGACTAGTAATCCAGAGGCCCAGGGTAATGCTCTGAGGACATGGGTTCATATCCCACCATGGCAGCTGGTGCAACTTAAATTTAATTAATAAATCTGGAATTAAAAGCTACTCCAATTCTGACCACAAAACCATTATTGATTGTTGTAAAAACCCATCTGGTTCACTAATACCGTTTAGGGAAGGAAATCTGCCCTCCTTACCTAGTCTGGCCTATATGCGACTCCAGACCCATAGCAATGTGGTCGATTCTTAAGTGCCCTCTGAAATGGCCGAACAAGTCACTCAGTTGTACCAAACCTCTACAAAGTCTAAAAAAAGGAACGAAACCGGATGGAACATTTGACATCCACCTAGGCATCAGAAACAAAAAAACAGCACACCCAGCCCTGTCGACCCTTCAAAGTCCTCCTTAACATCTGGGGCTTGTGCCAAAATTGAGAGCTGTCTCACAAACTAATCAAGCAACAACCTGACATAGCCATACTCACAGAATCATACCTTACAGACAGAAAATGTCCCAGACACCACCACCATCCCAGAGTACGTCCTGCCCCACCGACAGGACAGAACCATCAGGGGTGGCAGCACAGGGTATACAGTTCGGAGGGAATTGCCCTGGAGTCCTCAAAATTGTCTCTGGACCCCATAAAGTCTCATGTCATTAGGTCAAACATGGGCAAGGAAATCTCCTGCTGGTTACCACCTACCATCCCACCTCAGCTGATGAATAGGGATCCTCCATGTTGAACACCACTTGGAGGAAGCACCGAAGGTAGCGAGGGCACAGAATGTACTCTGGGTAGGGGACTTCAGTCCATCACCAAGTGTGGCTCGGTAGCACCACTACTGACCAAGCTGGCTAAGTCCCAAAGGTCACAGTTGCTAGACTGGGTCTTCGGCAGGTGATGAGTGAACTAACAAGAGGTAAAACCTACTTGACCTCATCCTCACCAATCTACCTGTCACAGATGCAGCTGTCCATGACAGCATCTGGTAGGAGTGACCACCAAATGGTCCTTGTGGAGATGAAGTCCAGTCTTCACATTGAGGATACCCTCCGTCAAGTTGTGTGGCACCTACCACTGTGCTAAATGGGATAGATTTTGAACAGATATAAAAACTCAAAACTGGGCATCCATGAGGCTGGAGGTTACCATTGACCAGAAACTGAACTGGACCAGCCACATAAATACTGTGACTACAAGAACAGGTCAGAGGTTGGAAATTCTGCAGAGAATAACTCAACTCCTGACTCCCCAAAGCCTGTCCACCATCCACAACGCATAAGACAGGAGAGTGATGGAATAATCTCCAATTGCCTGATTGCAGCTCCAACAACACTCAAGAAGCCAACACCATCTAAGACTAAGCAGCCCGCTTAATTGGCATCCCATCCACCACCTTGAACATTCACACCCTCCACTACCGACGCACAGTGACTGCAGTGTATACCGTCTACAAGATGCACTGTAGCAACTCGCCTGCAACAGCACCTTCCAAACCCGCAAACTCTACCACCTAGAAGGACAAGGGCAGCAAATACATGGGAACACCACCACCTGCAAGTTCCCCTCAAGTCACACACCATTCTCACTTGGACTTATATCATGGTTACCTCACTGTCGCTGGGTCAAGTCCTGGAACTCCCTTCCTAATAGCACTGTGGGTGTTCCTACAGCACATGGACTGCCGCAATTCAAGAAGGCAACACAGCACCACCTTCTCAAGGGCAATTAGGGAAGGGCAACAAATGCTGCCTAGTCAGTGACACCATCATCCCTTGAACAGATATATATATTTTTTTTAAATTGCTGTTCTTTCACTGTTCTGGATCAAAACCCTGGAACCTCCTTCAGCATTGTAGGTGTATCTGCACCAGATGGACTGCAGCAATTCCAGAATGCAGCTCACCAGCACCTTCTCAAGATCAATTGGGGGTGGGCAACAAATGATGGTGTTTCCACATCCCATGAGGGAATTTTTAAAAAAAAACCTCTCTGCCTCCACATTCCTTCAGCTATTCAGTACTAGCAGACACATCATCCATACAAAGTGCAGCACAATCACTGACATTCTACCCTCTTTCTTGACAGAGAAGATTACATAAAGTACAACGACATAGCAGAGAACCAGCATGGGTCAGGCGTGCCTTCATCCTGAGCTTGATAGGGAAGATGGTGCTCTACATCATGAGGCCTGCTGGGACAGAGCCTGTAGCATCTGACATTATCGAGAGCATTTAGGATGACTATGTCCCAAGGCTGCTCAAGGTTGACCTGCAAGGCATTCTGTCATCTCTCCTAGTGAAAATTACAAGCCTTCCATTAGCAATGCTGCAGTCACTTAGGTAGCACTGCTAATTACACTGGGTCAGGCAAAGGTACCCTTAAGACAGGCACTAAGGGAACGCCCAATGGGGAATAGTTGATTTCTGTTTGTATAATTGGATGAATTGTTGGATAAAATGTTAATGCAAGGCTTTTTTGAGGACAGCTTTTATTATAGGATGTTTGCGCAAAGGGATGCAGTTTTGAGACTCGTCCAAAGTGAAGGGGCCGAGCTCCTCCCTCTTCACACCATTCACTGGTCATGTTGCAGACTAAGAGGCACTACAACCACAACCCCCATACCTAAATCCAGTTGCGTCCGTTAATATATGCAGTAGCTCTCCAAATACCAGCTTTGACTAAGCAGATATAAGTTAAAAGCACCTCACCTGCACGTTGGTGGCTGGCCCTTTAAATAAAAAAAGGGAGATTTGCATTTATATTGCATCTTCATGGTCACAGGATGTTCAAAAGCACTTCACAGTAAATTAAGTACTCCTTAAGAGTACTTAATTGTTGGAACATAGGAAGCATGGCAACCAATTCACACACAGCATGCTCCCACAGATACAGCAATGTGATTGGTAGTTTCTAGCCCGCCCCCCCCCCCCCCACCACCCCCCACCACCCCCGCTGTTTTCAAAATACAAAAAAATGTTATAATCAGTAAGACAAGTTTCCCTCTGGGATTTAGCTTGCTCAATTATCTATTTTGGTGATGTTAATTGAAAGATAAATATTGACCAGGATGTCAAGGACAATTGCCCAGATCTGTGAAGTGGGATCTTTTACATTCATCTGATTGTGCAGGCGGTGCCTTGGTTTAACATCACATTCAAAAGACAGCATTTCTAGCATTAATGCATTGCTGAGGGAGTGCTGCAAAGCGTCAGCCTTAATTTTTGTGCTCAAGTCCTAGACTGCAGCGAAACCCCACTTTTTCCCTGGTACTGCTAAATACCAGGGGGGACAATTTCTCTGGAAATGTCTGATCTCCCACTATAACTGCAGAAGATTACTGGAAACCCCAGAAAAGCAGTGTATAATATTAAACATTCATAGTTGAGGGGACAGTGGCATTGGGGGGATGGTGGCATAGTGGTAATTTCACTGGATTAGTAATCCAGCGGCCCAGGCTAAAGTTCTGGGGACAAGAGTTAAAATCCTACCACGGTAGCTGGTGTAATTTAAATTCAATCAATAATCTGTAAGTGAAAAGCTAGTTATAGTAATGGTGACTATAAATCCATTGTTGATCGTTGTAAAAACAACAATCCGGTTCACTAATGTCCTTTAGGGAAAGAAATCTGTATCCTTGCCTTGCCCTCACATGACGCCACACCCAAAGCAATGTGGTTGACTCGTAACTGCCCACAGTTCAAAGTCAATTATGGATGGGCAACAAATGCCAACCTTGCCAGCAATGGCCACATCCCTTGAAAGAATAAATAAAAATAACAAAAATACTTAAAATGTGTTAAATTCCATACAAATCATTAGTCTTCAAATCTTTAATAAATGTTTGTGCCCTGTGCTACTGGATGTCTCAAAAGATTTCTAAAATACATACAGATTCATGAAATAAAACAGCATTTTCATAGTCCCAGCTCCCATAAGACACTAGAGAACTTTGCTATACTTATTTGTCAATCCCAAAGGGCTACACAACATTAAGGAACCAGAACCATATATAGGAATGACATGTAACACTGCAAAATGACTGCCAAAAAAAAAACATTGAATTTGCAGACATTTCCAGGCAAGGAAATAATGCCATATTTGGATCAGTGGCTAGAGTACATTTGCAGTTCATTGACTATGATTACAACTTGAATATCTTAACTGCTGTAAAAAAAATTCTGCAATTCCATTGAAGGCCATTAATGGCATCATTATAGGCTTCAATGACAAAGTTTAATCCTTCCCAGAAACTTGCAGCTTGGCTAGTGTAGTCAGATATCCAGACCAACGACACTAGTTCAATCAAGCTGAGAATTAGATGGATGTTTAAGAACATTTAATGCTGAAACATAATTATCTTTAGATTAAAATAAGATGGAATATCTATTAGCATTTTGTCATTACTAGAGCCCCTGACAAATTCTTCTTCCAAGCTACATGTTCAGTTCTGAATAGATGCAGAGTATAAATACTCAGAAAAAATGGGGATTTTTTGTGGTCTGTGAATTCATTACACAGAATTTTACAGCACAGGAACAGGTCATTCGGCCCACAAGGTATATGCTCCACTTGAGCCTTCTCCAACTTCATCTCACCATATTCCCATATCTTTATCCATCATGTTCTTATCTAGCTTCTCCTTAAATGCAATCTTATTGGCATCAACCATTCCATGTGGTAACAGTTCCATATCATCAGTACTCATTTATGATCTCCTCGTTTAGGACCCCACAAGTGGAAACTTCTCTACATCTGTCGTGTATTGAAAATTGCACTATATGTTTTGTCTACTTAAGGTTACCACACACTGTTAACAACTGCAGCCGATGTTATTCACTGAGCAAGCCAAATCCCAGAGGGAAACTTGTCTTACTGATCATGACTTTCTTTTGTATTTTGAGAATGAGGAGGAAACTACTAATCATAGGAGCATGTAATCCCAGTAACAATTTTAGGATTTTAAAATTATTAACAAGAAAAAAAACTTTAAGCACACAAAATTAAAATTACGATTAAACAGTCTTAGAAAGCATTCCCCCAAAAAACCCACTTGATCCAAACACACAAGTGAACTACTTGGCAACAGCTTCCTTATAGAATTTTAACCATAAAAATCCAGTAATATTACCCAAAGCAAAAACTGCTGCAACTTTAATGAAGTATACCACACAACTTCTCACTTTATTTCACTCTACTGTAGAACTGAAGGAAGTTCAGTAACAGACTGCTCTCTGAAAACAAAGACTTCTCTGGCTTGAAACTGGATGGCTGCTTCACATTCACAACTTTTCTCAGCACATATCTGATCTCCCCACACAGCCAACACAACTCAACTAAATGGATTTCCGTAAATATCCTTTTCCCCTTTGATCTTAAACTCCATTGTTCCAAGCACCTCTTTGAACTCAATTTTTTTCATAAATATAAAAAACTTTCACGTCTTCCTATTACTTCCACTTTATTTAATAGCTTTTCCCTGTTTACCTATGAAACCTCTAAGTTGTAAAAGCCCCTTGTCACTTCTAAACTCCCTTTGAAACTTAACAGCTGAAAGTCAAGTTCCTACTTACAATGCAAATTTCAAACCTAACCTATTTACTCGTACATTCAACTTCACCATAGCCTCTTGTTACAAATACATGCATCTAGTACCTACACACGTGTACGGACACACACACTCACATGCATGCATACACATTCCTAAAAACATTTTTAAAATATCCATCTTTACACCTCCCTCAAAAAGGGGAAAAATACGAAATATAATTTCAAAAAGACATTTTCATTTTCTCACCCTATTTCGTATTACTGCTTATACTTATCAAAAAAAGTATTACACTGTGGTGTACATGCAACAATGAAAACATATATAATTCTTTTGTAAGAATAAAGTTCATTCCAGTCCATTCTCAATACCCCAACATCCAAGTCCTTTTGGTCTTAAGCTCTTGACAATGCATCTGCAATTGAATTCTCTCGTCCAGCCATATGTATGATTTTTAAATTGAATGGTTGCAATAACAAACTCTACTGGAACAGTCTGGTGTTTTTATCTCTATCCTTTGAAATTTCTGGAAAAGTTATGTGGTCTGCATATACAACTGTCTGAAGAGTTGTTTGCAGCATACATTTCAAAATTCTGAAATGCTAAAATCAAACTTAAAGTCTCTTTCTCTGCACTTCAACTTCCGTGAGAAATACTCCCACTGGTTTCTCAAGTCCCAGTTCATCTTCCTGCAGCAACACAGCACCAACACTCACACCACTGGCATCAACAGCTATTTTAAACTGCTCTGCATAATCAGGTGCTACTAGAACAGGTGTAGCAGTTAGTACAGTTTTCAAGCTGTCAAATGCAGTCTGACATTCCTGTGTCCATTGGAATTATCTGTTTTTTTTAATAATCCAGTTAGTGAAGTTTGTTGAAATTTGGTACGAATTTCCGATAAAGTCCACTCATGCCTAGAAATCTCAAACCTTCCCATTTCGTTGTAGGCACTGGGAACTCTACAAGAGCTTATACTTTCACATCTTCTGGGGTCACTTGACCATGTACAACAGTGTGGCCTAAATATGTAACTTTAGCTTTTACAAATTCAATTTTAGCCAAATTTGTCACCAAATTGGCTTCCTGTATTCGATCAAACAGCTCATTTAAAGGTCATAGATGTTCCTCCCAGATTTGACTAAATGCCACTAAATCATCAATATAGACAGTAAAATTGCTCAGTCCTTCAGTCACTTTGTTAGTCTCTGAAGTGCTGCTGGCATATTTTTTCATACCAAACGGCATTACTTTGCATTGATATAAACCATCCGGTGTCACAAAAGCTGATATCTCTTTTGCCCTTTCCAAATACTGGAAAGCCTCCAGTTACACTTATCTTTGCACATCCTATGCACACATCTTCCTGAGCTACCCCATGGAGCTAATGATCAGCATGTATGCAAATGCGATCGAGAACAGAGGGATTAAATAAAAGTAAATACAGGGTGAAACATGAAATTTAGAGCTACACCGCTAAAGCCAGGAAATAAAAGTGCTTGTAAAATGGAAGGGTCATGCTGGAAAGCAAACAACATCCTATGACACCCAACCATTTGTTGTAACAAACACAAAAAAAATCAATGATCACTGCTAAGTGTGGTTTGCAAATGATCACACGAAGCATGTCATTTTTCAAAGCATTAAAATGCCAATCATAAGCATTAAGAACTTGAGCCAAATGAGACTACACCTGATGTCAAACAATATTTTACTCGCAAAACATCCACCATACTCACGTGATTATGTTACCAAATGAACTATCTTCAGTTGGTGAATAAATCTTTCATCTTATTGTATATGACTGAGCGCATTGTTAAATCAATCAATATAAAAGTTTGCATACGTAATAGTGTTATTGGTGAAGTTGAATATTTGAGTTAACTTCATTGTTTAGGCTTATGAAAACAAACCAATCATTCTATTCCTCTAATTTTATTAAGAAGGGAGGTATGCAGTGTATTGAAAATTGCATTGTTCATTTTGTCCATTGAAGCCTGCCATATGCATGTACCAGCAGAGGGAGTCTAGAAGGGAATACAAGGAATCTATGATTTAACAGCACATGCAGTTCTGACTCAATGCTTCTTACTGAATATTATGGTTTCTACCCAAGAACTACACAACAGCTACTCTATAACATTACTTCATAAATTCAACCAGAAACCGAGCTGGACTAGCCATATATATACGGTGGCTACAAGAACAGGTCAGAGGCTAGGAATCCAGCAGCGAGTAATCAGGAGGACTCCTCAAAGCCAGCCTACTATCTACAAGGAACAGGTCAGGGGTGTGATGGAATATTCTCCATTTGCCTGGATGAATGCAGCTCCAACAACACTCAAGAAGCTTGACACCATTCAGGATAAAGCCACCCATTTGATTGGCACCCCATCCATAAACGTTCACTCCCTCTACCACCAACGACACACAGTGGTAGCAGTGTGCATCATCTAC
Organism: Cetorhinus maximus; assembly: GCF_964194155.1. Classification (NCBI taxonomy): domain Eukaryota; kingdom Metazoa; phylum Chordata; class Chondrichthyes; order Lamniformes; family Cetorhinidae; genus Cetorhinus; species Cetorhinus maximus. Next base: position 102,980,032 of record NC_135881.1, read on the forward strand.
AAGAGGAACTGCAGGAACTCACCAAGGCTCCTTGGACAGCACCTTCCAAACCTATGACCACTACCATCTAGTAGGGCAAGGGCAGCAGACACATGGGAACACCACCACCTGGAAGTTCCCCTCCAAGCCACTCACCATCCCGACTTGGAAACATATCGCCATTCCTTCACTGTTACTGGGTCAAAATCCTGGAACTCCCTCCCCAACAGTGCTGTGGGTGTACTTACACCACATGGACTGCAGCGACTCAAGGCGGCAGCTCTCCACCACTTTCTTAAGGGTAATTAGGGATCGGCAATAAATGCTGGCCTAGCCAGCAACACCCGCATCCCATAAATGAATAAAAAAAATGTAAAGACCTGTATCCAGGGAGGGTGGTGGACATAGCAAGATAAGAACATAGAAGCAGGAGTAGGCCATTCGGCACCTTTGAGCCTGCTCTGCCATTAAATAAGTTCATGGCTGATCTGATTGTGGTCTCAACTCCACTTTTCTGTCTGCCCCCCCATAACCTTCGACGACTTTGTCTATCAAAAATATGTTTATCTCTGCCTTTAATAAATTCAATGACCCTGCCTCCACTGCTCTATGGGGAAGAGAATTCCACACACTAACCACCCGCAAGAGAAAAAAGTTCTCCTCTCTCAGCCTTAGTGAGAGATCTCTTATTCTTAAGCAGTGTCCCCTAGTTCTAATCTCCCCCACAAGTGGAGATATCCTCCCATCCTCCTGGTATCTATCCTGTCAAGTCCCCTAAGGATCTTATATATTTCAATAAGATCACTTCTCATTCTTCTAAACTCCAATGGGTAAAGGCCCAACCTGTTCAACCTTTCTTCACAGGATAAACCCTTCATCTCAAGAATGCTTCAAGTAAACCTTCTCTGAACTGCTCCTAACACAATTATATATATTTTTTCAAATAAGGTGACCAAAACTGTACACAGTATTCCAGATGTGATCTCACAAATGCCCTATACAGCTGCAGAAAAACTTCCCTACTTCATTCCACTTACAATATTTTTTTTAATTCATTCACAGGATGTCCGGCTTTACTTGCTAGGCCAGTATTTATCCCTAGTTGCCCTTGAGAAGGTGGTGGTGAGCTGCCTTCTTGAATCGCTGCAGTCCATGTGGTGTAGGTACACCCACAGTGCTGTTAGGAAGGGAGTTCCAGGATTTTGATCCAGTGACAGTGAAGGAACGGTGATATATTTCCAAGTCAGGATGGTAAGTGACTTGGAGGGGAACTTCCAGGTGGTGGTGTTCCCGTCTATCTGCTGCCCTTGACCTTCTAGGTGATAGTGGTCGTGGGTTTGGAAGGTGCTGTCCCAGGAGCCTTGATGAATTCCAGCATCCCATTTACACGTGCCAAGTCCCACAATAAACATAAATTGTTGAGCTCTTACTAAGGTTTGTGGTAGCAAGTCCAACATTTCCCTGAATAAATTGGATCTATTAATGTCTGTCTTATATTTTGGTCATCTCCACAACTACAAACATATCTTTACATCAACCCTATCAAACCCCTTCATAATTTTAAAGACTGCTGTTAGGACACCCTTCAGCCTTCTCTCTTTTCAGAGGAAAAAAAGACACAGCATGTTCAGTCTTTCCTGATGTTGCTACAAGTTCTCAGCTCTGGTATCATTTTTGTAAATGTTCTTTGCAACCACACCAGTGGCTCTAAATCTTTTTCATGATTGGGGCCAAAATCGTTCACAATACTCCAAGTGTGGTCTTTCATGGTTCAATACAAGTTTAACATAACTTCACTTCTAGAAACAAATCCCAGTGCTTTGTTTACTTTGGTTTTAAAATGGCATGATCCAATGTTGCAACTTTTGAGTGATTTGTGGTAACCGTAGCCCAGTTCCTTTAGCTTTACTATCCCATTTAAACTCTTTTCCAAAGAGCTTCCTTATTTTTCATACCAAAATGTAACACCTCACACTTATCTATATTTTAATTCATTTATCAATTACACACCCATTCTAAAAGCTCATTACATCCCCTTGTAGTGTGTCAGTCTTCCTCAGTTATAACTCCAGCTCCTCTGCTCTCTGATCCCAATCTGGTGTTGTCTACAAAATTTGAATTTGTACTTTGTACTCCTGAGTCCAAGTGGCCCCAGCACCAATCCTTGGGGAACACCACTTCCCACGATTTGCTAGTCTGAGCAGCTTTCCGGGGAATTGAGTTCCAAAGACTCACAACCCTCAGAAAATTGGGAATAAACATCATCTCTCTCCACTGGCTGCAGGAGTCCTCCATTAAATGATTTTCAGCAGTCTCATCCCAGCTCTTTGTAAGCATAGTTTCAAAACAGAACTCTAGTGCTCCTAATGTGACACTAAATTGATAATTTCACTCGAGTAACAGGGTTTAATACAACAGCAGCTATTTTTATAGCACCTTTAACATAATAGAACATCCCAAGGCACTTCATCGGAACATTATAAAACAAAAAAAAAAGACATTAAGCCACGTAAGGAGATACTAGACTGCAACTTGCTCAGAGTGGCAATCAGCATCCAGTCAGGTCAGGGAAATCCCATGGAGAGTCCGGGGGTGGGAAATAGCTTAAGGGCTAGGATCTTTGCAAAAGTTATCCAGAAATTAGAAGAGGTTTTAATTCTTCTAACTTTTGCTGGGTAACTATTTGTGGAACACAGCAGGAACCATCTGAAGCTTACAATTTAAATCACATTTTCAGATGGCTCTCAGCGCAGGACAATTGCCCAGAGGAAGTTTGCACTTCTGAGCAATTGCTGTAGAAACCCTTACCTGTGAACCTCCAAAGGGGATTCCCCAGTGCATCTTTGGGGCACCCCCCCAAATCTGACGTTGTGGAGCTCAGAAGTTATGGTCCAATAGGTCAGATGACCAAAAGCCCAGTCAAAGAGACAGGTTCTAAGAAGCGTCCTAAAGGAGGAAAGTAAGATAGAGAGGCAGAATGGTGTAGGGAGCAACTTCCAGAGCTCAGGACCTACACAACTGTAAGCACAGCTGCCAACAGCGGAGGGGGGAAAGGAAGGAGGAGGAAGAGTGTGAAACAGGTGTTGGAAATAGAGAATTTATGTCAGGGGTCCAGAATGATGGCTTCAGTCTTTCCACTGTACAGCTGGAGCAACTTATGCCTCATCCAGACTGAGGGCTGGATTTAACGCTCCACCGCTTAGGGGTTTCAAGGCAGGGCCAGGCTCATTAAATCCACTGGGCAGCATGCTAAATGACTTCCCACCTGCCTCTGCCCCCACGCAATTACCCCAGCAGTGGAGGTGGGATGGCTAGCCTGCACTCCAGTGGGCCAACTGGGTCTCTTAAGTGGGCAATCAATGCCCACTTAATGGCCTCCCCCCCACTGCCACCAGAGAAGACTATGCCAAGCAGCCAACCCAGTAGGTTTCCCTGTCCAGGCTGGTGGTGGGCTGGGGCTGGGGTAGGGGGTCTCTCCTTAGCAAGCTCCCTGGGCTCATCGGTTTTAACACACCCACCCCCCCTAAACCCCGCAAGTTGCTCCACCCCATGGCCACTCAACCCAGCCTCCTAACCCCCTCACCACAGGCTGTCAGCTTGGCACCCAGCGAGACCTTCAACCATACCGAAATGCTCTAACCCCACATGCCAACAATACTGAAGAACTACCAATTGACCAGCAACTCTGAGTTGGGACTTCTAGATCAAAAAGGGAGGAAATCCCACTTCTTGCCTATTAACAGCTGTTAAATGGCAGTGGGGGAGTCATGCGCCCTGCAGCAGGCTCCCAGGGAAGATGAGAGGGTGACATGCTCATCATCTTCCCACCACATGCCATCTTGCCTGTGGCAGGTAAGGTGGTGAACAGCCCTCCTGCCCAAAGCCCAACTTGACCACTAAGTGGTCAATTGAGGGAGTCTTCTCAACCATGCTGGCATTTTATCATCAAGGGGGGGTGGTGCAGGGTCCTAGCTGCTTGGGGAGCCAGGCAGTCAAATTCCTTGTCTTCCCTGTGGGCTCTGAGGGTGGGAGCTGGCCTGCTATTCAGGCACTAGAGGCAGCCCCCATAGCAATGACACTTCCTGCCTTTACCAGCACGCCCCCAACCCTTGCCATACCTGCTCGACTGGCATCCCCAAACCCCACTTACCTGTTTGAGGGGGTGCACATCTATTATAGCATTCTTCCCCACTAGGTCCTTCCCCAGCTGTAGCTATCTCTCCTAGTGACACTGCTGAGGTTGCAGGCATACTGACTGGCCAGCAGATTTTGGGAACAGCCAGCCGTTGTTAATAGGGATGTCTACACTGGCAGATGCAGCCCCAGGTCTCATTGACTGCTGAACTAGGGTGACTCAATACTTTTAGGCCTGTCAGTGAGACCCCTGCCACCAGCACTAAATTCCAGTCAAAGCTTAATAGCAGAGAGGCAGAGGCCTTGGAAAGTGTACAGCACAGATTCACCATAATGATACCAGGGCTTAAAAGGGTAAATTATAAAGACAAATTGTCTAAACTTGGCTTGTGCTCACTGGAGTTTAGATGGTGATCTAATCAAAGGTCTTTAAAAAGATAAAAGGGATTTGATAAAGATATATAGATAAAGAAAAACTATTTACTACAGTGCAGGATTCCAGAAGAGGATAGAAGCTTAAAATTGGAGCTCGTTCATTTAGGAGTGAAAGCACAAAGCATTTTATCATGCAAAGAGTTGTGGAAATCTGGAATTTCCCTTCCCCTACCCCCCAAAAACATTGTAGACACTTGACCAATTGAAATTTCAAAGACTGAGATTAATAAAAATTGTGTTAGATAGGATTATCAAGAGATGTGCAACAAATGTGAGCAATGCAATTTAGGCACAGGTCAACCATGAGCAATTGGCAAACTAGCATCGAGGGTTGTCGATTACTGCAGAGAGGTTAGCGAGGATGCATTCACCATTTTCAAAGAGTGTCATCCCTTACTTTTCTGAGTGTCATTTCTGCACTATGGAAATGATGTTCTTCTGTACTGTAAACTTGTGTTTCTGCAATTTACAGGAGAAAGCTGAAACTTAGCACCGCATGAAATGTACTTTTGCACTGTGTAAAACGTGTTATTCATAATTTTATAAATTATATTGCAATGTCTGAAAGTGCAAAATTACATCACTCCTTGCATTGTAAATTCCCAAGATTCCAACAAAAATTTCATATTTAAAACGAAAAAAAATCAAAACACTGAAAATGAGCGTTTCAGTTTCTAACATCATAGGAGATGCTCAAAGCTGCAGTCTGGTTCCCAAAAAATGTGACTGCATTCACAAACGTCTCCCATTCTGCATTGTATGGAGGGTTAATACAAACACTGGGGTTGATTTTAGCTGGGGTACATGGAACCTGTTGAAATCATCAGTCCTGGAATAAAGTATACGACTGACCTCGATTTTATCTTAACTAACTTATTTAAACTCATCTAGTCCAGCTCTAATTTTGCTTTGAAGTAATTGGTTTGATTTGTTTTATCTATATCTTTTGATTTATATGCCTCAATGCATTAACATCTTTTCAGACTTTAATGCTTAGGCTTTCCTAATCATCTCCTTATTGCTTACCCACTTTACATTTAGCACCAGTTTTGTTTCTCATCTGCATCCTTTCCAATGCATCTTTGGGGTCAGGCTGGCCATAGTAATGGCCGTGTTATAAAGCTTTAGCATAATCTTTTAATATAGTATTTTATTATGGAAGAGTTCAGCATTTATTAGCTTTAATACCACATTGGACGCAATGATTTTTAAAAATTACTTTTAGGTCCTTTTCTAAATCTCTCAGTTACATATGCTCTGCATTTCTAACTCACATTTCTTTGGCCTATGCACAACACCTTACACTCATCAGTGCAAAGTTTCATTTGGCAGTTGTTTCTCAAAGTGCATAGATGATTCAAGTCCCATTGAAAATCAAGGGTACTAAGAGGCATGGGGCAAAAACAGACTGATGGAGTTATACCACAATCTCATTGAATGGTGGAACTGGCTTGAAGGGCTATATGCCTATTCCTAACTTTTCCTGCATCTTGTCTCTATTGTTCTTCCCACATCAATATCACCAGCAAATCTGAGTTATTTACATAGATTGGAAAATGCAATGATTCAAAACCCTAAGTCTGGTGAGACTTCATTCGAATCAGTTTGGTATTATACCTCTCATGGATAATTCCTATCCTTTTTCTAAAAAGGACAGCTCATCACACAGTGCCATGTTCAGCTCCCCACATCTTGTAGATTAATTCATTTTTAAAAAAAATTGCAACTCTATCAAAAGCTTCAACACGTTATCCATTATATCTGAACATATTTTGAATAAATCAAGATGTTTTCCTCTCAATTCATGTTGTTTCACAAGTCACTGCATCATCTTAAGAACTACTAAAAAAACAATTTTTTAATAGTGTATGAATATACTGGAAGTGATGCTAAAACTGAGGATGTAGACATTTTTCATTTTTATCTTAGCAATTTGATAAACTACATTATTTAGCTTTCAATGGTCTCGTCCAGAAGTAGTACATGCAGTGCAGCACCAAGCCAAGTTTGATTCCTGCATGGAACTGAAATAGCCCATCCCAGTTGTAGTTGTGGCTGAAGCAGCATATCAAACTTGAACAAACATTGGCCATTGCTGAGTCAGAGTTAGAGAGAGAAAAGAAGAAACCCGCAGGAAACCTGCAGAAAGGCCATGTAACAAGTAGCCCAGCCCAAGAAAAATGTCCTCTACAGTTAGACTTTTGGATGAGGATATTGTACCCCAGCATAAGCAATATTTAAGAATGGAGGGGGAAAAAAGTCTACAATGTAGTAGCTCCTTTCTTGAACAATCAAAGCTAAATCTCACTACATTTACTCTCTCTCTTCATGCCCCGTACTTTCAGTTTCAAAGGCTTACCTACGCTACCCTTCCAAGGTACAATGGTCTCTACCTCAATTGCTCCATGTGCAAATAGTTTCGTGATTCAGTAACTGCCTAAAGAAATTCCTTTTTCTTTCTCTTCAATTTTAGTAACTATTTTGATACAAATAATAACTTGCAATTATATAATGCCTTTAAAGTAAGCAGATTTCCCAAAGTGCTTCACAGCAGTATAGTCAGATTAAAATGGCCACCAAGACAGAGGAGGAGAAATGAGGAGTGGGTTTTATGAAGGAGAGGGTGTTGGTGAGACAGAAGGAGTGAAGAACATTAAGCACATGGGTTTGGATGGCTGAAGGCCAATAGTGGAGCAGGGTAGGGACAAGGAAGGAGGGAAAGAATGCATAATAGGCAAGAATCAGAGGAACAGAAGAGTTTGGGAAGCAAGGTGTGGAGGAGGAATTGTTGGACTTAGGGTTACAGTGATAGGGAGGGTCAAGGCATGAAGAAGAATGATTTGAGGCTTTGGGTGAACCAGAAGTCAATGTAAGTCAGAAAGTAAGGTGACTTACATGCTGAGTCACCCCAGGGGGATTGGTGGAAAGGACTTGGCACAGGATAGGATATGAGTTTTGGATTAGTTGAATTTAACCAAGGAGGGTGGAGAACAGAGAACAGAAGGCTAAATTAATTATCAGTGATTACCCCGGTTACCTACTGTCTCAACATAAGGAAATACTCTTTCTCTATTCATGCCATCAATACCCTTCACATGAAAGTTTGTTGTAAAGATAGTCTTGGTATGTGGTTTAAAATAGGCTCATAACTAGTGCTGAAACTTTGTGACATTAAATATTACTGCTTTAAGAAACAGTGCTGCTCTGTGAATCTGATCCCTGTAAGGACTGAGCGTTTCTCAACGGTCACAGTCAATGCTCTTTTGCGATCCTGTGGTGAGATGACCAGTGTTATAAACTTCCTTTTCTCCTCTTTCTCCTTCTAAGGTGTAGCTCCTCACACTTGAAGGATACTTTCGCACAGCAAGCCACCAAGACAGGAAACCCATCCAGAGTAGCTTAAGTAAAACAAAAATTGAGCACTAAAATCTGAAATAAAAACAGAAAATTTTGGACGAGGTACAAGTCAAATTAATATCTGCAAGAGAAACAAAGATGAACATTGCAGGTCTGACCCTTTGTTACTACTGAGGAACCAAATACCTGAAACCTTTGAGCATTCCAACAACCTTTTGTCTTTAAATAGTAATTAAAGATCACTACATATAGAAAAAATTCACACAGTAGGCAAACGGAATTGTAATTTAAAGTTTCCTGAGCTAGGGCCTCTTGCAGGTGGGCTTGTTTTATATTCAGAGCATTAGCATTATATTTTCAAAGTTTTTACTAGGGCAAGGTTACCAGAATGATGGACAACTTGCATATATGGGCAGATGTGGGGTACAGGAAAGTGGAAGGAGCACAAGCAACAAACACACACACCAAAACCCTGTTGTAAGCATAGCTAAAGGCAATGTCCAATCAAAGGGTTGTCACTGGTATACTCAACGAATAAATGAGCTGCTTTGACAGGAAATTCCAACAGCAATTCTAATTCTGATCAGGCTTCAGGAAGTGGAAAGAATAAAAACACATCAATTATAATGACAGGAAGTCTTAAATAACATGGCAAACAGCTGCTGCCAGTAAATGATGGCTTTTTTTTGTTATTTAAGAAAAAGTAACGTAATACATGGAGAAAGTGAACATTCTTACCAGGGTGGGTTTTATTCCCGAAACATAATTTTCAAAAAGATAAAATGCAACATTTTTTTTTTAAACTTACATGAACATTTTTCAGAAAGCTCCAATTTTGGTTTGTGGGTTGGGACACAGTTTCCTTTCAATCTCTATCTCACAAATGTTCACTCGCCAGAACTGGACACAGTTAAAGTGCAAATAAGAAGTTATAATTGGGGCTTTGGAGAGTTCAGGGGAAAAAAACTATTTTTTTTCTTGTCTAATGTTCTTTGCATAGTTGGTTCCAAAGTGTTATAAATGATGTTATGCTTGCAAAGTGTTTTGCAACATTGCGGTTGCAGGAAATTATAGTTTTGTTTTGATGTTAAGAACTAGAAGGGCAAGTACCAGAAAAATCAATTATTTCTAAAAGTGATTTTCCATTTGCCTTTTTGACATTTCCTTAAGGCAGTTTACCCCTGCCATGTTCAAGTGTAACAAGGCATCTTGATTTCATCGTTTTTTTTTAAGTATTACTACAAAAATATGGGAAAAATCCGAGCTAAGAAGTTGGGTTTCTAAAACTTAATAACCACTTCTAAGGTCTCTGATGACAATCACTATTAGAGAAATTATACAGATTTTCTATATTTTCATTATTGAAAATTAAATCCAACATAACATCTGCATGTCTTTCGAAAAACTGCAACCATGTGGACCTCAAAAAAATTACACAAATGCTGTTCTGCACTGGGTTTCATTTATAATTGTGGTATTAAAATTACTTTTATAATTTTCAGACTTATTTTTAAATGGACACTTATTCATAGAAACAATTGAGCTCCACAGCCTGGGGCTACAAATTAAGGTGCAATCTTCATCAGTTTCCCACTAACTAAACAGTCTGTTGCATGGTATACAAAATGGTTAATGTCATTTTTTTTCATAATTTTAAAAATGGATATTCATTAAATTCCTACACCTGAAACAATATTCTCTCTTGCTCAAATGCTTTTTGAACTAGTGGGCACTTCCATTATTTGAATTCATTTCAAATTATCATCACTTGACTTTCACCAACACTAAAATGATTTGATTCAATACCACTGTCCGCAGGCACTTCACTGTGCAAAGGAATGGTTTGCAATTCTACAATTAAAATACTAAAATAGATTCAAATGAGAAGGCCATTTGATCCATCTTAACTCGCCCTCTAGAAAAATCTAGAATTTCCCAATCATAACACCCAAATATCTCAAATTATGCTAGGGTTTCAACCAGCATGACAGAAGCTCATTTTAGGTGCTGATCATTCTTTGTGTGGAGGAAAAAAAAACTTCTTGAAAACGGTCCTAATTTTTCTCAATCAATTTGAACTGGCGCCCCATTGCCCTACTGTCAAAGTCACATTTCAAGGAGTGCTCCATGTTGGCATTTTCCATATCACTTACTATTTTACATGCATTCATAAGGTCCCTTCTCAGTTGCCTCCTTTCAAGACTGAATATTTCAATTTTCTCCAGTCTACCCTCATCAATCAATAACCGCTGGATTGTCATTTGACTCCAAAGTTTTATTTGTTTGATTTGAGGGGAATATTCTGCCAACAGCTAACTTACCACAATACATGTGCATGTGCATGATAAAAGTCACTAGGGGCTAAATTGGATAGTCCTCAAAAATAGGCGTGAGGGCCACGATGCACGATTAACATGTGCCCGTTCAATGTAATGCAGGCAGTAAGCCAACATCGTGCTGCCTGCTCATTATACTGATTTCTGCAGGCAGCCAGCATTAACCGCACTATCCAATGGCTGCACACAAAAGCTGGGGCCCCAATATGGTTACTTTTCAGCACTAGGAGGTGCAGGCTAGCTTCATGTAAAGAGACAGTGCATTGTGGCTGTACAGGTTAATCCTGCATCATGGTCCTCGTGCCCACCTTGGTGGAAGGGGTCAAACAAAGGAGAGGTTCTGTAGCCTCAGGGGGGATTGGAGGCCCTCCAATGTGCTCAGATGGCAGTGGCAAGAGATAGCTGAGGAAGTCAATGCCAAGAGTTTAGTATTGGATGCAGTGCAGGAGAAAGTAGTCATGGTAAGTGAATGCATCTTCAAATGCTTAATCCTAACAACTGCACCAGTAGCTACAGCCACTGCTCAATTCACCACATCACCACTTCCCTACCAACAATCTCCATCAGTCAGGAGACTGGCCTAACATTCATCTGCTTCACCTCACCCAGAACTCTAACCCCACAGGCTGAATTTCCCCTCCGTCGGGGGAAAAGTTGAAGAGTGGGCGCGTACAGGCGTGCTTCCGATCTGTGCCCCTGATCGGAGGCGCGCTGCCATTTTACGTGGGCGAGCCAATTAAGGTCAGCCCAGCGTGACGTCCGCATGGAAGCGCTATGCACTCCCTGTGCAGGCAGGGGGGGAATCCCAAAATCGAGAGTGCGCTCTTTCGCCAAGTGCAGCCTCAGGGAGCTCGGCTGTAAATGTAAAAAAGATAAAAGTAGAAAAATAAAATATTGTCACACAAGTTGGGACGTGTCCATAATTTTTACAAAACTTTTATTAATTTTTTTTAAAGCCTACATGAAACCTCATCCTGCCCGGGGCTCCCCGCCTGCCCGCCAACCTTAAGGTTGGACAGGCAGGTCCTTTAATTACTTAATTGCCTCTGTCAATGGCCTCAATTAGCCATTGACAGGTCGGTGGGCGCTTGGCTGATATCGCCTTCCAGAAAATTTAAATGGAGCGCAGTGATATCAGGAGTTCCTCCCGACGTCACCACGCGTCGGCAAGCAGGCCCCGCCCCCACTCGCTGATGCGTAAAATCCTGCTGCACGTGGGGTTGGATACACCAGCAACTATTCAACCATGATAACCATACACCTACAGAGATTGCACGATAGTCACTTCCCTCTCTCTTGAAGGAGTTCATGGCGCAAAACAAAGGCAGCAGCAACTAACCAGAGGGGAAGAGGCATGTCTGCATATTCTAATCCTCATGGAGGAGAAGGTGCTGGCCATTACTGAGGCCATGTCTAGTGGCAGGGCTGAAGCCATTGAAGATTATGGTATCCACATATATCATCCTCTCTCTCAGACACAATAATCTCTTCTGACTCAGAAACTGCTAGCGTAAGTATACATTTCTTAGTCCTAACCACAACCTTACCTTTGTCCCTTTTTCCTTTCTAATATTCAATTAACTGCAGTGCATCAGGAGAAGGACAGTGAAGATGAGGACGCAGGAGTACACAGTTTCACAGTTGCAGTCACCACATTAGATAATGATACTGCACATAATTTAGAGAACAAGATAGAAGGGGATCTGCACATAGTGAGACACTCTGCACAATTGCACTGGAGCCAGGACAGGGGAAAGGGGTAGTGCTGGTGCCAGCTCTCCAGAGGATGGTAAAGTTCAGACTTCCCTTCTGCAAATCGCAATTGGTACTAGATCAATTGTTAATTTTAAATCAGAGATCTATAGATTTTGTGTTATCCAAAGGTATTAAGGGATAATGAGCAAAGACAAGTCAGGTTGCAGATCAGCTAGGATCTCATTGAATGGTGGAACAGGCTCATGGCTAAATGGCTTACTCTTGTTCCTAAGGTCCTATGTTCTTCAGCACTAGCCAGACTACTCCCTGCTCACTAGTGAAAGTTTAAACAACTATAGGAAACTTCCAAACCTCAGAATTGCAGCAACAGCCAGAACAATAAACCAACAACTAACCTGTTGCTACATGCCCTTAGATTTGAACCAAACAGGACCAGGAAACTGCCTTTGTTTTTGAAGTAGCTGATGATCCCTTTAAATAGTGATCGTGGAGGAAAAAAGATCCTTAATGCCATTGAACAAATGGTCAATTGTATGAGGTTAAGAGTGGGCCTAGGCTAGAGGGTGGAACTCCAAAATGACAACGCTGGTGTTAAATCAGCATTGCATGGTGACTAATGTCATGATCTGCCTGCTCTGCATACTTCCAGTGGATAAATTCACACACTAACTCCTTTATCGATATGGTGACTGGTGTATTTCACACCACAAATGTGCGCACATGCCATGGACACCATTTTGGAACCTGAAGGGACACTACGGAACCCAATTTCACTCCCACTACATTTAATTCATTACAGAGATGATGGTACTATTTCTAATCCAACCAATATATAATTGCCAGACACAATGAAAAAATTGCAAGCGTTCACTATAGAAGTAACTGATTTAGTATTAATTAAATAAAGCCAAAATATTTTTCTCATGATTTTTGTGACTCCAGGAGATACACATACTTGAATTCAGTTTACAATTATTTTGTACAAGTTGCTACATACTCCTACATTTGTACTAAACAGGTCTCGGAAACTGCCTTTCCTTTTGAAGGCTTTGTCCAATTTTAGCTTCAAAGTTTAACTTCTAACCTTTGATCGTTCGTAGTGATGTCATTGGAAACTAATGGCCACTATCTTCTGCCTAGATCTCAGTATTTTTGTCCTATTCCCATAATTATCTGGGCATTTTTGTTTTCATGAACTGGCATATTAATTCAGCAACAAATTATGTATGTAAACATGGAGAAAGAAATTAATCAAATAAAAAGGGAAATGAGGCTCTTGCCAAAGCAAGGTTGAAAAATTAACTCATTCTGATAAAATCACCAATGATTTGATTGATTAAACCCATTTAAAATGCTGGTCAACTCTAGCCAATCTTTCTCTGCCTTGATCATGCTAGGGTGGAAGAGACCAAAAAATAGGATTCCAGACAATTTTGTAATTGTGCCTATTTTATGCAATTCCAGGCCCAAATAGCACAAACTCCCATTTTATGCACAGTTCTAACTCAATTATTAAATCGACTCAATGCCAAATATTGGAGCAGGAAAATAGAACAAGCATTAGGTGCCTCATTGGAACATGCAAGACAACTAACATCTGTTTGAAGCGGCCCACAGAAATGCCTGCATATCACCCATTCCGATATGGTGTCAAACATTTCTAGCAACAGGCGTAAGACATAGCCCCAAAAACTTTTTTTTTATTGCCCGTTTTTCACCCAAAAGGGCACAGTACAATCCACTTTTGTACCCCTACCTTAATCTCTGTAAAACAGTGCCCCTGATCTTAAGACAGGGTTATTCTCAGCAAGTGAGCTTTGATTTCAGTTCCAACTTCAGGGTGCATACTTCTAAAAAAAAAATCTTTTTCAACTATCTTAATTATTGGCTCCAACTTGGGATTCACACAAGCTCAGATCTGATGGGAACTTGGGTGTTAATTGGGTGGGCTGTGCAGGATGCGCCCCCCCAGCACACACATCCCCTCCCCTCCCCTCACCCACCAGCCCGGTTATAATATGGACAAATAGGCTATTATTTAAAATATACAGCAGACTTCAGCAAATCAAAGTTAGTGCGATGCACTGTTTGGGTGGTTACCTTCCTCACACAACAAACTATGGGCAAGTAGTATTTGATTTCCAGCTTGTGAGACATGTGACTTAAACGGTGTTGGAATTCCCAATTGTTTATTTTAAAATGTATACAATGCAAGCAAACTTACACTATAATTGGAGTGCTGCAGGCAACATGGCCAAACAAATTGGGTCTATTTAATTTTTTAAAACGTCAACAGATAGATAATGAATCCACAAAACCAAACAACATATCCCCTTCTTCTAAATTTGCAAATTCTTCATCAACATCTACTTCTACCACTGCTGCTTCCAGGTCTTGCTGGTTTGTTGACAATGCTTGCTTGACTTCCTCAAGTGCCTTTTCTGCAGATTACATAAAAACCTGTGGTCCCATTTAAACATGTTAAGCGGATAACAGTTGTGACATTTAATGTATTTGGTAGTTCTAATTGGCTTTATGTAATTTGTAATATTAAGGGGAAGCCGGACAAGTATATGAGGGAGAAAGGGAAAGAAGGATACACCACTAGGGTGAGACGAAATTAGGTGGGAGGAGGATCGTATGGAGTATAAACACCAACATAGACCAAATAGAATTTACAGCACAGAAACAGGCTGCGTGTTGCTTGCTGTGATGCGAGACCTTTAGTCATTGCCCATTCCCTGAAAATTGATCCCAACTAAATTTCCACTCCCAGCTTCCACTTCCAGTAAATACAAAGGAAACCTTGCATTTACTACGACCTGGCAATGTTCAATACTAGCAATGGATAGAAAGCAAAGTAATGTGCTCCCAGAGCTCACTGGCTTCGCTACCCCATCATCTAATTGATTGGAAGCCTTAAAAATAATTAATCTGCAATTGCAGGGAAGTAATGTGCTCGACTGTTAGGCACAAGAAGCTGGGATTTCAACTGGTATTGTCTTAAGGCTATATCCCTTTATTTTTGAAAATGATTTTTCAACTTTCAACTGACTGGAAATGTTGCAATTTGAACTGAGACAGAGCAAACTGCTTAAAAATGCAAGGCCATATTCGAAGGTGAAGGTGACAAACAAACAAATCATCCCCAAGGGAGTGTGAAGAGAGAGGCATTTCCTATAATCCAGGCACCCATCAAAACTCGTAACTGTCTAAGGAAGAGATATTAAAATGCAAAGTACTGGTTATTGAAGCAATGACTGCCACAAACAGACGCACCCAAAGCCTCTTGCAAAAACACAATAGGTGAGTTATTTCAAGGCAAGGCTGCCCAGCCACTAGGGAGAGATTACAAGTGACACGGGTAGTGTCAAGGTTGCTCTCTCTCCCTCTCTCTCTTTTGGAACAAGTGTGTCACCCAATTCAAGAAGCTGATTCTACCAAGAACCTACCAGCGAACCAAGATCTTGTACAAGATGTTGCAATTATTACATCTGACCACATCTAAGAAACTAGCTAACTCAAATTGGCCTCAGGGTTTAAAATCTACACTTCAAGGACAAATAACACTTAACCATATAGTCTTTTATCATTTTTTTAAAAATTGGAGTCTAACTCCCCTTATTTCCGTGCGTGTGTGCAAATGACTGCATAAGGGCCGAACGCTTAATGCTGCGGTTTTATTATTTTTCCACAAGTTTAGCGGTTAATAAATTTGCTCAAGAAAACCTTGTTTGATTGGCTCCTCATTGCTCATAGCTTAAGTAGGTAACACATTCTGATTTTGAAAAAGGCATAATCTCGTGAAAAAGAAACTTAAACCTTTGTTGCAACCAACCAAGGAGGTTGAACAGAGGGGATCCAGTTCACCCCATTCTCAGCTGATCATAACAACATCCTTAACTCCATCAGTTTGATCAGTTTCTGCATGGTTGGTAAATACATGTAAAGTACATACGTGTGATGTAAAAATAAATTCAATTTTTTCCAAATTAAAATAATTCAGTCACAATAACATTATTATACAGAGTAACAATCAGGTTATTCACAATCACAAAAGAAGTCAAGTACATTTTCAAAAAGATCTACCAAATCCAATTCTGCTTTGATAAAATAGTCCACTGATTCTCCTTAAAACAGTTACTCTGGGAAAACTGGTCTTGATGCCACAAATAATCAACTTCAAAAAAATATATAAATAGCTGACAATTTAAACAAGGTCCTAATACCCATGAATTTTTATTATTTTAAAACTTAATAAATGTATCACCCTTCAAAAGTAGAATTTCAACTGTCATTAAAGCTCTTGTTTTCCAAATTAAAGTGGACAGCTAAACAATAGGATTAAAATAATCTCGACAATTTTTGCAAATTATATTTTCTCACCATCTTTCCTCCCTCCCCTTCAGAGAAGAATAAATAGAAAATCTAACAAAAGATGGCTGCTGTGACTTCAGACTAACACAATGTCAATTAATATGTATGAACTCTAGCCTTGTGTGGTTACATCTCCATTTAAGATTTATTGATTAAAACATGGGGATGCTTCTCATAGGCTTGTCAAACATAAATTGAAAAAATAAACTTGAGGCTGTATAATATTCAATTTCCTATCTAACAAAATTACTAATTTCATTTCATTTAAAGCAGCGCAAGAGGTTCCTTTATAAAAAAAAACCTTTATCTACCTTTCACAAAAACTTTATCGTGACATTTAAGTCACCATATAAGCAAAGAATGATAAAACCACATGTCTCATGCCCATATACATCAGTATAGCATGACTCATCACAAAACATCCTGAAAGCATGACCTTAGATCAATAACAGCTTTTAAAAAAAACTGGTAAGAGATTGAGCACCCTTCCCACAAAAAGGTCAAATTCTTTGCAACTTGTTGGGCACAATTTTGCCCTAGGTTGGCGGGCGGGCCCCACCGGCTCAGCGGTGGGCGGGCAGCCGAACTCCGCCGCCATTTTGAGTGGACAGGCCAATTAAGGCCCTCCCAGCAGTCTGCCCGACAGGAAGCACTATATGCTTCCTGTGTGGGGTGGAGGGATTCCCCATCTGTCAAAGTGCACTCTTTCACGCACTGCTCCCTGAGACTAAGTGCTGTCTCAGGGAGATTACTGAGTGCTTCAAAGTGTCAAAATAGAAAAATAAAAAAAATATTAACGTGTTCCCCTCATGTGACAATGTCACACGAGATGGGACATGTTAATAAATCTCACATAAAGCTCATTTAAGATTTTTAAAACGGACATGAAACCTCATCCCGCCAGTGGATGAGGTTTCATGTATTATCAGAAGCCCGCAGGGGCTCCTGGCCTGCCCGCCAGCCTTAAGGTTGGATGGGCAGGGCTTTTAATTACCTTAATTATCCTGTCAATAGCTTCAATTGGCCATTGACAGGTCGGCGGGTGGACAGCTGATTTCGCTGTCCACCCGCCTTCCTGAATATTTAAATGGACCGGGATGACGTCGGGGGTTCCTCCCGACGTCATTTTCCTGGCGGCGAGCGGGCCCCGCCCCCAAATCGCCGACTGGAAAATTCAGGCCGTTAGATGGGAAGTGAGTTACAGCTCATCAAGGGCAGGATTCGGCTGAATTTGTTCTAATTGGGTAGGGGGAGGGCAAGCTTCACCTCAGCAGTGGGGTCGAGATTTGCTGTTAGTGGGGAGAGGGAAAGGCCAAGTTTATACTTGGGTTGGTGGAGAGGGAGAGGCTGAGCTTCTATATGTTTTTGAGGTTGGGGTGGGGTGAGGTTGGGGTATTCGCTTTTGAATGGGTAGAAGGCCAAGGTTGTTAATTGTACATTAATTATGTTATATTTGTCAGGCAGGTGGTGGGCATTAACAACAGATTCACTTGTGCCCCTGTTAGGCAAGGACTTAAACTGTGGTCGTTGGATTCGGAGGCATTTGCTTATAATTTGTAACTACGTAAATAAATGTTTATGAAAGCGGGTAAAGATTGGCTCCAGTTATATCCTTCACCAAGTGGCTTTCTGAATTATAACAGAGGTTGTTCTCTTTGCAGCAAGGAGGATCAGGTTTACTTAGTTCAGGGTTTAGTTACATTTCTTCTATATCAGGTGTATGGATAGGAGTTTGTATCAACATTTCTTTTTGGAAATTATGCTCATTGCATTTCCAAGATAGCAGGGTGGGTAGAGATGCCTACAGAGCTCCCGTTCAGTGGGAGATGGTGTTACACTTCTTTAACTGGGAGAAGGGTAGCTTCTGTACTAATCTCTATTCGTGTGGAAGGAATGCCCTGATTGTAGCTCAGCAGGGTTGGCTCTGATCTAACCTAACCAGCTCTGATCTGACCTAACCGGCTCTGATCTGACCTAACCTGAATGTTAGAATATTTTTATCCAGTATACTATCCTTTCTATATCCTTCTGAATTCGCTTGTGAGCCCCAGAGTAAGTGAGTGAGACAAAAGGAGAAGAAACAAGACTAATTTAACACTAACTCAAGTGAGTGCTAATATTTTTTGCAAAAAAAAATTGACACATACTTTGCAAATGCCTTTTGTTTGGAAAATTTGAAAAAAGTGAAACATTAATAGTTACATCAGTATCTAGCATTTAAATTGAAGTAGCCTTATTTTACTGAAAGCTTTCAATAATCGCCACAAGAGGGTGCCATATTCTTGCTTTTCAGAGTTACAAAATATGCTATAAAAATGACAAATATGGATCATGAAACAGTGTTGGATCTTTTTTCTATTAAAATTTTATTCCAAGTAAGTTGTTGACAATCATTACATATATTATGTAAATTGATATAAATAGATTGTTACTGTAATGTGAAAACCTATTAATGTATTCACTTAATGGAGTATATAATCAGGTACCTCAGTAGCACATCAATACGTTATAAAATTGACATTGGCAGCATTTGTTGACCTTAGTTTGTTCCATATAGCAAGGGTTAAATTTTTTATTAATTTATCAAATTTAAATATATTTAATTCATGGATTAAACATCAATCTGAGCTATAGGAAGTCTGAAATTTTTCTTCCTTAAACATGTTAGAAGACAAACCATGTTGGTTATCAACAATTTTCATCAGACTGAAGGGGCTTGTTTTTGCCATCTTGAATGCAACAGACTGGTTCTGGCAAAGATGATCTTTTTCCTCAATTGGGGGTTGAACACTATTTTATTGCAAGTTTACTATCTGAAGTACAAATGATGTACAACAACTAAACCTGGGACATTTTCATTGCTAGATTAGAAAAGTACGCATCTTCAATGAAAAATATTTATCTCAAATTTTCAGCTGCTGCCTAATCTCCCTCATACTCAATGATAATGGGCTCAGTAATCAAGGAATCAAATATGCCATATATTTCATCTTAAAAAATGATCAAAGTGTTATTCCAGAAGCCAAATGCTTCCACTTGGAATTACTATGAGGTCGACCATTAATCCTGGCTATTCCACAGCAACACTCTACAAATTCAAAGCTCATTATTATCACATGTACATTTATCATGTTGGAACCTAAGAGCCTTGTGTAAGCATGGACTTCTGTTGTCATGATTTTTGCTAACACACTTGATAACATTTTATGTCAACACTTACAAATGTTAAAATGGTAGGCAAACGTTTACAATGGAAACATTCATATGTTAACTGTTGTCACTCACAATGTGGTTGCAGCTTCTGGCAACATAGTTGGGGCTTTCAAGCAACTTTAACAGCATTTTTGTTTCTTCCATTTGGCTGATTCCTAAACACAATTTTCAATTTTTGCACTTGAAAATCTGGGCATATGAGACCCTTGCCCCTGACTGCACCATTTTTCCCCAATACTCACTTTTTGCCTCCACCCATTTATTCAACATTTTAAAACCTGGGCCTGAATCTTCTGGTCGGCATGCGAGGGTGGGCGCCGCTCACCAACGCGTAAAATGATGCGCGGTGACGTTGGCCGTGTGTCCCGACGTCACCACGCGTCATTCCGATCTTCAGTCCGGCGAGCGCGCAGTGGAGTCGGCTGCGCACCCGCAGAACTGTCAAAGGCCTATTAAGGCCATTAAATTAACTAATTTAACTGACTCTCAGGGCTGCCCATCCAACCTTAAGATTGGCGGGCAGGCGAAGAGCCCAGGCAGCCTTCGCATTTCTCACAAAACCTCATCCACGGGCAGGGCGAGGTTTCATGAAGTGTTTATTAATTAAATAAAATTTTTTAATTAAAATTCATTGACATGTCCCAGCTCATGTGACACTGTCACATGAAGGGACATGTCTGAATAATTTTTTTCTATTTTTTTTTGATGTTTTCATAAAGAAAATAATCTCCCTGAGGCAGCTCTATGAGCCCGCACAGGGAGCGCGTCACGCTGGGCGGACCTTCACCCGCTCGTACCCAGCCCGCCCGACGGGGAGAAAATTCTCCCACTGGTTTTCTACTCTTTCATTGTGTTTGTAGTCCTTTTCCCCCAACACCCCAAAATCATGTCTGGCAACTGATCCATTCAATTTCAGGCTGAATCCCACCATTCCCTGGTGGTAGTATGGTTCTGTTAGCTTTCTCTGGTGATGATGGCAGACACATGCATTTTAATTGAGAAAAAAAAGGTGATAGTACTTCACGAAGACACTGGATACATTTTTGCAAAACTGCAAGGTCAGGAAAGTTGCAGAAGATAATAATATGGCTAACAGCCATCAGTTCAGAAGCCTCAAGGGGCTTGCTTGTAGGATTGCCCCTTCTGGAAGAGGACATAGGATTCCTGAACTGGCTACAAGTCTCAGGTTTTATTTTTAAAATGAGAATTTTAGTGGGTGCATAGGAGGTGAACGAGCCACGAGTAAAATACAAGTCAAATGTAGATCTCGAATTGCGTAGCATGTCTTGAAAATATTTGAAAAACAAGTTACCTTCTGGCTGGTGCGCAACAGGCGTTTGCGTCTCTTTGGAGTATGACACCACTTCTCGAGGTACAAAATCAACTTGGGTAATTTTTGAAATCACAAGTTTAGGCATGCGGCGGCTGTATTAAATGGCAAAAAAAGTCATATTTTCAAATTAATTTTTTTAAAACCACAGTTTCTTTAAACTCAAAACACAATTCAGAAACAAAAGAGAGGGAATTAAAACTAATCAATGCTATTCAAAGACCAGATTATCCAAAGCTAGGGTGTAACATTGGAGGCCGGATGCTCCTGCCATAGTTAATCTCAGTGACTTTTTCTAAAAGTAGTATTCATGCTATATCTATAAGTTCAAATAGATGCTGTAAGCTTGCCATTTAACTTACTCATGTGGGCAGTATTTTAAGTACATGGTTATGGTAAGATGACTTTTAAAAAATCATAAATTATATTTGAATTTCTTTGTAAGAAAGGTTAAAACATTATTGTTATACAATTAATATGAAGAATAGTAAATACAGGTACATACCCCAAATCAGAGTCAGACTGTAACTGGAGAACAGAAGGATCAGTATCCCATTGCAATGCTCTAATTAGTTCACCCAACATAAAAAAGAAAGGAGACATACATTAACTGATCAGAATACAAACTGATTAGACTACATAATGATTAACACCTGAGACAGCCATCATTACAAGATTTCAATTTATTGCCTGATGTATGAAGTTTTGCCATTCTCAAGCCATTCCTGCAGCTCAGGTAGGTATGGGGACTCAGCATGTAGTGATGGAGGAGGCTCAGCACCTGGCTTTGACCAACAGGTACAAACTACTTGCTCCTTGTGTGGATGAGGAGAAGGACTGCAAGGTAGATGAGTGGGTTGACCATGGACCAAGGTGAAGAATGCCATTCAAATGGATGGAGTGAAGAGGGATATGGGAGTGATAGGAGACAGTATAGTCAGGGAGATAGATAATGTTCTCTGCAACCATGACAGGAAGCTCTGAAGGTTGTGTTGCCTGCCCAGTGCAAGGGTTAAGGACATCTCCTCATGACTGGAGAGAAACTTGGAGTGGAAGGGGGGAGGATCCAGTTGTCATTGACTATGTGGGAATCAACGACATAGGAACCAGGAATGATGTTCTGCTGCCTAAGAGAATTTGAGGAGTTAGGGTCCAAATTTAAAATGCACAACATCAAAGGTAATCATCTCCGGATTATTACCTGAGCCATGTGCCAATTGACATAGGGCTAAAAAGGTTAGAGAATTAAACATACGACTCAAAGAGTGGTGTAGGAAGAAGGGGTTTAGATTCGTGGGACACCTACATCAGTACTCAGGGAAGAGGGAGCTATTCTGTTGGGACGGATTCCATTTGAACTGAGCTGGAACCAGTGTCCTGGCCAATCATATAACTAGGGCTGTGGACAGGTCTGTAAACTAACAGAGGGGCAGGGCATGAGGGAGGGTTTGGGTGAAGGGGGGCTTAGAAAGAGAAAGGTCGAGGTATCAAAACAGTATACTCATGTGGGTAAAGAGAAGCTGAGTGGGACAGGAAGGGACAGAGTTTAACAAAAAAATGTACATCAGCAAATAAGGTTATAGTAAGAGTAGAAGTAAAAAATTGAAATTAACTGTACTTTATCTGAATGCACGAAGCATCTACAATAAGATAGATGAATTAGTGGTACAAATAGAGGTAAATTATTTAGATTTAAATCGTCATCACAGAAACATGGCTACAAGGTGATCAAGGGTGGGAAATAAATATTCCAGGGTATACAATATTTCTGAAAGACAGACAGAATAGCAAAAGAGGTGGGATACTGCTTGTAGTAAAGCATGACATAAGGACATCAGAGAGAAAGGATCTGGCCTCTGAAGCTCAGGAAGTAGAATCAGTGTCATAAAAATAATAATTTTCATAATATTATTGAAATGTATTGTCACGGTAGGTTAATAGTGAGGTTTGTGTGTGTGTGTGTGTGTGTGTTAATTGAATTGCAGACAGCTAGTCTGGGTGCTTTCATGTATCAGAAGGGAAACTACGTTTGAAATGCTAAATACGTAAACATGGCTGAAGTTTTAGAATGTGCAGTGTGAAGAGTATTTGCATTTTTAGATAAACCAGAGTCATGAATTTCAAAGAGATGGTAAGGTGTTACACCTAGCCAACAGAAGCTAAGCCAAATAATGTGTTTATTTTTCCCAAAGATTACTGATAATATGAGTACTATGAAAGATTTATATTATGGAAAAAGTAAAGTTGCAAATACATATTGGGTCAATGGAATTTATATTAAAGAGGGAGAAGCATGTTTAAAGGAGATGAGGTTATGTGTAAGGAAAAAGGAATTCTAAGATCCAAGAAGTGTGAAAAGCCTCCAGCCTCTATGTACCAAGCTGCTGTCTCCAGGAACCAAAAATAAGAGAATTCATTTTAAATATCACTGTCCAGGGTATTGTGTGTTTTGCCTGGGTCTGTTGAACTCTATGTTGTTTTACTGTTGCCTTAACGGAGGTGTAACTGGGAGCTAGGTTAATTAGGTGATTTAGGAGTTTTCATAGTAATAATTTGTAGACCTATGTATGTGCTTAAAATGTTTTCTTCTATTAATAAATGTTTAATTTAGCTTTGTAAAAAACCTCTAAGACTCAGTGGTCTTATTGCTATTATTCAAGGCACACATCTCAAAAGAAAAATACAAATTGCAAAAACAGTTGTGGCAGCTGTTTCAAGTTTCCCTGTGGAGTTTGAGCAGCTCAGCATTTACCATCTGCTATGCCATAACACCAGTATGGGTGGAAATTAAGAAAAGCAAAAGTCCGAAAACAGTGGTGGGAGTAGTTTATAGGCCCCCTAACAATAGTTATACCACTGGGCAGAGCATTAAACAAGAAATATTGGAGCCTGTAACAAAGGAAGTGTAATAATTGTGGGGGACTTTAATATTCAAATAGACTGGGACAATCAAATTGGCAAGAATGGTCTGGAAGATGAGTTTGTAGAATGCTTTCGTGACCATTTCTGGAGCAGTACGTAGTGGAACCGACTAAGGATAAAGCTATCTTAGATCTAGTATTGTGCAATGAAGCAGGATTAATTAGTAATGTCATAGTAAAAGATCCACTGACCATAACACCATTCAATTCCATGTTAAGTTTGAAAGTGACATATTCCAATCGCAAACAAAAATCTTAAACAAAGCCAATTACACAGGTATGAGGGGAGAACTGGCCAAGGTTACTTAGGTAAATAGACTGAAAGGTATGGAGGTAAATGAACAGTGGGAAACATTTAAAGAAACAATTCAAAATGTTCAACAAAATTACATTCAATTGAAGATAAAAAACTTAGTAAGAAGGACACATTCTGTGGCTCACTCAGGAAGTTATGGATAGTATTAGATTCAAAGAAGAGGCTCACAATGTTACAAAAAAAATAGTAGCAAGTCTGAGGATTGGGAGTGTTTTAGAAACCAGCAAAGGGCCTTCCAAAAAGTTGATAAAAAGGGAAAAAATAGAATGAGTAAACTATTCAGAAAAACAGATCGTTAGAGTTTTTATAAGTATATAAAAAGGAAG
The DNA here is from genome assembly GCF_964194155.1 of Cetorhinus maximus. Classification (NCBI taxonomy): domain Eukaryota; kingdom Metazoa; phylum Chordata; class Chondrichthyes; order Lamniformes; family Cetorhinidae; genus Cetorhinus; species Cetorhinus maximus. The sequence continues at coordinate 103,004,472 of NC_135881.1, forward strand.
AAAAAGAGAGTAGCTAAAGTAAATGTTGGTTCCTTAGAAGCAGAGAAAGGAGAAATTATCATGGGAAATGAGGGAATTGCAGAAACCTTGAATAAATATCTTGTGTCTGTCTTCACAGTAGAAGACACAAGTTCCATACCAGAAACGGACAATAATCAAGGGGCTAAAAAGAGTGCGGAAATTAGCATCAGCAGGGATAAAGTACTGGAGAAACTTAAGGGACTAGAATCCGACAAACCCCTGGGGCCTGATGGCCTATACCCTCGGGTTCTAAAAGAGATAGTTGCAGAGACAGTGGTTGTGCTAGCTACGATTTTTCAAAATTCCTCAGGCTCAGGAACAGTCCCACTAAATTGGAAGTTGGCAAACGTTACATTGCTTTTCAAGAAAGGAGGGGGAAAGAAAACAGTGAACTACAGGCCAGTTAGCCTAACATCAGCTGTAGGGAAAATGCTGGAATCTATTATTAAGGAAGTCTTAACGCACAAAGCGAAGCATAGCATGGCTAGAACAAGTCAACATCGTTTTACTAAAGGGAAATTCTGTTTGGCAAATTTATTAGAAATTTTTGAGGATCTAACTAGCAAGGTAGATAAAGAGAAACCAGTAGATATAGTATACCTGGATTTCCAAGGCATTCAATAAGGTGCCACACCAAAGGTTAATAGGCGAAATAAAGGTTCACAGAATTGGGGATAGAGGATTGGTTAATGGATAGAAAACAGGGAGTGAGCACAAATTGGGCTTATTCAAGTTAGCAGACAGTGAATAATAGAGTGCCGCAAGGATCGGTGTTGGGGCCTCACATAGTTACATTCTATATTAATGACTTAGATGAAGAGATGGAGAGCAATGTTTGCTGATGATACCAAGCTAGGTGGAAAGATAAGCTGCAGGGAGGACAGAGAGAGGCTGCAAAGAGATATGGACAAGTTAGGTGAGTGGGCAAAAAGATGGCAAATGAAGTATAATATAGGGGAGTGTGAAGTTATTCACTTTGGCTGTAAGAATAAAAAAAACAGAATTTTTTTTTAAAAAAAGGTGAGAAACTTGTAAGTGTTGACTTTCAAAGAGGCTTGGGTGTGCTTGTAGAAAGAACACAAAGTTAACAGAGTTGCATCAAACAATTAGAAGGCAAATGGCCTGTTGGCCTTTATTGCAAGGGAACTGGAGTACAAGAATAAAGAGGTCTTGCTACAGTTGTAAAGGGTTTTGGTGAGGCTTCATCTGGAGGACTGTGTGCAATTTTGGTCTCCACACTTAAGAAAGGATATACTTACATTGGAGGTGGTACAACGGTTCACTAAACTGGTCCCTGGAACGAGGGGGTCGTCCTATGATGAGTGGCTAAGTAAATTGAGCTTATATTCTCTGTAGGTTTAAAAGAATATGGGGTGATCTCATTGTAACCTACAAAATTCTGAAGGATCTTGATGAGGTAGACGCTGAGAGATTGTTCTAAATAATTGCCACTTATCCTGAGACTGTGCCCCCTTGTTTTAGATTCCCCGACCAATGGAAACAGAGATAAAGAGAAATTTCTTCACTCAAAGGGTTGAGAATCTTTGGAATTGTCTACCCCAGAGGGTTGTGGATGCTCCATTGTTGAATACATTTAAGGCTGGGATAGACAGATTTTTGGTCTCTCAGGAAATGAGGGGATATGGGGAGGAGGCAGGAAAACTGAGTTGAAGCCCAAGATCAGCCATGGTCATGCTGAATGGCATAGCAGACTCAATGGGGCATGTGCTCTACTCCCGTTCCTATTTCTTATGTTCTTATGTTCATTAATAGCAAGCTCATAACTGAAAGGTATTTTAACAGAACATTAGGTTGAATTCTGCCAGGAAAATAATGGCATGTTAACAACAAAAGGTTGTATTAACATGCAAATTTAAGGGATTAAGTAGAATGTTGCAGGTTCAGAATCTTCAGAATTTATTGGTTGAGTTACATCACTCATTTTGCATAAGTAGCATCTCGCCCTTAGCCTCCCAATATTTTTAAGAACTTGTTGGATTTGCACAGAATTTTCCATTAAATTTAACCACAGAAAGTCAAGTCTGGTAATTAACTGATCACATCATTAAAATGTTACTCACACATTCGTAATACAATACTAAGCAATCTTTTCAATTCCCCAATGAGAACAATTTAAAATGTTCAGTCTCATTTCTGCACACAGCAAATCATAGTCAAGTGATTTAAAAAATGTTAAACTTCAAATTTTATTTTTTCTATCCCTTTGACTTTAAAAAAAGTCAGTTAAATTTTTCTTTGCCTCTATTTATTTCTCTCTGTACCTGATTAGATTATAATTCACCCTCTTTCTCAACAATTCCCCTTTCATTCTCCATTAGTAAATCTTATTAGTCAGGCTGGTACACTGTTGATTCCACCATTAACTAAGGCTGATCCTTCATATAGGCAGGCGAGTCCTCTCTTTAATATTTCATTCAAAAGATAGTATCATCTGGAGCGCAGAACTCCCAAATTCTGCATTGAAATGTTGGCTTAGATTGTGTGCTAGTATGAAGTGGCATTGAAACAGTTTGATATCCCACAGACCATAAGTCAATTTATAGATGACCAGAGTTAAAACACTCCATGGGCTGAATTTTCTGGTTGGCAGGGAGGCGGAGCAGGAGTGGGTACGCGCTGCCATTTTAGGCAGGCGGGCCAATTAAGGCCCGCCCAGCATAATGCACGACTCCCGAGGATGGGCGGGCAGCAGTGGGAGTGCACTATCCGCCAGGTCCAATGGCGACCAGGCGGCCTTCGCAAGGCTGCTCACAATGGCAAGTGGAAGGGCTCACCAGACGGTAGGCCCGCAGAGCGGGCCAGGCCGGAGGGGAGGGCGGGGGGGACAGTGTGCCCCTCGTTTTTCAGATGACTGCCTTGCTGCCCTCGTTGAGGAGGTGGCAACACGGCGTGAGGTGCTGGTCCCCCAGAACGGTAGGACGAGGCCACCCCACATGACGAAACGTGCCTGGGAGGTGGTGGCGAAGGTGGTGAGCTCCCACTACGTGGTGCGGCGTACCTGGATCCAGTGCTGCAAGCTCTTCAACGATTTGTTGCGCTCTGGCAGAGCGAGTACCATGTTGGCATTGGGCATTTAACCCAGCAGGTCGGCTTACCCCCCTGCTACAACCCCCCACCCCACGTCTGAGTGTAGTGACTAAAATGAATCATTGACGGCATTTGTCCTTTGCTGGGTTGGCCAGCAGATATTGCCCATGCTGAGGTCAGCCTGAGAGGGTGAAGAGGAGATGTGTTTTGCCCCCATCAGCATGTGTTACACTAAGTCCCACATGACTGGTTTGGGGGCAACCTGGAGGAGATACACCTAGGCGCTGTGTTTGAACTCCAGGCCATGTCCTAGTCAGTGTGATGAGATGGTGGGAGGGGAGTTTCAAGGTGGTGTGGTAAGGAACCATCTGCTGCACTGTGCTCCACGTGCTTGTGCCTCCTTGCTATGGAAGGATAGACCATGTGGTGCCTAATGTGATGTAGGCGGCAGGTGGCCTAGCATCTTTGTGAGAGTGTTCGGCAGCAGTGGGGTGAGGAGGCTCTGAAGCCCTGATATGTCCCACTTTGGTTGGAGTGGGCCGTGTGGAAACAGAGTCCATGTGCAATTTACACTAATCCATAAGACCAGAAGACATGGGAGCAGAAATTAGGCCATTCGGCCCATCGAGTCTGCTCCGCCATTCAATCATGGCTGATAAGTTTCTCAACCCCATTCTCCTGCCTTCTCCCCATAACCTTTGATCCCCTTACCAGTCAAGAACCTATCTATCTCGGTCTTAAATACACTAAATGACCTGGCCTCCACAGCCTTCTGTGGCAATGAATTCCATAGATTCACCACTCTCCGGCTAAAGAAGTTTCCCCTCATCTCTGTTCTAAAAGGTCTTCCCTTTACTGAGGCTGTGCCCTCGGGTCCTAGTCTTTTCTACTAATGGAAACATCTTCCCCACGTCCACTCTATCCAGGCCTTTCAGTATTCTGTAAGTTTCAATCAGATCCCCCCCTCATCCTTCTAAACTCCATCGAGTATAGACCCAGAGTCCTCAAACGTTCCTCGTATGTTAAGCCTTTCATTCCCGAGATCATTCTCGTGAACCTCCTCTGGACCCTCTCCAGGGCCATCACATCCTTCCTGAGATACGGGGCCCAAAATTGCTCACAATATTCTAAATGTGGTCTGACCAGAGCCTTATAAAGCCTCAGCAGCACATCCCTGCTTTTATATTCTAGTCCTCTCGAAATAAATGCCAACGTTGCATTTGCCTTCCTAACTACCAACTCAACCTGCAAGTTAACCTTAAGAGAATCCTGGACTAGGACTCCCAAGTCCCTTTGCACTCCAGATTTCTGAATTCTCTCCCCATTTAGAAAATAGTCTATGCCTCGATTCTTCCTACCAAAGTGCATGACCTCACACTTCCCCACATTGTATTCCATCTGCCACTTCTTTGCCCATTCTCCTAACCTGTCCAAATCCTTCTGCAGCTTCCCTGCCTCCTCAATACTACCTGTCCCTCCACCTATCTTTGTATCATCTGCAAACTTAGCCAGAATGCCCTCAGTTCCTTCATCTAGATCATGCTCGTCTCATTTTCATTTTCAGGAGAAGAATGCTCATAATGCGGCAGAGCATGCGAGAACTGGTGGCAGCCAGGCACAGATTGCCATTCTTTGCCGCTTCGAGCAGGAGGCCCTGGATTTGGAGAGGCGTCACGCGCCAAGGTCCACTGGTGTCGGTGAGGCTGGGGTGCCACGGCCAGGTATTTATGCCCAACAGTGAGGTCAGCAATGTTCTTCCAACAGCCATAGCACTGCTGAATGTTAATTGATTTAACTTTGCAACATGGCTTGACCATATGGAAGGATGAGTGCATAATGATCCGGGGGACAGGGAAGCACTTTGTCATTGTCTCCACGTTAACTGATCCACTGTCCTTGTTCTTCCTTTCAGCACCATCGGAGCAGCGCCGGGAGGAGGAGCAGCAGAGGCCCTCTCTCACACCTGAGGGGCCTGAAGTCGCACCAGCATCACACCATCTTTGTCAGGTAGGCATCAGCGCAGATACTAGCACCTCGGTGGGAATTCAAACATCTGCTACTGTCCCGGGGCACAGTGGTGAGGGCACTTCAGTCACTGGAGGAGCTGGCAGAGACAGTGAGTGCCCATGGTGCCAGCAGTCGGAGGGCTGCAGGGGACCAGGCACATGCTCAGTCGATGCCTGATGATATGCCTCTGGTGTCGTCCGTGATGCAGGAGGTGCAGGAAATGCAGCCGGGTCTGCAGGAGCATCTGGGGGAGATACATGAGGCTTTGCTTTGCTTGGTCTCCGTGGGGGAGTCGAATACATGGGCAATCGCCAAAGCAATGAGCCACATGTCTGAGCGCCATGCATCCTCCATGGAGAGAGTGGCGACTTTCGTGGAGAGGCTACTCCAGAAGACTCGCCAGGGCTTCCTGGGGATGCACTCTGACCAGCAAGCCCTCACATCGGCATTGACCTCAGCTGGTCAGTGCCAGTGTGGGAGATCGTTTGAGCCACTTTCTGAACTCGGTGCCCATCCATCCATAGTGAGCAGGGAGGTCCAAAGCGACATCATGTCGGCGCTGCAGATGCCTGGCGTCTCTGTGGGCACCTCTCAGGGCGCTCCGGATGAGGGCGGCAGCTCCTTCACCCCTCTCCTAGTGACCATTGCATCCAGTGAGGCTGTGACGACTGAGGAAATGCCAGCTGTGGAACTGGAAGCTCCCTCCCAGGCGGGGCCAGCACTGGCTCCACAGGCCAGGGGACAGCCGGCAAGGTCATCAAGGCCAACAGAACAGCAGAGTCAGCAGGCTGTCTCAGATGCCACTCTGAGCGTTGGGGCAGCACCAAGACGTAGCACCTGGAAACGAAACCATAAGGCACCTTGGGAACACCATGGATTTTTTACTGGTGTTTTTGTGTTGGCCCGAGATAAGTTCCTTATGACTTGAATCGAGCTTACAGTCCAGGCTTGTCCTGGTGGTCCATCTGTGGTGGGCTAGCTGAAGGTTCATTGGATTAAAGCCTCCCCGGTGTCCCTGCCTCCCTGGAGTATGCCCGGGTCAGTGTCTACCCCCTCAGCATTTCCCTGTGTAGCTCATCCTCGGACTCACTGCTGGACTCATCATTTGCAGCCGCAGCCACTGCATCAACGTCTTCATCATCCACTGTGTCCCCCCTTTCCAGCGCAAGATTGTAGAGAGTGCAGTATGTAACCACCATCACTGACATATGATCTGTAGGGTACTGGAGTGCGCCCCCTTGGCGGTCCAGGCATCAGTGTTGGCCACGTGTGTGCAGTCTATTGCACCCTGGACGCAGGGGAAGCCAGCAATCGCCGCAAAGCCTCTGGCTCACTGTGCCTGGCTTGCCTGGACCCAACGATAGTGGATGAAGGTCAATGCATGGCTGAACAGAGCATCTGTAACCTGCTTGACACAAGTGTCGACAGCTGATTGGGAGACACCGCAAAGATCACCCACTGAGCCCTGGAAGGAGCCAGAGGCACAGAAGTTGAGGGCAGCTGTGACCTTCAGAGCCACTGGCATGGGGTGTCCACCCACACAGTTAGGGGAGATCTCAGGCCCAATCATCTGACAGATATAGTTGATTGTCTCCCTTGAGAGACGGAGCCTCCTTCGGCAATGCACCTCAGACATATTGAGGTAGCTGCTTCACCGCCTGTATACCCTGGCAGCAGGATAGTGGCGTCTTCTGCGGCCCCTTCCTCCTTGGACTACCTGTTGGCCCTGCGCCCCTTGTGCCTGCCCTCCCAAAGGCGGCTTCCCTGGAGGCTGAATGTGCACTCCTGGCCTCCTCCCCCTTCTAGCCCTCCCTTCCTCTCAGAGGAGCTGCCTCCAGTGGATAGTGCAGCTCCCATTCCCAGACTAAGGGAAGGCTTCCTGAAACCTCAGGCCCAGAAATGATTACTCACTGCAGAGTGCTGACCTGAAGATTAGGAGTCCAGAAAAAGCAGCTGGTCTGCGTTTTGAAGTATTGCAGATCACACATGCAAGCTTCAGTAACTTTGAGAAATCAATATTTGACAGAGCACACTCGCAACCCCAGTGAGCCCTCTTATCCCGCCCGTGGATGAGGTTAATACAAATGTGTCCTATCCACCTGGCCGTTGCGCACGTGCGCCAACCCAAAGATTGCACAGGCGCTGAACAATCAGCGTCAATTGGAGAGTCAAGAGCGTTTAGTCGCCCGTTAATTAATGGCGGCCTTACGTCGGACATCATCGCCCGCCCAGCGAAACAGCGTGATGGCATGCGGTGACGTCAGGATGCTCGCCCGACATCACCGCACATCAATTTACAGGCGGATGTGCAGGACCCGCCCCTGCACGCCAGCGGGAAAATTCTGTCCCATGGATTCTGCACTTGATTTATTACTATGTTACAATCCTCAGAGACCAGTAAATATTAAAATGAGATAAATTTTCCAGCAACCATTGGAAGTAAACCGCAGGACAAGATCTCATGTTTCAAGACTTTTACTGTAACAAACTAAAATCAACACTGAACAAATATTACTTCACAGTTAATTTAGTCTGGTACAGAATTGCCTAACCAACACAATCGAGATATGTCTTACAACCCTTTTCACTGCGCACCGCAATCTTGCAGTTGTTTAGCATTACAAGAACAAGCTCAAAGTTACTCCAGGCTCTGCAGCAAGTTCACTTCTTCCTTTTGCACGAGGTCAAAACTTAGTGTCCTTTAAAAATTGCTCCACTCAGCCAGAGTCTTCCACATCAGACTTTCACCAGCAAGGCCCACTTCAGTGACTCCATGTTTCTTAAATCTCCAAAAATCCCGTTGACGCTGTTCCCTTCCTTCTGAACAGAAAATGAACCATCACAAGCATCTTGTCTGGTTGATAAAGAACAGACAATGACCTTTGCGTTATCACAGCAACTGCTTTCTTCCTCCACACAGCAGTATCTGCTTTGTGTGTCTTTCTCAAAAAGTGTCTCTGAAGCCGGTGTGCCAAAGAGCTCTCTGCTTTCCCTTCAGTTTCAAAATATTTCTGGCTGATTTGGGAAAGAAAAAAGTCCAAGCATGCAGAGTAAACTAGTTCAATTTCATATTTGTAAAAAAATCACAATAGATTATATTTAAGTGCATTTACCTTGATGCTAAAATTGAACTATTATGAAAGCAGGAAAGTTTTCTGTTAGTACTCTAGTTAATAACCAAGCATAACAGGTCTATTTGCCAGTATGTAGAGAGCAAGAAATGCAAGAATTTGGGAAAGAAACTGAAATATTCACAAGAAATCATACTGAAATATCAAATGAGACAGTGTCCTAGGCTCAACCATCTTCAGCTGCTTCATCACTGATCTTCCCTCATCATAAGGTCAGAATTGGGAATGTTCGCTGATGATTACACAATGTTCAGCACCATTCACGACTCTTCAGACACTGACGCTGTCCATGCCCATATGCAGCAAGACCTGGACAACACTCGGGCTTGGGCTGATAAGTGGCAAGTAACATTCACTCCACTCAAGATCCAGGCAATGACCATCTCCAACAAGAGAGAACCCAACCAAGGCGTTGCCATAGTTGAATCCCCATCTCAACATCCTGGGGGTTACCATTGACCAGGAACTGAACTGGAACAGCCATGTAAATACTGTGGCTGAAAGAGCAGGTCAGAAGCTAGGAATCCTACAGCAAACAACACACCTCCTGACTCCCCAAAGTATGTCCACCATCTACAAGGCACCAGTCAGAAGTGTGATGCAATACTCTCCACTTGCCTGGATGAGTGCAGCTCCAATAACACTCAAGAAGTTTGGCACATCCAGGACAAAGCAGTCTGCTTGATTGGCACCACATCCACAAACATTGACTACCGTCACACAGTGGTAGCAATGTGTACCAGCTACAAGATGAACTGCAGGAACTCACCAACCAACTTTAGACAGCACCTTCCAAACCCATGACCTCTACCATCTAAAAGGTAGAAGGGCAGCAGACAGATGAAAGTACCACCATCTGGAAGTTACCCTCCAAGCCACTCACTACCCTGACTTGGAAATATATCGCTGCTCCTTCACTGTCACTGGGTCAATATCCTGGAACTCCCTCCCTAACAGCACTGTGGGTGTAGCTACACAACATGGACTGCAGTGGTTCAAGGAGGCAGCTCACCACCACCTTGTCAAGGGCAATTAGGGATGGGCAATAAATGCTGGCCTGGCCAGTGACGCCAACACCCCATGAACAAATTTTTAAAAATTTTAGCACAGATGCTGTCAGATCTGCTGAATTTTTCCAGCATTTTCTGTTTTTATTTCATATTTCCAGCATCCACAGCATTTTGCTTATATAAAAAAATGGCTGTTGTCAAATGTATATATACTAAAGGGCCACATACTTTTTGAAAATCTATTATTCTATTGGCTACATAGTTTAATTATAAACATCATACAATTTTAATATACTACATTATGAATACTTTATCTTAACTCAATGTGAAGAAAGTATAATAATTTTCATAATATTTTTCTGCTTTATTGTAAAGGAGGTTTATGGGCGTAAGTATAGGCGGTTCTGTCTGTGTGATTTAATTACATTTGGAGTCAAGTATACTGCAAGTTTGACATCATTAAAAGAAGTTAGGTGTAGAAATGTGCTTGACATGCTAATGAGTAAACTTGGATGCTGGCTTAGCATGTAAAGTATGAAGGGAATTTTCATTTTTGGACAAGTGAAGGATTGGTGATTTCAAAGGGATGTCAGTCTGTTTACAACTAGCCAGATAAGGAAGACTAAGGAGCGTGTTTATTTTTCCCAAAGTTTACTGACAATATTGGCAACATGAAAGTTTTTATATTATGAGGAAGATACAGTTTCAAAGCCATATGGAACAATAGAATTTACATATTAAAGAGAGAGAAACATATATAAAAGGCGAATGAAAGGCTATGTAAGGAAGGCCATGTAAGATCTAACAGGTGTTTGTGAAACAGCCTTCAGGAAGCTTCCAGCTATTTATGAGTAAGTCTACTATGTAAAGCAGCTAAAGTTGAGGGAAGTCATTTGGGATTTCACTGTCAAGTGGGTACTGTGTTAACTTGCTGATTTCGTTTTAAGTGTAAAATCTATTTTGCCTTAAAGGGGGTGTGCAACTGGGAGTCAGGTCAATTAGAAATTTTAAGATTCGTTATAGTAGTAAGTAATTATAGTCCTATGTATGTGCTTTAAATTAAAATATTTATTAACAAAATAAAAGATTACTTTTTTAAAATATCTAAAGCTCTTGGTGGACTCATTACTTCTGAATTCAGGGCATACATCTTCTCATAATAAATACATATTGCAAAACTGCTGTTATAGCGCGACCAAGTTTCCCTTGTGGATTTGGTCTGCCTGGCACACATCATCGACCATGTGAGAACAATAGGATCATTTGCTATGCACATGATCCTTTTAAAAAGTGTTATGGATCATCCACTCAGTGTTATTGCCTTGTTCCTGAATATCCTTCAGGCAGACACCAAATGGTTCAAATTACTCCATTGAAACATCAAAGTGCCAATGATCTGCACCATCAATGAAAGTAATCTTTACTGGACTTTAAACATCAACAGCACTAAGACAACAGCCCTTTGTGAACCACCATCCCCAAGCTAACAAAGAAATATTAGCACAAATTAAGTGCATCCCCAAGGAATGTGGTTACATTACATAAATACAACAGATGTTAAAGCAGAAAATTGTATTTTCCTTAGCAGAGCTTTGATTTTTTTAAGCCATTAAAAATTAAAACAGATTGACATGGGCTAAGATCATGAAAATTCAGAAAAAATCTACACATATTCTAAGAAGGGAAATAAAGAAATAAATTGCTGTAAAAACTCAGCAGGTCTGACAGCATCTGTGGAAGGAGAAACAGTTGACATTTTTAGTCCATATCACCCTTCAGAGCTACAGAGAAGTAGAAATGTGATGAAATTTATACTGTTTAAGGGAGGTGGAGCAGGTGAAACTGGATAGAAGCCAGCGATAGGTGGGGGCAAAGGAGAGACTGACAAAGTTGTAATGAACTAAAGGACAAAGGGAGTGTTAATGATAGTGGTAAGGGCTAAAAAAGGTGCTGATAGTGGTAATGGTAAGAAAGCAGAATATGGTAATGGCAGAACAAGGGTAAGCACATTGAAAAGAACATCATGAACAAGTAACAGGTGGCTCCTGAGGGTGGGGGAAAAAAAGGGATCGAAATTGGATAAAAAGGGGGGATTAAAAAAGGGTGAAGATAGAGGAGAGAGCTCATGGTCTGAAGTTGCTGAACTCAACGTTAAGTCCGGAAGACTTTAAAATGCCTAATCGGAAGATGAGGTGCTGTTCCTCCAGTTTGCGTTGGGCTTCACTGGAATATTGCAGCAGGCCAAGGACAGACGTGTGGGCATGAGAGCAGAATGAAGTGTTGAAATGGCAAGCGACAGGAAGGTCTGGGTCATGCTTGCGGACTGACTGAAACTGTTCCACAAAGTGGTCACCCAGTCTTGCGTCTGGTCTCTCGGATGTAGAGACTGCATTGAGAGCAGCGAATGCAATAGACCAAACTGAAGGAGGTGTAAATGAAGTGCTGCCTCACCTGAAAGGAGTGTTTGGGCCCTTAAATGGTAAGGAGGTAAAGGGGCAGGTGTTACACCTTTGGCGATTGCATGGGAAGGTGTTGTGAGAAGAGGATGAAGTGTTGGGGGTGATGGAGAGTGGGCCAGGGTGTCCCGGAGGGAACAGTCCCTACAGAATGCTGATTGGGGGTGGTGGGGGGTGTGTGTGTGTGTGTGTGTGTGTGTGCGTGTGTGTGTGTGTGTGTGTGAGTGAGGGGGAAGATGTGTTTGGTGGTGGCATCATGCTGGAGTTGGCAGAAACAGTGGAGGATGCTCCTTTGAATGTGGAGGCTGGTGGGGTGAAAAGTGAGGACAAGGGGGACCCTAGCATAGTTCTGGGAGGGAGAGGGAGGTGTGAGTGCAGAAGCACGGGAGATGGGTCAGACAGTTGAGGGCCCTTTCAGCCAGAAAGTGGGTGGGAAACCTCAGTTAAGGAAAAAGACATGTCAGAAGCGCTGTTTTGGAAAGTGGCATCATTGGAACAGATGCGACGGAGGCGAAGGAACTGAGAAAATGGGATGGGGTCCTGAGAGGAAGCAGTGTTGAGGAGCTGTAGTCAAGATAGCTGTGGGAATCAGTGGCTTGCAATGGATATTGGTGGACAGTCTATCACCAGAAATGGAGACAGAGAGGTTAACAAAGGGAAATGTTTAAGATTGACCATGTGAAGGTGAGAGAGAGGTGGAAATTAGAAGCAAAATTGATACATTTTTCCAGGTCCAAACAAGAACATGAAGTAGCACTGAAACAGTCATGAATGTACTGAAAAAGAGAGTTGTGGGAGGGGGCCTGAGTAGGACTGGAACAAGGAAAGTTCCACTTACCCCATAAAGAGACAGGCACAACTGGGGTCCATGCAGGTACCCATAACCACACTTATTATTTGGAGGAAGTGAGACCAGCTAAAGGAGAAATTGTTCAGTGAGAGAACTAGTTCAGCCAGGCAGAGGAGAGTGGTGGTGGATGGGGATTGTATGGGCCTCTTTTCAAGGAAGAAGCGGAGAGCCGTCAGACCATCCTGGTGGGGGTTGGAGGTGCAGGGGAACTGGACTTCCGTGATGAAGAGGCGGCGGTTAAGGCCAGGGAACTGGAAATTGTTGATATGTTGTAGGGCATCAGAGGAATTGTGGATGTAGATAGGAAGAGACTGAACAAGGGGGGATGTTATTATTCAAAAAGCAGTGGCGGGGGGGGTGGTGTGGGCAGAAAGTAAGAAACTATAGACCAGTTAGTTTAACGTCTGTTGTTAGGAAATTGTTGAAATCCATTATTAAGGAAGTTGTAATGGGGCATTTGGAAAGTCAAAATGAAATCCATCAGAGTCAGCATGGCTTTATGAAGAGTAAATCGTGTTTGACTAATTTGCTAGAGTTCTTTGAAGATGTGACAAGCAAAGTGGATAATGGGGATCCTGTAGATATAGTATATCTGAACTTCCAGAAGACCTTTGATAAGGTGCCGCACAAAAGATTAATACACAAGATAAGAACACATGGAGTTAGGGGTAATATATTAGCTTGGATAGAGGATTGGCTAACCAACAGAAAGTGGAGAGTCATGATAAATGGGTCTTCTTCTGGATGGCAAGCTGTAACTAGTGGGGCAATTCAGCCCCTCGAGCCTGCCCCACCATTCAATACGATCATGGCCAATGCATCCACCATCTCCGCTGCCACTTCCTTTAAGGCCCTGGGATGTAGGCCATCAGGTCTTGGGGACTTGTCACCCTTTAATCCCAATAGTTTGTTCGCTACTTTTTTTCTAGTGATGATGATTGTTCTAAGTTCCTCCTCTTTACTCTCTGCACAACCTGTTACAATGGGGTGGTACTAGTGTCCTCCAATGTGAAAACTGAGGCAAAATATTGATTAAGCATCTCTGCCATTTCTGTGTTCCTCACTATTAACTCCCCAGTCTCATCCTCCAAGGGAGGAACATTCACTTCAGCTACTCTTTCCTTTTATATACTTGTAGAAGCTTTTGCTATCAGTTTTTACATTTTGCGCTAGTTTTCTTTCATAATTTACCTTTGCTCTTTTTATTTTTTTTTGTAACCCTTTGTTGATCTTTAAAAGTTACCCAATCTTCCAGCCTGCCACTGACCTTTGCAATTTGGTATGCCTTAGTTTTTGCCTTTATGTTATCTTTAACTTGCTTGTTTAGCCATGGGTGCATTTTTCCCCTCTTACCATCTTTCTTCCTCTTTGGAATGTATTTTACTTGGGAGGAATTGAATATCTCCTTAAATATCTGCCATGGTTCATCAACTGTACTACCTTGTAGTCTTCCTGCCCAGTCCACTAGGGCCAAATCTGCCCTCATACCTATTTGGTTACCTTTGTCTAACTCCAGAACACTAGTGTGGGACTCAAGTTTCTTGCTCTCAAACTGAGCTTGAAATCCTACCATGCTATGATCACTCTTCCCCAGAGGATCCTTTACTATGAGATCATTAATTAATCCCATCACATTACACAAAACCAAATCCAGAATAGCCTGCTCCCCGGTTGGTTCCACAACATATTGCTCCAAGAAACAATCCCTAATACACTCTATGAACTCTCCCTCGAGGCTACCCTTGCCAATTTGATTAGTCCAGTCTATATGCATATTCAAATCACCCATGATTATTGCCGTGCCTTTCTTACACACTCCCTGGTTTATACTGTGCCCTATTGCTGAACTATTATTTGGGGGCCTGAAAGATTACTCTCACAAGGACTTCTTTCCCTTGCTATTTCTTATTTCTACCCAGACTGACTCTACGTCTTGCCCTCCAGTGCCTATATCATTCCTCACCAAAGCCCTGATCTCTTCCTTTACTAACAAAGCTACACTACCTCCTTTTCCTTCCTGCCCATCCTTCTGAAACAGAGTACCCTTGGATATTCAACTCCCAAACCTGTTCTCCCTGTAACCACATCTCAGTAATCGCCACCAAATCATACCTATTTATCTCTATTTGCGCTGTTAACTCATCAGTTTTATTCCGAATGCTACACGCATTGAGATAAAAAGCCTTTAAGTTTGCCCTATTGTCAATTTTCCCTATTCTTATATGATTCTTTGGTACAATATGGCGTGCACACACTCTGTTCCTTCCTTTCACTTTTTGGTAACAATCAGCCTCGTCACTAACCTGCACTCTTACCCTCTCCTTAAACTTTGATTTTTTATATTTCCATGCAACTGAACCCTCCCCACAACTATTTAGTTTAAAGCCCTGTCTACAACCCTAGTTATGCGACTCGCCAGGACACTGGTCCCAGCATGATTCAAGTGGAGCCCGTCCGAATGGAATAGCTCCCTCTTTCCCCAGTACTGGTGCCAATGTCCCATGAATTCGAACCCATTTCTCCCACACCAATCTTTGAGCCACGCATTTACCTCTTTAATCTTATTGACCCTGTGCTAATTAGCTCATGGCTCAGGTAGTAATCTAGAGATTACCACCTTTTTGGTTCTGCTTTTTAATTTAGCCCCTACCTGCTCATATTCCCTCAGCAGAACCTCCTTCCTCATTCTACCTGTATCGTTGGTACCTACGCAGACTACGACAACTGAATCTGTCCCCTCCCACTCCAAGTTCCTCTGCAGCCCAGATGAGATATCCTTAACCCTGGCACCAGGTAGGCAACACAGCCTTCAGGAATCTCGATCCTGGCTACAGAGAACAGTATCTATTCCCCTAACTATACTATCCCCGACTACAGCTACATTTCTCTTGTCTCCCCCCATTTGAATGGCTTCCTGTACCATGGTGCTATGGTCAGTTTGTTCATCCTCCCTACAGTCCCCGCTCTCGTCCACACAGGGATCAAGAATCTCAAACCTGTTGGATAAGGGCAAGGGCTGAGGCTCCTGCAGTGCTACTTCCTGAATCCCTCTACCTGCCTCACTCAGTCACACCCTCCTGTCCCTGACCACTGGCCGAATTTAAGGTAGTTAATCTAAGGGGTGTGAACATCAAGCCATTGTATAAATTTCATTACATTTCTATTTCTCTAGCTCTGAAGAATGATCACATGGACTCAAAACGTTAACTCTGTTTCTCTCTCCACAGATGCTGTCAGACCTGCTGAGTTTTTCCAGCATTTTGTGTTTTTGTTTCAGATTTCCAGCATCCACAGTATTTTGCTTTTATCTTATTTAAGAAATAAATTATTTATTTTATCCATTATTTTACAAGTTAGATATAATAGACACATTAAATGCAGCCAGGAAAAATACTTAAATAACTGATCAGTGGCATATCTTGGTAGTGTTATACAGTAAGTCCTCACTATAAGTTGTGGTTGCATTCCTGAAAAGTCACGACTAAGTGAATCAGCTTTATGTGAATCATGGTGTCCCATAGGGATCAATGTTAAAAAGCTGAAGTTAAGTTTCACGGACACTTCCCGCCTGGAAAAGAACAAACAAGTGAAATACTGTACCACACGTGTGCAGCACTGTGCATTCCTAGCTGAAATAACTTGCAAAATAAATCACTAAATATAAAATAAATCCTATAAAAATTCAACTTAGATAACACTCACCAGTCTCTCTCTTGGACAATTCGTTAGGTTCGGGGATGTCTTACTTCCAATCCAGCTCAATGGGTTAGGGAGATGTTTTACCTCTTCAGGGATGCTTCGATGACATCCCTAAGGTGTTTCAGTGGAACTGGCTTTGGATTTAGACTATCGATGCTGGGCATGTTGGCTTGGGGGAAGAACTGGTTGTTCCACTACCTTTCTTACCACTAGCGAGGACCCAGAGGGTTGGAACGTTGTACCATTATTTAAAAAGGGTATGAGGGATAGGCCAGAAAATTATAGGCCGGTCAGTCTGACTTCGGTGATGGGCAAATTATTGGAAACAATTCTAAGAGACAGGATAAACTGTCACAGCTGGGACAGATCGATCAAGGATAGTCAGCATGTTTTTTTTTAGGAAGACTTTTTTGAGGAAGTAACAAGGAGGATCGATGAGGGTAGCACAGTGGATGTTGTTTACATGGATTTCAGTAAGGCATTTGACAAGGTCCCACATGGCATATTAGTCAGGAAAGTGAGGTCTCATGGGATACAGGGGAAGTGGCAGGTTGGATCCAAAATTGACTCAGTGACAGAAAACAAAGGGTAATGGTCGATGGATGTTTTTGCGAATGGAAAACGGTTTCCAGTGGTGTTCCACAGGGCTCAGTGTTGGGGCCTTTGCTCTTTGTTGTATAGGTTAATAAATTAGACTTGAACGTGAGAGGCATGATTGGGAAATTTGCAAATGACAAAAATTGGCCGTGTTGTTGATAGTGAAGAGGATAGCTGTCGACACCAGAATGATATCAATAGTTTGGTTGAGCGGGTGGGGAAATGGCAAATAGAATTCAACCTGGAAAAGTGCGAGGTAATGCATTTGGGGAGGGCAAACAAAGCAAGGGAATACTCAATAAACAGGAAGTAATTGAGAGGGGTTGAGGAAGTGAGAAACCTTGGAGTGTATGTCCACAGATCCTTGAAGGTGCAGCACAGGTGGACAAGGTGGTCAAGAAAGCATATAGAATGCTTTCCTTTATTGGGCAAGGTATTGAATACAAAAACAGGAACGTAATAATAAAACTATAAATGCTGCTTAGGCCACAGCTAGGATTTTCTGTTCAGTTCTGTTCACCACATTACAAGGAGGACATAATTGCTCTGTAGAGAGTGCAGAGGAGATTTACAAGAATGTTGCCAGGGCTTGAAAATTGCAGCTATAAAAAGGAGAGATTGGATAGGCTAGGGTTGTTTTCCTTAGAACAGAGGTGTACAAAATTATGAAGGGCCTAGATAGGGTAGACAGAAAAGACATGTTTCCCTAGCTGAGGGGTCAATTACCAGGAGGCATAGATTTAAAGGCGATTGGTAGTGACCACAACATAGTACAGTTTAAGCTTGTTATGGACAAAGAAATAGACAAATTGCAAAAAAACGTTTTGGATTGAGGGAGAGTGGATTTTAGTAAAATAAGGCAAGATCTGGCTAAGGTAGACTAGGAACAGCTACTTGTAGGGAAATATACAGAGGAGCAGTGGGAGGGTGTTCAAAAAGGAAATGGGGAGGGTACAGGCTCAACATGTTCCCTCTAGGGTGATAGGAAGGAGCAACAAGCCCAGAGAACCATGGATGACCAGAGATATTCAGGTTAAGGTGAGAAGGAAAAGAGAGGCTTTTAGCAGGTACAAGGGAAGCAAATCAGCAGAGGCATTAGTGGAGTACAGAAAGTGCAGGGTGGAGCTTAAGAAAGCAATTAGGAGAGCAAAGAGGGGATATGAGAAAACTCTGGCTGGTAAAAGTAGGGAAAATCCCAAGATATTCTATAAGTATGTCAATGGGAAGAGGATAACCAGGAAAAGAGTAGGGCCCATAGGGACCAAGGGGGCAATCTATGGGTGGAGCCAGAGGACATCGCTAGAGTGTTGAATGAATACTTCACATCCGTCTTCACCCAAGAGAATGAGGATGAAGGTATCGATCTCGGGGAGAGAGACTGCGAGGTTCTTGAGCAAACTGATATAGGAGTGACAAGGTATTGGAGGTGTTGGCAGGCTTAAAAGTGGACAAATCTCCAGATGATTTGTATCCCAGACTGCTGAGGGAGGCAAGGGAGGAGATCGCAGGGGCTCTGACCCAAATTTTAAATTCCTCTCTGGCCATGGGGGAGGTGCCAGAGGACTGGAGAACAGCTAATGTGGTTCCGCTATTTAAGAAGGGTTGTAGAAATAAGCCAAGGAACTACAAGCCAATGAGTCTAACGTCAGTGGTAGGGAAACTATTGGAGAAAATTCTGAAGGAAAGAATCTATCTCCACTTGGAGAGGCAAGGTTTGATCAGGGATAGTCAGCATGGCTTTGTCGGAGGGAGGTCATGCTTAACAAATTTGATTGAATTTTTTGAGGAGGTGACCAGGTGTGTAGATGAGGGTAGTGCCGTTGATGTAGTTTATATGGATTTCAGCAAAGCCTTTGACAAGGTCCCACATGGGAGACTTATAAAGAAAGCATATGCACATGGGATACAGGGTAATTTGATAAGGTGGATTCAAAATTGGCTTAGCTGTAGGAGACAGAGGGTGATGACAGAAGGATGCTTTCGTGACTGGAAGCCAGTGCCCGATGGCGAACCACAGGGATCTGTGCTTGGTCCCCCATTACTTGTCATTTATATAAACAACATAGATGACTATGTGGGGGGTAGGATTAGTAAATTTGAGGATGACACAAAGATTGGCCGGGTGGTTAACAGTGAGGTTGAGTGTCTTGGGCTACAAGAAGACATAGGCGGGATGGTCAAATGGGCAGATAAGTGGCAGATGGAATTTAAACCTGAAAAATGTGAGGTGATACACTTTGGAAGGAGTAATTTGACAAGGAAGTATTCAATGTACGGCATGACACTAGGAAGTTCTGAGGAGCAAATGGACCTTGGCGTGTGTGTCCATAGATCTCTGAAGCCAGAGGAGCATGTTAGTGGGGTGGTGAAAAAGGCATACGGACTCTTGCCTTTATCAATCGATGCATAGATTACAAAAGTAGGGAGGTCATGTTGGAGTTGTATAGAACCTTGATGAGGCCACAGCTGGAGTACTGTGTGCAGTTCTGGTCGCCATATTGTAGGAAGGATGTGATTGCACTGGAGGGGGTGCAGAGGACATTCACCAGGATGTTGCCTGGGATGAAACATTTAAGTTATGAAGAGAGGTTGGATAGACTTGGGTTGTTTTCGTTGGAGCAGAGAAGACTGAGGAGCGACCTGATCGAGGTGTACAATATTATGAGGGGCATGGATAGGGTGGATAGGGAGCAGCTGTTTCCCTTAGTTGAAGGGTCAGTCACAAGGGGATATAAGTTCAAGGTGAGGGGCAGGAGCTTTAGGGGGGGATGAGGAAAAACTTTTTCACCCAGAGGGTGGTGATGGTCTGGAATGCACTGCCTGGCAGGGTGGTGGAGGCAAGTTGCCTCACACCCTTTAAAAAAGTACCTGGATGAGCACTTGGCACATCATAACAGTCAAGGCTTTGGGCCAAGTGCTGGTAAATGGGGTTAGGTAGGTAGGTAGGTAGGTCAGGTGTTTCTCACATGGCAGTGCAGACTCGACGGGCCAAAGGGCCTCTTCTGCCACTGAGATTTTGTGGTAGAAGGATTAGAGGGGACAGGAGGAAAACCCCCCCAAAAGAGGGTGGTGGGCATCTGGAATTCACTGCCTAAGCTGGTTGTTGAGGCTGAAATGCTCAACTCATTTAAAAAAGGTACCTGGATCTGTATCTGAAATGATGTAACCTGCAAGGCTACAGACCAGGTGCTGAAAAGTGGGATTAAAATAAGCGGCTAGTTTCTTTTTTCTCTTTTTTTGTCCAGTGCAGACACGATGGGATGAATGGTCGCTCTCTGCACCATAACTTTTCTATGGTTCTATGGATTTGGAGGATCTTTTGAAGACACGAATGGTGATGCTTTGAGCTGCCAGCATGGTACCATGACAAACTTCGGCCACAATTTCTGCCAAACGCAGTTCAGACACGACAATGTGACTTCATCCCACGAATCAGCGATATTGTCGATGCCCTTGAGGGTGCTGTAGCCATTCCAAAATTCCCTGACTGATGGCGCATTCTCACCATCTGCTGCCTTGATGAGCCAGGAGAAAGTACGGCGTAGGTAGTAAGCCTTGAACGCTGCAATTGCTCCCTGATCCATAGGCTGTGGCAATGAAGTCATGTTGGGTGGCAGGAAAATCACCTTCACATTTTCGGACAATGCATCAAGGCTGGTAGGATGACCTGGGCAATAATTCAAGAGGAACAATATCTTGACAGTGAGGTTTTCTCTGACACAATATTCCCTCCAGGCCAAGATAGCATACAAAGAGAACCATTCTTGAAAGAGTGCCCCCATCATCTGGACTTTCTTATTTGAATGCCAAATGATGCGCAGGTGTTTCTTGGAATACTCCCTCAATGCCCATGGTGTCTCAAACTGATTCACTACTAAGGGCATAAACTTAATCTCCTGCAGTGTTTCCACCAAGCAGAACAGTCAGGCGGTCTTTGGCAGCTTTAAATCAAGGTCTTCTCCTCTTGAAATGTACGTGCTCTGTGGCATACGTTTCCAAAAAAGCCCCGCCTCATCAACATCAAAAACTTGTTTTGGTGAATAGCCGCCTTTTTCAACGACTCTCTTCAAATGGGCAAGGTATTCATTAGTTACTTCTGGATCAGGATTAACTGCTTCGATGGACATTTTAATGTCGAGCAGATAGAAATGCCTCTTGAAATGCTGGTACCATTCACAACCAGCATTGAAACTTTCTGACTGAGAACCTTTATCCTGCTCATTCTGCAAGTCTTCATTCAGGCTTTTGGCTTTTACTTGGATTACCAAAATAAGAGGCACCTGCCACTGGTTTTGGCCTTCAATCCAGGCCGCCAAGAGTCTTTCCATGTTCCCCATTATGGTGCTTCTAGTTTGACCCACTCTGCTAGCATTTAAAGGTGTGACACGTTGCGCACTTTGGTTTTGTCAGCATTATTATGGATTGTTCCCACTAATATAGGGGTAACCCAAGCACCCCAGCAATATCAACAACTCGTTCACCAGCCTCAAGACAGTTTAAAACGTCCAATTTAGCGCCAGGCTGGTGGTTTTTTTTGCTTTCTTTGCAGCAGTAAGCACACATCCACCTTTTATTGGGTGCTATTTCTCACTCACTTTTGAAAGTGATTTAAAAGTCTCAATCACAGCAAAGCTCAAATTTAAATCTTCAAACTTTTTGTTTCAAAAAACGCTTTAAAAGTGACTTAAAAGTCTCACCCAACCAAAACTCTGGTTTTGGATGCCTAATTTTTTTTTTTAAATGTTGCCTCAAATACCGGGCCACACTACAGTACAATGGTGCCGATCGGTCAGGACCTGATGGCACACAAGACCCAATGACACACAAGACGGGAGAAAACATTATAACAGGGATCATACAAAGGTTGGAGTCATGCCTCTCACAAAAGAAGATGGTTGTGGTTGTTGGAGCTCAATCATGTCAGTTCCAGGACATCACTGCAATAATTCCTCAGGGTAGTGTCCTGGGCCCAACCATCTTCAGCTGCTTCACAAATGACTTTCCTTCCATCATAAGGTCAGAAGTGAGGATGTTCACTAATGATTGTACAATGTTCCACACCAGTCGCGATTCATCAGATACTGAAGCAGTCCATGTCCAAATGCAGCAAGACCTGGACAATATCCAGGCTTGTGCTGACAAATGGCAAGCGACATTCGTCCCACACAAGTGCCAGGCAATGACCATCTCCAACAGGAGAGAATCTAACCATCGCCCCTTGACATTCAATGGTATTACCATCGCTGAATTCCCCACTATCAATATCCTGGGGGTTACCATTGACCAGAAACTGAACTGGCATAGCCACATAAACGCTGTGGCTACAAGAGCAGGTCAGAGGCTAGGAATCTTGCAGTGAGTAACTCACCTCCTGACTCCCCAAAGCCTGTCCATCATATACAGGGTGCAAGTCGGGAATGCAAAAGAATACGCTCCACTTGCCTTGATGAGTGCAGCTCCCACAGCACTCAAGCAGCTTGACACCATCCAGGACTAAGCAGCGCGCTTGATTGGCACCCCATCGATAAACATTCACTCTCTCCACCACCAACGACACACAGTGGCAGCAGTGTGTATCATCTACAAGAGGAACTACAGGAACTCACCAAGGCTCCTTGGACAGCACCTTCCAAACCTATGACCACTACCATCTAGCAGGACAAGGGCAACAGATACATGGGAACACCACCACCTGGAAGTTCCTCTCCAAGCCACTCACCATCCTGACTTGGAAACATATTGCTGTTCCTTCACTGTTGCTGGGTTAAAATCCTGGAACTCCCTCCCTAACAGCACCATAGGTGTGCCTACACCACATGGACTGCAGCAATTCAAGAAGGCAGCTCACCATCACCTTCTCAAGGGCAATTAGGGATGGGCAATAAATGTTGGCCCAGCCATTGACTCCCACATCCCGTGAATGAATAACAATTGACGCTTATAATGAAGAAATCGGACATAAAACAAACACCACTTTATGGTAAATCCCCGCTAATCAGGGCACCTTAAAACAAGGATTGACTGTATTACCTTTTTCAAGTCTACATGAACAGTCACAAAAGTGTTACATGACTCCAATCCTGAAAACAATGAGCTATCAGAGGAGAGGGTAAATTGACAGATCAAATCAAATCAAACTACTTTACAGAGAAGATAATGAATGTTTGAAATAGATTGCACAAGGATGTTGATAACAAAAGTAATAGTAGTAATAAAAACAGAATGCTGCAAACATTCAGCTAGTTAGGCAATATTTATGCAGAGAAGGGATATCACAGGGAATTTAAACCTGTCGCGATGGATAGGTTTCTGGGCAGGCAGCAGGTTTAACCTGAGGATGTTGCCTGTGGGATAGGCTGGTCTTCCACTTAAATATGTAAAATAATTCTCGACAAAGTGTTTGATGAGGCAGTAAGGTTGATGAGAAACGTGTAGGCCAGAGTCAAGAGTGTTACCATACTGTTCACTTTTCATATTTTGCAATTGTCAGAATGTTACTATTTCACATCTGCTCATGGTTTAAGTTAATGACCTACTCATAATTGATTTGGATTTTTTTTTTGCTTTTGTCATAATTTAATTTATCAGGAAATGTTTCACATTGGTCCATTCCAAACAGTCCCTGATCTGATGTGATAGAAATTCCTTTCACTTACAGAAGCTGCATTGAGGTGTCAGCTGTGGCTCAGTTCATAGCACCCTCGCCTTTGAATCAGAGGGTTGTGGGTTCATGTCCCACTCCCGGAAACCAAGAACTGTGATTGTACTTGAAAGGGTTGCAATCTGTGACTGTTGATAACTCGAAAGAGTTTCCTTCCTTTAGAGGTGTCAGCTGTGGCTCAGTTCATAGCACCCTCGCCTTTGAATCAGAGGGTTGTGGGTTCATGTCCCACTCCCGGAAACCAAGAACTGTGATTGTACTCGAAAGAGTTACAATCTGTGACTGTTGATAACTCGAAAGAGTTACAGAAGCTGCATTTCCAACATTGCACACCAGGCTGGTCATTCAGAACCTTCTTACCAAGTTTTCAAGGATGGAAAAAGGGTGTGAGACTGTGTTCTAAAATTCAGACAGGTGACTGAGAGGTTAAGGTGATGGATTGCTAATCTGTTTTTTTTAAGCACACATGGGTTCCAATCACATCCTTGTTGTTAGTTTGTGGATATTATTAATTAATTGCTTTGTTCCATTTCATTACATTTTGCAGAAAATAGACCTGGAATCTGATGCTCGTCAATACCTCACTGGAGATCCCGGATTTGTTCAGACTTCATCAAAATTGAGACTGGTAATTACAGGTCTTCACAAATTTTTTCTAGAATGATTATAAAATCGGATTCATAAAAGGAGGACTGCAATTCTACAAGTGTTAATGAACCAATTGAAAAAGAGATTGAATTTTGAATTGATTAGATTTTTCTGTTGTTTATGAGTGATCGGAACAATGCTGTTCACAGAAATTCTGTCTTATTTATTCGTAACAATACAACCACGAACCCAGCCTAATGGGCCAGCCTGAGCAGGGAGTGGTCAATTACAAGCCATAGACCAGGACAACAGAGACCAAGATAAGGAGTTCTTTGCTAGACATGCAGGCATCTCAAAACTAATTGTCCCAACAAACTGCACCTATCCAAACAAAGGAAGGAGACTATTTCAAGACTTTGAACATCAGTGCTCAGTGTGAGCTGGCTATGAGGGCAATTGAATAATCAAATCAAGTGAGAAAAGAGGGATTGGATTGTCTCATCAGACAAACAGGCATCAGGAGGAGCCTGCAAAAGGCAAGAGGATCAACATAAGAGGAGGAGATCAGGACTGCAGTCAGAACCGGATGCTCTAGTCAACCACTGGAAGACATGGAGAGATAGGGTGATGGCAGAGACCACTCCCATGCAAAGGAAGACTCAAAAAGCTTGGGTGAGAACATTGTTGTCTTGCTAATTCGCTAAGTGATCAATAAAAGGGTTACTGTGTTCCACCAAAATACTTTGGTTTTATCCGATTTGTCACCTAGAGTGAGGGTCAGAATCTAAATTTGTTGGGATCTTTTAAGGTCCTTACATACGGACTTTCCAAAGGCATTTAACAAAGTACAACATATTAGCCTTGTTAGCAAAACTAAACCCATGAAATTAAAAGGGACAGTGACAGTATGGATACAAAACTGGCTAAGGATAGAAAGGAGTAGGGGTGAAAGATTGTTTTCCCATTTAGAGGGAGACATAGAGCGGTGCTGTCCTGATGTCAGTGTTAGGACCGCTGCTCTTTTTGACATATTAATGACCTGGATTTGTACAAACAAGGTATAATTCCAGAATTTGCAGATGACACAAAATTCAGAAATGCAGTAAACAATGAGGATAGTAACAGAATAAAAGCAAAGTACAGCAGATGCTTAAAATCTGAAATAAAAACAAAGTGCTAGAAATACTCAGCAGGTCTGGCAGGATGTGGAAAGAGAAACAGAGTTAACGTTGAGTCGAATATAGCAATTCTTTAGAATTGAAGGAGGGCAGAAATGTGATGCGTTGCATGCCAAAAGGGGGAGCAGGAGGAAGAACAAAAGGGAAGGTCCGGGGTAGAGGAGAGGACAGGAGAGATTGATTGTAAAGATGTCATGGAACAAAAGGAACGGTAATGGCTGTAATAAAGGCCAGGATTTTACATTCGACGTGCGGGGGCGACACGCCAGCATGCAAAATGACATGCGATGACGGCAGGCACGCGTCCCGACATCATCGTGCTGTCTTGCGATATTTCATTCGGTGGGCACGCGTCAGAGTCGGCTGTACGCCTGCCAATTGATAGGCCTATTAAGGCCATTAACCAGGTAATTAACCGGAATTTCACACTGCCTATCCAACCTTACGTTTGGTGGGCAGGTGAAAAGGCCAAGCGGCCTTTACATTTTTTTAGGAAACCTCATCCACGAGCGGGGTGAGGTTTCCTAAAGCTTTTACAAATTAAATAAAAACTTTTTCTGAAAAATAAAAACATGCCCCATCTCATGTGACACAGTCACATGAGGGGCATGTTTCACTAAACTTTTATTGCATTTATTTATTTTTTTAAAAAGCGCTTCAATCTCCCTGAGGCAGCTCCGTTGGAGTTAGACCTGAAAAGAACAGAGTGCAGCACATTCAGAGAAGAGAGGTTAGAGTCAGTGAGGGGAACAGAAATTAAGACGGCCAATGTCACACTGACAGTTCTCAATGAAAAGATCAAGAACAAGCAAGAGCCCAGAGGGAGGAGTCAGGTGGAGGGCGAATACAGGAGGCGGATGAGAGAGTCCACTGGTCAGAGAGAAGATTCCTGTCCAAAGAAACGCGCACAGAGACAAAAGCGATTGAAAAGCACATCATATCGAGCTTGAAATTCATTGCAGCATGGATGTAAGGGGGTGGTAACAGACTTCAGGAGCACATAAACTGGTATGATGGGTAGACACGCGGCAGATGAAATTTAACAGAGAGGTGTGAAGTGATACATTTAGATAGGAAGAAGGAGGAGAGGCAATATGAACAAAATGGTACAATTTTAAAGGAGGTGCAGGAACAAAGAGACCTGGAGATGTACCTACACAAATCATTTAAGGTGGTAGGACAGGTTAAGAAGGCTGATTAAAAAAAAAATGGGGATCATATTAATAAATCATCAGAGCATAAAAGCAAGGAAGTCATGTCGAATCTTTATAAAACACTGGTTAAGTATCAGCTGGAAAAGTGTCCCCGATTCTGTGCACCACAATTTAAGGAGGATATCAAGGCCTTATAGAGGGTACAGAAGAGATTTACTAGGATAGCACCAGGATTTCAGAAAAGTTTGAGGGGAGAGCTGTTCAAAATCATGAATGGTCTGGATAAAGTCAGTAAAGAAAAGTGTTTCCAATAGCATAAGGGTTGGTAACCAGAGGATACAGATTTAAGGTGACTGGCAAAAGAACCACAGGTAATACGAGAAAACTTTTTTTTTCTTTTTAAAAAAGGTCAAGTCGCTATGATCCGGAATTCACTGCCTGAAAAGGTTTTGGAAGCAGATTCAATAATAACATTCAGAAAGGAATTGGATAAATACTTGAAGGGAAACATTTTGAGGGCTATGGAGAAAGGGATGGCGGTGGGGGGGGTTAGGAGAGTGAAATTAATTGGATAGCTCTACGAAAGAGCCACTACAGACACAATGGGCTGAATGGCCTCTTCTGTGTTATATCATTCTATGATCTAATTATTTCCTGCTTTTCTATGAAGCTTGAATGTAATTCAGCCAGTGGTTTCCTCTGTGGTTAGAATATCTGTAGCTTCTCCCCTTTAATCTTCTTTCCCCAAGCTCCCACTCCTACCCCTAATAAACTTTACTAAAATGCTCATCTCTTTTTTTGCATTCCCTCGAAGAGTTACACTTATTTACAGATGACGGACATATCATTATCGATTTTTGTTTCAACTTTCCAGCATCTGCAAATGTTTTCATTAGTAAACATGGCATTTATATTCTAGGAACCAATGAAAGTTAATCAAGTGTATTCAACCCATGCCTTTCCATGTGTAACTGAAGCAAACTGTAGGTGAAGTAGCGTTATAACTTCCCAGCTCCTTAATATTTGTCTTTTCTAGCCTTAATGATTAAAAGCACTTGCATGATGTTCAATCATTATACTGCTAAAAATTATTCTACTGCTTTGCTTTCATTCTTTTCTTTCAGCGTTAACGAAACCCTAAATGATTTACCTAAATGGTAAATCCCGGGTGAGTCACAGGTCAACGATGCAGGCAATAGTGTTAATGGCATCGTGTCAAAATAATACTAAGGTCATAAATTGTCCTTGTCAAATCATCTAAACAAGATACAAAAAAATAACTGATTACCTTCCAGTGTGTCCACCGTCTACCGAGTCTTGGCTGCCAGCTTCACTTGGTGTGCTCACTGATTTCGAGGAGGGAGACATAGGGGTTGGGACTAAATAATGAAAATAACAGGCATCCCATGTTACTAATTGCAGTGGTTGCACTGATGGTGAGCAACATCAGACAAGAAGTAAAACAAAAAAAAAAGTTTAAATAAGTGGGGAACATGGCAGAAAATGGAATTGAAATGGTAAAAGCCAAAAGCATAAAGAAAAAAAAGGGGGGAAAAAAGCCAATTGAATATTTAATTTGAGTTTTTTTGCAAAAATAATCACTCAAAATGAGTTTGGAATGCGCACATTGCAATCATAATAAAATGCAGCAGGGTTTTAACTGTCACCATAAAATTACTGTAGTGAAACAATTTGAATCACGCTTGCAAATATTCTAAAAAAAAGTATGTTACTTATTGCAATAATTTCAGAGGTCAATGCCAACAAATAGGCAAACAGCAGAAGCTAAATGAAATTGCCAAGAACCAATATGAAACAGAATTTTACCATTTGCAATTGATACAAGTTCCAAGATACAAAATAACTAAAAAAATTAATATCCAGAATTCTCACCCAAGAGAAGCATTGGAAAAGACTTTAATTATTCGAACATTTAACATTGCCGATGGCGATGATAATTTAATTCAATATCATACAAATTGACAGATTCTCATGGTCAACATTTTCCTTCATAGAAGCTGCAATTTCCTTTGTTTATGCAGAATATTACAGCTTATAAAACGGATCTGATGCATATGTGCTCAAGCATATTTAGAGTTAGAACATCAAAATTTATTCTAATATAGTTAAAAGATCTGGTAACAGAATTTATCACATTCCAAAACGCTCAATTTTATTCTAATCCATCTGAATGAAAATGTGAAAAAGCAGTCTAGTGATTCTTTGATCAAAGAAACAGATTTTTTTCTCCCAAAAAATGTACACCCCATTTTCAGTTAAACTAAATTTAAGGGGAGTGGTAATAATGATAGCTCTTTTAAAAAGCCAGCTCAGGCACTATAGGCTGAGGGGCCTCATTTTATGTTGCATGATTCCATAATTTAAAGCACTGCTCCATTTTGTATGCATTTAAAAAGGCTTCTGACAACTATATCACACTGTGAGAATAGATTATCTAAATTACAGCTGAAATCCTGTCAGAAAATACACAACTATCTATGTATTTATTTGTAGACCATATCTCTGGATTTTTGTAAAGGCAAAAAACACAGGAGGATCATCATATGTCTGAAAACTATGAACTAAATCAAAAAAACATTTTGAAGAAAGAACTGAACAAAGCACAACTGAACATAAAACACACCGCAGTGGTATTGTTGGGAAAAGCTGGTATGAGCAGAAAATCAACCAAAACACCAATGCAATAAGAAAAATTGAAAGATAAATCAATATAATGATCTCTTCAGCCACCTATTTGTCCATTTTAACTTAATGTTAACATTTTTATAATGTTCACAAGTTCAACTAAAACTGTAGTCAGGCTAAAATATAGATGACTGTCATACAGCTTTAATAATACTCTGAAGATATCCAGGTCCAAATTTTGCAGGTTGAGTTCAAAGTTATAGCACAAGCATAAAAGCACTTATGATTGGATTTTGAATAAACACAATCAATATTTTTTCCCCACCAGCTCATTAAAAATTAGCATTTCCTGCCTTATCTCGTCACTATGCAACTTTTTAACTGCAACTGCATTAATAACATTTTTTTAAAGGAGGCTTCCTGATTGTTACAACAAAAACAACAGCACAAATGGCAGCAAGAAAAGCAGTTGCCTTTAAATGCATGACAATCAAAAAGAGCCACCATTCTAAAGCAATATTGATTTTTCTACAGGAATGTAACTTGATTTTTTTGTTCTCTTTTGAAAGATCTTACATTATTCACAACGGAATTTTCATTGTCCAAATATATTTATTTAATCACTGCCTCTCAAAGTGGAAGTATGTGCAATTTTTTTTTTTTTAAAAAGAATTCCCAGGAGTGTCCAACTGCTTTTATAGATGATATAAAATATTCCCTCCCTAATTCCTATCCAAAGGCTAGTGAATATCATTACACAAGATGATTTAAAAAGTCAAGAGTGGACCCAAAAATAAATCTGGTTGTATAAAGGCACACCAGATACATGGTACCACAGTGGTGGGATGCAACATGCATGAACATTATGGTGTTCAACTGCAGTACTTTGTGCGGGGGGCGAAACAGGGAATAAAGGCAGCTAATCATGCAACAGGTTCACTCATCCTATGCCAGGTTCTAGTTCACAGCAACATTGGCTGGGGCTGGAGAACAGGTTTCCTGCCCACATTCAGTACATGCCACAGGGCAATCAATAAATAAATAAAGGTAACCCTGTTTCTCTTTCCATAGATGCTGTCTGACCTGCTGAGTATTTCTAGCATTTTCTGTTTTTATTTGAAATTTCCAGCATCAGCAGTATTTTGCTTTTAAATAAAAATGTTTACGGTTACTTGCAATTTTATTTGATTATTCTTGAATTATGAGTAAAACTACAAATGAGTCAATTGTATTCTATCAATGTGGTATTACAGTCCATTACCTGATGTCTATTCTCTTTCAATAAATCTAAGCTCAAATTTTAACTTCTGGCTTACAGAGAACAGTTTCTTTAAATAAAAATGCCAATATTTCCTTTTTAAATTTCATATAAAGTGAGGGAATTGTCAAGTTACATTCTTAGCAATTAATTTTCTTAACTTTTCTCAGATTTCTTGGTTGCTCAGGGTTAAGTTTTTTGCACTTTTTCAATTTTAGTATCTTCGTTTTCATTTCCAAATTCTGCCAGTTAACCAGCAAAATTCCAGTGGGCATCATTTTCCAACCAGCACTCCAATCAGTAGCATCACCTTTCTAGTGAACAATAAAATGAGATGCCGCAACCTCTTTTAAAAGAAAATAGATATTTTCAAATATACACCCAATAAGAACTAAATAACAACAATTTATATTTCTTCTTTTGCCTCCCTTCCAAGTTTTATATTCCATTTTTCCAATTTTTAAATGGAGCGTCTAGGAAACATTTTAGATTCATATTTTAAAAATTACTAACGTGTGACATGTTCACAGGGATCAAGCGCCAAGTCCTTTAGAGATTTAGACAAAAAGAAAGCTTTTTCTAGCCAAGAATAGAGAAGTAAAATCATAAACTGCTATAAACCAAGTGAGTTGGCATAACATGTTAATTTAAAAATGGAAAAATGACCAGATGAAGCAGATTGAAAAAGCCAAACTTATGAGATTTTAATTTGTCTGAAGAAAAGAATTAACATTAAAATCATATAGCATTTTGCCTTTTACCCCTTTAAGTAATGTATAGTCCCCCAGAATATTGGATTTTGCACAACAGAACAAATGCCAGATTTCACAAGATCACACTATATAAAACAGCGACTAGGCTCCTCACCTAATGCTGGCTCTGGGGCTATGCCAATGCTCTGTAGCAAAGCCTCTGTCTCTCTTCGCTTCCGGTCAAGATCTGAGTCCTCAGGAGGTGGCTCTTTCTTCTGTTGCAGTTCAGCCTGAAAGAACAACATTAAGTTAGCTTTTGATAATTTTCTTTT
The DNA here is from genome assembly GCF_964194155.1 of Cetorhinus maximus. NCBI lineage: Eukaryota > Metazoa > Chordata > Chondrichthyes > Lamniformes > Cetorhinidae > Cetorhinus > Cetorhinus maximus. The sequence continues at coordinate 103,035,800 of NC_135881.1, forward strand.
TCCCCCCTCGTGTATGGAATAAGTTCCATGTTCAACTTTCGCACATGTGTGCGAAACAGTGCACAGATCTCCCTGAGGGAGAGCGCTTCCCATGGATAAGGTTTCATGTTTTTTCTAAAGGCCACCTGTCCCCCTCGCCTGCCCGCCACCCTTAAGGTTGGGAAGGCAGGTCCATTAATTACCTTAATTACTTTTTTTAAAGGCCTTAAGTGGCTGTTGACAGTTCGGCGGGCGCGCAGTTGAGTCGGCTGCGCGCCTGCTGAACTGACGATCTAAATGATGTGCGGTGACTTCGGGACACCTGCCCGATGTCAACCCGTGTCATTTTACACGTCGGTGAGCGGGCCCCACCCCCACTCGCCGACCAGAAAATGCAGGCCCAAAACTTGATAGGGCAAATCCCCAATTCCCTTTTATTTCAAGGGGCTAAACAAGTTTCTCCGTTTACATTTTTTGCATAAACTTGCTGCACAAGTAGTCTGGTCTGACTTGCTTTGCTAATTGTTATTCATATTGCTCAAACTTTATTTATCAAATATGCATATATCTAAAAATAATACTTTACCTCACTCCTAGACATCAGCCTCATTAATAATGCTGACTAGTTTTTTATTTTGCAATCCAACAAACTAGATAAATGAAAAAACAAAAACAGAATTACCTGGAAAAACTCAGCAGGTCTGGCAGCATCGGTGGAGAAGAAATCAGTTAACGTTTCGAGTCTTCATGACCCTTCGGCAGAACTGAGTATAGTTAGGAGAAAAGTGAAATATAAGCTGGTCTAAGGTGGGGGGGCGGGGGGAGAGAGAAGTTGAGGGTGTGGTGATTGTGGAGATAAGCAAGCAGTGATAGGAGCAGATAATCAAAAGATGTCACGGACAAAAGGATCAAAGAGGTGTTGAAGGTGGTGATATTGTCTAAGAAAAGTACTAATTAAGAATGGAAGACAGGATACTCAAGGTACAGCTCTAGTGGGGTATTAATTTTGCTTCCAATCTCCACCCCTCCATCATTTTCACATGGTCCATCTCTGACACTTCTCTTCCCTTCCTTGACCTCTCTGTCTCAATTTCTGATGATAGACTGTCCACCAATATCCATTACAAGCCTACCGACTCCCACAGCTACCTCGACTACAGCTCCTCACACCCCGCTTCCTGTAAGGACTCCATCCCATTCTCTCAGTTCCTTCGCCTCCGTCGCATCTGTTCTGATGACGCTACCTTCAAAAATAGCTCCTCTGACATGTCCTCCTTCTTCCTTAACTGAGGTTTTCCACCCACGGTCGTTGACAGGGCCCTCAACCGTGTCCGGCCCATATCCCACGCATCCTCCCTCACGCCTTCTCCTCCTTCCCAGAAACATGATAGGGTCCCCCTTGTCCTCACTTATCACCCCACCAGCCTCCGCATTCAAAGGATCATCCTCCGCCATTTCCGCCAACTCCAGCATGATGCCACCACCAAACACATCTTCCCTTCACCGCCCCTGACGGCATTCCGTAGGGATCGTTCCCTCCGGGACACCCTGGTCCACTCCTCCATCACCCCCTACTCCTCAACCCCCACCTATGGCACCTCCCCATGCCCACGCAGAAGATGCAACACCTGCCCCTTCACTTCCTCTCTCCTCACCGTCCAAGGGCCCAAACACTCCTTTCAAGTGAAGCAGCATTTCACTTGCATTTCCCCTAACTTAGTCTACTGCATTCGTTGCTCCCAATGCAGTCTCCTCTACATTGGAGAGACCAAACGCAAACTGGGCGACCGCTTTGCAGAACACCTGCGGTCTGTCCGCAAGAAAGACCCAAACCTCCCTGTCGCTTGCCATTTTAACACTCCACCCTGCTCTCTTGCCCACATGTCTGTCCTTGGCTTGCTGCATTGTTCCAGTGAAGCCCAACGCAAACTGGAGGAACAGCACCTCATCTTCCGACTAGGCACTTTACAGCCTTCCGGGCTGAATATTGAATTCAACAACTTTAGATCTTAAACTCCCCCTCCCCCCATCCCCACCCTGTTTCTCCCCCCTCCCCTTTTTTTTCAATAATTTATATAGATTCTTCTTTTCCCACCTATTTCCATTATTTTTAAATCTAAAACTTTGTTAGTCTTTCCACCCCACCTCCACTAGAGCTGTACCTTGAGTATCCTGTCTTCCATTCTTAATTAGCACTTTTCTTAGACAATATCACCACCTTCAACACCTCTTTGATCCTTTTGTCTGTGACATCTTTTGATTATCTGCTCCTATCACTGCTTGCTTATCTCCACAATCACCACACCTTCAACTTCTCTCCCCCCGCCCCCCCACCTTAGACCAGCTTATATTTCACTTTTCTCCTAACTATACTCAGTTCTGCCGAAGGGTCATGAAGACTCGAAACGTTAACTGATTTCTTCTCCACCGATGCTGCCAGACCTGCTGAGTTTTTCCAGGTAATTCTGTTTTTGTTTTGGATTTCCAGCATCCGCAGTAGCTTTTAGCTTTTTGTTTTTAAACTAGATAAATGAATGTTCATGGGCAGAATTTTGCCCTTGGTGGGTGTGCAGGCCCCACCAGCTCGGCAGTGGGCGGACAGCCAACCCCCACCACCGAAACGGGGCCTGCCACCATTCTGAGTGGGCGGGCCAATTAAGACCCAACCAACGGCCTGCCCGACAGGAAGCGCTATGCGCTTCCTGTGCGGGGAGTGGTGGCGGGGGGAGGGAGTGGGGCGGGGGGGGGGGGGGGGGGGGGTGGAGGGATTCCCCAACTGTCAAAGTGCGCTCTTTCACGCACTGCTCCCTGAGACTAAGTGCTGTCTCAGGATGATTAATGACAGTCTAAAAAAAACTTTAAAAATAGAAAAATAAAAATATTATTAACATGTCCCCCTCATGTGATAATGTCACACGAGATGGGACATGTTAATAAATACAACATTACATTTATTAAAGTTTTTACAAAGGAACATGAAACCTCATCCCGCCAGGGAATGAGATTTCATGTATTATCAGAAGCCCGCTGGAGCTCCTGGCCTGCCCGCCAGCTTTAAGGTTGGGTGGGCAGGGCCTTTAATTACTTTAAGTATCCTGTCAATGGCCTCAATTAACCATTGACAGGTTGGCGGGCGGACAGCTGATTTCGCTGTCCGCCCGCCTTCCTGAAAATTTAAAGGGACCGGGATGACGTCGGGGGTTCCTCCTAACGTCATCCCGCGTCATTTTCCCGTCGGCTACCGGGCCCCGCCCCCAAATCGCCGATGGGAAAATTTTGGCCTGAGTTTTTTATAAAATTAAAATCCTTATTGGTTACGTAGGGATACAGTGAAGCTGGGTCCAGAACTGTGGATCAGAGTGAATGAAGGCAGAGTGTAGATGAGCAGTTCTGAGGTTGGGAAAGAACTGGGGAAAAAAGGCCTGATATGGGAAGGCTAATGAATTCTGAGAATTTCCAACCCACCTATAGATTAATGAAGTGGGCTCCTATGCATTAGAAGTACAGATCATTTAACATACTTTGAACACAGGACAGGACCAGGCTATTCAATGGTACACAAATTTCACAATCTAACAGGCAAATACTTCCCCTGTCACAAGGATGTGCGTTTGAGATATGATTTCTGATTTGCTTCCCCCACCCCCCCCGGCTGGATTTTAAACTGTAACCTTATACAGACAACTGTGCTTTTTTCCCCCTCAAAAAAAAAGAAACAGCCCTGACAGGCCAAGCCGTTACAAAACACAATTTTGAACTCTACAAAGTTGGAATGAAGACCATCAACCACCTGGGGAGCTCGAAAGACCCCAGTTCCTGACTTTTTACACCATACTGAGACTTAGCAATATTTCTAAGATGAGACAAAATTCAAATACTTGTTCCGAAACAATAACTGCAGACATTAACTAATCAAGTCCCTCTGGAATATACAACCATCAAGGTATTTCAACAGAATCTCTGTTAAGCAAGAGAGCGGCAGAAGTGACAAAGGTCAATGCTTGTACTGAAACAAGCTGCTGCAGCCATGTGCTTTCTCTCTCTCACTCTCTCTGGAACTTCTGCGCCTGTTTGTAAGTGACCACCCTAAGAAGAAACTGACTGCGAATTGAGATCTTTTGAAATGCGGAAATCTGCTCCGTATGACTGCAGCCAGGAGAACAACTAAGGTAAAACAGCTGTAACGTTGAATCACAACATCAAGACCAATCAAGGAACAGCTAACGGTATACTCCATTTTTTCTTTCATGGACTGTAAAATCCTTACAAGCTTATCCTCTTACTCTGCCTTCTGTACTTGTGTGTGAGCCCCGGCGAATGTGTATGATTGTATGAATGGTCTCGTGTTTCTCTTAATTTGTTTAAGCTCAGGAATAGCTTCAATAAACTTACCTCGTTCTTTGTTTAACCTAAGAAAACCTGTCAGATTAATTCCCTACAATCTCAGCATATAAATAGTACAGAATTGGCATAGCACATCCTCTCCAAATTCTTAAAAAAAAACCCTGTTACATTCATTCGAGGAGTGGAAGAATAAGGGAGTCACTTCATCCCTCCTCACCTCATCATAACACCCCCCTTCCTTTGCTATACATCAAACGGCCTTCACGATTCTCATTACCTCATTAGCAGTAGAACTACACACATTTGTCTAGCAATTTCAATGACTCCATCTTTCTAGCAGTGGCAGGGTCTTTACTGTTTCTATTTCAAAGAGAAGCTCATAAAATGAATTGTAATGGCAGTATATACACTTTCTATTACATTAATGTTAGTATGTATTTCTGCAAAATCACTCTTCCAATCCCTGCCCATTTAGTACCAATTATTCTGTTAACAACAGCACTGCTCCAGGCCTAGAATTGGGAAATTTTATCTGAGACTTTCCTTTTCCAATGCTTCCTTTCTAAGTTCCTAATTTAAGAATCAATTCTACTTGCTTCTTCAACATCTCTGGAGCAGGAGGATTAACTTCACCCCCTACAGTGAAATTTCTAGCTCAATTCACATGAAAGTTACAATTCATAAGAAGGTCCTAGGCAACTGTAAAGTTCTATCTGTATTGACTGTTGGACCCAACATAAATAATTTTTTGACGGGTTACATCATGATCAAAAAAAAATTTTTTTTTCTCTTTCCAAGCGAAATCAACTTGTCTTAATTCTGCTAGTGAGGAGTGGCACAGAAATCAGAACACAGGAAGGGTGTAGGGTGGATGCGAAGCACGTGGAAAAAGAGACATGTGCAGGATGAATATTTCTTAACACGGTCTCAGTTTCATGATGAGACAGATGGAATAAAGAAAATAGTAGGATTTTACAGCTCCTACTGTACTTGTAAAAAACTAATAAAATTAATTGGACTATTATACTAAGTACTATTTAAATTTAGTGATCCTTGTGATGGGATCCAAATCAACATATTTCCTATTTTATTGCTCGTTTGAAGCCATCTGCAATAACAATTTTTCCAAACTGACTGACCTCTTTCTTTTTCCTTTCTTCCTCTTTCCTTTTCTTTTCTTCTCGTATCTGAGCCAGTCGTTGCTTTTTACGCTCCAGCTCTGCTTTCAAATCGCTTTTATCTGACATTTTGGTGTACCTGAAAGATCCAAGTTCGAGGCAAGGGTTGAAGATGTAGCATCCTTTAGGCTTTGTACTGTATATGCATCAAATCAAACCAATATCTTATCAAACTATATATGTAACTTCCTTTCGCATTTGCTGTTTAACACATTAATTTCATTAGAATCTGAATTTTAATTCTTCTTCAGCTGGCGGAACATGAGCATGCTGAAGGCTGGGCAACATAGATGTCTGCAACCCGGGTACTAGACAAAACCTTCACCACATATAATGTGGGTAATTATAACCTAATTTTCCAGGTGGAAACCCACCTGAACTGATCAAATTGACATTCCACACCACATTGAATATTTACTTCATCGGAGAGTAAAAATCAGGGAAGGTGCAAATCCAGCGTTGCACCCAATCTCGTTAGTTTCTCCTACAGGCAGGTTAGATTAAAATTGTTCCCAGACCCAAGACTTAAATGCACAAGTTTTTTTTAAAATATTTGTTCATCGGATGTGGACATCACAGACTAAGCCAGCATTTAATCGCCCATCCCCAATTTGCCTTGAGGAAGTGGTGCTGAACCACCTTCTTGAGCTGCTGCAGTGCAGGCCATGTGGAAATACCCACAGTACTGTTAGGAAGGGAGCTCCAGGATTTTGACCCAGTGTCAGTGAAATATAGTTAGTCAGCGATATATAGTTAGAAGACAGGGTGGTGTGTGGCTTGGAGGAGAACATGCAGGTGGTGATATTCCCATGCATCTGCTATCCTTATCCTTCTAGGTGCTAGGCATCACCAATTTGGAAAGGTGCTAACGAAGGAGCCTCGGCAAGTTGCTACAGTACATCTTGCAGATAGTACACACTGCTGCCACTGTACATCGGTGGCGGAGGGAGTGAATGTTTATGATGTGGCTGGGGTGCCAAGAGTTGTTAATTACGAGGGCCTTTGTAAACATTTGGTAAACTGAGCAGACGTAAATTAAATCCTTAAAATACGAAAGATTTTAATTTTATCTGAAAATGTGTAAAATACGAAAAATGCAGATCTGTATATATTGAACTACACAGCCTAGAATTAGTCAGGTAGACAAAACGTGTTATTGGTTCAAAAGGTTCATCTTCCCAAATCTTTCAAAGGTGGCCCTGTGTTAGGAAAGAAATCAAATCCATCTCCTGCAATCAGCTGGCCCTGATATGCTTTCTCAAGTCCAGTAATTTTAGGACAAGGCCAAAAAGCAACTCACATTTTAATAGCTACTGAACTTACTATCTCTCTTGTTATCATAACATTCAGGATATCTGTAACTGTAGGAAGCCTAGGAAATTCCACAGTTATAAGCCCTGAATCTTTACCTGGGACAGAATTTTCTCGTTGGCGTATGGGGGCAGGCCCCGCACACTGACGCGTAAAATGACGTGCGGTGACGTCGGGCGTGTGTTCCAACATCAACGTGCGTCATTCCAATCTTCCGTTCAGTGGGCGCGAACTGGAGTCGGCTGCCTGCCAGCTGAACTGTCAAAGTTCAGGCCATTAATAAACTAATTAACTAAATTGACAGGGCTGCCCGTCCAACCTTAAGGTTGGCGGGCAGGCGAAGAGCCCAAGCAGCCTTCGCATTTTTCATAAAACCTCATCCACGAACGGGATGAGGTTTCATGAAGGGTTTACTAAATTAATATTTTTCGAACATTTCATAAACATGTCCCAGCTCATGTGACGCTTCCGTCAAGTGGCTTGGTCATCTGCCCCTTGTCCCACCTCCATTAAAAACCAGATGTGGAAAGATTGGGTTCCCGTTTCAGACTTCTTACATTTTAACTTCTGACAAAACCCCACCTCACCCGATTTTGGGTGTTGAGATTCAGTCCAACGTCTTATGGTTTTCGTCACTGGATTCCTTGGAGAGAATTTTGCCCTCGACGGGCTGGCGGGCCCGACTGACTCAGTGGCGGGCGAGTAGCCGATTACCGCTGCCGAAACGGGCCACACCGCTATTTTCCGCGGGCGGGCCAATTAAGGCCCGCTCAGCGGGTTAACGACTCCCGTGGAGAACGGGAAAGTAGTCGTGGAGGCGGGCGTGCTCAGACCACCGGTTCCAATGGGGAGTCGGCAGCCTGTATAAAGAGTGGCAGCTGTCACAGGACAGGAGCATGAGCAGGAGGAGGGGGGCAGGCTGCAGGAGAGGCCAGCGGGGGGCCAGTGTGCCCCTCGCTTCTCCGATGCATGCCTCGCTTCCTCCTCCAAGAGGTGTCCAGCCGTCGGGATATATTGTATCCAAATGATGGGAGGAGGAGGGCCCCCCATGTCACCAGCCAGGCGTGGGAGGAGGTTGTGACTCTGTAAGCGCCCATGATGATGTGCGGCGCACTGGGACCCAGTGCCGCAAGAGATTCAATGATTTGCTGCGCTCTGGAAGGATGAGTACCATGGCCATTTGACCCAGAAGGTAGCCTTAGCCTTTGAGCGCACCCACGTCTTGCTGTCGTTACTGCAATGGGCATTTGGCACACGCTGGGTAGGCAAACGGGTACTGGCCATGCTTACATCAGCCTTAGCAGTTGAGGAGAAGATGGGTTCTCCACGCAGCATATGTTGGTGTTTGTCACATCTGAGTAGTCTGGGGGCAACCTGCAGAGGAGGCAGCTAGACACATACTCAGAACTCCAACACATGTCTTATTGATGGTGATGAGATGGTGGAAGGAGAGTCTCAAGGTGTCGTGGCCAAGTGCCATCTGCTGGCCTCAGCGCCACACCTAGTTGCACCTCCTTGCCATGGGCGCTAAGGCCTGTGTGTTATTCCAAGTGATGGACGCCGAATGTGTCCAAGGTGGCCGTTGGGGGAGGGGGTTGGGAGCAGCCGTACTATCTTCTGGGAACTGATCTCCAGAAGTGTGGACAGGAGCCACTGGAGGCCTTAGTTGGGCCACTGTGGTTGGGGTGCGGCGTGCGCGTGCAGAGTACATGAGCGATCAGCCCCAATAAATCCTCTTCTCTGTTCTGCAGGCAAAAACTGAACACAATCAGTGGGAGCGCCAGAGGACTGGAGGTGGGGATGCCCTGCTCCAGTGCCTCACGACCTTTGAGGAGCAGGCCATGGAGCTGGGGAGGAGGCAGGTGACCAGGGCAGCGAGGCTGGGGTCCAGCGGTCAGGTATTTAAGGGCCACAGTCCCATCCGCTCTGTCTGCCCACCATCCAAACCACTGATGGCTGCTGCAATTGTTAATGCTGCAACGCTGCTCATTCACAGACTGAGACACTCTGACATGTAGGTCATACACAAAGGTCCCTCGTCCCCTTGAGGAATCACGTCTCCACCACCTTCCAAAGTCACCTTATCCCATTTGTGACCACTGTCCCCATGGCCTAACATGCCATGGCATCGCTGCTGCACAGCCAAAGACTTATTATATCTTAGGGGGGTTGGAACACCCACCACCCTTTCAGCCAGTGCACCCCACAATACTCTGTCCAAAAGGTCCTCAGCACCTCACCTGTCAACCTTATGGCACTCAACTTAAATAAATGCCACCACGTTACTCATCCCTGCGCCAAGGGGAAATGTTGCCTTCTGCTCACCCGGTCTATGCCCCTCCTAACGGTATAAAGGCCAATAATGTGACCTATCAATCTCCTGTGCTCCACGGCAAATGTCGCAAGTGTTTGCGATGTTTCCTCAGCACCGCAACTCTCCAGGCCAGCATGCATCCAGGTCAGGTACCTCTGCATTCTCCCTACTCCAGTGGCACATAACATGCCATGTGGCATTCCTCAGGCCATCTGACCAGCCTGTCTGCATGTACGTTTAATGTTTGAGCCTCCTCTTGACTCTTTTCCACCCCACCAATGTTCGTCTCCTTAGGGTCTTGAAGGGTGAGCGACTTATGAGGCTTGGGGGGAAAGGGATGAAAGGTTTAACTGACTGTACGCTAACTGGTGCGCTGTCCTTGTTGTTAATTTCAGCATCACCACCACATGGCCACGCCCAAAGACACTGCAGCCCCCCCTCCACACCTGAGGCTCAAGACGTGCAACTTGCAGCACATCATTTCAGCCAGCCAGGCACCAGCGCAGACACAAACACCTCGGTGGGGAATTTATGGTCGGCTAGTGTCCCGGGTCACAGTGGAGAGGACACTTCACAATCGCTGGAGGAGATGGTAGGGACAGAGAGTGCCGATGGCGTCAGCAGCTGGAGGGCTGCAGGGAACCAGGCACATGCTGAGTCTGGCACTGATGACGTGCCTCTGGGAGTTGTCCCCAATGCAGCAGCTGCAGGACAAGTGGCAGGAATCGCATTTGCATCTGGCAGGGTTGCATGAGGGTGTGCTTCAGTTGGTCTCTCCAATGGAGGAGTTCAGACAGAGTGCATGTGAAGGCATGAACCTCAGGGCAGAGCTTCAGGCTTCCTCCACTGAGAGATTGGCGACTCTCATGGAGAGGGGGTTCGATCAGATGGAGAATCTTCTGATTGGGTTACGCTCTGACCTGCAAGCCCTCACAGCGGTACTGGCCACGGGTGGTCATTTCCAATGTGGGAGATGTTGTGGGCACCAAGCGTCGGCACTTGGTGCCCATGCATCTGCGGTGAACAGGTAGGTCCAATGTGACCTCATGTCGGCACAGCAGCTACCTGTCTTCGCTGCGAGCTCCTCTCAGGATGCTCCGGATGAGGGCAGCAGCTCCTCAGCCCCTCTGCCAGTCAACATTGCTTCCTTTGAGGCTGTGACAACTGAGGAGGTGCCAATTCTGCAACAGGCCACTCCCTCCCAGGCAGGGCCATCACAGGCTCCACAGGCCAGAGGACGCCCGCCAAGGTCATTGACGCCAACAGGACAGCAGAGTCAGCAGGCTGTCTCACGAGCCACTCCAACCGATGGAGCGACACCTCGACGTAACATCCACAAATGAAAGCACAAGGCACGTTAGGCACTCAATGGGTATGTCACTGGTGACTTTATGTTGGCCTTAGAATAGGGAAAAATATACTTATGTTTGCAATAGAGACGTTTCTGTTATATGTTGGGCATAATAAAGTTCACGTTTCTGACCATGGCTGAGGGTGTCTCCTTTGTGCTGCATTTGTCTTTTTCACAGAAATATCATGAGTGTTTGAGTGGACATTGATGTTTCTGTACTAAGCCCTTAGTTGCAGCTGATGAGGTGGAAGATGTAGCACCTAAGTGCCACATGTGGAAGTGCCAGGCAATACTGGTCCATGTGTGTGGAGCTAGCTGAAGGTCTGTTGGATTAAAGTGTCCCAGGTGTCCCTGCCTCCTTGGTGTAGTAGCGGGTCAGCGTGCTGCCCCTCATCATTGCCCTGTGCTTCCTCATCCTCTGAGCCACTGCTGAATACATCATGTGCAGCCTCATCCACTGCGTCAAGGTCTTCATCGTCAAGATTGTGGAGAGCGCAGCTTGCTACCACTATCAGAGACGCGATCTGGGGGGTACTGGAGTGCGCACCCTGAGCGGTTCAGGCAACGGAAGTGCATCTTGAGAAGACTGATGGCTCTCTCCACCACAGGCCTTGTGGTGCCGTGGCTCCTATTGTACCGCTGCTCAGCTTCTGTTCTTGGATGGCAGAGAGTCATCATGAGCCACCTTTTAAGGGGATAGCCCTCGTCACCCACAAGCCAACCATCCAGCCAAGCCGGAGCACTGAACAGCCCCGGCACCTGGGAGTGTCTGAGGTTGTAGGCGTCGTGGGAGCTGCCTGGGTACCTTGCACAGACTTGTAAAATGTGCATCCTGTGATCACACACTATCTGCACGTTCATGGAGTGGAAGCCCTTCCTGTTGACGAAGACACCAGGCTCACCTGCTGGCACCTTGATGGCCACATGTGTACAGTCTATAGCACCCTGGACGCGGGGGAAGCCAGCAATGGCCGCGAAGCCTCTGGTTCGCTGTGTCTGACTTGCCTGGTCGCAGCGGAAGTGGATGAAGGTCAATACCCGTCTGAATAGAGTGTCTGTAACCTGCTTGACACAAGTGTGGACAGTTGATTGGGAGACACCGCAAAGATCACCCACTGAGCCCTGGAAGGAGCCAGAGGCATAGAAGTGGAGGGCAACTGTGAGCTTCAGAGCCGCTGGCATGGGGTGTTCACCCACACAGTTAGGGGAGATCTCAGGGCCAATCATCTGACAGATATAGTTGACTGTCTGCCTTGAGAGTCGGAGCCTCCTTCGGCACTGCACCTCAGTCATATTGAGGTAGCTGCTTCACCGCCTGTATACCCTGGCAGCAGGATAGTGGCGTCTTCTGCAGCCCCTTCCACCTTGGACAACCTCTTGGCCCTGCGTCCCTTGTGCCTGGCCTCCCAAAGGTAGCTCCCCTGGAGGCTGATTGTCCAGTCCTGGCCTCCTCCTTATTATCCCTCCCTTCCTCCTCAGAGGAGCTGCCTCCAGTGGAGATGTCAGAACCCATACCCCCAGGCTAAATGGAGGCCTCCAGAAAGCTGCAGGCCCGAGAAAGATTATTGTCTGCAGATTTGTTGCAAAGTACACAAAAAGCTCTCTGAAATCGATGTGAATTGGTAACAATCAAACAGGCAACCTTAAAACACTTTCTGCAATTAAAACTTCGTGGAAAACATGAACAACCCCTCTGAGTCCAGATATCCTGCCAGTGGATGAGTTTTATTAAAAAATCTCCTACCTGCCAGCCCGTTGGGCCCGTGCGCTGACCCGAAGTTCACACGGGCCCCTAAAAATCCTCAACAATTGGCAAGTTAAGGGCCTTAACGAGGCCTTTAATTCATGGCGGGCACGCATCCCGCTGCTGTGCACGCCTGCCGACTGAAATATCGCGATGCCACGCGCTGACATCGGGACGCTCGCGTGACATTTTAAGCGCTGACGTGCGGGCTCCACCACCCTCGTGTCAGCCAGAAAATTCTGCCCCTTATAACTTACACTTCAATTTGAAGTGTGAAATCATCCCTTAGGGCAAAATTGGTAGAAACCCACTTAGCTACTTTACTTCAGAATGGAATTATGCAGTTTGTAAGCCAGCACAAAGTATATATTTGGAACAAATAGAGTGCTTCATGTACATTGTGTGCTGAAGGGGTATAGAAAAGCATGACGTATTGGCTTATCTGCATTTGAAACCATTCTCTGTTGGTGCTGAGGTGGGTGGGAGGGGGATACTGTTGATGGAAAAAAATTGAGACATTTACATTTGTGGCACATCATTTTCCATCTTCCAAACATAAAAAAGGAAATAGTTGATGGATGATGGTAGAAACTTTGGAAAGAAAGTTGAAAAATTAAACTTCCTGGTGCTCTCTTTGTTAATCAGGAGTTAAGTCAAGCAAGGGGGGCTGATTTCTGTCTTATAAAATTTATAAGATTCTCTAAACAGAATGAATGAATGTAATATTAACCGATTCAAAAAGGTGTACAACGCATGTAGTGTTTTAAATTGGTTGCAAGGGAATTTGATATATACACCAGCAGTTGACACACTTTAGTCTGCAGAAAACTAGGAATATTAAAGGCAATCAAGGTGTAAAAAAAAGATGGCCACTGGTTATTTGTAATCTTTTAAAAAAAATCACAACTTTATTTTCAATTTCAGATGTATTGGAGTAAATTATATTTCAGATTTAATTTTATTTTCGAATATTGCTGTTGCAATAATCTCAGCCTATGAATAATGAATTTTCAATATTAAATATATAAGAAATGGTAAAGCAACTGTTGGACTGCTTTAGTCAATGGCTAGTATATTATTAAATCCCTATTTCTCCTGCATCACAATCCATTTCCCAATTGAGACACGCCATGTGCTAATGTTGCAATGTATCCAGCTGTAATGCACAAGACAACCCAGAGTGATCTGTACCGAAGATTTCCCTCCTTTCCTGGGGAGAAATGTGCAACCTAGCCAACTGATTCAGCATGGCACTACAACTCAGAATTTGCTGGAACGTGCCTCATTAGTTTAATTTCTTTTCCTCATCTTTTAGTCTTCAGCTTCAAAATGTTTTGAGCTGCAAACTACTGTATGTACAAGTCAATAACAGGGAGGTGTGGACAAGGGGTATATGGGACTTTGATGAATGATGGGATTAACAATCTAATTCCCCCATTTTCCTTTTAAGGGTATGGAGTCAAATTAAATCCAGAAAAGAAAATAGAGACAGAAGCAAAGACAGAAAAAGTAAATGTTTATTTTTAAAAATACAGTTCTAAATCTAAAAGATTCTCCAGAAATGAAAGTTCCTTTTGTAGACCTTTGAAGTTTAGTGGCATTGCAGGAGCAGAAGTCTTATCATTACAGGGTCTTTACATCATTACATATGAGCCCTAACTTTCAGAGCGAGTTTAATTAGTTTTAGAGCAGGAACAACATTTTCTCAAAATACAATGGGCAGTTGATGGCGAAAGTCTGCTTTTGCAACAGCAAAGCAGCATAAATCATCCAGCAATCTGTGGTGCTCCACAACTCTCAACATCTCTTTTCCTTATCACAAATTGTTGAGTTTCTTTTATTAAAACACACAAATAACACCATTACATTTAACATGCTGTTATCTTCCCAGTGAATTCTAGGTCAATATATAGCAAAAATTGCAAGAGTGAATAATTTGCAGTGTAATGTGCGAGCATACAGCTACCATACTAGAAACAATTTGATCAGCACCACATCCACCGCCATAAACATTTAGTCCCTCCACCACCAGCACAACTCGACTTCAGTGTGCATTCATCTACAAGGTTCACTGCAGTAACTCACAAAGACTTCTTCAACACCACCTCCCAAACCTGCAAAATCTCCACCTAGAATGTCAAGGGCAGCAGGCGCAAAGGCACCATCTCCAAGTCATGCACCATCCTGACTTGGAAATATGTTCCATTCCTTCATCACCCTGGGTCACAATCCTTGTGAAGATCTTATTTCACAAATAATACTTTGTGATTTACACACTTATTCAATATCTAGAATTATTTATGTCTATTTATGTTAATTTTTAATTCTATGTATAATTATAAATCTAAAAATGTGCACATTACTTACTAGGCCTTTGTTAAGCAAATCTAACAAAACACAAACTATTACAAAGAGTACACATTAAGCAAGACACTCAAATTTATATTCACAATTGCAAATAATGTACGATTGAGTTTAATAAGGTCCCAATGTCGTTTGAATTAAAATTAAGATGTGAGAGAAATGGATTATGTGTTATGGTCGATCTCTTAATTCAGTACTGGAAGCAAGTTATTATTCAAGACAAAAATTATCTCCCAAGTTTTTAAGTTTTGTTCTACAGAAAATATTTTATTTCTCCAACATCTGCTGAATTAATGGAAATCAAAGTCAAAATAAAAGAAGTTAATTGAAAATGAATTTTAAAAATGGATATAGTTCAGAAGTCTTGTATTAGCATACATCCACCATTGTTCAATGACATCAAATATCCTTAGTGTAAAACTTGGGAGCTAGTGATGTAAAATGTATTTATTTGACCCATTAAAAATCTGTGATAAATCAAAAGCAGTTCAAAAATCACTAACTATGAATTAACCTGCTGGAAACCAAACAATTAAATTTCTCAATTCTTTCCAAAAATACCACTTTTGATCCAACAAGTAACACAAAATCAAATCATTTGAATAAGGTTGCACAATATTTTTGACCACTATTTTCCTCCTTTATGGAGGTGACTTCACAACCAAGAATTTCTAACCAAAGCTGTACGATAAGAAAAACTATAGGACTCGGACACGAATTATTAAAGTGATCTATAAAATGGCTTATATAATACGAGGTACAGAAAAGATTTACTGGAAAGGTACCAGGGCTGAGGGACATCAGCTATGTGGAGAAACTAGCCAGGATTGTGTGTCGGCGAGGAGAAGGCAGGGCCAGAGGCAGTTAACTCTGATGCTCCAGATCCTACCCCTAGTTCCAGTAAAAACTTGCGCCAACCAGCCAATTAACAGCCAGCAGGATCAGCCATTAAGCGGTTAGAGGTGGGTAATGAGGAGCCGCAACATCAGCTAAAACAAGCCAATACTGAAGGCTCGTGTTTGGAACAGCAAAACCCTTTGATCTTTCTGTTCTCTTATGCAGGCCAACTAGGAGAGGATTTTTTTTCAGCATTCTTTCATGAGCTGTGGGCATCATTGGCAAGGCCAGCACTTGTTACCTATCCCTATTTGCTCTTGAACTGAGTGGCTTGCTCAGTCATTTCAGAGGACAGTTAAGAATCAACATGTAGACCAGGCTAGGTAAGGTCGGTAGATTTCCTTCCCTAAAGGACATTAGTGAACCAGATGGGTTTTTAATGACAATTAATGATAGTTTCATGGTCACCATTACTAAGACAAGCTTTCAATTCCAGATTTATTCAATTGAATTTAAATTCCACCAGCTGCCGTGGTGGGATTTGAACCCATGTCTCCAGAGCATTAGCCTGGGCCTCTGGATTATTAGTCCAATGACATTACCACTACCCCATCATCTCCCATCTCCAGGGTTACAGTGCTGACCTCTGAGGGAGAGGAGGGGGGATTCTGAGAGGATCCATCATCACATCATCCCTCTGCACCCTTCACCAGCTCAGATAATTTCAATCATAGGCATTTGTTCATGCTTAAGATATGGGGTCACAACCTGACGAGAGCACCATACTAGCACTTGACCAGCTATCGAAGGACATCACAGTGAAAGCCACTGACAGAGCACTTTGCTCTGAAAGCCAGACTGATGACAAGCCCCAAGCTGATGGCATGCCTTTGGAGTCGTTCAGGCGGCAGAGACTGGAAATTCAGCATGAGGTGCATGAGGATCTAGTGGAAATTCCAGAGGGTATCCATGTCCTGGCTTGGATAATGGAGGACATTCGCAACTTTTGAAATTGTGAACTGTACACAAAGGTCTAGGTCATTAATATATATCAGAAAGATCAGGAGCCCTACCACCAACCCCTAAGGAACTCCATTATAATCCTTCCTCCAGCCCAAAATACAACCATTAACCAATAGTTACATGTTACTTAGCCAATCTTGTATCCATGCTGTACCGTCTCTTTTCTTCTTTGAGCTCTAACTTTGCTTACAAGTCTGTTGTGCGGCACTTTATCAAATGTTTTTTTGGAAGTCCACTTATACCATATCAACAGCCCTCTCTATTACCTCATCAAAAAACACAAGTTAGTTCAACATGATTTTGCCTTAACAAATTAGTGCTGTTTTTGCTTAATTAACCCGCATTTGCTCAAATAACTAAATTTTGTCCCGAATTATTGCTGCTACTTTTTGGAGTTTCTCTCGGGTGTTCCTGCAGTGGACAAGTTCTTTTCAGCCCCTCTGCCAGTGGCAACTTAAGTTACTGCAAAAAGACAAGCTCCTGCAACCTGTGCAGAAGGTCCTCTGCATGTTGAGACCCGCCAGGCCTCAGGCAGCCACAGGACAGCTCCCAGGCCACTAAGCAGCAAAGTCATCAGCCTTCCTTCATCAGAAAAGTATGATCAAACAAAGTCAACATGGTTTTACAAAAGGGAAACTGTGTTTGACAAATTTGAGTTTTTTGAGGATGTAATTAGGAGGGTGGATAAAGAAGAACCAGTAGATATAGTATACTTGAATTTCCAGAAGGCATTTGATAAGGTGCCACACAAGGTATGGGCACATGGAGTTGGGAGTAATATATTAGCATAGGCAGAGGACTGATCCACAGATAGGGAGTAAGTACGGATAAGTGGGGCATTTTTTAAATTGGCTGGCCGTGGCTAGTGGAGCGTCACAATTTTTTTAAAAACTGTATACCATTGCCACCTGGTTTACTGTCCGCCACCAGTAAAATCTGGACCTGGCGTGATGTTGGAACACCATGCCAACCCCCCCAGTCCCCTCCGCCCACCTAATTTCCAACCTCTCCCCACAAACCTCCCAACACACACCAACCACCCTCCACCACTGACGTGCAGCGGCAGCAGTGTACACCATCTACAAGAGGCACTGCAGGAACTCACCGAGGCTTCTTTGACAGCACCTTCCAAACCCACGACCACTACCACCCTCAAAGGGCTATGAGGAAAGTACAGGGAGGCAAAATTACTTGGAAAGCTATATCAAAGAGCCAGCATAGGTACAATAGGCCAAATGGGCACCTTCGATGTCGTATAATTCTATGAACCTAACCATCACCCCTCGACATTCAATGGCATTACCACTGAATCCGCCACTACCAACATCCTGGGGGTTACCATCGACCAGACTCCTCAAAGCCGATCCACCATCTACAAGGCACAAATCAGGGTGTGATGGAATACTCTCCACTTGTCTGGATGAGTACAGCTCCAACAACACTCATGAAGCTTAACACCATCCAGGACAAAGTAGCCCCAATTAATTGGCACCCCATCCACAAATTTTCACTCCCTCCACCACTGACGTGCAGCAGCAGCAGTGTGTACCATCTACAAGAGGCAAAGCAGGAACTCACCAAGGCTTCTTTGACAGCACCTTCCAAACCCACGACCACTACCACCTAGGAGGACAAGGGCAGCATATACATGGGAACACCACCACCTGGAAGTTCCCTCCAAGGCCTCACCATCCTGACTTGGAAATATATCGCCGTTCCTTCACTGTCGCTGGGTCAAAATCCTGGAACCCCCTCCCCAACAGTGCTGTGGGTGTACCTACACCAAATGGACTGCAGTGGTTCAAGATGGCAGATCACCATCTTCAAGGGCAATTAGGGTTGGGTAATGCACGCTAGCCAACGATTCCCACATCTCATGAACGAATAAAAAAGATTCTAGGTATATAATCAAAAGATGTTGTTTTCTATAGCACCACATGCCCTTCTGCCTGGAGCTGAAGTTGGAAATTTGCCAGCTGAAAGTAGATATTCAGCTACTGTGGACACACAGGGAGATAGAGATACACCACGGGAATACCCCTCAACTCAACCAAATTCACAACAAACAAATGCAAGACATGAAGAGTCGAGGGAAAGAAACGTCAGAAATGGAAAAAAGATTTAATTTATTCAGCAAGTTGCTTAATTTAGATATTTAATTATTCAAGTTCTGAAATACCTCCAATGGGATCAGGTTGATTTTTGTTTGCATTCAGGCCGGTCAAAGGGAAATATTTATTCAGCACTTTGATAGTGATTTTGAACAGAAAGACAAGAATGGGTCAGCTAGACTTGGGTCATGACAAGTGGTGATTTCTTCAGATGTTGGGTGATTAATGGACAGAGTTAAATGAGTCCTCAGACTCTGTTACACAACAACTACATATATAGCATTTTTATAATCTTGTAAATAACAGGAAAAAATAAGGTGCGAAGAACAAATTCTTAAACTTATCCACAAAAGGCAAAAAGTTCTAACATCAGCAAATGCTAAAAATTCCATCAAGACAGTAGAGTAAATAAAAAGTCATCACTGTGAATGCAAGAAAGACAAGGTTCACCTTAAGCAAGTTATACAAGGTAACAGTATTACAAATATTCACTACATACTTTACAATTTCAATAAGATTATGTAATATTTTTACCCCAAGCCAGTCATCGTTTTTTTTTAATTGATTCATGGAATATGGGCATCACGGGCAAGGCCAGCATTTACTGTCCATTCCTAATTAGATGCGAGAAGGCAGTGTTGAGCCATCTTCTTGAGCTCCTGTATTTCAGTAAATGTGTTGTAGTGCTATGATGAGCAAAACATCGTGACATTACAATGGATAATTAATACTGTTAAATGAGTCTTCAGGCTGTAACACAATGATAGCCATGAAACAGCAACATCTAAAATCACCGAGTCCAAAAACAACAACATAAGGTAAAATATTTAGCTCAGCAGGCAGGCGTGCATCCCGACATCATCACGCACTTGTGCAATATTTCAGTCAGTGAGCACGCTGGAGTCTGCAGCACGCCCGCCAAAGGCCATTAATAAGTCAATAAAAAGAAGTTTTTTCGCTGCCCATCCAACCTTATAGTTGGTGGGCAGGCGAAAAGGCCAAGCAGCCTTTGCACTTTTTTGGAAACCACATCCACAGGCGGGATGAGGTTTCCAAAAACCAAATAAAAATCAAATTTAATTTTTCATTATTAACACGTCCCTGCTCATGTGACAAAGTCACACAAGCGGGTACATGTTTCATTACTTTTTGTTTAAAATATATTTTTTTCATACATCTTCATCTCCCCGAGGCAGCTCTCTTCCAGAGTGAATTCCAGATTCCAGAGATGCGGGGCTTGCCTTATGAGGAGAGATTAAGCAGTTTAGGCCTATACTCGCTACAGTTTAGAAGGATGAGAGGAGATTGAGGTATATAAGATGCTAAAGGGGATAGACAAAGTAGACATGGAGCAGATGTTTCCCCTTGTGGGGCATTCTAGAATGAGAGGCCATAGTTTTAGGCTAAGGGGTGGTAGATTTAAATCAGAGATGAGGAGGAATTGCTTTTCTCAAAGGGTCGCGAATCTGTGGAATTCACTACCTCAGAGTGCAGTGGATGCCGGGACGCTGAATAAATTTAAGGAGGAGGTAGACAGATTTTTAATTAGTAACGGGTTGAAAGGTTATGGGGATAGGGCGGGAAATTGGAGTTGAGGCCGAAATGAGATCAGCCATGATCGTATTGAATGGCGGGGCAGGCTCGAGGGGCTGAATTGCCTACTCCTGCTCCTAGTTCTTATGTTCATGTTCTCAGGGAGATTATGTAGTGCGCTCGCCCGGCTTGCACTCTTCGCCCCCGCCCACTCAGGCAGCGCTCAGCACTGCCACTCGCGTTTCACGCTGGCCGGGCCATAATTGGCCCACCAGCGTGAAATTGCCTTCCGGCCCCGATCAAGGCCGGCAGTCGGCTTCCCGACTGCCCCCACCCGCCCCCACACCAAGGGCAAAATTCTGCCCATAGTGTAGACACTAATTGGTTGATGGTTGCCTGGTTTATCCTTCTCCCATTGCTCTCCAAACCAATAACAACTGCTTATATTTGTACATAATAAAACATCCCAAGGCACTTCACAGGAGCATTATTAAACAAAGTACAACACCAAGCCACAAAAGGAAATATTAGGTCAGATGACCAAACGTTTGGTCAAAGAGTTTTAACAAGTGTTTTAAATGATGAAAGCGAGATAGAAAGGTGGAGACATATTCCAGAGCTTAGGGCATGAAGGCCAGGCCACCAAGGTGGAGCAATTAAAATTGGGGATGCTCCAGAGGGCAGAATTCGAGGAACACAGATACCCGGGGTTTGTGGGGCTAGAGGAGATTACAGAGATAATGAAGGGCAAGGCCATGGAGGGATTTGTAAAGAAGGATGGGAATTTAAAAATAAGCAAATTGTGCAATGATTTTTAAAAAAAGACTGAAAATTTTTGACTAGGTCCTATCTTCTAACTTTTCAACATCCAAAGATGCATTACATTAGTGTCCAGTGGCTTACCACCTTAAGTTGAATGTTTGTCAATATTGAAAACGTCATCAGTTACAAAGTAGAGGGGCTCAATAAACAGGTCATGGCTTGTCAACTATTGACTTTGCTTCAATGAAAATAAAGCACAGGCTGTCTACCCACTGAATTCTGCAGCTGTTCTGCTCATTCCCTTCTTTTAGATAAAGATTTAATCAGTTTGCGCTTTGGAATGTTATGAACAAAAGGAATATCACTGGCTATATACTTTCGTCAGAAAACAAAGCAGTAAGTGCCATAAACACATCACTGAGCTGTTGGGTATTTGAAATGCTTACAGAATACTGGGAACATATCTGGTGTGCATTCATCAGCCTTTAATTAAGATTTCCAGTATTTACTGTTGTTCTCTTCCTGCCAAAAACAAGTTGAATGGACCCAAGCTTAGCTTTTTTTTAATTCATTCATGGGGATGTGGGCTTTGCTGGCTGGGCCAGCATTTATTGCCCAACCCCAGTTGCCCTTGAGAAGGTGCTGGTGAGCTACCTTCTTGAACCGCTACCGTCCATGTAGTGTTGGTACACCCAGTGCTGTTAGGAAGGGAATACCAGGATTTTGACCCAGCAACAGTGAAGGAACTGCGATATATTTCCAAGTCAGGATGGTGAGTGACTTGGAGGGGAACTTCCAGGTGGTGGTGTTCCCATTTATCTGCTGCCCTTGTCCTTCTATATGGTAGCGGTTGTGGGTTTGGTAGGTCCTGTCTATGGAGCATTGGTGAATTCCCACAGTGCATCTTGTAGATGATGCACAGTAGCAGCAGTGTGTATCGGTGGTGGAGGGAGTGAATGTTTGTGGATGTGCCAATCAAGCAGACTGCATTGTCCTAGACGGTGTCAAGCTTCTTGAGTGTTGTAGGAGCTGCACTCATCCAGGCAAGTGGAGAGTATTCCATCACATTCTTGACTTGTGCCTTGTAGATGGAGGACAGGCTTTGGTGAGTCAGGAAGTGAGTTACTCATCACAGGATTCCTAGCCCCTAATCTGGTCCTGTGGCCACAGTATTTATATGGCTAGTTCAGTTCAGTTTCTGGTCAATGGTAACCTCCAGGATGTTAATAGTGGGGGATTCAGTGATGATAATGCCATTAAATGTTAAGCGGCGACGGTTAGAATCTTTGTTGGAGATGGTCATTGCCTTGCACTTGTGGGGCACGAATGCTACTGGCCACTTGTCAGCCCAAGCCTGGATATAGTCCAGGGCTTGCTGCATTTTGACATGGACTGCTTCAGTATCTGAGGACTCACAACTGATGCTGAACATTGTGCAATCGTCAACGAACATCCCTACTTCTGACCTTAATGATGGAAGGAAAGTCATTGATGAAGCAGTTGAAGATGGTTGAGCTGAGGACGCTAGCCTGAGGAGCTCCTGCAGTGATGTCTTGGAGCTGAGATGACTGACCTCCAGCAACCACAACCATCTTCCTTTGTGCTAGGTATGACTCCAACCAGTGGAGAGTTCCCCCCCAGCCCTCTGATTACCATTGACTCCAGTTTTGCTAGGGCTCCTTGATGCCACACTGTCAAATGCGGCCTTGATGTCAAGGGCAGTCACTCTCACCTCACGACAGGAGTCCACTCTTTTGTCCATGTTTGAACCAAGGCTGTAATGGGGTCAGGAGCTGAGTAGCCCTGGCAGAACCCAAACTGGGTGTCAGTGAGCAGGTTATTGCTAAGCAAGTGTCGCTTGATAGCACTGTTGATGACCCCTTCCATTACTTTACTGATGATGGAGCGGTAATTGGCCGGGGTGGATTTGTCCTGCTTTTTGTGTACAGGTCATACCTGGGCAATTTTCCACATAGTCGGGTAGATGCCAGTGCTGTAGCTGTACTGGAACAGCTGACTAGGCAAGTTCTGGAGCACAAGTCTTCAGTATTATTGCAAGAATGTTGTCAGGGCCCATAGCCTTTGCAATATCCAGTGCCTTCAGCTGTTTCTTGATATCACGTGGAGAGAGTTGAATTGGCTGAAGACTGGCATCTACGATGCTGGGAGACTCTGGATGAGGCCGAGATGGATCATCCATTCAGCATTTCTGGCCAAAGATTGTAGCAAATGCTTCAGCCTTATCTTTTGCACTAATGTTCTGGGCTCCTCTATCATTGAGAATGGGGATATTTGTGGAGCCTCCTCCTCCAGTGAGTTGTTTAATTGTCCACCACCATTCTGGGCTGATGTGGCAGGACTGCAGAGCTTAGATCTGATCCGTTGGTTGTGGGATCGCTTAGCTCTATCGTTTGCTACTTATGCTGTTTGGCACGCTAGTCCTGTTGTAGCTTCACCAGGCTGACACCTCATTTTTAGGTATGCCCAGTACTGCTCCAGGCATGCCCTCCTGTACTCTACATTGAAGCAGGTTTGATCCCCTGGTTTGATGGTAATGGTAGAGTGGGGGATCTGCCGGGCCATGAGGTTACAGACTGTGTTCGAGTACGATTTTGCTGCTGTGGATGGCCCACAGTGCCTCATGGAAGCCCAGTCTAGAGTTGCTCGATCTGTTCGAAATCTTTCCCATTTAGCACGGTGGTAGCGCCACATAACACGATGGAGGGTATCCTCAATGTGACAACTGGGCAGTTGTCACTCCTACCAATACTGTCATGGACAGATGCATCTGCGACAGGCAGGTTGGTGAGGATGAGTTCAAGTATGTTTTTCCCTCTTCTTGGTTGCCTCACCACCTGCCACAGACCCAGTCTAGCAGCTATGTCATTTGGTCAGTAGTGGTGCTACTGAGCCACTCTTGGAGTTGGACATTGAAGTCCCCCACCCAGTGTACATTCTGCGCCCTTGCCACCCTCAGTGCTTCCTCCAAGTGGTGTTCAACATGGAGGAGCACTGATTCATCAGCTGAGGGAGGGCAATACATGATAATCAGGAGGTTTCCTTGCGCATGTTTGACCTAATACATATATATAGTAATCTTCTGTGGCATAGCACACAGTATGTTAGAGGACAGAGTATATGTCTCTCTCCTCCCCACCCCTCATCTTCATGTTCCTGTCTGCTTTTGCCCACCTTCTGTTCTACTTTTCTTTTCCTTCTTTCATTTTGAGTGAAAGGGAGTAGCTAGGATAGCATTATGTACAGGGAAGGGAGCCATCACCAAAACTGGCTTGGTGGTTGCAGTTTTACTCAGGATCAAGCCCTCATTCCAAGGCTTGAAGCACAAATTTCATGCAGTACCAAAGGAGTGCTGAACTGGCAGAGGTGCTGACCTTCAGATGAGACTTTAATCCAAGTATCTGATTGTAAATTCAAGTAGACTTAAAAATCCTGTAGATCTATTCAAGGAAGAACAGGGGAGTTCTCCTGGTGATCTGATTATCATTTATCCCTGAACCAATACCACCCAATCAGATTAACTGATCATTTCCCTTGCTGTTGTTTCTGAGATGTTACTCTGTTCTAATTCTCAGAAGTACTTTAGCTAATCTGGATGACTCAACATGAACAAGAGTTTTTTTTTCACAAATCATTTTTTTGTTACTGTTGATCAGAAGAAATGACTGGCCTGTAAAGAAAACATTAAAGCTGCATGAACCCACTTTGATTTAAAGCAAGCCACTTAATTGAAAATATATTTAAATTTATCTTTGTTGAAAATGGACAAAAAAATAACTAACTTCAAAACTTGACACCTTAATATTGGATATGGAGATTTCAGTTATTGAGAAAAAAAAATGTATGAAGAGTTTTCAAAAAGCATCATGACCATTGTTTGTGGACATGGGACAGTGGATATTATAATGGTACTTAGTGGGAAGAGTCTGTAATTACACAGGAATGCACTAGCATGAGGCTTTTTCATTTTAAACAGGAACATAAAAATTTCTTACAGAGAAAGGTGACAAAAATATAACAATGTGGGGCAATAGGGTGCAATGTTTTGGGCATATGAGTTCCTTACAGACCTAGAATTTTTTATATATTGTATTAGTCAATTTCCTATGGAATTGCACATGGTCCCAAGACTAAGTATGCTTCACTTGAAGGCTAGAGTTAAAAAGCAGGAAATAAGTGGACGAGTTCCAATTATAAATATGTTCTTAGGAATTTGTGAGAATTGATAAGATGCACAAAGTATAAGGCTTGCACACTTCAATTGAAAACTCCACATCTACGTACCCACTGTGTAGAAAATAATAGCTGCTTTTTACAGTGGGAACATATCAACCTCTATTTTCACAATCTGGCCACTGGGTTTACAAAAGAAATCATTCAAAATGCTTCTTGAAATGTCACCATTCCACCCAGAACTGAAACTTCTCTCCATAGTAAAGGTTTAAACAAAATAAATTCAAAAAATTAAGCATTTCATACCATGATTAAATTTGTCCACTGAACTGTCTCATGTCTTTTCACGATCTCATCCAAGTTTTTAAATTAAACTTGAAAGCCTCAGCCTGACAACTTTGAGCTGTTATCATTGCCCAAAGTTGTGAATATAAAAGCTACATTTGAATTTTGAAATCTGAAACAGAAATATAGAAACTGTGAAGGCTACCTATTTCCCAGGGTACATCAGTCCCTGTCAACTATACTAATGTGAATCCACTCTCACATGATGTAGTTGAAGCAGATGGCATTGACACATTTAAGGGAAGGTCTGATGGAAGAAGGAAAGAGGGATTCATAAACATTGTGGGAAGAGGTTCGCATGTAGTATAAGCAACAAAATAGACTAATTGTGCTGAATGGTCCATTTCTGTACAGTCCATTCCACATAGTCCTGCTACTCATAGCACTTTTTACTCAGTGTTGCCATGCAGGGCAATTTTCAAAAGCTTTATTTAAAAGAAAATATAAATTTTATTTCAGAGGTCGCAAGAAACATTAGAAAGTAATACTGCTCTGATCGTCTGCTGTAGTTTGTGTTCTCCAAACCTTAAATTGGATTAAGCTCAACAGAGTGTGACCTAGTGAGATTTTTTCCTCATTCTAATTTTATTTTATTTTAAAGTTATATTTTGAAAACAAGCAAACTCTAGTGGGAAACAGACAGAACAAGTGGAAAGGAAGGCAGTGGCAGCTTCTGACCACCCACACTTGGGGAAAAAGTGAGTGGGTTGAGGGTTAAGAGTGAATGAGTGATAACTAAGCAAGAGGGAGGTGTGGACAAAGGAGGATAACGAAGTGCTAGTGGACACAATAGAAGCAAGTGGATAGAAGAAACATAAGCAATTAGGAGAGTGAGCTGTTGAAGACTATTTCCCCTAAAACCCCCACCTCAAATGTAGCCTGTGGCAAAGGAAAGCTCTACTCTCACCACACAATGCCATGCCACTCATCCTTGCCCATTAAAAAAAAAAGAAACTGGTGATAGCAAGAAGCAAAATAGAAGAGAAAGTCAGAAGAGAAAAAAAACAACAAAAAGACAGACTGGTAACAGTGACCATGTTCCCCAATGTACAACATTACAGGTGATCAACTAATAACCAATTAGAAATTCAATATCTACATCCCTTGACTTACTGTTGCCACATCTTTGCACCAATGTTTTCCCTATTATAAAAGTTATTAAGTCCACAATTTTAATGTTTTGCTTATGTAAACTTATCATACTGTATTTCTATAATTTAGCCACTGGGCAGCTTTAAAACAAACTGCTTCTCCGAGCTCAGGTGCCATCGTAGATTTTCTCAGTGATTTCTCCGAGCAACAAATTTGCATGAAAATTTTTAATTTTCCTTTTGCTGCTTTCATTTTTATTCATCAAGATATTTCGCATTGCCCTACGGGTATTTGTTATGCTAGAAGACTTTGGCTTTGCCACAATCCAAACCTTCAGGCTTGTTATCTGCTGTCTCTAATAGCTAATCACATCCCTTTCTTGGTCACCGCAGCTTGTTCTGTGAGCAACTCTCCCAATCGTTTCTACTACCCCAAATCCTACGGGCACTTGTGAGGTGCTCCCTTGGAACCAGTATTCACATCCTTGTGTTTGCCCATTAACTGCACTAAGAGCACTGATTCAAGCCCCATTCTGCTGATTTCCTGATCTCTGGAGTCATAACAAATTGTTGTGGTCTGATGGGGTGGGGGGGGGGGGGGGGGGGGGGGAGAGAGAGTGGTAGAAAGGAGGAGGAAAAGTCATTTCCTTATTGCTAATGCATACCTTCTAGCAACCAACCATTCAGCAGTATTGTTAGAAGCCTGACATTACATTAACTGCCTGGCCTCTTGATCAATGGAGGGATATTACATATAATCTGATAGCAGGCAGCTTGTGGGTAGAAAAAAATGCATTCATACTTTCACAAAAAAAGTAAGGAAACAGAAGCATTTGAATTCCCTGAGACCCCAAAGATCTGTCTATCCCAATCTTAATTGTATTCAACGATGGAGGATCCACGACCCTCAACCTTTTTGAGTGAAAAAGTTTCCCCTCATCTCAGTCCTAAATGATTACCCCTTATCCTAAGAATATGCCCCTTTGTTTTAGATTCCCCAACCAGTGGAAACAATCTCTCTGCATCTACCCTATCAAGCCCCTTCAGAATCTTTCTTATTTCAATGAGATGGTTTCTCATTCTTCTAAACTCCAGAGAATATGGCCCCAATTTACTCAACCTCTCAATTGTACAAACTACTAACCAACATTAAACCAAAGCCCCATCTGCTCTCGCAAGTGGAAGTAAAAGATCCCATGGCAATATTTCAAAGAAAAGCAAGGGAGTTATTCTAGGTGTTCTGGCCAATATTTGTCCTTCAAATAACTTTACAAAAACAGATTATCTGGCCATTTCGACACTGCTGTTTGTAGTAACTTTCTATGCGCAAATTGGTTGCTGCGTTTCCTACAACAGCAACTAAACTTCAAAAATTCTTTGTGGGCTGTAAGGTGTTTTGAGGTGTCCTGTGGTCTCTTTAAAAGAATTCAGGTTTATCAAATACAATCTTCCTTTCTAAAATCCATGTTGGCAGTTTCAAATAATGTTACTTCCTCTGGATATTTAATCTTTAAACAGTTCCAACATTAAACTAAATGTTCTCTAATAAATCAGGCAAGTTGTGTCTCCCTCTGAAAATGGGCATTACATTGGTCATTCGATCTGGCACACACCTACATTGAAAAAAAATACATCTTGGGACAAACATACATACGAACATACGAATTAGGAGGAGTAGGCCATTGACATCTTTGAGCTTGCTCCGCTGTTCAATAAAATCATGGCTGATCTGATTGTAACCTCAACCCCACATTCCTGCCTACCCCGGTAAGCTTTCGCCCCTTTGTTAATCAAGAATCTATCTAGCTCTGCCTTAAAAACATTCAAAGGCTCTACTTCCACTGCCTTTTGAGGAAGAGAGTTCCAAAGACTCACCACCCTCATAGAAAAAAATACAAAGGAGTTTAATTGCAATTTGGGAAGCTTCCCCCACCCTCTCACCCCACCCCGTATTCCATTTCAAAATGTTAAATTAATAGGTAACGATGCAGGATCAATACAACACTGAAGGCGTCAAGTGCTACACAGACAGCAATGTGGATGATGCAGAAGGACCATACCGCAACGCACAGCACAAGGCCAACAACCCGTGTTTCCTTAAACACTATCGCTGATGCCGATTTCCAAAGTAGAGAGGGTGTTTTTTCACCCCAGCAAGACAGGCGAAGGGACAATAAAATGAATTAGCAGCAAAGGCTAGGGATGGATAAGAAAAATCACGATGATACAGCAAGATTCAATGATTACCTCACCTATATCACGCCAACTCAATTAAAAACAGATGTGTTGAACTAAGAGTATTTTCCTGTTGAAGTGATGTTGAAATAAATGAACTGAGAATGATGTACAAGTAGAGAGATACAGTCAGACACTTACAGCGATCTCTCCTCCGTCTGTCAGCAGCCACCGAACGCGCATGGGCACTATATTCCAATGATGCAAGATGTATCTTTCCTGGGGCCATTCTGCGCCTGCGCGCCCTATCCCATTGTTGGGGAGCCGCAGCCGTCAATCAATCAGGTGGGAGCTTGTGCTGTCCTGAGAAAAATTTCGAGAGTGCAAGCCACCAATTGATGAGATTCCCAATCCTGACCCGTGCACTTGCCTGGTTTTATAGGCGAGAAAGAACGTTCCAGTTCATTTGTGGCGAAAATCGGTTTCATTGTGTGCTTGGTAATGAGCCCAGTTTTGAATCTGGAATATTCGGAGAGTCAAGAGTCAAGAGAGTCTGCTTTCTGGTTAGTTTTCAGAGAATGAACAGAAATAAAAATTGCATTCTGGTTTATAGCATGCCAGAAGGCACCTTAAGCTCGTCTGTTTTCACAAGAACACAGACAATTTACTATAGTTTTGTACATCCGCATTTCCACATGGAGAATGTTGTATTATAAAGGTTGTTCTGCATGGTTTCAACTTGGCAGCCACTGTCTTCTCCTAACGAGGACCAGATGCATCAATTACCAAGAGTGCTTCTCAATCAGAGTGACACACCTACCTTCCAGCCAATTCAACACAATGTGCTCTTCAACAACAACTTGCATTTATATGCCACTTTTCACATAGTAAAACATCCCAATTAAGGATTTCACAGCAGTGTTGTCAAACAAAATTTGTTATTGAGCCATAGGAGGGGGTATTAGGGCAGATGACCAAAAGCTTGGTCAAAGAGGTGGGGTTTAAGGAACAACTTAAAGAATGAAAGAATGGTAGTTTAGGAAGGGAATTCCAGAGCCTCGGGCCTTGGCAGCTGAATGCATGACGGCCAATGGTTCAGAATTAAAATAAGGGATGTGCAAGAGGAGGAGGATTGGAGGAGCATAGATATTTTGGAGGGCTGAAGGAGGTTATAGAGATAGAGACGGGAAAGGCCATAGAGGGATTTGGAAACAAGGATGAGAATTTTAAAATTGAGGCATTGCTTAGCCAAGAGCTAATGTAGATTAGGGAGCACAGGAATGTGTTATTAAGGAGGTTATAGCAGGGCATTTAGAAAATCTTAATGTAATTAGGCAGAGTCAACATCATTTTGTGAAAGGGAAATCACGTTTGACCAGTTTATTAGAGTTATTTGAGGAAGTAAAATGGATAAAGGGGAACCTGTAGATTTGGTGTATACTTGGATTTCCAAAAGGTATTTGATGGAGTGCCACATAAAAAATGACTACACAAAATGAGAGCTCATGATGTAGGGGATAATATATTGTCATGGATAGCTAACAGGAAACAGAGAGAAGGGGATAAATGGGACATTTTTTGGATTGGCAAGATGTAACTAGTGGAGAGTCACAGGGATCAGTTCTGAGACCTCAGCTATTTACAATCTATATAAATGACTTGGATGAAGGGACTGAATGTATGGTTGCTAAATTTGTTGATGACACAAAGATAGATAGGAAAATAAATTATGAGGAGGATGTAAAGAGTCTACAAAGGTATTTAGATAAGTTAAATGAGTGGGCAGAATATTGGCAGATGGAGTATAATATGGGAAAATATGAAAACACCTATTTTGGCAGGAAGAATAGAAAAGCAGTATATTATTTAAATGGAGAAATGTTGCAAAACTCTTGAGGTAGAGAGAGATCTAGGTGTCCTGGCACATGAATCACAAAAAGTTACTATGCAGGTACAGCAAGTGACTTGGAAGGCTAATAGAATGTAGCCCTTTATTCCAAGGGGAATGGAATATAAAAGTAGGGAAGTTTTGCTACAATTGTACAGGATGTTGAGACCACATCTGGAATACCTTTGGAACAGTTTTGCTCTCCTTACTTGAGAAAAGATATAATAACTTTAGATGTTGTTCAGAGATGGCTCACTTGACTGATTCCTGGGATGAAAGGATTAACTTATGAAGAAAAGTGGGACAGGTTGTGCCTGTATCCATTGGAGTTTAGAAGAAAAAGAGGTGATCTTATTGAAACCTATTGAATATAAACATATATTCCTGAGGGAATTGACAGGGTGGATGCTGAGAGGATGTTTCCCCTTGTGGAATAGACTAAAACTAGGAAACACTATTTAAAAATAAGGAGGCTCCCATTCAAGACCGAAATGAAGAGAATTATTTTCTGAGGGTCATTGGTATGTGGAATTCTCTACCTCGGGGAGCAGTGAAGGCAGGGTCATTGAATATTTTTAAGGCTGATTTAGATAGGTTCTTGATTGGCAAGGGAGTTAAAGGGTATGAGGGTAGACAGGAAAGTGGAGTTGAGGCCACAATCAGATCAGCGATGATCTTATCAAATGGCAGAGCAGTCCCAAGAGGCAGAATGTCCTACTCTGGCATCGAATTTGTATGTTCATATGTAAATTGCTGATTAGCCACGGGTTTAGCTATGACAGTACTATTTTAGCCACATGCCCCAATTTTAGTGGAAAATTATTTACATATACTCACACAATATAAACAAATACACTTCACACATGTAGAGTTATATAAACATATCCTACCATTCGGCCACCAATTCACAAAGATATAAGAAAAAACACTTGCACACTGTTTTTCATCTTATCATTTTACCAAGAAATGCATAAAAAGTTGAACAGCATATTAAAAAGCTAGGCAAATATGACTATTGAGATCACATACTATATGATGGTGTCTAGTGCTCATGTTTGAATTGATAATCAGAAGTGCAATTACCCGTGTCTAGGTTCCCAATTAGTCTATTAGTATTTGTCTAGTGGCTAACTGCTTTAGGGGCACTTTGTTGACATATAGGATCAGATGCTTATGGAGCCACAGAACACTACTTCATGAGAGAATTTCACTCCCTGCCCCTGGAGGCAAAACACTACTTGGTACAAATGTAAATGCTTACTATTGGCGGTACAATATGATCAATGGACTGATCAACGTTGTGGAAAGTTTGTAACCACAAATGTGAGGCCACATATGAAGACCTTTAAATAATTACATTTTTGTAAGGCTGCTCAATTTGAATTGTAGATTACAACTTTTGAACAAATGTACACTTACAATCTTGTGCACACACAGTTACTCTGGTATTCTGAATCTGTAAATGGGCACATTCAGAGTAGTGCAGCTCTACCATATTAGTCTGGATGGGAAGCACTTCTGAAAATAAACAAGATATATCTAGGAGATGATATTGTTTAATATTGCTAGTACAGAGGAATGTAGAATACAGTTGACAAAGAGCTGCTAATGACTTATCTCTAAAGTTGATGATTTCTACTAATAAGTGAAAGATATCCATTTTGAAACTTATTCAAAGCTGAAAGTATAAAGGAAATTAGTGTTACGAACAAAATTGGTGTCTTCAATACATAGAAGATTTCGGAAACTCTACAGTGAAAATCCAACCTTTGAAAGGTGGCTAAAAATCAAAAAATGTAACTTATCATTGTGCAGTGGATCAGCCATATAAATTCTGTGGCTACAAGAGCAGGTCAGAGGCTGGGAATTCTGTGGTGAGTAATTTACCTCCTGACTCTCCAAAGCCTGATAACCATCTACATTGCACAAGTCAGGAGTGTGGTGGAATACTCTCCACTTGCCTGAATGGGCTCAGCTCCAACAAAATTCAAGAATTTCACAATCCAAGCACAAATCAGCCTGCTTGATTGGCACCCCATCCACCACCTTAAATGTTCACTCCCTCCACCACCGACGCACAGTGGCAGCAGTGTGTGCCATCTACAAGTTGCACTGCAACAACTCACCAAGGCTCCTTCAACAGCACCTTCCAATCCTGAAACCTCTGCCACTTAGAAGGACAAGGGCAGCAGATGCATGGGAGCACCACCACCTGCAAGTTCCACTCCAAGCCCCTCACCATCCTGACTTGGAAACATATCACCGTTCCTTCACTGTCACTCGGTCAAAATCCTGGAACTCCCTTCCTAACAGCACTGTTGGTGTACCTACACCACATGAACTGCAGTGGTTCAAGAAGGCCGCTCACCACCATCTTCTCAAGGGCAATTAAGGATAGGCAATAAATGTTGGCCTAGCCAGCAACAGCCACATCCCGTGAACAAATACATTTTAAAAATCTTTGAAAACCTATGTCAATTCCCAACATAATCAACACAGGGTAATGGCGGAATATAATTTGTGTTAAATAATGGTAGTTTTAAGTCTAGAATGTTCTTTTCATGCACATCTTTCATAAATGTCTTTGTACTTAAACTATGCAATTACTTAAACTTTTTTCACGTTTGGTTGCCTATCCACCAAGTTTTCATTTTGGGTTTGACAATTATGAGGTCACAGTTGGGAGATAAATGCTTGCACGCAGGAAGGAAGGTGAAGTGAAAGGACATTAAGTGTCCTAGTGAAGTTACAAAGTAGAATTGGCAGAGGCTCAGTCTCTTGACTGAGAACTGATTTGAATAACAGAGGAGAAAAGGGCAAATGTAAAATCACTTTTAAAAATTGAAACAAACACTAACTTCATGCCCTTCTTTGAAAAGTGCCCTTCACTCAAGTGCCTCGATTTTTAACTTCTCATCTGAAAGAGAGTATTTTGGGCAATATAGCGCTCTCTTAGTGCTGCACAGGAGTGTCACCCTAGATTACACCTTCAAGTCCTATACTCAGACTTGAACGTTCAAGCTATGAACACAGAGGTGAGAATGCCACCAACTGAGCCAGTCAGAAAAATAAAACAATCGAAAACAATTATGCATGCTATTCATTAGATCTACTTTTTAAACCATGTTCTTGAAAGTTCTGAACTTCCAGAGATTGAAATTTGATATTTCTAACAGTTTAGCAATACTCAGAAACAGAAAAGGCTAAGTGCACCAGATTAGTCACCCTTTGTGAATAGGTGTTGCAAGAGCCCT
Source organism: Cetorhinus maximus (assembly GCF_964194155.1). Classification (NCBI taxonomy): domain Eukaryota; kingdom Metazoa; phylum Chordata; class Chondrichthyes; order Lamniformes; family Cetorhinidae; genus Cetorhinus; species Cetorhinus maximus. The sequence goes on from NC_135881.1 coordinate 103,069,595, forward strand.
GCTCATTAAATGTTTGTGTGGTAAAATCCAATTAAAGCAGGCACTCGGCAATTTTGGATCACTATTGAGCCCACTCATATGTCACTACAAGCTCTGCTGAGAATGGGAATTTATGGAACAAACTCATTGCAACAAATAACAAGTGGATTTTATTTCTGTTAATGATAGATGCTATTATTCTGTTAGATTAGAAGCAGGACACAATCATAAAATTATCAGGTGAAGGTTGGATACAAGGGAGGTAATTTATAAGGAAAGAATGTCATGCCAAAGTCTAACAGAGGAGCAATATCTGAGGAGATTAACACTCTCTAGGAGGTAGTTGTAGTGTTATAAGGGTCTAGCACATATAGGGTTAATGTGGGACCAAGTACAGTACCACTCACACAGTGATGTAAGAGCACCCATGGCCCTCACCTAGGGGTCAGTCTAGTGTCGGACAGAGCTGTGTGCACAAGCAAGCATGGAAACAGCTCCTAGCTTGAACCCTTTACTGTATATATGTACATAGTTCTTGTAGTTAATGAATACATGCAGTTAACCTACTTAACATATGAATACTTCATTAAGACCTACCAAATGATATCCAACACCCTACAACAGTTATTAAACTGCCAACAGTAGTAGATGACCTAGGGAGCACATCTGTGACCACCTCTGCTCTGCCTATGATTGTTAAACTCACAGCTAACTTGAAGGTGAAGATACCCAACTGGAAGAAGGTTCATTTCAGTGAGTTGAAAAGAGATTTGGCCCAGGTGGATTGGAAACAAAGATTGACAGGTAAGACAGTAAACAAGCAATGAGAGGGCTTCAACGAGAAAATAGTTCATTTAGAGACTAGACACATAAGAGGATACCCTAAAGTCTTTTAGAAACATATAAAGAGTGAGAAGGATAATCAAAGAAAAGGTGGTGCTGATTCTCCCTCTCAAACCTAATTTCAAATTCAAATACAGTCAAAATGTCAAATTGTTAACCGATTCTGATGTATTCCTCATCAATACATCTAGTGCTAATCAAGGTTCATAGCAAAACTACTAGAAATTTTTATTTGTTACTTCAGAGTGAGAAACAAACACAGAATGAGAGATATCATGGAGATACAAAGGCAGATGATTTTGAGTATTTATGCTTTGTTAACACTGAGAACTTGAAAATAATTACTCAATAGAAAATTATCTTTCTATGCAGTTCTGTTAGCTATTGATTTATCTAGTTTCAACGAACATAAAATATTTTCCAGGAACAATCAAAAATCATCTGTTTAATTGTCCCTGGACAGAGGTTTTAACAACTTTCCAGATTCTTTCACAGGAAATGCACAGTAGTTACAGAGAAAGGATAACATAAAAGTATATTTTTAGAGGTGGATGATTGGATGATAACAGCAGCTTCAGAGTGTAGGGATCATGCCAGAGGACATGTCAGGTTAATTTAGGCAAGTTGGGAGGTCAACAGTTGGGATGTGTCGGGGGGATTGGTGGTTGGTCAAGGGAACAGGTGGAGTGGACATGTCTAAAAGCAATTTCTTAATTGGTGATGGGTGAAGAGATTTCGGAGAAGATTTGAAGGAGGAAAAGTCCATTAGTTTCTAACATATGGGCCTGAATTTTTCGTTCGTCAGGCATGTGCGATCGGCGGGCCCGGGAGCGGACAGGAAACAGGCCCCTGGCCACGATCAGCACCCAACTGCAATTTCACGTCGGCTGGCCAATTAGCGGCCAGCCAGCGTGAAACATGTACTGAGAAAGGCTGAGCACTGCCAGTGGAGGTGGGAAGAGTGCGGGCACCGACATCACCTGGTGCTGGTGAGCACTTCCAGTGAGCTCCCTAAAGACAGACAGCTGCCCCAGGGAGCTGCAGACCTCCACAGAATAAATGAAACAACAAAAATGCTGCAAAATATGTCCATGCAGCAAAATCAAGCACCTAAAAGCATACCTAATAAAAAAAACAGTCCCCAGATATCTCTTATTATTTTATTTCCCCACGGAGATTTCATCCCACCCTGGATCAAGGTTTAAACAACAATGTGAAGACCGCCTGGCTGATTGGCCCATCAGCCAACCAAAGAAGTAACTCTTTCGAGTTATCAACAGTCACAGATTGTAACTCTTTCGAGTACATTCACAGTTCTTGGTTTCCGGGAGTGGGACATGAACCCACAACCTTCTGACTCAAAGGCGAGGGTGCTATGAACTGAGCCATTGCTTTTAATTGACTCCTTAATGGGCTTAATTGCCCCCCTAATTTTCGGCAGGTGCGCTTCGATATGTCGCGCACGCCCACCAAGCGAAACATTGCGTGAGTGCACGATGACGTCGGGACCCTCGCCCACGGGACGTGCCCACCTGCAGGACATAAAATTCTGGCCATGGTTTCTGAATTGAACTGGAGAGTGCAATAGAAGCTATTTGAAGAAAAGGGTTAGTGTGAAAAAGTAAATACTGAAATTGTTTCTGGGCTCCAGAATGATCTTAGAGGAGTACAATAAAGTGGCCATGGAAAAGCAGTGATGGGCTTAGGTGGTTGTGCTATATGTTATAGCATGGCGGATGGTAAATGTCAAGCTATTCAAATCCCAGAAGGAAACGTGAAACAATTTGGCTAGAGCTAAGGAACAAAAAGGGTGCAATTACATTGTTTGGTGCAATCTGTAGGCCACCAAATAGTGAGAAGGATGTAGAGGAACAAATCTGCAGAGAAGTGAAAACATTATAGAGTAGTTATAATTGGGTACTTTAATCAACTGAATAAAGAATGGGTTAGCGGTAGTGTAAAGGGCAGAGAGGGGAAAGAGTTCCTAGAGTGTGTTCAGGAGAATTTCCTACAGTAGTATGTATCCAGTCCAACAAGAAAGGAGGCAGTGCTAGACCTGGTTCTTGGAAATGAGGTGAGCCAAGTAGATCAAGTGTCAGTGGGAGAACATTTAGGAGACAGTGATCATTGTATCATAAGGTTTAAGATGATGGTAGAAAAGGACAATGGACAATGCAGAGTAAGAATAACTAACTAGGGGAAAGCCGACTTCAATGGGGCAAGAACGGAGCTGAGCCAGATAGACTGGAACCAAAGGTTGGCGGGAAAATCTGTCGCTGAACAATGGGCTACCTTCAAAGAAGAAATGGTTCAGGCACAGTCGAGGTATGTCCCTCAAAAGGGAAAGGTATGGCAAACAAATCCAGAGCTTCGTGGATGAGAAAGGGGATAGAAATTAAGATAAACAAGAAAAAATGTGCTTATGACAGGTATTGGGTAGAAAATACAATTGAGAACCAAGCTGAATATGGAAGGTTCAGAGGGGAGGTGAAGAAGCAAACAAGGGAAGCGAAGAGGGATTATAAGAAAAGACTGGCAGCCAACATAAAGGGGAATCCCAAAGTCTGCTATAGGCACGTAAATAGTAAAAGGGTGGTAAAAGGAAGAGTAGGGGCGTTTAGGGGCCATTAAGGGGATTTACACATGGAGGCAGGGTGCACGGCTAAGTTGTTAAATGAATACTTTGCATCTGTCTTTACCAAGGAAACAGATCCCACCCAGGCCATGGTGACAGAGGAGGAAACTCTGTCGCTCGAAGGGTTCAAAATTGATAAGGAGGAGGTATTGGATAAACTATTGGTACTTAAAGTTGTCAAGGCATTGGATCCGGTTGAGATGCATCTAAGGATATTGAAGGAAGTAAAAGTGGAAATTGCAGGGGCACTGGGCATAATCTTTCAGTCTTCCCTAGACTCCAGGGGCATGCCAGAGGATTGGAAAATTGCAAACATTACGCACTTGATCGAAAAAGATTGTAAAGGTAAGCACAGCAATTACAGACCTGTCAGTTTGACCTTGGTGATGGGGATGCTTCTGGAAACAATTATTCGGGATAGAATTAATAGTCACATGGAAAAAATATGGGTTGATAAGGAATGGATTTCTCAAGGGGAAATTGTGCTTAACTAACTTGCTGGAGTTTTTTGAAGAGATAACAGAGAGGGTTGATAAGAGTAATGCCGTTGATGTGATGTACATGGACTTCCAAAAGGCATTCGATACAGTGCCGCACAAGTTAGTGAGAAAAGTTATAGCTTATGGAATAAAAGGGACAGTAGCAATGTGGATACAAAATTGAGTAATAGGAAACAGTGAGTATTGGTTAATGGATATTTTTCAGGCTAGAGGAGGTTTGTAGTGGAATTCCCCAGGGGTTGGTATTGGGACCCTTGCTTTTTCTGAAATGTATTAATGATCTAGATTTTGATGTGCAGGGGACAATTTCAAAGTTTGCAGATGATACAAAACTTGGAAGCATTGTAAATTGTGAGGAGGTCAGTATAGAACTTCAAAAGGACATTGACAAGTTGGTGGAGTGGGCGGATAGGTGGCAGATGAAGTTCAATGTGGAAAAGTCTGAGGTGATTCATTTTGGTAGGAGGAACATGGAGAGACAATATAAAATAAGAGGTACAACTCTAAAGGGTATACAACTCTAAAGGGTGTACTGGAGCAGAGGAACCTGGGTGTATATGTGCATACATTATAAAAGGTGGCAGGACAGGTGGAAAGAGCAGTTAATAAAGCATACAGGATCCTAGGCTTTATTAATAGGGGCATAGAGTACAAGAGCAAGGAGGTTATGCTGAACTTATATAGGACACTAGTTAGGCCTCAGCTGGGGTATTATGTACAGTTCTGGGTGCCACATTTTAGGAAGGATGTGAATGCATTGGAGAGAGTGTAGAAGAGGTTTACAAAAATGGTTCTAGGGATGAGAAGCTTCAGTTATGAAGATAGATTGAAGAAGTAGGGACTGTCCTCTGTGGAGAGGAGAAGGCTAAGAGGACATTTGATAGAGGTGTTCAAAATCATGAGGCGGCTGGACGGCATAGAAAGGGAGAAACTGTTCCCACTCGCAAAAAGATCAAGAACGAGAGGGAACAGGTTTAAAGTGATTTGCAAAAGAAGCAAATGCGATGTGAGGAAAAACTTTTTCACACAGCAAGTGGTTCAGGTCTGGAATGCACTGCCTGAAGTGTGGTGTAGGCAGGTTCAATTGAGACATTCAAGAGGGCATTAGATGATTATTTAAATAGAAACAATGTTCAGGGTTATGGGAAAAAGGCAGGAGAATGGCACTGAGTCATAATGCTCATTTGGAGAGCTGGTGCAAATGGCATCCTTCTGTACCATAACAATTCCGTGATTCCATATGCATTACATTACATTATCAGTGCGTAAAACTCCTTAACACAAAATTGTCACTTTTCTATTGACTACAGATGAACCCTGACACTGATGTTGCCATACAGAAATATTTGAATGTTTTGGTGTAGGACTGCATGAAGATAATCTGTAGGTGTACAAATCTTGTTGAGTGGATAGGAACAAGGTTGCTTATGATTTCCTCATAATGGATTGTCTCAGCTGGTACCTGAAGGAGCAGTGAACCAGCAGATCAGTCTCAAGCAATCTTGACTACAAATTCTTGTAGGCTACAGATGAGATTGTCAATCTACAGAATTATTCAGGCAGTTTTTTATCTACATATCCCCATTGTCAGGACAAAATTAAATTGTGACTGAGTGATATGTACCTATAACTTCATCAGCCAACCAAAAACATACTGAACTGTTTAAAGAGGAACTTTTAAAAAAAATACAAGAAAAGTCACTGACCAAATATGGCTGCCACAAGTCACCTGATGTCTGGAATTGTAAGTAGACCACTTCTGAATAGTTATTACATGGATTGCACTATAAAGCATGCCCTGACATGTTATTCATGGAATTTCACACCTGGGGTTGTCAATATCCACTTCAAAAAGGAGTATTGAAAAGAAAGGGCATGTTATTTGCATCTTTATGAGTTTACCTCGCCAGCGGAGACTGAGAGTCCTTCAAGACAATGGGGAACGGCTACCAACAGACACTCAAACCCCGTGTGGAGGTTTGTGAAAGAACCCCATCTCCTGTTGGTTTCTACTATCTTGAAATGTGTCAAAAGTTTCTGTGATGAAACACCAAAATGCGATTACTTGTTCTACAACAATGACTACAGCAGACTCGGTAATTGACTTCCTTTGGAATATACAGTGAGCAGGACTTTAAGAACTGGGTTTGCCAAGTAGAAATATAGAGGAATCTGGAAAAGCTGCTAATGAAGCACTAAGGAACATCTCTCTCTCTTAAGTTAAGCAAAGCCCTTTCTCAGAACAGTCTAAAAATCATTCTCAGAGATAGTGTATTTCCATCAGTAGGAACCTTAGGAGAAACTCTTCGATTTCTGGAAGATGTCTTATGGATTAAAAAAGGAAGTTCTCTCCAGCAAGCGCAATTACATGGACTTCAATTCAACGCAAGCATTTTAAAGGAACCAACTAACTTAAAATGGCCACAATGTTTAACAATCTACATGTCAAAGACAAGCAAAGGACTTTTAACTATATATTATTTTAACTTTTATTTGGACTCTTACTTTCCTAACTGTATGGCATTGCGTCTTTTATTAATTTTTTCTTGGGGTTTAGCAACTAATAAACTTGCTCTTTCTTTGTCCCTTTGACTCAAGAAAACCTCATTGATTGACTTTTTATTGTTCACTTCATAGATAGTAAAAAATAATACATTTGAATTTGAAGAAAGGCATCCACAGAAAAAAAATTTAAAAACTTTTGCTGTGACCAACTGAGGATGCTGAATAGTGGGGAACCAGTTCACTCCTCCTCACCTGGTTGTAGCGTCATGTTCTTTAGTTCAGTTTGTGTTGAAGTGTCACAGGAGCTGAAACAACTTGAAACAGATGGTATCATTGACGAATGAACTCATCCCCAAAGATATGGAACCTAGTCATTGCGTATCACAAAAATAGTGAACTGAGACTATATGTCGACTTTAAGGCAGCCAACAAAGCAATCATTCCTGCCAAGTATCCACTTCCCACGATTCAAGAATCATCAGCATCCTTTAGTGACTCCACAGCCTTCACAAAGCTGATACCACAAAAGTATAAGCAAAATACCACAGAAATACAACTGGAAATCTGAAATAAAAACAGAAATTGCTGGAAAAACTCACTAGGTATGGCTGCATCTGTGGAGGGGGAAACAGAGTTAACATTTCAAGTCCATATCTTCTCCACAGAGTCACAGGTAAGGACAGCAGATTTCCTTCCCTAAAGGACATTAGTGAACCAGATGGGTTTTGACAACATGGCCATCATTAGACTTTTAATTCCAGATTTTTATTGAATTCAAATTACACCATCTGCTGTGGTGGGATTTGAACCTGGGTCCCCACAACATTACCCTGGGTCTCTGTATTACTAGTCCAGCAACAATACCACTACACCGTCACCTCTCCCTCCCCCCACAACATACCTATATGGTAGAAAGCTCACTCTCCTTACTGATCACCATTGTTAGCCATTGAGGTCATTGACCTCAATGCAGCTACAGATGGTCAGATCATCTTCACCATTACAACTTTGAGATCAGCTGAGTAGCTGACAAGCTTAACTGTACTACTATCCCAGAAAACAATAGGAACATTGATCATGATCTGAGTGATTTCACATGTGACTGCAAATCTTGTTACGCAAGAGGAGTTTACGGCAGAATCGGCAACAGACAGTAAGCCAGTATCGAAAAGCCATGTGGCCTCACGAAATTGAAGAGGAATAGTCCCCTACTACAGAGTACACAATTAGCTCACAATGTTTGATGACTACTGTGTTGCACGTGGAACTCGAGCGGTTATCCCAAAAGCGCTACAGCAACATGTATTTCATCTTATCCCTGAAGGACATCTGGGTGTTGTTAAGATGAAACAATGATTCTGTGAAGCAGTCCGGTGGCCTACAATAGATCGCCACATAGAGAAGCTTATTAGAAACTACATAGCATGTACACTCAGTTAAATCATGTCCCACACCTCTACAACTGACCACATGACAACAATACCGAGTAGATATTTCTGGAGAAGTGCAAAGAGCCAATAGCAATCAACATTTTTTGCTTGTTCATAGTCTACTTAGCAAATTGCTAGAAATCACAGCAACAAATTCCATAACCACCAATTCAGTCATTGATGTTTTGGACAAGTTGTTTACAAAATGGGGCTTGCCAGAGACTATAATTACAGACAATGGAGTGCAGTTTGTTTCTGGTCAGTGTACATAGTTCCTGGCAAGCTACAGAATCCACCACTACCTGACAGCATGATCAAACCCACAATCAAATGGTGGCATTGAATGATTCAACAGGGTGATCAAGGTCAGTCTGAGAGTTAGCATGTTGGAGGGGAAAACATTTGAACAATCCATTCATATCCTATTTCACACATATTGATCCATTCCACATTCTCTGACCGGAAAGACACCAGCCAAACTTATAATGGGTTATGACTTGCCATTCTTAAGCAGTCACTGCTATCCAACGAGAATATCAGTGCAAAAACAGAAGAAATCTCAAAGTCACAAAGTAAAGCAAAAGTGTACTTCAACAAATGAACACATGCAAGGAAATCACGATTTAAATTTGGAGATTGGATTCACATCAGCAGCCAAATTGGGATCATAAGATTGCATCACCTCTACCAAAGCAGATTAAGCACTTTTTTGGTACCAACGTTTATCTGCTGGATGACAAAACAAATTAAAAAGCAAGATGCTTGATAGTGACCAGACCAAAATATTTTGAGGACAGTGATTATGAGGATACATTTCCTTTTCCAATGAGCGACCGCAATGTTGATCACCCGCCTCATCAGGGTGATCACGCAGAACTACAACCTCAAATTTGTAGGTCTCAGCACCATCATCAGCGACTTTCTTATTTCAAAGATTATTTCTGTACTTGGAGAAAACTGACACCTTGAGCTCTAAGAAATAACTTGTCATACGTATGTTTGTTATTTAGGGTAGTTTAAGTTAAAATAAGATCTTTTCGTTTTACAAAGGGGAAAACTGTGTTTAATTGTTTTCTGTTCTGCATGTCTGTTCACTCTTCTCTGTGCTGTGTGCACAACAATTGGAAGAGATAGATCAGCCAAGCCTGTTGTGTGGTTACAGAGAAAAAGAAACTGAAACAAAGCTTGTGATGCAGACATTTTAAAAAGCTTTTGTAATAAAGTATTGTTCAGACATAGAACCTGTTGTGTGTCATCTCCACATATCTCCAAAGCACAAAACACAATACCTGGAGTTAGGCAACATTCCCTCTTTGTCCTGCATAACAACAAATCTGAATTAACAAATTAATAAACAAATTTCCCGCATGCCACAGCCCGAATTTCAGCTTCCCATCATGATCTCTAGGTGAACCAATACTCTCACTCTGTTTGTCACTTAAAATCATTTAATTATTATTTGAGATGTTCTCAACAATATTGCAACTCAACATTCCTCTCGTTTTCTCAGTACTTTTTCACCTGATTTTGCGAGTTGTGTGTTACGGAAATATCACTACATACATCTTTTTGTAGTTAAAATGTTTCCTTCACAAGGCAAAGCCTGTGGAAATGCCACTGGTTCTGTAATCCTTCATAATGCAGAAGAAATAATTCTTGTAAGATACTGGTAGACAAATATGATACCCATGTAAACATATGAGATGACGTGAGTGCAGGTTGAGGAATTGAAATCTGCTAAAGATTTTCCAGTCTTGGGGCAGAATTTTGCCCTTGATGGGCAGGCGGGCCCCACCAGCTCGGCGGCGGGCGGGCGGCTGATCACTGCTGCCGAAACAGGCCCCGCCACCATTTTGAGTGGGCGGGCCACCCGACGGGAAGCGCTATGTACTTCCTGTGTGGGGGGGAGGGGTTCCCCAACTGTCAATGTGTGCTCTTTCGCACATGTGCACGAGAGAGCGCACAGCTCCCAGAGACTAAGTGCTGTCTCAGGGAGAGCACTGAAAGTTTTTGAAAGTTTAAAAATAGAAAAATAAAAATATTATTAACATGTCCCCCTCACGTAACAATGTCACATGAGATAGGACGTTAATAAATATCACAGAAACTTTATTAGAGTTTTTTAAAACCGACATGAAACCTCATCCCACCGGTGGATGAGGTTTCATGTTTTTACAGAAGCCCGCCGGGGCTCCTGGCCTGCCCACCAACCTTAAGGTTGGATGGGCAGGGCTTTTAATTGTTTTAACTATGCTGTCAATGGCCTCAACTGGCTATTGACAGGTCAGTGGGCGGACAGCTGATTTGGCTGTCCCCCCCACCTTCCTGAATATTTAAATGGGGCAGGATGATGTTGGGGGTTCCACCCAACGTCGTCTCGCATCATTTTCGCATCGGCGAGTGGGCCCCGCCCCCTGCTCGCCGACGGAAAAATTCTGCTCAATATATCTATCTTGAGGTGCAATGCCTGTCATGGAATAAAGTTCATCAAATGACGTACAACCAGAGCTCTTAGCAGATGAAACGTAACATCAACCCTTTATATTACAACCCTCTTTAGATAAAAACCAACACTCCATTTGCATTCTTAGTTATTTTTTGTATTTGTCCACTAACTTGTAATGATTTCTGCACATGTCCCTTCCCCTACCAAATCTCTCTGCGAATCCGCGGTTCCTATCTTCTCATCATTTAGAAAATACAGATCTATCTTTCTTAGGTCCAAAATGGATAACCTCACTCTTTCCCACATTGAACTCCATCTACCACAGTTTTGCCTGCTCACTTATCCTAGCAACCTGCCTTTACAACTTTCTACTCCCATTTATACTATTTACCGTGCCATCCAACATAGTGTCATCAGCACACAATAATGATCTTGGAAGTGTTGTTGAAGGCCTATCAGAGGACCTCCATTACATCAGTTCAAGCATACCATTATGATAAAGATAAGGAACTAACCCTGGCTCAATCAGGAGTGTAGGAGAACACATCAGGAGTGGCACCAGACATACCTATAACTGAGATAACAACCTGGTAAAGATAAACACAGGACTACAAATGGGACAATAAACAGTGGAAGCAGCAAACTATAGATAGAACAAATTGATTCCACAATCAACACATCAGATCAAAGATTTACAGTCCTGCCACATGTAGGTATGAATGGTGGTGGACAATTAAACAACTAACTGGAGAAGGAGGATACAAAAGCACCCCCACTTGCAGATGTCATGAAACTAGAATAATTCCCATAATATTATTGTGACTTATTGTAAAAGTGAGTTAATAGTAGGGTTTGAATAATTTCTGTGTGTGTGTGGGAGGGGGGGGGTGGGGGGGTGGCAGGATTTAACTGAATTGGAGAGAGCTGGTTTGGAGGCTTTGACTCAACAAAAGAGGCTGGATGAGGTTTCCTAAAAAATGCAAAGGCCACTTGGCCTTTTCACCTGCCTGCCAACTGTAAGGTTGGACGGGCAGCAAATAATTTCTTTCAATTATCTTTTTATTGGCCTTAATAGGCCTTTTAATTGTCGGCAGATGCACTGCCAACTCCAGCGCATGCCCGGCATCCGAAATATCACGTGTCATTTCACACTCGGTCGGGTCGCACCCGCCCGACAAGCTAAAAGTTCTCCCCCTGAAGGAACAGAGGGTTAAAACAGCAAGACAAGTAGCATAAATAGCTGATGATTATGAGTTAGTTCATAGATCTAAACTTTCTTTTTCCCCTTTAAATCAGAGAAGGGTAGAAAGTAGGAAGGTAGGTAGTCGAGGAAGGGAAGGAATAGGTAGAAATTCCTAGGAAGTTTTCTCTCAGACTGAAAAGGAAGGTGCTGAGGGTAGAAGTGACACTGGAAAATTTAGTTGTTTTCATTGTAATAAAGTTGGGTACACAAAGTCAGTATGTTGGAAATTACAGGGAAAATCTGCTGAAATTATTGGGATGCAGAAAAGTTCTGGAAGTAAAAGTACTGTGGGTTCTTAGGTTCAGGCACAGGAAAAACCAATGGTTTGTGTACAGGTAAAACAGGAACAATCAGTGATAAGTAAAGAAGTGGGAATGTGTTCACAATTCATCCAAGGGAATTCTGAGGAGCAGGTGGCAGAAATGTTTAAAGATTTTGTATGTGAAGGGGAAGTCTTTCCATGCGTGTGGGGTGCAGTAGGTAAAGATATTACAATTTTAAGAGACATAGGTGATAGTCAATCCTTAATGTTGTGGATTAGTGATTTTTGTTGTTCCGAGGGAGTATTGCCAGACAGGTTATAATAAGTGGGGTTCATGGAGATGCTAAGCCTATTCCATTGTGAAGGCATATAGTCAGGACTATACAAAGGATTGGGATAGAAGAATTCCATTCTTGTTATTTGCTATTAGGGATATTCCCAACGCATCAACTGGATTTAGTGCTTTTGAATTAGTTTATGGTCATGAGGTAAGGGGACCACTGAAATTGATTCATGAGGAATTGGTGGGTCAAAATTCAGAAACTACTGTCCTGGATTATGTATCAAACTTCAGAGAAAGATTGGACAGAGCAGGTGAGTTAGCTAGGGAATATTTAAAGATATCACAGCAAGTGGTGAAAGTGAAGGCAGAGAGGAAAGCTACAGCTCGTAGTTTCGTTGCTGGAGAAAAAGTGATAGTTCTGTTACCAGTACTGAGTGACTTGTTAAAGGCAAGATTTAGTGGGCCTTACAGGATTGAAAAGAAACTGAGTGAATTCAATTATTTAATAAATAGTCCAGATAGAAGAAAAAAGCAGAGGGTGTGTCATGTAAAGATGCTGAAAAAGTACTGGGACAGGGAAGAGGACCAAAAGGAGGTATTAGTGGTGGTAGATAAGAAGAAAGAGGTAGAAATGAAGGATTCTGAAATTGATTTTCCTCTAATCAAATTGGATAATGAGGGGGTACTTGAAAATTTAAATGTAATATTGAGTTACCTTCCAGACAAGTGTCAAAGCGATTTGGAGAAGCTATTGCAGTCACATAAAGTTATTTGTGGGAATAAGCTGGGGAGCACAAATTTAGCTACACATGACGTAAGTGTGGAAGCTTCATCTTTGAAAGGGCAACATCCTTATAGATTAAATCTAGCAAAGTTATCACAAGTACAGAAAGAAATTGAATTCATGCTTCAAAATGACATCATTGAGTCTAGTTGCAGTAACTGGAGTTCGTCTATTGTGATGGTACCATGTGTGGACTATCGAAAAGTGAATGCAGTGACAAAAGCAGATTCATATCCTATACCATGGTTGGAAGGTTGCATTGAAAAAGTGAGAGAATCAATGTTAATCACAAAGATTGACTTGCTGAGAGGATATTGGCAAGTACCATTATCGAAGAGAGCAAAGGAGAAATCGGCTTTTGTGATGGAAGGTGGACTATATCAATTTAAATTCATGCCATTTGGCATGAAAAATGCACCTGCAACATTTCAAAGACTGACAAACAAAGTAATTGCAGGACTGAGCAATTGTGCTGTTTATATTGATGACTTATAGTTTTCAGACAAACGTCAGGGGAGCATTTACAACATCTGGAAGAATTATTTAGTTGACTATAAGGAGCTAATTTGGTGATGAACTTGGCTAAAAGTGAATTTCCAAAAGTGCAAGTTACATATCTAGGCCATACCACTGGACATGGTAAGGTGGCTGCAAGAGATGTAAAAGTCAAAACTATCATGGATTTCCCTGTGCCTACAACAAAACAAGAAGTTTTGAGATTTCTGGGCATGAGTGGGTTTTACTGGAAATTTGTACCAAATTTTAGCAGTGTGGTTGCTCCATTGACTGAACTATTAAAAAACAACAAGAAATTTCAATGGACATAGGAGTGTCAGAAAGCATTTGATTTTTTAAAAACAAAATTGATTATGATGCAAGTTTTGGCAGTACCCAATTACGCTAAGCATTTTAAGTTGGCCATTGACACAAGCGATATAAGCATTGGGGCCGTACTGTTGCGAGAAGATGAAACTGGAATTGAGAAACTGACAGGCTATTTTTCATGGAAGTTGAACGTACAACAGGGGAGATATCCAACAATCAAAAAGGAGACTCTGGGGCTGGTGTTAGCATTGCAGTATTTCAAGATTTACTTTGCAAGCAGTTCATCAGAAACAATTGTTTATACAGACCGCAATCCTTTAAGTGTCTGGACAAATTTTGAGAGCGAAGTGCAAGGCTGTTCAGATGGAGTTTATTACTGCAATCATTTAATCTACAGACCATGCACGTGGCTGGATGAGAATATCTAATTGCAGATGCATTGTTAAGAGTTTAAAGCTGAAAGGAAAATTGGAGATTTAAAATCTGGACACTGGACTGGAATGATTTCTGTTGATACTAAGGATTTGTACATATATATATTGTTATGTTAATGCATGCATTTGGTAATGTAATAGTGTGAGTATATAGATATGTATAGGAGGTAGTGTAAGATAGGTTAAGAAAATGAAGCCATCTTTTTAAAATTATTACGGTTCATTTTCCCGTAAGGAGTAGATGTCATGAGAGTATAATAACTCTCATAATATTACTATGATTTATTGTAAAAGTAGGTTAATAGTGGGGTTTGGATAGTTTCTCTCTGTATGTGTGGGGAATTTAATTGAATTGGAGACAGCTGGTCTGGAGGCTTTGACTCAACAAAATAAGCTAGGTTTGAAATGCTAAATACATAAACATGGCTGAAGTCTCAGAATGTGAGGTGAGGAGAATTTGCATTTTTAGATAAATCAGGGTAGTTTGAATTTCAAAGAGATGGTAGGATGTTACATCTAGCCAGAGAAGCTAGGCCAAGCAGTGTGTTTATTTTTCCCAAAGGTTACTGAGAATATTAGCACCATGAATAGATTTATATTATAAGAAAGGTAAAGTTCCAATTACATATGGGAACAATGGGATTTACATTAAAAGGGAGAAATATGTATAAAGAAGAATGAGGCAATGGTCAGGAAAGGCATTGTAAGATCTACCAGAAGTGTGAAAAGCCTCCAGTATTTGTGCATAAAACCTGCTGTCTACAGAAACTGAAGCTGAGAAAAAACACTTTGAATTTTGCTGTCCAGGGTATTGTGTTGGATCTGTTTAAATCTATTTTTTTACTGTTACCTTAACATGGGTGTAACTGGAAGCCAGATTAATTAGGGGTTTTAGGAGTTATTATAGATGTAACTTGTAGACCTATGTATGTGCTTGAAATATTTTATTTTGTTATTAAATGTTTAATTTAGTTTTCTAAAAAAATCTATGAAGTCCTTGGTAGACTTATTACTTCTGAATTCAGGGCACTTATCTTGAAATAAAATACAAATTGCAAAGCCATTGTGACCGTGTGATCAAGTTTCCCTCGTGGATTTGATCCGCTGGCACACATCATCTGCTGCCTCATAACACAGAACACAACACAACAGTGCAAAAGACAAGTCTGAAACGTTTGCTACCATTTTCAGCCAGAAGTGCTGAGTGGATGATCCATCTCAGCCTCCTCCTGAGGTCCCCAAAGTCTCAGATTCTGATCTTCAGCCAATTCATTTCACTCCACATGATATCCAGGAAAGACTGAGCACACTGGATACAGCAAAGGCTATAGGCCCTGAAAACATCCTGGCTGTAGCGTTGAAGACTTATGCTTCAGGTCTAACTGCACCCCTAGATGAGCTGTTCCAGTGCAGCGACAACACTGGCATCTATCCAACAATATGAAAAATTGCCCAGGTATGTCTGTCCACAAAAAAGCAGGAAAAGTCCAATCTGGCTAATTACCTTTCCATCAGGCATCATGATCTCAATCATCAGCAAAGTGATGGAAGGTGTTGTCAACAGTACTATCAAGTGGCACTTACTCAGAAATATCCTGCTCACCAATGCACTGTTTGGGTTCCGCCAGAACCATGTGGCTCCAGACCTCATGCATCTTTTGGTCCAAACATGGACATAAGAACTGAATTCTAGAAGTGAGATGAGAGTGGCTGCAGCATTTGACCAAGTGTGGCAAGCAAAATTGAAGTCAATAGGCATTAGTGAGAAAAATTTCCACTGGCTGGAGTCATAACCTAGCACAAAGGAAGATGGTTGTAGTTGTTGGAGGTCAATCAACCCAGCCCCAGGATATCACTGCAGGAGTTCCTCAGGGCAGTGTCCTAGGCCCAACCATCTTCAGCTGCTTCATCAATGACCTTCCCTTCATTTTAAGGTCAGAAGTTGGCATTTTCTTCGATGATTGCACAGTGTTTAATCCTATTTGTAACTCCTCAGAAAATGAAGCAGTTTGTGCCTGCATGCAGCAAGACCTGGGCAACATTCAGGTTTGGGCTGAAACATGGCTAGTAAAATTAGTGCCACACAAGTGGCAGACAATGACCATCTCCATTAAGAAGAGAATTTAACCATCTTCCCTTGACATTCAATTTTATTACTATCACTGAATTGCCCACAGTCAGCAACATGGGAGTTATTATTGATCAGAAAATTAACTGGACCAGCTACATAAATGGTATGGCTACAAAAGCAGGTCAGAGGCTGGGAATTCTGCAGCAAGTAACTCACTTCCTGACTCCCCAAAGCCTGTCCACCATCTACAAGGCACAAGTCATATGAACGTATGAAATAGGAGCAGGAGTAGGCCATTCAACCTTCAAGCTTGCTCTGGCATTCAATAAGATCATGACTGATCTTATTGTGGCCTCAACTTCCCACCCCATATATCTTTTGACTCCCTTGTCAGTCAAAAACCTATCTAACTCAGCCTTAAAAATATTCAATGATCCTGCCTCCGGCGCACTCTGGGGAAGAGATCTCCACAGCTCATGACCCTCTGAGAGAAAAAATTTCTCCTCAGTTCCACCTTGAATGGGAGACCCCTTATTTTCAAACTGTGTCCCCTAGTTCTAGTCTCTCCCACAGGGGGAAACATCCTTTGAGCATCCACCATGTCAAGTCCCCTCAGAATCTTATGTTTCAATAAGATTGCCCCTTATTTTTCTAGACTCCAATGGTTACAGGCCAAACTTATCTAATCTTTCCTCATAGAATAACCCCCTCATCCCAGGAATCAGTCGAGTGAGCCTTCTCTGAACTGCTTCTGATGCTATTATGTCCTTTCTTAAATAAGGAGAACAAAACCGTACATAGTACTGTAGGTGTGCTCTCACCAATGCCCTATACAACTGCAGCAAAACATCCCTATCTTTATATTCCATTCCCCTTGAAATAAATTACAACATTCCAATTGCATTTCTAATCACTTGCTGTACCCGTATAATAAAATCAGGATTGTGATGGAATGCTCTCCACTTCCCTGGATAAGTACAGCTTCAACATCACCCAAGAAGCTCAACATCATCCTGAACAAAGCAGCCCACTTTATTTGCATCTCATCCACCACCTTAAGCATTCACTCACTCCACTACAAGCGCACAATGACAGCAGCATGTACCACCTACAAGATGCAGAGCAGCAACTCACTAGGATTCTTGGACAGCATCTTCCAATCCCACAACCTCTACTTTCTGGAAGGACAAGAGCACCAGATGCATGGAAGCACCACCATCTGCGAGTTCCCCTCCAAGTCACACACTATCCTAACTTGGAACTATATCGCCCTTCCCTCACTGTTGCTGAGTCATTATCCTGGAACGCGCTTCCTTACAGCACTGCGGGTGCACCTACACCACAACGATTGCAGCAGTTCAAGAACTCGCCACTATCTTCTCAAGGGCAATTAGGGATGGAGAGTATGTGCTGGCCTTGCCAGTGATGCCCAATTCCCAAAAATTACTAAAATAAATGGTTGGAAGATGAGAGGCTGCGTGGGCTACTGGAACAAAGTTGAGTGTTTGCGTTGTGACACTTCAAGTGGCACTGAGCAGATTTGATTCCTTGAGGGCAAACAGCGCTGCAGGCCATTGTCCACACAACTGTCCCCATTGTTACGATTGTACAAACGCATGCAGGTAGTGCAAATAGCGACCCCCGGCACTTCCTGTTCCTGGGGAATGGATATGGTCTTCTTGAAGCAGAAACGGAACAAATTCTTCTCCTTTATTGTCTTTTTCCAAACACAATAACTTTATTATATAGTGCTTTTAACATAATAAAACATCCCAAAGCCTTTCTCAAAAGCATAAAACAAAATATGTCACCAAATCACACAAGGAGATATTAGGACAGATAACCAAAAGCTTGGTCAAAGAAGTAGGTTTTAAGGCACGTCTTAAAGGAGAAAGAGGTAGAGAGATGGAGGTGTTTAGAGAAAGAATTCCAAGGTTTAAGGAACAGGCAACTAATCAATGGTGGAGCAGTTAAAATCAGGGATGCACAAAAATTAGAGAATATCTTGGATACTTGTCAGGCTGGAGGAGGATAGAAAGGTGAGAGGGGGCAAGGCCATGGAGAGATTTGAAAACAAGAAGAATTTAAAAATTAATGTGCTGCTTAAACAGGAGCTACTGTCAGTTAGTAAGCACAGGGATAATGGATGAACAGGACTTGATGAAAGTTAGGACACGGGTGGTAGAGCTTTGAATGAGCTCAAGTTTATGGAGAGCAAAACACGGGAGGCTGGCTGGGAGTGGGTTGGACTAGTCAAGTCTAGTGATAACAATGGATGAACATTTTGCAGCAGGTGAGCTGAGATAGGGGTGGACTCAAGCAATTATACAGAGGTGGAAATAGGTGGTCTTAGAGATGGTGCAGTTATGTGGTCTGAAACTTGTCTTGGCATCAAATGAGACCAAGGTTGCAAGCAATCAGGTTTAGCCATATAGAGTTTCCAGGAAGAGAGAGGAATCAGGAGCTAGAGTGGAGTTTGTGGTGAGTACTGAAGACAATGGACAATGGAGTGGTCAAGAGAGATGGCGGTGAATTGGGGTTGGGTATCATCAGTGGAAACTGACATTGCGTTTTCAGGTGATGTTGCCAAGAGGCAGCATGTAGATGAGAAATATGAGAAGGTCAAGAATTGATCCTTGGCAGACAACAGAGTTAACGGTACAAATAAAGCAAGAGAAGCCAAAGTTACAGTGTACGAGCAGAACAACCTCCACGGCAATTCACCAACTCCCCGCTCCCTCACCTCCAATATGATTTAAAAGCCCAAATTGCGCACTGGACTATGAAGTCAAAAGAACTCCATTATAATGTCATTGGTTCCAACTGGCCGCAGATCACTCGACTTTCTTAGAGATCTCCATTATTTTTTTGAGGAGGTAACAAGGACGGTCAATAAGAATTGTGCATTTGATGTAATCTACATGGGCTTTAGCAAGGCTATTGTCAAGGAATTATGTGGCAGACTGGCCAGAGAAGTAAAAGCCCATGAGATCTAAGGGCAAATGACTAGTTGATTTAGTCAAAGAAGCAAAGGGTATTGCTCGATGGGTGTTTCTGTAACTGAAAGGCTGTTTGCAGGGAGGTTCTAGTACTATACTATCAGTAAGGGGCACACAAGGAGACAGGCGACGAAGTCGAAATGAGATGGAGACCGATTGTGTAGCGCATTAGGTTCACATGGTAAGTTCTGGTAAGTCCTTATCAGGTTTAAATATAGATTAAGAATCAAGAACTGACATAGTGCTAACCTTCAAGTAAGTTAGGCTAGCTTGTTAAGTAGAGAATTGCCTGGAGTGGTGTTAATTACTGTAGCAGAAAGCTAAATTAGCCAGTGACTCATCCTAGGGTCTATAAAAGTGACAGCCTTTTCAAACCACATGATCAGTAAGGGGCCCATGATGAGACAGGAAACTATGCCGGTGTGAGACGGAGACATAGGGCAGAATTTTCCCAGAATTGCACTAAGTGCGGTAGCGGCTGGGTAAAATTGAGTACTACCCGCCGATGAAAATAGCGGGTTTTCACGCTGCATCATCCTGAGCCTGCCTCACTATTTGTGCATTCCTGGGAAACATGCCATTTCCATTGTGGGCGGGCTCTCATTCACCCTCTTGCCATCACCCCGCCTTTGCATCACGCCGGCTACCATCTTTAAAAGGCAGACGCCAGCAAAGCGCTCATCGCCACCAGCTCACCACCGCTGCCTTGGAGACATGGCCAGCAAAGGCAAAAAGACTGCAGTCCCCTGCTTCAACAACGGGTCCCTTGAGCGACTGCTGGATGCCGTGGAGGCCCGCCGGGGTGTGCTCTGCCCCCACTCTGGCCGCAGGATGGGTAGCAATATCACCAACCCGGCTTGGGAGGCATTGGCAGCAGTGGTCAGCGCAAACGCCATGCAGAGGAGGAGAGCCACCCAGTGCTACAAAGGAATGAATGATCTCATCCCTTCCGCCAGGGTAAGTCACTCTTTTCATCACTCCCAACCCACACACTCACAAACCCATCACACACCCACAGGGCCCTCACTTGCTGCCAGTTCAAGGGACATTACCATTCACTCTTTCACGCACGCTGTCATTGTCCTCATCCCATCCACGGGACCACTCACCACCCACACAGGCCAGGCATGCTTATCATCTGGCCCGGCAGGCATCCTGATCCACTCTCCACATCTTTATCCATGCAAGACAAACTGGCTCACAATGGAAGGGAAAGGTTGTAGGCAGGTGGAGGGATGCCGGAAATCAAAGCTCTGGCAGAATTCGAAAATAGAGCCATCTGACTGGAGGCAGCAGTTGGGGCAGTTGAGTGCTCCGAATGCAGCATGTGGGAAGTCAGGGACAGCACAATTGTCCCTGATGACTACACCTGCAAAAGGTGCATCCAGCTGCAGCTCCTGAGAAGCCGAGTTAGGGAACTGGACCTGGAGCTGGATGAACTTCGGATCATTCGGGAGGCAGAGGCAGTAATAGACAGAAGTTTCAGGGAGACAGTCACCCCTAAAAGTCAGGAGGCAGGCAGCTGGGTGAATGTCAGGAGAGGGAAGGGGAATGGACAGAAAGAGCAGAGCACCACTGTGGCCGTTCCCATCAACAATAGGTATACCATTTTGGATATTGATGGTGGGGACAACCTACCAGGAAGAAGTCGTAGTGGTCGCGTCTCTGGCACCGAGGCTGGACCCTCAGCTCAGAAAGGAAGGAGGGAAAAGAGGAGAGCAGTAGTGATAGGGGATTCGATAGTTAGGGGGACAGATAGGAGGTTTTGTGGGAGAGATCGAGAATCCCGGATGGTCTGTTGCCTCCCTGGTGCCAGGGCCCGCGATATCTCAGATCGAGTTCTCAGTATTCTCAGGAGGGAAGGTGAGCAGCCAGATGTTGTGGTCCATGTAGGGACTAATGACATGGACAGGAAGGAGGAGGAGGTCCTGCAAAGAGAGCTTAGGGAGTTAGGTGCAAAGTTGAAGGACAGGACCTCCAGGGTTACGATCTCAGGAGTGCTACCCGTGCCACGTGCTAGTGAGGCTAGAAATAGGAGGATAATGCAGCTAAACACGTGGTTAAGGAGATGGTGCAGGAGGGAGGGCTTCATGTTTCTGGACAATTGGGCTCTGTTCCAGGGAAGGTGGGACCTGTTCCGACGGGACGGTTTGCACCTGAACTGGAGGGGGAATAACATCCTTGTGGGTAGGTTTGCTAGTGCTGCTCCGGGGTGTTTAAACTAGATTTGCAGGGGGAGGGGAACCAGAGTGTTAGAGCAGATAGTGAGGTGGAGGAGGATAAAGGTCAAGCGAGGAATGCATGTATAGACAGAAATCAAGGGTCTGTACGTGATAGTAATGTTCTCAGGTGCATCTATTTCAATGCAAGGAGTATTGTCGGAAAGGCAGATGAGATTAGGGCATGGATTGGCACATGGGATTACGACATTATTGCTATTAGCGAGACTTGGTTGCAGGAGGGGCAGGACTGGCAGCTCAATGTTCCGGGGTTCCGTTGTTTCAGACGTGATAGAGGGGGAGGGATGAAAGGGGGAGGAGTGGCATTATTAGTCAGGGAAAATATCACAGCTGTGCATAAGCAGGACAGCCCAGAGGGCTCGTCTACAGAGGCCATATGAATGGAGCTGAGGAATGGGAAAGGTGTGACCACACTAATAGGGTTGTATTATAGACCGCCCAATAGTCAGAGAGAATTGGAGGAGCAAATCTGTAGAGAGATAGCAGACCGATGTGAGAAACAGAAAGTTGTGATAGTAGGAGATTTTAACTTTCCACATATTGACTGGGACTCCCATACTGTAAAAGGGCTGGATGGCTTGGAGTTTGTCAAATGTGTTCAGGAAAGTTTTCTATATCAATATATAGAGGTACCAACGAGAGAGGATGCAATACTTGATCTCCTATTAGGGAACCAGACAGGTCAGGTGACAGAAGTATGTGTAGGTGAACATTTTGGGTCCAGTGACCACAATGTCATTAGTTTTAAGCTAATTATGGATAAGGATAGGTCTGGTCCTCGAGTTGAGATTCTAAATTGGAGAAAGGCCAATTTTGTGGAAATGAGAAAGGATCTAGGAAGAATGGATTGGGATAAGTTGTTTTCTGGCAAGGATGAGTTCAGTAAGTGGAAGGCATTCAAAGGCGAAATTTTGAAAGCGCAGAGTTTGCATGTTCCTGTCAGGATTAAAGGCAAAGTTAACAGGCATAGGGAACCTTGGTTTTCAAGGGATATTGGCGATCTGGTTAAGAAGAGAGAGGTGTATAGCAGGTATAGGCAACAAGGACCAAATGAGGTACTTATAGAGTATAGAAAATGTAAGAAAATACTAAAAAAGGAAATCAGGAAGTCAAAAAGAAGACATGAGGTTGCTTTGGCAGCTAATGTGAAGGTAAACCCGAAGGGTTTCTACAAGTATATTAAGAGTAAAAGGATAGTAACGGACACAATTGGTCCCCTTGAAGATCAGAGTGGTCGTCTATGTGTTGAGCCTCACGAGATGGAGGAGATCTTAAATAGTTTTTTTGCATCAGTATTTACTCAGGAAACTGGAATAGTGCATAAGGAAGGAAAGGAAACAAGCAGTAGTGTCATGGAACATATAGAGATTAAAGAGGAGGAGGTGCTTGCTGCCTTACAGCGAATAAAGGTAGATAAATCCCCCGGGCCTGACATGATATTCACTCGGGCCTTGAGGGAGACTAGTGTAGAAATTGCAGGGGCCCTGGCAGAAATATTTAAAATGTCCTTAGCCACGGGTGAGGTGCCGGAGGATTGGAGGGTAGCTCATGTTGTTCCGTTGTTTAAAAAAGGCTCCAAAAGTAAACCAGGGAATTACAGGCCAGTGAGCCTGACGTCAGTGTAGGTAAATTATTGGAAGGTGTTCTGAGAGATCGGATATACAATTATTTGGACAGCCAAGGGCTGATTAAGGATAGTCAGCATGGCTTTGTGCGTGGTAGGTCATGTTTAACGAACCTTGTAGAGTTTTTCGAGGAGGTTACCAAGAAAGTAGATGAAGGAAAGGCTGTGGATGTTGTCTACATGGACTTTAGTAAGGCCTTTGACAAGGGAGGTTAGTTCAGAAGGTTCAGACACTTGGTATTCATGGAGAGGTTGTAAACTGGATTCGAAATTGGCTGTGTGGGAGAAGACAGAGAGTGGTAGTGGATGATTGCTTCTCAGATTGGAGGTCTGTGACTAGTGGTGTGCCTCAGGAATCTGTGCTGGGACCATTGTTGTTTGTTGTCTATATCAATGATTTGGATGATAATGTGGTGAATTGGATCAGCAGGTTTGCTGATGACACTAAGATTGGAGGTGTTATGGACAGCGAGGAAGGCTTTCAAAGCTTGCAGAGAGATCTGGACCAACTGGAAAAATGGGCCAGAAAATGGCAGATGGAATTTAATGCAGAAAAGTGTGAGGTGTTACATTTTGGAAGGTCAAACCAAGGTAGGACATACACAGTAAATGGTAGGGCACTGAGGAGTGCGGAGGAACAAAGGGATCTGGGAGTTCAGATACATAATTCCCTGAAAGTGGCGTCACAGGTAGACAAGGTTGTAAAGAAAGCTTTTGGCATACTGGCCTTCATAAATCAAAGTATTGAGTATAGGAGTTGGGATGTTATGGTGAGGTTGTATAAGACATTGGTGAGGCCAACTTTGGAGAATTGTGTGCAGTTCTGGTCGCCTAACTACAGGAAGGATATCAGTAAGATTGAGAGAGTGCAGAGAAGATTTACTAGGATGTTGCCGGGTCTTAAGGAGTTGAGTTACAGGGAAAGATTAAACAGGTTAGGACTTTATTCCTTGGAGCGTAGAAGAATGAGGAGAGATTTGATAGAAATCTAGCCATCTGCCAAACAGCTGATTTGATAGAAGTTTACAAAATTATGAGGGTTATAGACAGAGTAAATGCGAGTAGGCTCTTTCCACTTAGATTAGGAGAGATAAACACGAGAGGACATGGCTTTAGGGTGAAAGGGGAAAGGTTTAGGGGGAACTTCTTCACTCAGAGAGTGGTGAGAGTGTGGAACGAGCTACCATCTGACATGGTAAATGCGGGCTCACTCTTAAGTTTTAAGAATAAATTGGATAGATACATGGATGGGAGAGGTCTGGAGGGTTATGGACTATGTGCAGGTCAATGGGACTAGCGGAATAATATTTCGGCACAGACTAGAAGGGCCGAATGGCCTGTTTTTCTGTGCCGTAGTGTTCTATGGTTCTATGGTTCTAACTGGCCGGCAATGACCGGGACTGGTCCTGTGCTGACGGTGAGGTCGGCGCTGCTCTACCAAGTGAGGATCCAGCAGTGCAACATCCATCAGAGAACCATGCCTTGAATGATGTGTCCTCTTTCACAGGCCACTTCTATGCACTAATTATCTCCCCTTTCTTTCACAGGCACATCTGCCAAACAGCTGACAGAGTCCCTGTACCAGGGACTCCAATCAAGCTCCGAAGAAACCTCTGAAGAGGAATCTGAAGGCACCCACCCTGAAGACCCATCACAGTTCTCATCCACAGCCTCCACCAGCACAGAGACACACACCTCGGTGCGACCTAGCTTTAGAGTAGCCTCGGGATCACAATCTGGTGAGCACATCGCACTTTCTGATTCACAGCAGGCGGAGGCAGGGACTTCCCAGGTCCCCGGCACTCGGAGGACTGCTGGAGGCCAGAATGTTGTTGAGTTCGAGTCAGATGATGAGCCTCTGGACTCGCTCATGTCACAGTTGCTGGAGCTGCAAAGGCAAGCTCGGGAACAACAGGAAGGGGTGTCCGCTGCACTCCTCAGATTTCAAGGCATGATGGAGGAGTCCGTCCATTTTCAGGCTGAGGTGATAGCGCCGGCATTGCAATGCACCGAGGTCAACACTGGTAGGATGGCGGCCACCATGGAGACCTTGGTCCAGGACGTCACTCCTGCACTGCTGCGTGGGCTTAATTCCATCGCTGATGCCATAGTTGGCCTCCAACAGTGTGTATACTATCTCACTCCAGCTACCCCTTCCGCTCACGGAGCCAGCCGGGCCCCTCAGGCACCCATGGGAGGAGGATCGGCAGGTGCACGCTCTGGGGCCATCCACCCACTCTGGGAGTGACCGGCCCATCTGACTCCCCTCTTCCTGTGACCTCCGCAGATCCAGCTTCACAGCCCGAGGAGGGTGCCATTACCACACAGCAGGACCCCGAAAGCAGGCCAGGACCCTCCAAGTCTCAGCGCTCCAGAGGACACCCACCAAAGTCATCACAGACAGGGCATCACAGTCAGCAGGCTGCCTCCACCTCTGCTGTAGATGTCCGGGAAGTACCACGATGTTGCAGCAGGGTTAGGAAAGTTAGGTAAAAGTAGTTGCACAGCCTGCATACGGGTGTTGATCACTTGTACATACTCTTCACTATTGTCGATAAACTCCTAAGAATGTCACCCTGCCTGTGGCTCCTTGTTCTGATGAGCAGTGTTCTTGTCACTCAGATGTGAAACCTTTCTGCACAAGATAAAAAGCAGGTGTCTCAGTCCAGGGCCTCTTCCCTTTGCTCTGTGCAGCTTTCAGATAGTGATGGTCCAGCCTCACACTCACTGAACAACACATAACTGATGCCTGCACCTCGGCGGTGCTGGTCATTGCTGCCAGAATGTAGTGGGCAGGCATCATGGAGCTCTCTCATACTCTCTGTGTACTGTCAGCACCTTTAAGGTGGGGCTGGCCCCCATTACACCAGCATCTATGACTAGTGATGCTGTGCACCAGCTCCTGAAGGGCTGAGGTGCTGAAGGTGGACACAGCATCAGATGCGTCTAAAGTTTCATGGCTGCATCTCTGAGATGGCTCTGACCATGGAACACAAGCAAGCTACCCACGGCTGGACAGTAGTAGGACATTCTCAGAGGCTATGTGAAGATCTATGGAGTGCCCTCACTGCATGTTGACATCATCCTCCTGTGATCGAACGACTATTAGTGCCTCCACTGCATCTCCATGACAGGAGCATTCTCAAAGTCAAACGTTCACAACTGCGATGTGAGGATCTACGGGGACACCTCACTGCATGACATCATCATCCTCCACAAACCCGATAGCTATGAGGGCCTTCCAAGTGCGCCTGCCTCGTCTGGCCAGTGCAAGAGCCTCATCCCCGTCATCGTCACCACCAAGGACCCCCTCACCCTCATCCGCGTCCTCCTCATCGGACGAGGTGTGCAGCTCCTCCGTCTCCTCCTCAGCCAGCCCCTCACCCCGTTGCAGTGCCAGATTGTAAAGGGCGATGACGATGCGTGACACCCTCTGCGGACTGTATTGCAGGGCTCCACCAGATTGGTCCAGGCACCGAAGCCGTATCTTCAGCATTCCAATGGTCTGCTCCACCAAGTTGTGAGCTGCTGCATAAGCTTCATTATAGTGCCGCTCTGCTGCAGCCTGAGGCCGCCGCACGGGTGTCCTCAGCCACGGCCTCTGTGGGTAGCCCTTGTCCCCAAAGAGTCAACCCTGCAGCTTCTGTGGACCCTGGAAGGCTGCAGGAATCTGCGAGCGACTCAGGATGTAGGCATCGTGCACACTCGCTGGAAACGTGTGCATACCTGCAGGATGCATTTCTGGTGGTCACACACCAGCTGCACGTTCAATGAGTGGAAGCCCTTGCGGTTGATGAAGCCTGCCGAGTGTAGCGATGGAGATCTGAGCGCCACATGAGTGCAGTCAATCGCACCTTGCACCTGTGGGAATCACAAGATCAGGGCGAATCCAATGGCCCTTGCATCCTGGCTGTCCTGGTCCCAGGCGAAATGTACAAACTTGTGTGCTATGAAGAAGATGGCATCCGTGACCTCATGGATGCATTTGTGGGTGGCAGATTGTGAAATCCCACAGAGGTCACCTGTGGAGCCCTGAAAGGAGCCACTGGCAGAGAAATTGAGCGCCACAGTCACTTTCACAGCCACAGGCAGTGGATGCCCTCCATGTCCCCTTGGTGCCAAGCCCTGCAGTAAGTGGCAGACGTGAGCCACCAGGTCCCTAGACACGCGCAGTTGTCGGCAACACTGGTTCTCAGTCATCTGCAGGAATGGCAGGCAGTGTCTATCGACCCTGGGTGTCGCTAGGTGCCAACCAGCCATGGCTTGCTATCGCTCCTGGGCAGACTGTGTGGGAGCCCCTGTTGCCCCTTCTTCATGAGGTTGCTGCTACTGCCTTTGCACAGCCAGGTGCCTCAGTTGCTCTCTCCTCCGTCTTCTACGGTCTCTGTAGGCCATCAGGTATACAGCTAGATCACCAGGATCCATCATCCTGACGTGGTCCTCCTGCAGCATGAAAGAGAGAGAGAGACGTGGTTATCATGGCTGTACTTAACTCCTTCCCTGGCCTCGTGTAACCACCCCTTAATGGTTCCCGGAGAGTGCTGATCAGCCCTCGAATGGCCAAAGATGAGTGCACTGCATGGCTGCCTTGTCAACCTGCGATGTGGGGGACACTGGTCCAAACCAGGATGCTGAGATTGCAAGGGGCTGTGAGCGCCTCCAGCAGTGACTGCTACATGGCCAGCATTGGCGGGAGATTGTACAACGGGTGCAGTCCAACTGGTCCAATAAAGTGGTGGCAGACTCGAAGTCTGTGCTGGGGGTGTTGGATGTTGGGGGGGGTGGTGCGGTGGGGGAAGGTATGGAGTGCTTGGTGACCCTTTGGTGCCTCCGCAATGCTTGTATGAGCGGGCAGGTGAGCAGCCTGACTCCAGTCATCTCATTGTGGCTGGATCTGATCCAGAGGCATGGTCGTTTAGGCAGGTGTCCCTAATGCGTGGCCATTCCCTTCGCTTACCCTACCCCCCACCTCAATTGCCTATGTGCAGGATGCAGCACCAGGGCAGCACTTGACTACCCCCTCAGCAGTCGCCTCCGAGGCTGGCCAGCACTTGACCCCAGACACCCCCCCCGCCTTCAGCAGTCGCCTGCGTGGTCAGGCATCAGTTTCCCCCACCACCCAGTGCCCTTGAGGCCTATAAACAACAGGTGAACTGTGGAGAACGCTGCTACTCACTCAGCTCAGTTTCCCCATAGTGAAGTCTGCCAAGTGCACATCGCCTGTGTGCTGTTGTGAAACACGTCAGCGTGCTTTCCCGCCGACGTGGACGGATGATACGGCGGGGATCCCAAGAGCCTCACGGGACGGCCTTTTAATTATATGCTAATGTATTACAATTAGCTCCCCACTGACCGATGGCAGGAAACACGGCTCACCATCGGCGAGCTTAGCAGAAGATCGCGACCTGCCTTCACGCCATCATGAAGTGGGTCTCAACATATTTTCCGCTCACACCACCTATCATGCCCGCTGCCAGCAGGCTCGGAAAATTCCGCCCGTATTCAAAGATGGAGATGTAGATGGAGACGGAGACTGAGATGGAGATGGAGACCGAGTGAGTAGCGAATTAGGTTCATGTGGGAATTTGGTGCACGGGAGAAAGAGGTGTCGTGTATATAGGAATTATTCTAAGTTAATTATGAAGGTCATTAAATTAAATTAACTAAACAACATAAGTAACAATGACAGAACAGGTGTTATGTTGCAGCTAGAGGAACTCCGGATCAGGATTATTGACCTAGAAGCCGAACTGCAGACACTGCACAATATAAGGGAGGGAGAGAAATACCTGGATGCCTTGTTCCAGAATATGGTTATGCCTCTTATAATATGGTCATCTGCTTTGGTCAGAGGTGAGGGATAGGGGGATGTGACCTTGAGTGAGACAGGTATAGGGACCGATTAGACAGTAGTAGAAGAGCCTTAGACTTTGCAATTGTCAAGCAGATTTGAGGTGCTCACAACCTGTGTGGAGGAAAGAGAGGTCTGCAAAGTTGATGAGCAGGCTGGCCATGGCACCATGGTACAGGAAGCCATTTAAGTGGGGTGAGCAAACGGGAATGTAGTGGTAGTAGGGGACAGAATAGTGAGGGGTGATTGACACTGTTCCCTGCATTAAAGAGCAAAAGTCCAGAAGGATGTGTTGCCTGCGCGGTGCCAGGGTTTGGGACATCTGCTCAGGTCTGGAGAGGAACTTGCAGTGGGAGAGGGAGGATCCAGTTGTCATGGTCCATGTAGGTACCAATGACATAAGCAGGTCAAGGAAAGAGGTTCTGCATAGTCAGCATGAGAAGCTAGGTACCAAATTAAGAAGCAGAACCTCAAAGGTAATAATCTCTGGATTGTTACCTGAGCCACGTGCAAATTGGCATAGGGCAAATAAGATTAGAGAGATGAATGTGTGGCTCAAAGACTGGTACGGGAGAAGTGGGTTCTGGTTCATGGGTCACTGGCACCAGTACTGGGGAAAGTGAGGGCTGTACTGTTGGGACGGTCTACACCTGAACCATGTTGGGACAAGTCTCCTCGCGAATTGCATAACTAGGGAAGTAGAGAAGGCTTTAAACTAAACGAGGTAGGTGAGGGATCAAGCTTGGGTAGATGTTGCGACATGGAGTAGATTCAAGGATGGAGACCATAATAGTCATATGAGAAATGAGGATCATGGAATAGCAGGAAGAGACAGAGATATAAAACCTAAAAATACACCAATAGTTAAGACTGGATGTTACAAAGATATCAAAAAGACAAAACTAAAAGCTCTGTATCTGAATGCGCATAGCATTCATAAAATAGTGAATGAATTGACAGCGCACATTCAAGTAAATAAATATGATCTGATAGCCATTACAGAGATGTGGCAGCAGGATGACAAGGTTTGGGTCCTGAATATTGAGGGGTATATGACATTCAAGAAACATAGGAAGCTAGGTAAAGGTGAAGGGGTAGCACTGTTGATCAAGGATCGCATTGGTGCAATAGTTAGAGACGATTTTGGTTGAGGGGATCAGGATGTTGGATCCGTGCGGGTGGAGATGAGGAATAGTAGGGAAAGAAGTCACGATTAAGAGTGGTCTACAGGCCCCCTAACAGTAACCACGATGTAGGACAAAGTATACAAGAAGAAATATTGGGTGTGTTAAGGTGACGGTAATAATCATGGGTGATTTTTAACCTACATAAAAACTGGAAAAATCAGATTTGCAGTAGTAGCCTGGATAAGGAGCCCTTAGAATGCTTTCAAGATAGTTTACTTAGAGCAGTACATTCTGGAACCAACCAGAGAGCAGGTTATATTAGACTTGATATTGTGTAATCTGACAGGATTAATTAATGACCTCAGAGTGAAAGCACCCCTAGGTAGCAGTGACCACAACATGATTGAGTTTTACATTGAATTTGAAAGGGAGAAGAGTGGGTCTAAGAGCAGTATTTTAAACTCAAATAAGGGCAACTATGTGGGCATGAAAGCTGAGCTGGCTGAAGTAAACTGGGATACTAGGCTAGAGGATAGATAAATAGGGAGGCAGTGGCAGTCATTTAAGGGGATAGTTCAGAATACTCAGAATAAGTATATTCCTACCATAAAGAAAAATTCTAAGGGGAGTACCCATCACCCATGGTTAACTAAAGAAGTTAAGGAAAACATCAAACTTAAGGAAAAAGCATGTAACTGTGGAAAGATGAATCACAGGTCATTTGATTGGTCAGAATATAAAGAACGGCAGTGAATGACTGAAAGGTTAATCAGGAGAAATAATTTTTTTTTATTCCTTCACGGGATGTCGGCTTTGCTGGCTGGGCCAGCATTTGTTGCCCATCCCCAGTTGCCCTTGAGAAGGGAAGTAACTAGGGAAGTAGAGAAGGCATTAGAATATGAGGAAGCAAGCTAGAAATGCAAAAACGGATAGCAAGAGTTTCTACAGGCATTTAAAAAGGAAAAGAGCTTGTAAGATGAGCGTTGGTCCTCTAGAGAGTAACAATGGGGAGTTAATAGTAGATAATAAGGCAATGGTGGATGAAATGGACAAATATTTTGCTTCTGTCTTCACTGTATAGGACACAAAAGACATTCCAGTAATAGCTGTAAATCAAGAGATGGAAGGGAGAGGGGAAATTGGTGAAATTACAATCACTAGGGAAGAGGTAGTTAGCAAACTGATGGAGCTGCGGGCAGTCAAGTCTCCAGGTCCTGATGGACTTCATCCTAGGGTCCTAAAAGAGCTGGCTAATGAGGTAGTAGATGCATTGGTGCTAATTTCCCAAAATTCACCATATTCTGGAAAGGTTCCATCACACTGGAAAGTAGCAAATATAACCCCTCCATTCAAGAAGGGAGGGAGGCAGAAAACAGGAAACTATAGGCCAGTTAGCTTGACATCTGCCGTGGGTGAGGTGTTGGAATCGATCATTAAGGAAGTTATAGCTAGGCACTTAGAGAAACTCAAGGTAATCGGGAAGAGTCAGCATGGTTTTGTGAAAGGGAAATCATCTTTCGTTAATTTATTGGAGTTCTCTGAAGGAGTAACTTGCACTGTGGATAAAGGGGAGCCTGTAGATGTGCTGTACTTGGGTTTCCAGAAGGCTTGGATAAAGTGCCACACAAAAGGTTATTGTGGAAAATAAAAGCTCTTGGTGTAGGGGGTAAGATATTTGCATGGATATAAGATTGGCTGACAGAAAACAGAGAGTATGCATAAATGGACCTTTTTCTGATTGACAGGATGTGACAAGTGGAGTCCTGCAGGGGTCTCAACTTTTTACAATTTTTATCAATGACTTAGATGAGGGGAGTGAAGACATGGCAGCTAAATTTGCAGGTGACACAAAGATAGGTAGGAAAGTATGTTGTGAAGATGTCATAAGAACGTTGCAGACAGATATAGATAGGTTGAGTGACTGGGCAAAAACCTGGCAGAGTATAATGCGGGAAAATGTGAAGTTGTTCACTTTGGCAGGAAGAATAAAAAAGCAAAGTAATACTTAACCAGAGAATGGCTGCAGAATTCTGAGGTGCAGAGGGATCTTGGTGTTCTTGTGCATGAGTCACAAAAAGTTAGTATGCAGATACAGCAAGTAATTAAGAAGACTAATGGAATGCTATCCTTTATTACAAGAAGAATTGAACATAAATGTAAGGATGTTATGCTTCAGTGATACAGCGCATTGGTGTGACCACATCTCGAATATTGTGTGCAGTTTTGGTCTCCTTATTTAAGGAAGGATGTAAATGCTTTGGAAGCAGTTCAGAGGAGGTTTACTTGATTGATGCCTGGAATGAGCGGGTTGCCTTCTGAGGAAAGATTAGACAGGCTGGGCTTGTGTCCACCGGAGTTTAGAAGAGTAAGAGGTGACTTGATTGAAGTATATAAGATCCTGAACGGTATTTACAAGGTGGACATGGAAAGGATGTTTCCTTTTGTGGGTGAGTCTAGAACTAGAGGCTCTATTTTGAAATTAAAGGTTGCCCTTTAGGACCGAGATGAGAACTTTTTGCCTCTGAGGGTTGTGTGACTTTGGAACTCTCTGCCTCAGAAGGTGGTGCAGACAGGGTCATTGAATACTTTTAAGGCAGAGGTAGATAGATTCTTGTTAGGCAAGGGAATCAAAGGTTATCGGGGGTAGATAGGAATGTGGAATTCCAAACACAAGCAGGTCAGTCATAACCTTACAAATGGTGGAGCAGGCTTAACGGGCCAAAAGGCCTACTTCTGCTCCTATTTCATTTGTTTGTCTGTACTAGGTCCCTTGCTTTTTGCAGTATACACCAACAATTTAAACTTAAGTGTAGGCAGCAAAATGAATAAGTTTGCAAATGGTGATAGTGAGGAAAAAGCTGCAGATGGCAGGAAACTATCAGTGGACTAGTTGGTGATGGTATATAAGAGGTGAATGGGACTCAATCCAGAAAACTTTGAGGCAATGAAGTTTGAGAACAACAAATGCATAAAATTCAGGTCTTATTACAAGAATTATAAGGTTACACTAGAGATGGTACAGAGGAAATTTGCGTGGATGTTTTTAGAAATGGAAAATTGTAGCTATGAGGAAAGTGATAGGGTGTAGTTGTTTTCTTTGGTATAAAGAAGGCTGCAAAGAGATTTAATTGAGTTGTATAAAATTATAAGAAGCCTAAATATTGGAAAGGAGGGATCTGATGACATGGCTATTAATAGCAGGGGGCACAGATTTTAAGTGGTTGGTAAAAGGGGAGTTGAGTGGTTTTTTTTTCACTGAGGGTGGTGGGGATTAGAAACGCACTTCCTAAAAGGGTGGTAGAAGCAGAAGCCCTCCAGTTAAATTCTTGGATATTCACTTGAAGAGCTCTGACCTGCAGACTAAGAGTAGAAATTGAGATTGGGGGAATAGCCTTTTCAGCCAGCAGAGACACAATCACCTGTTCAGTTTGTTTCTATTTCAGATTTCCAGCATCTGTAATATGTTGCTTTTAGTTTATGTTTCTGTGTCGGACCCAACTGATCCGGCTCCTTTCTGGGGGCCACCAGCCAACTCTTAACCAAAAACAAAAATTGCTGGGAAAACTCAGCAGGCCTGACAGCATCTGTGGAGAGGAACACAGTTAACATTTCGAGTCCGTGTGACTCTTCATCTTCAGAGTCATACGAACTCGAAACGTTAATTCTGTCTTTCTCTCCACAGATGCTGTCAGACCTGCTGAGTTTTCCCAGCTATTTCTCTTATTGTTTCAGATTTCCAGCATCCGCAGTATTTTGTCAGCTCTTAAATGTCGTCTCCACAGCAACAACCAATCAAGAGTCACCGCCCCCCCCTCGTGCTACAGCATCAACAGCCCGCGCTACAAGCCCCGAAACCGATGTATCAAGACGGTAAGAAATGCGAAATACTTGGCAAACGACAATAATTATCAACATCTATTTATTTTTCAATTCATTCTGAAGAAAGTATGGAGCCGCAGCGAATACATACTGATTTCCCCCACCCCGGGCAATATAGACAATTCATTCGGAGGAACATTCGTGTCGTACCTCGGGGGACAGGTTCAGGCACGGGCATTTCCGGTGAGCTCGTGGTACCGTGGTTGCCCGGGAAATGATTGGCGTCAGCCGGGTGCGCGCGCTGTACAAGCGGATTCTGCTCGTGCACCGGTTGCTGCCGCCCGAGCTGCGTGCTCTGGGTGACCGCTATGTCCGGGATGAATTCAGGAGGAATAGAGCGGCCGAAGTGCAGCAGGCCAACAGGTTCATCGAGGAATGGGAGGTAGGAGTGTCTGAGCAGGCCTCGAGGAGTGGCCTTTACAAACGGCTGGGAATGAGGGCCGAAATGCTGTTTGAGAGAAAATTGTACAGTATCTATCGCACCTTTTAGCCCCCAGCCTCTGAAATACTCACTCACAAGATCCCTAAAAACAGCAATGGATACTGAGTATATAATGTGTTATAGTGATGTTGACTAGGTTACCGGGGATGGGGTACTGCTACTGCACTAGAGCAGTGGGATCTTCTACGTCCACCTCTCAGCGTGGGACGGTCAGCCTAAATTACGCACTCATGTCTCTGGAGCGGCTCTTGAACCCAAGTCCTTTTGACTCAAAGGTGAGAGGGCTAGCAACTGAGCCAACGCTGACACCTGGCCCAGATTTTCCTGTGGGCTTGGGAAAACCTGCCCTTTGCACTGATCCGCCTTCTGAAATGCACTCCTGACCTGTGTGTGGCTTTTCCATCACACTTCCACTTCTCTCCAGCCCTGAAGAAGGGTCATAGGGACTTGAAACGTTAACTCTATGTTTCTCTCTCCACAGATGCTGCTATACCTGCTGAGTTTTTCCAACGTTTACTGCAGGATTTCCAGCATCGGCAGTATTTTGCTTTTATCTGTGTGTGACTTTGCCTAGGATTTTTGATTTTTCACTCAGGGTTCAGGTTTGAGGTGTACTTTGTGAGCTGTGATGGTGGAAGGGTGTGGAAACATTCTGGTTAGAAGGCCTGTCCCTGTTCTTTGAGAACTTAAGAAATAGGAGCAGGAGTAGGCCATTCAGTACGATTATGTCTGATCTTCTACCTCAGTACCATTTTCCTGCACTATCCCTGTATCCCTTGAAGTTTTTAAAATGTAGAAATCTATGGATCTCAGCCTTGAACGTGCTCAGTAACTGAGCCTCCACAGCCATCTGTGGCAGATCCACCACTCTCTGAGTGAAGAAATTCCTTCTGATCTCAGTCCTAAATGACTTGTCCCTTATTCTGAGACTCTGCCCCCTGTGTCTAGACTCACCCACCCCCAGCTATGGGAAATGTCCTTCCTGCATCACCTTGTCGAGCCCTGTAAGAATTTTGTATGTTTGAATGAGATCACCTCTCGTTCTTCTAAACTCCAGTGAATAAAGGCCCAATCTATTTAATATTTCCTCATTGGACAATCCTTCCATCTCAGAAATTAATTTAGTGAACCTTTGTTGCACTTCCAACAGCCCACCCCATGGCCCCTCAGATCTACCATGCCACTTTCTGCCTTCTCCATGCACCCCATGTATCCTCCCTCGCCACTCATATAGTATCCACTGTGTACACCCCTCAGGAGCCATGCAAAGCAGTGGGAATTCTTTTAAATACAGTTTTAAAAAAAAAGTGACAATCTCATAAAACTCTCAATCAAACCTGCTGCCATTGATACTGCAAAAAGTTCTCCATTGGAAAAAAGTTAATCCTTTAAATGGCCATAAAGTTGGGTAAACAAACAGCTGTACTCTGAAACCACCTCAAAGGCAAAGTATGTTATACAACATTGTAAAACTGTCAGTCATCCTGCTGAACAGCTGTCAGCAAGCCATAAGATTTTGGAACTCAGCCAACCATTCATAATAGTCACAGCTATCAAAACATTAGCTTCCCAACTCCAAAGGCTAACATTTAAAGAACATGTGGTGTCTTCTGCATTTCAAACCAAATTGTCAATTGATGGAGTGGAGCAGGTGCTTTTTTTTTACATTTCAAAAGCATTGGACTTTCTTCACAGTCAACCATACATTTAAATCCCAGTGCCAAAGTGAAGAGGATGGTTTTTCAACACATTTTTCCACATTTTTGAGTGCATTATGGCACTTTTCCCAATGGAAAAACGTACTGTAATGCATGTAAACATTTACACAACAGTGGTCAATATACTGGTCAACTTAACTTTGCAGGACAGAGCCCTATGATGAATCACTGCTTTAAAAACACATCTATACTACAATACAGCATTGAATATTAACATTTGAGGATGTGAAAGCATCTTATATTTGCTTTTCAGAATTTTGGTAACTCCTCATCAAGTTTCCCCACTGGTCACAAACCCTCATAGGTGGTGCATTTCTTTGGGCTTCCAAAACCCGCACTAGCACACGAAAATAGTGTGCAGGGTGGGGAATGCAATTTTCCTGTGCTCCTTGCAATGGGAACCCTGACCTCAGAAGAGGTGCCAGCGTTTTACATCCAAGACCTTCCTGACTCGCGAAAAGGCCACATGAAAACGGTGAAGGGCAAGGAAGCTAGTGGAAAACAGTGAAAAGAAACTAAGTTCGGCATTTCGCAACCCAATTTGCACTTCCATTAGGAGACAAAACCTGTCCGCTAGTGTATTAGGGGGATGAAGTCTCAAGGTTTAGCTGTATTTGAGAGTGGGATACTCTCGGGTTCCTGGAGCATTTGAGAGGGACCTTGCAAGGTTCTGCAAACATTAGTACTGTAAAGAAGATTCTGGGAGCTGCAGGCAACTGAATTGGGAACTTTCTGTGTTTGGGAGCCAAAGTTATGGCAAGAGACAATCGGGATAGCTCATGGAGATTTAGGGCCTTGGACGTGAATCAAAGAGCACTATGATTAAGTTATGTAAGGTTTTCATATAGTTCATGGTTACCAATATAAGCTTGAAAAATTCAGCTAGTTTATTTTAAAGAAGCACAGGCTTAGAGTGGACATGATTTAGATTTTTAAAGTAAGTTTTAATTCAGTTTGCTTGCATAGGATATATTTGAGATGGTTTGACCACTGAGCATACATACAAAACCTTTAGAAAAAGAAAAAGGTTGGATGCCATAAAGAATTTCTTTTTAAGAAGAATGATATATAGTTGGTCAATATATACCTGTGACAGCCCTTTGAAACTTGGTAAGTTCTATTTTTAGAGGATATTTCCAATGATAGAAGGCAAGTATGTCCACGTGGCCCTGGAAAGGGCATACTCTTGATACCTTCCTTGACTGGGGGGCACTTCAGGGGCTGGGGTTTTTGGCCAATATAGAAAATATTATTTAATTTGGTATGTTTCCCTTTTTTTTTTTTAATATACCCCTTTAAAAAGGAAGCGTTTTGGTTAGATTAATTTTGCTTGATGACATTTAGGATGGCAACCCAGTGTCATCCTAAATGTCCAATCAAAGGAATCTTAGAATGGTTACAGTAGAGAAGGAGGCCAGCTGACCCATCAAGTCTATGCTGGCTCTCTGAAAGAGCAAGTCAGCTAGTCCCACAACTCTGCCCTTTCCTGCTAACCCTGCAATTTCTTCGTTCTTCAGCTGCTTATCCAATTCTCTTTAGAAGGGCACAATTGAATCTGCCTCATCCATCCTCTCCGGCAGTGTATTCCAAATCCTAAACCTTTCTTTAAAACATAGAAAGTGCTTTCTCATGTCATTTTTGGTACTTTTGCCAAAACCTGTGTTCTCTGGTTCTGAACCCTCTGCCAAAGGGATCAGTTTCTATCGATTTACTTTGTCTAGATCCCTCATGATTTTGAAAATCAAAACAGATTTCCTCTCAACGCTTTCTTCTCTAAGGAGAACAACCCCAGCTTCTCCACTCTCGCTTCGTAACTGAAGTCCCTCATCCCCAGATCCATTCTTGTGAATCTTTTCTGCAGCCTCACTTAAAGCCTTCACACTCTTCCTAAAGTGCAATGCCCAGATTTGGACACACTACTTCAGTTGAGGCTGAACCAGCATTTTAAAATGGTTCACCATAGCTTCATTGCTTTTCTACTCTATGCCTCGGTTTATAAAGCTGAGAATCCTGTATGTCGTCTTACCTCTTTCTCAATCTGCCCTGCCACCTTCAAAGATTTTACACATGTATATTCTCCCCCCCCCCCCCCCCCCCCCAACACACACACACACACAACCCCCGGTTCTCTCTTCTCTCTTACTTCATCCAATGAGCTCTGGCTTTCATTGCCCTAACTTTCCCCCTGATGGGACCCTTACTCTACCCAAACCATCTCTTCTTTAAAGGCAGCCATTAGAATACTAAGGGGAATTAAAGTAAATTCCAGAGGGCTGTGCATACAGGAAAAGTGAATGAACCTTCAACATTTCATAAGATGAGAGAACCCTTGGGGGGGGTGGGGTTGGGGGGCGGGGTGGGGGGAGTGGGTGGAGTAAAAAGGTAGAACTGAGTTATAGCATAAATCTTTATAAGCTATAGTGTTAGTGGTGACTGCTTTGTTTATTTTCTCTTTATATTTATGCAATAAAGTTTGAGCTTGTTAAAAAAACATGAAATCATGTGGTGTAGTTCTGTCGCTTAATTGCTGGGTGTTCAGATTTCTTCTTTAAACGTTAATGGTCCCAACAGGATCATAGCATGCTATTACTGTCCCAATTTATATTAGGATAATTCAATTTCCCCATTATCACTACTCTATAGTTCTTGCATCTCTCTGTAATTACCTTTCAAATTTGCACCTCTATATCTTTCCTACTAGTTGGTAGCATGTGGAATACACACAGCAGTGTTATAGTACCTCTATTTTTCTTAACTAATTACATTCTCTGTTTACAAGCTCTGGGA
Organism: Cetorhinus maximus; assembly: GCF_964194155.1. Classification (NCBI taxonomy): domain Eukaryota; kingdom Metazoa; phylum Chordata; class Chondrichthyes; order Lamniformes; family Cetorhinidae; genus Cetorhinus; species Cetorhinus maximus. The sequence continues at coordinate 103,108,502 of NC_135881.1, forward strand.
CACCTGCTCTCTCCAACTCTGTAATATTCTCCTTAATCAATGCTGCCACTCATCCTCATTTTTTGTCCTTCCCTATCTTTTCTGAACACCTTCTAACCAGGTACATTTAACACCCAGTCCTGCCAATTTTTGAATCAGATCTCCATAATCATCCAATGTCACATTCCCATGTGGCTATTTGCGCCTGCACTCACTACCTTATTTATGACATTCTGTGCATTTACATATATGCACTTTAAACCTGAATTAGATCTTACCATATTTCCCCTTAGTCTGACTCTGCCTAATACTTTACTGTTTCTTACTCCAGCACTATCTGTTTCTTGCAATCCTTTGTGCAGCTTGCTTCCTTCCTAATGCTACAACCTGGTTCCCACCTCCTGTAAATTAGAGCTATTGGGGAGGTTTTAATCTAACAAACCACTCCACGAGGACATGGTCCCAGCCCTGTTTAGGTGCAAGCCAACTGATCTGCACAGGTCCCATCTTTCTCAGAACTTGTTTCAATGCCCCAGGAATCTCAAGCCCTTCTTCCTGCACCATGTCTCTAACCATGTATTCATCTGCTCTACCCTCAGGGCCAGAATTTTACGTCTTGCAGGCACACATGCACTTGACCCAAATGGACTTGAAATAGCACGAGATGATGTTGGGCTAGCGTCCCAACAGTCATCCTGCATGCAAGCAATCTTCAGGTTGGCGGGCGCATGTGGGTGTCGGAGTCGCACCTGCCAACAATTAAAAGTCCACTTAAGGCCATTAAAAAGACAATTGATCCTGACTTTACATTGCTAGCGCGATTTTGCACTCGTTGCACAGGCAGGCGAGCAGCCCACTTTTAATGAAACCTCATCCAAGGGTGTTATAACAGGGTCTACAACATTGCCATTGTGAGTAGTCGGGAGTTTAGGAGATTGATTGCTTAATTGAACTTGACAGCTTCATCTCTGTTCTGAGCTTCAGCCTTAGTATTTCTAGACTCTATTTCAGGACTCATTGGTGCCTCCAAGGCCCCCGGAGGATTTTGACCGTGTGGACCCTTCCAGGCACCAGGCAACCTTCTCTTACCTGGTAATGGAGATTGTGCTCTCTGCTGGAGGCACCTCCTCCTCTGAGGAGGAGAGGAAGCCAGGTGTCCCAAAGCATTGTCCAGGGGAGCGATCTGTCGGAGGAGAAGCACAGGCACAAAAGGTGCAGGTCCAGCAGGTAGACATCTGAGTCATTGCTACTGTCCTGTTGCCAGTGTTTACAGGCAGCGATGCAGGTACCTCAACATGTCCGAGGTGCAATGACAAAGGAGGTCCCACCTCTCCAGGGAGACTGTGACCTCCATTTGTCGGATGATTGGGTCTGAGATCACCTCCAACTATGTGGGTGGACACCCCATGCCAGTAGCTCTGAAGGTCACAGTGGCCCTCAACTTCTATGCTGCTGGCTCTTTCCAGGGGTCAGTGGGGGATCTTTGTGGAGTGTCCCAATCAGCTGTCCAAGTTTCATCAAGCTGGTGACTGATGCTCTGTTCAGGCGGGCAATGATGTTTATTCATTTCTGCATGGATGAGGCCAGCCATGCTGAGCAAGCTGGAGGGTTTGCAGCAAATACTGGGCTCCCTCGCATCCAGGGTGCAATCGACAGCACTCGTGCCCAACAAAGCGCCAGCGGGTCAGCCGGGTGCTTTTGTCAACAGGAAGGGATTCCACTCGATGAACGTCTAGATACTTTGTGACCCACAAGATGCAGATTCTGCAAGTCTGTGCAAGGTACCCTGGTAGCTCCCATGACGCTTACTTCCTCACACTCACAGGTGCAAAGGCTGTTCGCTGCCCCAGCTTGACTGGAAGGCTGGCTGCTGGGAAATGAGGGCCATCCATTGAAAAGGTGGCTTATGATGCCTATCCGCCATCCAAGAATGGAGGTAGAGCAGTGTTATAATAGGAGTCATGCCTCCACATGGGCGGCAGTAAAGAGGACCATAGATCTTCTGAAGATGCGCTTACGATGCCTGGACTGTTCCGGGGGAGCACTACAATACCCTCCAGAGCGAGTATCACTGATGGTAGTTGTATGTTTCACTCTCCACAATATTGACTGGCAAGGGGGGACCCACTGGAGGAAGAGAATCTTGAGGCAGCTCCACAGGCCAGAGAGGATGAATCCAGCGGTGAGTCAGAAGAGGAGCTCAGTGAGGACGTGCAGGCAGGGACGCCTTGATCCAACGCTCCTTCAGCTAGGCTGCCAAAGATCTGCTCGCCTCATGCCAGGGCTGCCTCCTCCATCCCGGATGTTTGAAATTACCCTTTCCTTTGAACCCAAAGTTCACTCAGTGCCTGTGCAATAAAGTTTACAGCCAGTCATGTCCAGCATGAGATACTGACATGCCCTGCACCTTCAAAACAAGTGAAGAATACTCAGGCCATTAAGACAAAAGCAAAATTTATATCATGTTGGCACTTGCATTAAATGAACATAACGTATGGTGTGAATGGTCACACCTATAAACATATTAACATAATATGGCAGAACAGAAGATCACCCGTAAACAGTCCCTCTTGTGCTCATGGAGCCTTAAATTTATGTTTGCGAGTGCTGCGTCTTGTTGCGCCCCCCCCCCGCGCTGGCAGCAGCACTGGTGGCAGCCTGCTGACTGTGCTGTCCTGTTGGCCTTGATGATCTTGGCGATCCTCTTACCATTGCTGGCTGCACCTGTGAGGGAGCGCTAGTGCCACGGCTGGCCTCTCCCCAGTCATCGCAGCCTCATCAGATGCCATGGTCACTGGCAAAGGGGTGGAGGAGCTGCAGCAATCATCCAGAGCACCCTGAGAGGATCCTGCAGAGACGACAAGCAGCTTATGCACCAACATGAGGTCGCTTTGAATCGCCATTGATGGACGGGCATCTAGCGGGGATACTGGGTGCCTCGTCCATCTCCCACACTGGCACTGACCTCCTGAGGTCATTGCCTGTGTGAGGGCTTGCAGGTCTGCCCGCAACCCCAGGAACCCCTGATTATGTCCCTGGAGTTGCCTGTCCATCAGAGTGCCTACTCTCTCAATGGAGGAGGCAGTGCACTTGATGATGAGGGTCAACGCAGTGCTCATGCTCCACATGGGCTCCTCCACAACAAAAACCATGACACGCATACCCTCATGGATCTCTGCCAGACCCTCCTGCACATCCTGCTGGACATCCAGCATCATCTGCCTAATGGACAACGCCAGAGGCTTATCATCTGCCTTCAATTCAGCATCATCCTGGTGTCCAGCAGTCCTCTGACTGCTGGCGCCCTGGGCACTATCTGGCTCTGCCTGCTCCTCAAGCGAGTTTGAAGTGTGCTTACCGCTATGCACGACATCCTAGCCGACGATCTAATGCCTATCGAGGTGCTGGTATCTGCGCTGGTGCCTGGTTCAGAGAGGAGGTGTGATGCAGCTGCATCTAAAGCCCAGTGGTCCTCTGGCATCAAGGGTGGTTCTTCGGGGTCCAGCGTTCGAGCGTGAGCTAGCGATTCTAGGGGAGAACAATGATATCACACTGTCACTGTGCATGCCAGGCGCCGTGGTGAGATAATGGAGATCTGCATCATAAGACCAGAAGACATAGGAGCAGAAATTAGGCCATTCGACCCATCGAGTCTGCTCCGCCATTCAATCACGGCTGATAAGTTTCTCAACCCCATTCTCCCGCCTTCTCCCCGTAATCTTTGATCCCCTTACCTATCAAGAACCTATCTAGCTCGGTCTTAAATGCACTCAATGACCTGGCCTCCACAGCCTTCTGTGGCAATGAATTCCATAGATTCACCACTCTCTGGCTAAAGAAGTTTCTCCTCATCTCTGTTCTAAAAGGTCTTCCCTTTACTCTGAGGCTGTGCCCTCGGATCCTAGTCTCTCCTACTAATGGAAACATCTTCCCCACGTCTACTCTATCCAGGCCTTTCAGTATTCTGTAAGTTTCAATCAGATCCCCTCTCATCCTTCTAAACTCCATTGAGTATAGACCCAGAGTCCTCAAACGTTCCTCATATGTTAAGCCTTTCATTCCTGGGATCATTCTCGTGAACCTCCTCTGGACCCTCTCCAGGGCCAGAACACCCTTCCTGAGATACGGGGCCCAAAATTGCTCACAATATTCTAAATGTGGTCTGACCAGAGCCTTATAAAGCCTCAGCAGCACATCCCTGCTTTTATATTCTAGTCCTCTCGAAATAAATGCCAACATTGCATTTGCCTTCCTAACTACTGACTCAACCTGTAAGTTAACCTTAAGAGAATCCTGGACTAGGACTACCAAGTCCCTTTGCACTCCAGATTCCTGAATTCTCTCCCCATTTAGAAAATAGTCTATGCCTCTATTCTTCCTACCAAAGTGCATGACCTCACACTTCCCCACGTTGTATTCCATCTGCCACTTCTTTGCCCATTCTCCTAACCTGTCTAAATCCTTCTGCAGCCTCCCCACCTCCTCAATACTACCTGTCCCTCCACCTATCTTTGTATCTGCAAACTTAGTCAGAATGCCCTCAGTTCCTTCATCTAGATCATTAATGTATAAAGTGAAAAGTTGTGGTCCCAACACTGACCTCTGCGGAACTCCACTAGTCACCGGCCACCATCCTGAGAAGGACCCTCTTATCCCCACTCTCTGCCTCCTGCCAGACAGCCAATCTTCTATCCATGCTAGTACCTTGCCTCTAACACCATGGGCTCTTATCTTACTGAGCAGCCTCCTGTGCGGCACCTTGTCAAAGGCCTTCTGGAAGTCCAAGTAGATAACATCTATTGGCTCTCCTTTGTCTAACCTGCTCGCTATCTCCTCAAAGAATTCTAACAGATTTTTCAGGCATGACCTCCCCTTGATGAAACTATGCTGACTTTGCCCTATTTTACCATGCCCTTCCAAGTATTCTGAAATCTCATCCTTAATAATGGACTCTAAAATCTTACCAACGACCAAGGTCAGGCTAATCAGCCTGTAATTTCCCGTCTTTTGCCTCGCTCCCTTCTTAAACAGGGGGGTTACATTAGCGATTTTCCAGTCCTCTGGGACCCTCCCTGACTCGAGTGATTCCTGAAAGATCACCATTAACGCCTCCACTATCTCTTCAGCTATCTCACATTGTCACTATGCATGCCAGGAGCCGTGGCGAGATAATGGAGATCTGCATTAAGGTGCCATCGTCTTTCAATGGTCAATGGGGACTCCAGGTTTGAGGCTCCCATTGTCCGCAACACTCACCTCTCTGCGCTGCACTCTTACCCTGCGTGGTGGCCCTTCAGCTCCAAGGCATCCATCTCATACCTCATAAGAATGAGGAGGTTTGAGGGGTGGGGGGTCTCTGCCTGTCTTAGTTCTTTCATTAGTGTTATGGCTTCTCTTCTGAAATAATACGCGAGCATTGATTGTCCACACTCTACATACAGTGCCTTTGCAGCCTGGAAAATACCCACCTCTGGGACACCTTGCAGGGCACATCGAGTCATGGCCATCGACCAACACGGCACTCAGGACAAGCAGCCAGGGCTCACCCGCTTGGCCAGCTCTGGTGGCAGTTGGCTCTCAGACTCTAACATCCCTGAGCTCCACGGGTGGACGGCCAGCCCTTAACACTTCTCCACACTGATCCATGCCAATATGGCACTCACCTTTGATGAGCTCATCCTTGCTGAGCGCACCCTTGTCAAGCGCAACAAATCATTGAACCTTATGTGGCATTGCACCCATGTGTGCCACTGAACACCCTGGCCGCTGACCTCGGCTGCCACTTCCAGACTTTTTTGGTCAAGTGCGGTGGCCTCCTCCTACTATCCCTGGGTACTAGTGTCCTGCCTGACACCGACCTCCTCCACAAGGTCTGCAAAGCACTCGTCCAAGAAATGGGGCTGAGTGCCCACCCGGCTTGTACTCCTGCCTGATGTTTCCAGCTGCTGGTGAGACCTTTGTTCGAGTGAAATGGTCTCCTGGACAGACTCCAAAGATTCTCCCCTGGCAGCCTTCAGGAAGCTACCTCTGCTGGTTTTAAAGCACCCACAGGGTCGCCATTGGACCCGGCGCCCAACAGCCTCCCATCCCTGCTCAGCCCTACCCACCATTGAGAGGATGCATTTCACGCTGGGCGGATCTTAATTGGCCATGCAGTGTGAAATTGCATTTGCACCGGAACCAGGAGCGGATTCCACGTTCGCTTCCGTCGACTTGGTGCGCATGCCAAACATGAAATTCAGGCCCCTATTTCTACACTCATAGCATGTGGCACTAGGCATAATCTAGAGATTACTACCTTGAGGTCCTTTATTGCTAGTCCCATTCTAAGCTTCCTAAAAATGCCTGAACGTTTTCATCACTGTAGTTGGTATGGCATTGATATGGACCTTGACCTCTGGTTATTCACCCCCCCACCCCCTCCCTTAGAGAGCACTGCAACAGCTCAGTGACATTCTTAATCCTGGGACTTGGAGTCACTCCTGCGGACACAGAAACACCTGTATGTTCCCTTAACTATAGAATCCTCCGAGCCCCATGTGCAGCCGAATCAACTGTGGTGCCATGAACTTGACTCTGGCTGCACTCTCCAGATGAACCATCACAGTATTCAGAACTGAATACAGGTTGGATAGCGAGATGCACTTACTGGAGTCCTGTACCAGCAGCCTGGTTGTCCTGGACTGTCTGGCAGTCACCCATTACCTCTCTGCAAGTACATCCTTAAACTGCGGGTTGACATCCTCCTGAAACGCACTATGTAGCTCTCAGCCATGTGGATGCACCACAGTGACAGCAGCTGCTGTTCAAAATCCAAAGTCTGGAGCTGGAGCTGCTCCAGCTGATGACACTTCCTACAGACGTGGTTGTCCAGAAAATGCGAAGGGTCCAGGAGTTCTGACATGGAACAGGATGTGCACTTCATGAGACAGATGTCCTGCTATGCTGCTGCTTGTTAAATGACTAAACTTAACAGAAATAAATTCAAGAGTTAAACTGGATAAACTTTTTACATAGAAGTCTTTTTTTAATTAAATAAGTATTAGTAAGTCAGTAAGTTACTGATTCTTGGTTCTGAGTATGATACACTTCCCTAGTTTAAAAAGCAAAACTAAAAATGCAATACACACTAACCTGTCACCTACCTGCTGTTTTATGGCATCATTCCTTGATTTTTTTTTGTTAATTTTGAAGCTCCGGCTCCTAACTCGCCCAGCAGGTCCACTCCTCTCGTTCTCCTGTAGGCCTGCTCCTGGGCCTGGCTATATCTTCCTACGGTCCTTTTGCAGGAAAGTAGCTAGTTAGCTGCAAAGATAAGTAGTGGGATTACTTTGAAGATATATTTCCCATAGCTGCACAAAAAAGTGGATCCCTAGGATATTGTTCAATTAAATGGTGGTTAAATGCAGTACTTGGTTCCACTACATCTCTGGATGAGATCAGCTTGATGGGCTTGGTTGTATGTGGGTTCTTTACAACAATGTGAGCTAGAAATTGTAATAACATATCAGATCTTGACCACAATATATTAACAGGAAGTAGTAACTATAATGATATATGTCAGACCCTAGCTCACACCCTCTGTTTTTCCAACTGTGGTGTACAGTTCTTTTCCCTTCCCTCCACTCTATCTGAGATAAAATCTTTTGCAGTCTTAACTCTAGTCCTCTGGAATCCCTCTCTATCGCTATCAAAAACATTATTAAACAAAGTCATAGAATGATAAAGCACAGAAGGAGGCCAATTAGAGTCATAGAGGTCTACAGCACAGAAAAAGGCCCTTCAGCCCATCGAGTCTACACTGGTCAAACAAGTACCTAACTATTCTAATCCCATTTTCCAGCACTAGGCCCATAGCCTTGTATGCCATGGCATCACAAGTGCACATCCAAATACTTATTTAATGTTATGAGGGTTTCTGCCTCTACCACCCTTTCAGGCAGTGAGTTCCAGATTCCCACCACCCTCTGGGTGAAAAAATTCTTCCTCACAACTCCGCTAAACCTGCCCCTTACCTTAAATCTATGCCCCCTGGTTACTGATCCCTCCACCAAGGGGAAAAGTTCCTTCCTGTCTACCCTATCTATGCCTCTCATAATTTTATACACCTCAATCATGTCCCCCCTCAATCTCCTCTGCTCCTTAAGAAAATAACCCCAGTCTATCTAATCTCTCCTCATAATTAAAACTCTCCAGCCCAGGCAACATCCTGGTAAATCTCCTCTGCACTCTCTCTAGTGCAGTCACATCCTTCCTATAATGCGGATTCCAGAACTGCCGACAATACTCTTGCTGTGGTCTAACCAGCGTTTTATGCTGTTCCAGCATAACCTCCCTGCTCTTATATTTTATGCCTTGGCTAATAAAGGCAAGTATCCTATATGCCTTCTTAACCACCTTATCTACCTGTCCCGCTACCTTAAGGGACCAGTGGACATGCACACCAAGGTCCCTCTGATCCTCGGTACTTCCCAGGATCCTACCATTCATCGTGTATTCCCGTGCCTTGTTTGTCCTGCCCAAGTGCATCGTCTCACACTTATCCGGATTAAATTCCATTTGCCACTGACCAGCCCATCTGACCAGCCCATCTATATCCTCCTGTAATCTAAGGCTATCCTCTTCACTACTTATCACCAATTTTCGTGTCATCCGCGAACTTACTGATCAACCCTCCTACATTCAAGTCTAAATCGTTTATATATACCACAAACAGCAAGGGACCCAACACCAATCCCTGTGGAACCCCACTGGACTCAGACATCCAGTCATAAAAACGCCCATCGACCATCACCCTCTGCTTCCTGTCACTCAGCCAATTCTGGATCCAATTTGCCAAATTGCCTTGGATCCCATGGGCTCTTGCCTTCGTTATCAGTCTCCCATGCGGGACCTTATCAAAAGTCTTGCTGAAGTCCAAGTAGACCACATCAAATGCATTGCCCTCATCTACACACCTGGTCACCTCTTCGAAAAATTCAATCAAATTGGTCAGACATGACCTCTCCTTAATAAAACCATGCTGACTGTCCTTGATTAATCCCTGCCTCCCAAGTGTGGATTAATTCTGTCCCTCGGAATTGCTTCCAATAGTTTCCCCACCAGGTTAGACTGACTGGCCTGTAGTTCTCTGTTTTATCCCTTCCTCCCTTCATGAATAATGATACCACATTGACTGTCCTCCAGTCCCCTGGCACCTCTCCTGTGGCCAGAGAGGTATTGAAAATTATTGCCAGCGCCCCTGCTATCTCCTTCCTTGCCTCACTCAACAGCCTGGGATACATTTCATCCGGGCCTGGAGATTTACCTACTTCTAAGCCTGCCAGGCCACTTAGAACCTCCTCCCTTTCTATGCTAATTTCTTCAATTATATCACAGTCCTTCTGCCTGATTTCCACACCTACGTCATCCCTCTCACTTGTGAACACCGACACAAAGTATTCATTTAGAACCCTACCATCGTCTTCCGGCTCCACATACAAATTACCACTATGGTCCTTAATGGGCCCTACTCTTTCCCTAGTTATCCTCTTACTCTCAATATAATTGTAAAATAATTTAGGATTTTCCTTTATTTTACCTGCCAATGTTTTTTCTTGCCCCCTTTTTGCTCTCCTGATTTCCTTTTTAAGTTCCCCCCTACACATTCTACACTCCTCTAGGGCTTTCGCTGTTTTGAGCCCTTGGTATCTGCCATAAGCCTCCCTTTTTTCTCTTTATTCAATCCGGTATATCCCTTGACATCCAGGGTCCCCTGAACTTGTTGGTCCCACCCTTTGTCTTTACTGGAATATGTTGGCCCTGTACTCTCCCTATTTCCTTCTTGAATGAGTCCCACTGCTCTGACGCAGATTTACCTAAAAGTAGCTGCTCCCAGTCCTCTCTGGCCAAATCATATCTGATCTTATTAAAATTGGCCTTCCCCCAATTTAGAACTCTGATTTCTGGCCCATCCTTGTCCTTTTCCATAACAACCTTGAATCTAACGGAGTTATGATCACTATCTGCAAAATGCTCCCCCACTAATACTTCTACCACTTGCCCAGCTTCAATCCCTAAAATTAAGTCCAGGACCACCTCCTCTCTTGGCCTTTATATTTGTGCTCGCTCTTAAGTGCTATCCAATTAGTCCTATTCCTTTCCTCATAGCTTTACTAATATCCCTTTCAAGTATTTACCCAATTTCCTTTTTTAAAGTTACTATTTAATCTGCTTCCATTGCTCTTTTAGGCAGTGCAATCTATAAGTTAACAACTAATGTGTAATAGAAAATATCAAACACTTTTATAATTACGTTAGAGAATGAATTTGCACACTGATAACTGGAACTGTACCTGACCTTGAGTTATCCATTTCAGGAGACAAGGGACAACAGTTGGATACAAATATTTAGGGAAGGTTGAGACCCAGGGAAATTAGAGAAGACGCATTCCGACTGCACTGGATAACAACACAGAAAATTTAGGAGAGAAGGGGAAAGGTTATCCTGTAGATTGTTTTCCCCTGAAACATATTTTAGTTTCACTACATTTAAAAAAAAACAATCTTGAGGGGGAAGTAAAAAACATAAAAGGAGTATTGACAATCTTTTAGTTTCACATAGCCTAAAGTAATTAAAATCTATCATTATTTCCATGGTCATGCACACTGGATCAGAATCGGAAATAAAATTCGAAGGTCCTGCAATGACCTTATCAAACATATCTATGAAAAAATACAACTCTAATTTACTTTCAAAGAGAAAGGGAGTTCTTGGAACCACAGTTAAGTACAAAAGTGGGGATCTTATTATGCTTCTAGCCTTTGAAACATGGCCTCAATCAGAAAGACAGCTGCTGTGTAGCATTATATTTTAAGCTTATAAGATTATACACATGAAATATCTTCAAATTCCCCAAAATGAGATCTCTAGGTTTTTGGTTCTTTTCTACCTCCTCTTAAATGTTTCAGCTTCTGTATCTTAGTTTATCTTACAGTTGAATCACAGCACTCTATGACTGATGATGTCTTCACTATCCCCGATATCTAGGTAGACTTTCAGTAACATGCTCAGGATAACATATAGAAAGCCTCAGTTAATTAATTCAGCTAGAGAAATAATCTTATACTGTCACAGGATCATTCTCCTGTTTATGAAAACAACAGATCACTACACCAGACATCATTTTAGTCAATCGAAAATGTAACTGTAAGCAGATAAATAGTAATATATTTACAGTAGAAATTATACTATTTAGGCACTCAAAAGGATAAATTACAAAATCTTCATATTAAGTTATTCTTTTGAACTAATTATGTACAGTAGCCTTTTATTTTTAACCTCTGTATCAGCTTCACTGGTCTGATTAGAGATTTTAAACCAACTCTGAATTTAAAAATACAACTTGCTTAAATACCCCTGAAACTTTTACCAGTGCTCCATTTTAAATAACCAACTTTACCCAAAAGAAGCTTTCAGCTGTGCATGTTACTGAATCAAACAGCTCTGTTTATATTTGATTTAAATAGCTTGGATCCTCTCTCAATCAAACCTCAACATTTGTATCCATTTAGGCAAGGATATGGAATGTAATTCTTGCTGGCTTTATATTTCTTTGGCATTGCGATTGAATTCAAAGGGACAGACAAATAAATAATACTTAATTTCTGTCACAAAAAACAGTATACTACTTTTTCTGAGTATCCATAGAATGCTTTAGCACAGAAAGAGGCCATTTGACCCATTAAATCTGCACTAGTATTTTCTCCATTCCTCATCTAACTCTAGACGCCTCCTCACTCTCATTGTCTTTTAATATTCCTCTGTTCAAGGAACTAATTTAACTTGTAAAATAGTTATGGACGCTGCTGGTAAGATCATGGCAGAAAATTTCACATTCTATTAACCCTCTGAGTTTTGCATTAATCACTGTTTGAAAGGAGTATATGTGAACGTCAAGTAAGACAGGATAGGATGCAAATGTTATGTCTTCCAGAGCCACATATGTTGTCAAATTTCACAGTCCAGGCTCATGTACATAGAAAGCCTTTCAGAGGGCAGTGGGTGTTCATAGAATATACTGCAGGATGAATGATTACTTCTGGGGGCAAAAAAATTTTATATAGAATCTGACTTGTGTAGTTTACCATTTTCTTCTCTGTTCATATTAAGTAGAAAATCTTCTCCATTTTCACTTGTAGCGAGATACCTAGCTTCACACCAGTGCGAATTCAAAGATTATAGGTGGAGAGCCTCTAATGTTTTGACCCACGCTCTTGGAGGTTAGATACCCATGATTATATCCTATTCAATTCCTTTCATTTTCATTTTCAAGTTGGAAAGGACAAGAATAATAGTTTGCAATACACTTAATCTCAATAATTTAGGAAAAAAGTAGCTGCTCTGCTGATATATGGCTAATCTTAACTTTTTTAACATTTAAAGATAAAGTGGCCACTTGAACCCCATATGCAATGATGAATGACATACTTAGACTTAGTTCTTCCAGTCCCATGTGGGGCAATGGGCAGCTGGACTGCCATCAACCCCGGTCCATCTCAGTCTCTTTCGTTGCAGCCCAGGTGGTGTCCCGCCCTTGAGGGTCCTCCTTAAATGTAAATAGCTGGAAAATCTCAGCAGGTCTGAAAACTCTGTCTTCCACTCCACAGATGCTAACGTTTCGAGTCCGTATGACTCTTCTTCAGTTCTGATAAAGAGTCATACGGACTCGAAACGTTAACTCTGTATTCCTCTCTGCAGATGCTGTCAGACCTGCTGAATTTTTCCAGCTATTTTTGTTTTTGTTTCATATTTCCAGCATCCGCAGCATTTTGCTTTTATTCTCCTCAAATGTATTTGGCCAGGTCTTCTTTGGCCAGCCCCTCCTCTTCTTCTATCTGGTGGTGTTCATTTTACTGCCACTCTGGCGGGGAATATGTCTGAGAGGCAAAATATGTGTCCTTCCAGCGTCAGTCATCTCTCCATCATGATGTCTCGCAGGTGCCTCTGACCTGTCCTCTGTGATGCTTCTTCATTGGTGATGCTGTGTCTCCATGTGATGCTCAGAATCTTACATAAATTATGTTTGGTACTACTTTGAGCACGTAGAGTTCAGGTTTATGGCCGTGTTGGTGATGGCTGCCCTGGCTGTCTTGGTGTTGGCTGCCCAGAACTTGTGAAGCAGCTGGAGAACCAATGCAGCTTTGTCTATTCTTGTGTGGATGTCTGTTGTAAGATGTGTATAGTCTGATAGGTCTCACGACGAGGTTCTGAGTCTTGTGCAGTTTAACAGTAAGTGCTTATTACTAACAACTATATACATATATACAGTATAAGGTCTAAGCTAGGAGCTGTCTCCATGCATGATTCTATACACATCTCTGTCCAGTCCAAGACTGCCCTCTAGATTCAAGTCATGTTCCCTTTGCATCATAGTGTGGGTAGTACTGTACCCAGTCCCACATTAACCCTTTCTATGCCAGATTCTCACACTACACTTCCCCCTAAGTCTCTGTGCAATGTATTTACAATATATTCCTGTTTACCCAACATATTTACATTACTTCTACTGCCCCTTCTCCCCTCAAGTCTCTTTTTACAGGTTCATGTGGTCTGCAGGCCTTGTAATTCATCCAGATCTTATCTTTACAACAGTTGGAGGAGTGGTAGACTCTGTTGTACTGGGTAAACCTTGATGAATAGGAGGTTATTTTGTATGTGGTTGTCTTGGCACTTGATTGGTTGTCTTTAATTCTCTTTTTGCATTCTTTGAAGTTGAGCTGCTCCTTGTCAACTCCCCATTTGGTGTTATGGATGGTCATCGGTTTATCCCATTCCTTGTGGGGAGAATGAACTCTCTGCTTGTCTGTAGTTCTCATTCTGTTTTTCTTCCTACGTGCGGTTCACTGTGATGCATGTGGGAGTCTACGTTTCAAGAATGGAACCTCCATTCCCACTTGTTTCTTAACTTTAGCCAAAAATTTGATTACACTCTTATTTTCCAGGTGTTTTTTGAGCTTATGAATCTTTTCATTCAGCTCAGCAACTACTTTGGTAAGTTCAGTTTTTGTTTGAGTCACCTGTGGAACTCTTATATAAGTTTAACAACTTCACCGGGGCATTCAGTTCTTTTCAGAATGTTTCTTCCATGGTCACTGACTGCTCCTTAAGACTCCTTCAATTCATTCATTAGATCTTCAATCTGTTTTGTAGAATTTTCCTTATCTGCTTTCAAAGTCTGGATTTCCTCTTCCATACTGCACATCTCATCCTTCATGTTGTTCAGATTGGATCGAAGTTCAAGAATTTAATCAGTTTTCATTGTTAATTCTGCTTTCAAGCAACTGTTCTGATACATCAGCAATTCTCTCTCCTGTTCCAGGCATTTAACATGATGCTTACTGGAGACTTCTGATACTTGAAGTTCATCAGGTTTTAATTGAAGATCTACATTTGTTGAATTTGTTTCTACAAGATTATCATTTCAGTGTTTCAACTTCTCTTTCAAGTATTCTACCTCCTGTGAGTAACATTCCAGTGGTCTCATCGGCTCTCGTTTCTCCTTATCAAACTCACCTTTCATACGTGATAATTGGTTCTCTACACTGATCAGTTTTCCCCTAGCAGAGCATAATTACTCTGCACTATCCTTCAAGCTTGCATTCTGTAATTGCACTTCTGCCAATTGTTTCTGAGATTCCACGCTCTTTTGTGAGAACTTCTACTTTCTCTTGCCATTCTAAGTTCTTGATTTCTATTCCAACCATTCATTTCTCAACGACTCAATATTTCGCAGTAAGTTTGAGGTATCTGGTGCTTTGCCTTCTTGTTCCTTGGTCTTTAGCTCCAAATCTACATTTTCTGATATTGCTTCCATTCTTTCTTTATCCACCTGCAGTTTGGAACACACTATTACTTTGCCTTCAATCATAGGTGGCTCAGCACTGCCACAGCTGTTGCAGTCGGGTAATGTGATAGGATTTCCAAAAAGATTTATTTTTTTGGACTTCTGAAATGTTCTCTGCCTCTGGTGCCATCATGTGGCTTGTTTGGGAATTGTCTTTATCCCTTTCATAGCTTTACTAGGGGTTTTTTCTATCCTTTTTAAGCTCTGTGCGCTCCACAACTTGAAGGTTAAAGTTTTTGTCAAAGGCTTTTAATATTTCATCAAAGCGGATTGATGATTTATCAATGCCCTGCATTAGGATTACTTCATCAGCAAGTTCACCAAACAAAAGTATAAAAACGTATTAATCTGGACTTCTGATTTCCTGCTTGGACTCCTGTAATTTAAAAAAAGTCTTCCCTTGGATAAACCCAAACAGGTCCATGAGTTCCAAAATGGCGTTGTCATATGCTTCTTCACAATGAAGTTTCCCACACTTATCGGTTTTGGTGGGCTCAATTTACGATTTCTGTGTTTTAAAGTTTTCAGCAGTGACTCCCTGGATCGACTGTTCTGGGTCTTCCCCGCACTATTTGAGAGTTCTCTGGTCTTGTAACCCTCGATTCCCGGCTTTTGCTCGCGTTTAAAATACTGATTATTTTTAATTAATTACTTTTTTTTTAACGATCTGACACCACATGTTCAGGTGTTGACTTGGGCTGTTCGCAGTCCATTTTAAAATGACAATTCTGACTGCTGCAAACTGAAAAGCGTATTTAAACTCATTCTGGCCAAGACCTTAAGTTTTTAGCTCACACCTGCCAGGTCTTCTGACTCTGCAATCTCTGGGTATTGAAGCTGAACTTCCATGGAATTCAATGGATTCTTCTGATGTAGTGTGGAGTTTTATTTCTGCCTTCTGCTTCCAGTCCTGCTTTGAAGCTCTTCTCTGGCGATCTCCTTCTGCGCCTTCACTCCTGGTGCATTTTGTCAGGTCAGGATGCTGCTTTTTCAATCTTACAGTTTTAAAATTTCTTCTCCAGCCTTTGTGAGGTTCTGGATTGTTTTGATAGCTACTGCCATGTTGTAATATTTTGTGTGTGCCTTGATAGGTCTCACGAAGAGGGTCCGAGTCTTATGTAGTTTAACAGTAAGTGTTCATTAATTACTAATAACTATACACAAATATACAGTATAAGGTCTAAGCTAGGAGCTGTCTCCATGTTTGCTTCTACACACATCTCTGTCTAGTCTAGATTTATGCCATGTGTTTCTTTGCATCACAGTGTGGGCGGTACTGTACCCAGTCCCATGTTAACCCTTTCTATGCCAGACCCTTATACAACAACATCAATCCCTACATCACCTCCTCTGGAAATGTAGGAAAATCTTTGATGTCCTCCATGTTCTGTTGCCTGATGGTGATGGAGAGCCTTGTTGCTGTACAGTCATCATTGTCTTTGTCTTCTCACAGCTGATGCAGTGACCAATCTTGGCGCTGCTACGCTCAACACTGATGGTCATGCCTTGGAGTGTGTGTTATTCTTTCGCCAACAAGGTAATGTCATCTGCAAAATCCGGGTCTCTCAACTGGTGGTGAAGACGTGGGATGCCAGATTTGTACCCACCCATCACTTTCAACATGATGAAATCAATCACCATGAGGAAAAGGAATGGGGAGAGTGTGCAGCCTTGCCGTACTCCTGTAATGATCACCAAGGAGTCTGTGGTGCCTGTGCTGGTCTTGACGCTGTAGCTGGAGTCGTGGTATAAAGCTTTGAAGATGTTAATATACGGAGACAGGATGCCATGCTGTCTTGTGATATACCGGGTCAACTGCTGATGGACACTATCAAAAGTCTTCTTGAAATCAAGAAGCAAATGGCTTCTGATGCTCTAGGCTTTGCTCTATGATGTTTCTGCGTTTAAAGATCTGCACGCAGCATGATTTGCCTCGCTGGAAATCTGTCTGTTCTTCATGAAGGGTACTGTCTATTTCCAGTTTCAATCTGTTGAGGCACATGGTGCTGAAGGCCTTGCCAGGTACTGACAGCAGTGTAATGCCCCTCCAGATGTTGCAGTTGCTGAGGTTCCCTTTCTTCAGCAGCTTGACAATTACCCCTCACCTCCAGTCATCCAGGACATCCTTTGCAGTCTAGATCTTGTTGAACAGGTCCATGAACTCTGTTGTGAAGATGTTCTTGCCATGTTTTACTAACTTTGCTGGTATCTTGTCGATCCCAGGTGCCTTGTTGTTCTTCAAGCTCTTGATGGCTCTTTGGATCTCTGATCTGGCAATTTCTCCCAGGTTGCAGTTCAGCTGCTGAGGTGCGGCGCTGACATCGAACTCAAACATGAGCTGGAGTTGGGCTGGTTGAGGATCTCCTAAAAGTGTTCCACCTACCTCGTCTCTTGCTCCTTGTCCGTTAAAAGCATCTGCTGCCCTTGCCCTTGATCGGTGTGATTGATTCTTACACCAGTTGGCTTCCATATGATCCTGTACAGTGTTTTGGAATCATTCCAATTTGCAACCACTTGTGCCTCCCTACCTTTTAACTCTAGCCATCCTCATTTATCTCTCCCACAGCTCTTCACAGCTTTATCCAGTCCTCTGTTCTTCTCATTGTCTTCCCATCTTTGCTGAATGTTCTTTTCCTGGTTGCTCATGCTCTTTGCCAGCTTTCTTTCATCAATCAACCTTCACATTGGGTCAGTGATCCATTGTTCTTTGTTGGTCCTCTCCTCCATTCAATGGTGACTTCTGCACTCTGCTTAATCCCTCTTTGAAGATTTCCCACTGTCCCTTGATGTTGCCTGACTGTGAATCTATTGCGGAGGACCAGCTGGAAACTGTCTGACATGTCCTTGTCCTTTCGTTTTTCTGTTGCAAATGGCCATTGTGACTTTGTCGTTGCTGCCTTCAGCTTCAGATGGATCTTGCCCAACACAAGGTGGTAGTCCGATCCTACATCAGCATCTCGACAAGTCCGGCCATCTTGTAGGGATGTCCTCCATCTGCTGCTGATGTATTTAAAGTGAGTCTTGTTCAGGGTGTTACTATCTTGAGACTTCAATGTCTTTTTGTGGCTGTCAATGTTTTTGAACAAGGTATTCCCAATTCTGAGCCCATTGCTGTTGCAGGAGGCCAGCAGACGCTCACTGTTTCCGTTGAGTTGCAGACCCATGGGGCTCAGTCCTTGTTCAGTCCTCGCTGGTTGCTGCCGAGCTTAGCATTTAGGTTACCGATCAGTAGCTTGGTAGTGTAATGAGGCAGATTTAATAAATGATCTCAGAGTAAAAAATCCTCAAGAAAACAGTGACCATAAAATAAATTTGGGTCAGAAACAACTGTACTAAACTTAAATAAGGCTAATTACAAAGGAATGAGGGCAGAGTTGGCTGGAGTGGACTGGGAAAGGAGTTCAGCAGAAAAGATGGTTAATGAACAATGGCAGATGTTTAAGAAAATAGTTCATGACTCACAACAAAAATATATCTCAGTGAGGAAGAAGGATTCTAGGAAGGGGGTAAACCAACCACAGTTAACCAAGGAGTTAAGGACTGTATCAAATTGAAAGAAAAAACATACAATGTGGCAAAGATTAGTGGTAAGCCAGAGGATTGGGAAAGTTTTAAAAACAACAGAAGATGACCAAAAAAAAAATAAAGAGGAAGAAAATAAACTTTGAGGGTAAACTATCAAGTAATATAAAAATGGACAGTAAGAGCTTCTTTAAATATATAAAAAGGAAGAGAGAGGCCAAAGTGAACATAGGTCCCTTAGAGAATAAGACTGGGGAAATAATAATGGGGAACCAGGAAATGGCAGAGGAGTTGAATAAATACTTTGCATCAGTTTTCATGGTAGAAGACACTAATAGCATATCAATACTAAATAATCAAGGGGCACAAAAGAGGGGAAGGAAATAAATACAATAACTATCGTCTAGAGAAAAAGCACTAGGAAAACTAATGGGGCTAAAGGCTGATAAGTCCCCTGGACCTGGTGAGTTGCATCCTAGGATTTTAAAGGAAGTAGCTGCAGAGATAATGGATGCACTGGTAGTAATCTTCCAAAAATCCTTAGATTCTGGAAACGTCCCAGAGGATTGGAAAACTGCCAATGTAACACCCTTATTCAAAAAAACAGGTAACTATAGACCGGTTAGCTTAACATCCATCATTGGGAAAATGTTATGAAAATATTATAAAGCAGAGCATTTAGAAATCAAGCAGAGTCAGCATGGCTTCATGAAGTGGTAATCATGCCTGACAAATTTATTAGAATTCTTTGAGGAGGCAACAAGCAGGATAGATGAAGGGGAACCAGTAGATGTAATATATTTGGATTTCCAAAAGGTGTTTGATAAGGTACCGTACATAAGGCTACTTAATAAGATGAGCCCATGGTGTTGGGGGTTGTATATTAGCATGGATAGAGGATTGGGATCAGGGGGCATTTTCGGGATGGCCCGAATCAGTGCTGGGGCCACAATTATTTTCAATATGTATTAATGACTTGGATGAGGGAAATGAATGTACTATCGCAAAGTTTGCGGATGACACAAAAATAGGTGGGAAGGCAATTGGTGAGGATGACAGTCTACAGAGGGATATAGGCAGGTTAAGTGAGTGGATAAAAACTTGGCAGATGGAATATAATGTGGGAAAATGTGAGATTGTGCACTTTGGCAGGAAGAATAGAAGAGCTGAATATTATTTAAATGGAGAAAGGCTGCAGAAAGCTACAGCACAGAAGGATTTGGGGGTCCTCGTGTATGAATCCCAAAAAGCTAACGTACAAGTTCAACAGGTAATAGGGAAGGTAAATGGAATGTTGGCCTTTATTTCAAAGGGAATGGAGTATAAAAATAGGGAAGTCTTGCTAAAACTATACAAGGCACTAATTAGACCATACCTAGAATACTATGAACAGTTTTGGTCCCCTTATCTAAGGAAAGATATACTGGCATTGGAGGCAGTCCAGAGAAAGTTCACTAGGTTGGAGGGATTTTCTTCTGTGAGGTTGAGTAGGCTGTGCCTGTACTCATTGGAGTTTAGAAGAATAAGAGGCGACCTTATTGAAACATGGAACATTCTTAGGGGCTTGACAGGGTAGTTGCTGAGAGGCTGTTTTCCCTTGTGGGAGAGTCTAGGACCAGAGAGCATAATTTCAGAGTAAGGGGTCGCCCAATTAAGACAACGATGAGGAGGAATTTCTTCTCTGAGGGTAGTTAATCTGTGGAATTCTTTACCACAGAGGGCTGTAGAGGCTGGGTCGTTAAGTATATTCATGGCTGAGATAGACAGATTTTTTATCAGTAAGGGAATCAAAGGTTATGGGGAAAAGGCAGGAAAGTGGAGTTGAGGATTCCAGTTAGCCATAATCTGAATTGAATGGTGGAGCAGACTTGATGGGCCGAATGGCCTACTTCTGCTCCTACATCTTATGGTCTTATAGCTGGGTGCTTTGTCCAGCATATCCTGCAATTGGTGGTGCAATTCATCTTCTGCTCCTCTGTATCTGACTCTGTTGGTGTGTAAACCTCTCTGTCAGTAATTTTGGTGTGCCTTGTGTGGAATCTGGTGGTGATGATGCAATGGTTTACTGCAGGTTTGTCCAACCTTTTCTTGGGGGTGGTGGGGGGGGGGCACATTTCAATTTTTCTTACACTTGGGGAGGTGGGTTTGGCGCTGATGTGCAAATTTTGGAAAGATGAAGTTTGGCACAACATCAGAAATGAATTTGATGTATGATTAGGAACAACTTGCTGAGCAAAAAAAAATCACAGCAATAAATTGATAATTTAAAAAATGAGTAATAAATTAAGATGACATTCGAGTGTGAAAGGGTGAGTGTGTGCCCAGCTCATTTCCAGTCTCAGGGTGCTCACTCACCCTCACCCACTGTGAGAGCACCTGTTGGTATGTGGGGGTGAGGGTGAATGAGAACTACGTGACAGCGAGTGAGGCAGATGCCCTCCCTCCCCCTCTCTCTTTCTCTTTTCTCTCTCTCTCTCAAGGCTGAGTTAGATAGATTTTCAATAGACAAGTGAGTCAGCAGTTAGGTTGGACAGAAAGGAAAGTGGAGTTGAGACCACAGCCAGGTCAGCCATGATCTTGTTGAATGGCAGAGCTGGCTCATGAGGCCAAATGGCCTACTCCTCCTAAGTCCTATGTTCCTATGGACTAAAACAGAATTTTGAAACTTCATATGCAGGTTACATGTAGTTGTAGCGATTCTGTTTTCTTCAGGAATAGTAAAATAGAGCATCTGTAAAATTACTATTGTTAGGGGGGAATATAGGGGTACAGTAAGAACTTATTGAAAGGGAATGAATTACTTAAAATTTCCAAGCAGCCAGTGCTACCAAACACATTGGCAGTTAAAGGTTACCAGATGAACCTTGCACAGCCTTAGGGCCTGCAAAGAACAGAAAGGCCTTGGGAGCCAGACTGGAGTCAGAGCATTGGCAATAACAACTAAGATTAAGTGTGCTCTTCAACGGATAGGGGAAGAACAGGTGGTCCTAGTTTAGGTAGGAGGGAAGGTCTCTGCCTGGGTGAAAACAAATAGGGACATGTGGTGCATGTACTTGTTACCAGAGATGTCTGTTTAATGTAAACCTATATGTTGACGAGATTGGAACCTGGAAACTGTTCTCGTACGTGATCAATAATGTATAAATATACTGAATACTTGTAATTTATCAGAGTGCTATCTCAAGCTGCATTGGGATGGTTCTCCTTGCAATTGCTCGAATAAACAATCGTGACCTGTACCTGAGACTCCTGTGGTCCTTTTTTCAAAGTGACCACATCACTATATTACCTCAAAGGCAAAATATGGCAGATGCTAGAAATCTGAAATATAAGCAGAAAATAGCACTCAATTGGTTCGGGTTCATCTGTGGAGGGTGAAACTTAACATTTAAGGTTGGTAAACTTTCATCAGAATATGTTTGTGTTCTAAGGTTTTTTAAAAGTTTTCTACAACTGAAGTAAAAATTAGACAAGATACAAATGACCCCATTTTTAAAGAGACTCACAAGCGGCACTGGTGATACCCACCATTATTCTTCACTAAAGTTCCATTAACTTCAACATAGTTTTTAATTCAGGTATTATGTAATAACATGAAAATCCAGCAGGTGGCAGAGTAAGCCCATGTTAAATGAGCCCTGTATTCTATGGAGACTTATTTGTCATGGGATTACATCTGTCAACAGTAGGCTTATTTATTTATTGTTTTAATAATTCTTTTATATAAAAATAAAAACGAAAAGGTAAACATTAAGCCTTATCTCATGCCCTGCCTCCCTGCTTCCCCCATCTTGCTTCAGAATATCTGTTCAGTCACAAACAACACCCACGCCATCCGCAACCTTTTTGTGGAGGATTACATTCTGGCTTTCACCAACACTTGACTCCAAGATGGAGCCACCTTACCCCTTATTAAAGCACCATAACCTAGCTATACTGCCCACTACCTGCCCCACCCTTGATGACAACTGTGGCCCTTATCATATCACTTTGAGGTCTTCTCCTACTCCTCTGGTACTTTCTCCACTCTTGAACCCTGCCTGTTCCATCCCTTTCTCCATCTTGGCTGTTCCTTCTGTTAGGGCTACCATCTTTGCTACCTTAAGTCCCAAGGGGCCTAGACTTCAGTGTATCTTGTGGACAAATAGTTTAGCTGTCCATCATTAGATCTGCTGGATCACGTTAAGTGTTATCACATCTTGCTCTCCTCTGCCAAAACTGTTTCCTCTAAGATCATCCTGGAGTGCAAGGATATTCCCTTACTTCTTTACTTCACTACCACAACTCCTTAAATCCCTCTCCCACCTCCTCAGCTCTCACGTCAATAGCAAGTGCAAGGTCTTTGTCACTAAGATTGATACCATTCAGCTGGCTTTTCTGCTTCCCCTTTCACCTTATCTCCCAAGCCACTCCTTCCCCAAGCTACCTCTGTCATAGTCCTGAACCAGGAGCTTTTTTTAGTTTCTCTTCTGCGTCTTTCGTTCTTTAGTGAGCTAAAAGACCCGCCTCCTGCTCTCCTGACCACATACCAGTTAAATACACAACCTCCCTTGTACCTCTGAAGCCTCCATTCCTCTGACTCTGGCCTTTCTTGCATCATCCCCTCCCTTTGTCCTACCATTGGCAGCTATACCTTCAGCCTGCTATGCCTCATGCTCTAGATGCCCCTTCTTATACCTGACTGCCTGTCCACATCCCCCTCCTCCTATGAGACCCTCCTTAAAACCTACCTCTCTGGAAACACTTTAGTCATCCAATGTAATTTCAAATTTTGCTCGACGTTTTTTTCTGATAAAGCCTCTGCTTAGGCCATGATTCTACATCAAAGGGGCTACATCATTTTTTAGTTGTTTTAGTCAAAAAATTGGATTTAGCCAATCTAAATTCATTGGAAATTTAATATCATTTGATATGAAGGTCTTTGTTGTCTGTGACTGAGTTGGATGTGAAAATTTCTCAGATTGGCCATGAGCTGCACTTGGAATTGCTCTCTTCAGTCAGGCTACTTTAGTGTTGAGACCTTTATATACTACTACTTGGACTTTTGGGCCTTCCGATGTTTTGGTGCTAGGTGGTTGTTCATCACTAGTTGAACAAGTCAATGACCTGTCCAGCGGGCATCAGTCCTCTGCACGGATCAAGTGATGCGGGCATCACTTAGATCTTTGACCCTAACGATGACATAATCCAGGAGGTGCTAATGCTTTGACCTCGGATGCCTTCATCTGGTTTTATATTTATTCTTCCGGCAGGAGACCGTGTTAGTAATAATGAGGCCATGCTAAGCACACTTTGTAAGCAGAAGGACACTATTTGCTTTTCCCACCCTGTTTTTTTCCCAATGGTTCTGCTCCAAACACCAGCGTCATGGCCAACCCTGGCATTAAAGTTCCCCAGAAGGGTGATCATTTCTTCTATTGGGGTGGCAGTGAGGACTTCTTGAAGGTAAGAATAGAACTTCTCCTTAACGTCTTCATTGGAGTCAAGGGTCGAGGCATAAGCTCTAATGATGGTGGCATATTGCTTATGGCTGAGCTGTAGATGAAGTGGCATAAGTCTTTCATGTATAAAATTGGGAGTTTGGCAGTGCATCCAAGATCTATTCCAGATGGCAAATTCAACTCCATGGACATGTGGGGTCACTGCCATTCCTTTCCAGTAGAAGGTATATGCCCCTGCTTGTTCCTTCAGTTGCCTCTCCCCAGGAAGGCAGGTATCACTGAGGGTGGTGATGTCAATTTGGAATCTTGATAGTTCACGTGATACAATTGCAGTTTTTCTTTCTGGGCAATCACTCTTGAGTTTATCCATGAGTGTTCTAATATTCCAAATTGCAAAATTTAAAATTTTCTTTCTTTGACCACAAAGATGGTGATCCCACAGACACTCTGTGGGATCCACACCGGTTCCCCTGCCAGGAGAAAATGGGCAGCCTATTTTTAGGGTGCCTTTTCTAGCCCCCTCCTCATTTGCAGTGAGCAAAGAGTATCCTGAAAAGGACTGCTCAGTCACAGATGCTGCTGCCCAAAGACACTTCTGTACCAACACAGATATTCAACAACTTTCATGCATTTGTGCAGATTCTTGACTATGGACTCATAGGTTCACAGCTCTGCCTTCATCACCAATTCTCCATCGCCACAGGACTTGGCAGATGGACCCTGGTAGAAGCCTGCACATGGCCTTATTAACATGGCAGCCTTGGGGCACTGTCATTGTCCGTACGATCTTGACACATTGGTGGTCAGATTTCGGTAATGTTTTCAACCAAAATGGCCCCAGACCTTCTTGCCACTCTGGCCTTTTCTCAGCTGTGCAGCCGCTGAAACAGCACCTGTTCTTCCTTTGAGGTCATTTTGGACCCCACTTTGTCTGGCAGCTCCCCTCAACCTTGCTGCCCTGGGTGACCCTACCAGGAGCAAGAAACTCCCAACGGCATCACCCAAGGGAAAAATAAAACTTTCACTTTTAATTTTTAAAAAGCCAAAAGTGTTACCAGAACTCTTAGTGCTGAGATTGGTAGGTCATCTGCTTGTTATTAGAATACAAAAAAAAATGGCTCTAGTCATAACAATATCCTTAACAATCTTTGTATTACATGTACAATTAGGACACGCAGTTCTACCTCGCCACCACCAATTTGGATTCCTTCATTGCCTCTGATTTGTCACGCTGTTTCTCCAACATCTGATAAAGTATAACCAGAAATTTCTTCCAATTTAATATTGGGAAAACAGAGGTCATTGTCTTCAGTCCCTGCCACAATGTCTGCTCCCTAACCACAGCCTTCACCCCTCTCCATGACCACTATTTAAAGCAGAACCAGACCACCTTGACATCCTATCTGACCCTGAGCTGAACTTCCAACTCCATATCCTCCTCCACCAAGATGGTCTACTTCTTCCTCCATAACATCGCCCAGCTCTGCCCATGGTTCAATTCATCTGCTGAAACTCTCCTCACGACTTTGTTATCCCTAGACTTACCTATTCCAGTGCTCTCTTTGCAAAGTGGGAACCCAGCACCCTTCTTAAATTTGAGGTCATCCAAAAACCTGCTGCCTATATTTTAGGTTTCATTCACCGAAGACCCTCCCACATTCTGGCCTATTTTGGCTCCCACTCGGCAACATCTTGGTTTTAAAACTCTCATCTTTGATTTCAGTCCCACTATGGCCTCACATCTCCTTATTTCTGTGACCTCTTCCAGCTCAACAACACTCTCAGATCTCTGCGTTCTCCAATTCTGGCCTCTTGCATATCCCCAGTTTTCTTCATGCCTCCACCATTCTCAGGTGCACTTTCAGGTATTTATTCAGGTATTTCAAGCCCTAAGATTTGGAATTTCCACCCTAAACTTCTCTACTCTCCTCCTTTTAAGATGCTCCTTAAAACCTACTTTGACCGCGTTTTTAGTCATCTGTTCTAATACCTCCTTTGGCAGCATTTATTAGCCATCCCTAATTGCCCTTGTGTAGATGGTAATTCACTGCCTTCTAGAACCACTGGAGTCTATATGTAGCATTGTTACATCTACAGTACTGTTAGGGAGGCTGCTGCAGGATTTTGACAGAGGAGGAATGATATATTTCCAAGTCAGCAATGTGTGTAACTTGGAGAACTTGCAGGTGGGGTGTTCCCATTTGTCTGCTGCCCTTGTTCTTATGGGTGCTAGAGATCACGGTTTGGAAGGTCCTGTTGAAACAGCCTTGGTAAGTTGCTGCAATGCATCTTGTAGATGGTGCACATAGCAGCCATGGTGTACCTATGATGGAGGGAGTGAATGTTTAAACTGGTGGATGAGGCACCATTCAAACGGGCTGCTTTGTCCTGGACGGTATTGAACTTCTTGATTGGCGTTGGTGTTGTTCAGATCCAGGCAATTGGTAAGAATAACGATCCTAATTTGTACCTTATGGACAGGTGTGGGGTAAGTCAGGAGCTGAGGTACTTGCTGCAAAGTTCCTTACCTCTGATCTGCTCTTGTAGTGTCTAGTCAGTATTTATATGGATGGTCCAGTTAAGTTCCTGGTCAATGATGATCCCCAATATCTTGATGGTGGGGAATTCAGCAGTACTAATGCTGTTGGATGTCAAGGGGTGATGGTTAGTTTCTCTTGTTGAGTTTGATCATTGCCTGGCACTTGTGTGGTGTGAATGTTACCAAGTCACCCAATATCTTTTGTGAACACTGAAGCAAAGTATTTGTTATTTATCCCTGCCTATTTGGTCCCATCTCCCATTTAACAATTCTGCTTCTACTGTCAGAAGTTGCACCCCATGACAAAGCAAATGTTAAGAGTTTGCATTATGGGAAGTCACCAGTGCAAACCAAAGTTTTGCCATTTCACAAAATGTGTAGTGCTCAGCACATTATACTGTGGGATTGTATTCATTTTAAATAAAATGGAGTGGAGTAATGAGACAAAATGAAACAAAATTACATAAACAAAACATTTGCCATACTACAAACCTCCATAAATTTCAGCTCATTGTAATATTTATATTTTTCTGTTTTACTGATTTAATTTTTCTTTCTTTCTCCTTGAAGGTAATTATTCACACTGGGTTGCACTTCATGTGGGCTTGTGGGCCGTTTAACTGTGGGGTCATTATAACATTACGTAGCCAAATCTGTTCCTCTCATAATATACTGACCAGGGATGCATGCTGTTCCAGACCCAGAATGAATAGGGTGGATGTCAGTTAGGCTTGGGGAACCTAATTTGTACCCCACCCCAATCCCTTGCCTCACCATGTCTCCACCTTTATCTCCTTCTTTAAGATACTCCTTAACACCTACCTATTTGACTAAGCCTATGGTCACCTGTCCTAATATCTCCATATGTGGCTCCATGTCAAATTTTGTTTGATTACCCTTCTGTGAGGCACCTTGG
The DNA here is from genome assembly GCF_964194155.1 of Cetorhinus maximus. Lineage (NCBI taxonomy): Eukaryota > Metazoa > Chordata > Chondrichthyes > Lamniformes > Cetorhinidae > Cetorhinus > Cetorhinus maximus. The sequence continues at coordinate 103,135,784 of NC_135881.1, forward strand.
GATGTGTTATTATGGTAAAGTGCCATTTAAATGCAAGTGTTTTTGAGGCCTTTCTACTGCTCAGCTGACATTGGCAAACTAAATGCAAACCATTGAACACGTTAGTCTAAGTAGCTGAGAACCATTCAGTTACATGGATAGATTTAAGATTAGATTAGAGAAGCTGGGGCTGTTCTTGAAGTAGAGAAGGTTAAGAGGTGAATTAATAGAGCTGTTCAAAATCATGTGATATGTAGATGGAGTAGATGGGGAGAAACTGTTCTCATTAGCAGAAGGCTCAACAAGCAGACACCAATTTAAGTTGAATGGCAAAAGAACATACGGAAAGGAAGCAGAAGTAGGCCATTCGACCCCTCGAGCCTGCTCCACCATTCAATAAGATCATGGTCATCAGTTTGTGTTTCAAGTTCCACATTCCCACACCCAATAACCTTTGATTCCCTTGCCTAACAAGAATCTATTTATCTCTGCCTTAAAAATATTCAGTGGCCTCATCTCCGCCACCTTCTGAGGCAGAGAATTCCAAAGTCGCACAACCCTCAGAGAAAAAATTTCTCCTCATCTCTGTCCTATATTTTAAAACAGTGCCCCCTAGTTCTGGACTCACCCACAAGGGGAAACATCCCTTCCCCATCCACCTTGTCAAGACCATTCAGGATCTTGTATACTTCAATAAAGTCACCTCCCACTCTTCTAAACTTCAGTGGAAACAAGCCCAACAAACTTAGCACACTGAGGATTATTTAGCAAATGTTGTCCAATTGGCAATCACATCTAATGTTGGACAATGTGTTTTGAGTTTTGCAAGCATGGGCTGGTCACTAAGAATTACACTGACAACCAATTTAAGATTGTCAGTCAGGATCGCAGTATGGTGCATTGCATGTAATGGAAGCTACATATATTAATACACAGGGCCTTGTTCTTTGCAGACAGAAAGACCATGTACATACATTGCGTCAGTTTCAGCTAAGCAAAACAAGTTACAGCCATTCTCTGACTCATTCCTCAGGGCAATGCTTTGACCAATCAGGATCAAGCTGCCTGGTTTAAATTGCAAACAATGCTTGGCAGTTAACTGTCAGTCACCATCAGTGGTGCATTCTCTATGTCAATGCCACTTGCCAACCAATCAACACCCTCTTCACATACAGTGTAAATTGCTGCTTTCTCCTTATATTGGTATTCTTGCAAGTGTTCTGATGAGCACAAGATGAAAAGCTTAGCCATGTCCCTTTTTTTCAGCAATACTCAAGAACTAGGCTTAGGTATACAAGGCACAATTTCAAAGTTTTTAGATGACACAAAGCTCAGAAAAGTTGTAAATAATGAGGCAGACAGTAATGGGAGGACGTAGACATCGGGAGGACGTAGACTGGTGAAATGGGCAAACGCAATCCAGGTGTAATTTCATGCAGAGAAATGTGAAATGACTCTTTTTTTAGTAGGATGAATGAGAAGAAGCAGTATAAACTAACTGGCTCTGCTGACCCTGGAAGCCAGGGTTCAAAATTCATGGGGACGGTAGGCAAATTTGCCCTTGAAACCGTACAAATTGCCAGCATAAAATCAAAGACGGGGATGAAAAATTCTAGAAAGGCTGCCCCTTTACATATTAGCTTACATTATGGCTGAACAATTGCAGGTGCAAGTGTGTCTGAGAACGGGAAAACAATGCAGAGTTTGATATGAAGAAGCAGCGAGTGTGGGAGAGACAGAACCTGAGTAGCAGATCCTCCAGTCACAGATTCTGTCTCTCCCCCATGCTCACTGCTGGAGCTCCTCCAACCGCAAGTTCCCTCCCTCCCACTGTTGCTGCTCCTCCAGAGACAGAATTTATGATTGGAGAAGCAACGAGGATGGGAGGCGGGGGGGAACCTGTGATTGAGGTAGAGGAGCAGTTATCTTAGACTACAAGGTTGACCCATTCGAACAATTGAAACAGTCTCTTAAGGATCAAAAACTACAGTACAACTACACGGCCTCTATGTTACAACAACATATTTCCAACTTGAATGTTGATGCTGTGACGGTTGGAGCGCAGGAAACCAAAGTTCAAGTAAATCAGAAAACTGTAAAGAATGGATGCCTCGAGGGAATTAGAAGATGCGCGAGGTGTCCTTGGAGAAATAAGGTATAAATACAGTTAAGACGCCAATTACCTCTTGTGCCAATTTAAAATCTGTGAACATAAGAACGTACAAGTTAGGAACAGGAGTAGCCCACTAGGCCCTTCAAGCCAGCTCTGCCATTCAGTAAGGCCGTAGCTGATCTGACTATAACCTCCTGCCTAGCCCCGATAACCGAGTTAGGAGAATAACTAGGGAGACAACAAGCCCCAGTATTAGCCATTACCATAGGCACCACAACAGCATGGGCCATATAATGATAGTGATGAGAGTGATGTGAATTGGGTAGACTTAGTAGAGGGAGGCTGCCTCCCATAACAATCCTGATAGTTCACCGACTGAGAACCCACCCGTTTGTGTCCTGACGATTCAGGCATGTTGTAGTTGGTAATGAAATGGAGAGGGTCATTACCTCGAGACCGTGGACATACTGAAATAAAGGCACTAGCCAGAGAACTGGGATCAATTCTTGATGGGGTGACCCAATTGTGATAAGTAGTAGATCAGAGAATTTCAGGTGTGTACCTCATCATCATCTTTCTCAGTGCTCTTGTGTGTCCTTGCCATGAAGATCAAGGCTGATTTCCATATGGCTGTTTGGCAGCAAGGGGCCAAAGGGGTGTTGAATGTCGCTTTGGATTAGCTAGGTCTAAGGAATTTAAAGCTAATCTTACTGTGTAGTCAGAATTTGCAGGAGATAAGAGAGGCAGCCAGCACTTTTCATAATCGAAAATGTCTTCAAAAGCAACAGCCAGCAGAGAGAAGGCCCATCACATTTTAATTTCCATGTAATCCTGCAGTGGGTGGGGGAAATGATTTTCATTTATTATTATAAATTGGGAATTGTATTTAGGTGAGCAGAGATTTTTCATATGGCAGGCAACCGTAGCCCTTGGGGCTGACACCTTGCCCCCTTACTGAAGCTTCCTTGCCTATGATGCACATAGTTCAGCAACATTATGTTCTGTTGTTAGAATGGACTTCATCCTGTATTACATGTATCAATGGCATGAAAAGCTGAAATGTTGTGGTCACTTTGGAGCTCCCGAAAACCAAATAGTAGCTCGCATAAAAAGAAAAATTAAACTAGGCATTTTTTTTCTCAAAAAGTGCCCTCAAAAACAAAATTTCCTGACCCCTACCGGAAGAAGAACCTAGGTGGCCATGGGGACAGGTGAGCGTGAAGAAGGGCTGTTTAGATTGGCTGCCTGGGCGCTATGGGACTTTGCCGCGGTTGTTTTACGAGTGGTTAGACCCTTTAGCCATCACCCCTCACCTCCCACACATCCCCGTGTCACCTCCATGCCAACTCCTATCTGCAATCCATGCCCCCTTATACCTCCCCATGGACCCTCCATGCCAACTCATGCCCCCACCCATCCCAATGTGACCTCCATAGCCACTCACCATGTATCCACCATGAGCAGACCTCAGGAGCTATGTTGAGATGGAAAAAAAAAACCCTAACCATCTAATACAGTTTTTACTCATACACAATTGATGGTGAAAAAAAAACTCCCATTCATAAAATCTATTCAAAGCTTTCAAATCTCCTCAAGTGGTTAATCCTTTATAAAAACAAATAGCTTTTATTCGGACTGCACATTAAAAACAGCTAATCATTTAATGTTCTCTTTAAATTGTCAATCAAACTGAACTTGGTACCACCTGCTGAAATAATTGTAGTGTATGAAACTCAGCCAAGCATTTGTAATGACATCACTGTTGGGAAATGTCATCAAAGACCTCTTTTGAAACTGCATGAACAGATGGCAATGTTTTATTCTAGCCTACACCAGATGGCCTGACTCTCAGTGCAGAGGGTTTTCTTTTTTAACTCATGACAGCATCATACTTTTTTTCATGTTTAAATTGTGGGGGATTTTTAAAAAAACTTCCAGTAACGACACTCAAACAGAACACTAATGATGTTCGAGTGTGTTTGTGTCTACTCCTTCAATTCGTGACTTCCACACCCTGGGTCAAAGCTATTGGACCAGCCAAAATGGGGTCTGTTTGAACTCAGCAGGGCATTTGAACTTCATGCGGAGTTTGGATTTCCCTCGGGTGAATCATGCCCCACTCCTTTCCCCCTGCTGGCAAGTGGGGGTGGGACCTCTGCATCCACATCCCGCCTGCCATTTTTAAAGGTTCACGGAGCCTTCCTGACTCCTTGAATTTGGGAAGGATATCATGTTCTCTCTCTCTTTCTTGCCCAATCCAGAAACCAACCTGACAGTGGGAATGAGTTTACTTTTTAGACAAGTAGAGTTGGGTATTTCCTCTTGGAGAATAAAGCACTTGCATTTTTATATATACATATAAACCTCCCTTCACATCCTCTGGATGTACCAAAGAATTTCACTTCCAATGAATTAGTTTTGACATGTAATAAATATTACTTTGTAGGCATACATGGTAGTTAACCTATGTACATCAATAATCCACAAACAGCAACTGAAATAAATGACCTGTTCTGCTGGTGCTGGTTGAGGAAGGAACCTGAGCCCAAACACGAGGTAAAAATGCAGCTCTTCAGATAGTGCCATTGGAATTTTTTATATCCATCTGAATGAGCAGACAAGTCTGCAGTTGAAGGTCTCGTCCAAAAGATGACACCAACAATAGTGCAGTTCAATGTTCCAGTACTGCATTGATGTGTCATCTTAGATTATGAGTTCAAGTTTGGAGTGGTGAGTCAGATGCTGCCACTGAGCCAGGCTGACAAAGGATATATTCTCCATTATGTTATCATGCTGCTTTTTACCTTCGTTACTCTGTTTTTCTGCTTTAACACAAATGTTAGAAATATATCTGTTGGACACGCATTTCTTCCTTTTCATCTTCACCTCTATCTCTCTCCATGGTGCTCTGGATTTAATTTCCTTCCTTTTCCTCTTCAAGGGAATATACCTTGATGTTACCTGCAATACTTTTTCTTCGAAGGTGGCCCATTGTTCAGCCACCCCGTCTTTTCTGCCAACATTTGATTCTAACTCACTCGACTCAGATACATTCTCATCCCATTGAAGTTGGCTTTCCCCCAGTTAATTATCCCTGCTCTGGATTGTTCCCTGTCCTTCTCCATGGCCAACCTAAACCTTATGTTGCAATGGTGACTGTCCCCTAAATACTCTCCCACTGATATTTGATGCACTTGGGCCAACTCATTCCCCAGAACCAGGTCCAACAGTGCTTGCCCTCTCGTTGGACCGGAAACATACTGCTGCAGAAAATTATCTTGAATACATTCCAGGGACTCGTCCCCCTCTTATCTCTTTGCACTATCCCATCTACATTTGGATAATTGAAGATCCCCATTATAATTACACTATAATTCTTGCACCTCTCTGTAATTTCTTCGCAAATTTGTTTCTCTACATTCCTTCCATGGTTGGTGGTCCATATACTACACTGATTTATGTTATTGCACCTTTTTCATTCCTTACTTCTAGCCAGAGAGATTCCGTCCTTGACCTCTCTGGAACATCCTCTCTCTCCAGTATTGTAATGCCATCTTTAACCAATACTATCACTTTTCTTCCTTTCCTGTCCACTAAACACCTTGTACTCAGGAATATTTAATGTCCAATCCTGCCCCTTTTTGAGCCAGGTCTCTGATATAGTAATATTATAATTCCATTTGTCAACCTGTGCCTGTAGCTCACCAATCTTATTAACCACACTCCATGCATTCACACACATGCACATTAAGCCTAATTTAGGCTTTTTTACTTTCCCCCTAACTCTGACCCCTTCTAATGACTTACTGTTGCCATCTCCAATTCTATCAAACTTTCCATTAACCTTGATACTTTTTTAAATTCGTTCATGGGATGTGGGCATCACTGGCTAGGCCAGCATTTATTGCCCATCTCTAATTACCCTTGAGAAGGTATTGGTGAGCCGCCTACTTGAACCGCTGCAGTGCATGTGGTGTAGGTACACCAACAGTGCAGTTAGGGAAGGAGTTCCAGGATTTTGACCCAGTGACAGTGAAGGACCGGCGCTATATTTCCAAGTCAGGATGGTGAGGGGCTTGGAGGGGAACTTCCAGGTGGTGGTGTTCCTATCTGTCTGCTTCCCTTGTATTTCTAGATGGTAGTGGCTGTGGGTTTAGAAGGTGCTATCTAAGAAGGCTTGGTAAGTTCCTGCAGTTCATCTTGTAAATGGCACACACTGCTGCCTCTGTGTGTCTGGTGGAGGGAGTGAATGTTTGTGGATGGGATGCCAATCAAGCGGGCTGCTTTGTCTTGGATGGTGTCGAGCTTCTTGAGTGTTGTTGGAGCTGCACTCATCCAGGCAAGTGGGGAGTATTCCATCACACTCCTAAAGCGCTAGTCTGGTTCAGTTTCTGGTCAGTGGTAACCCCCAGGATGTTGCTATATTCTCCTTATCAGTTAATACTTCTCTACTTCTCACTGCCAGATCTTCTCTTCTCCGCTCTGAATTTCCCTTCAGGCTCCCATTCCCCTGCCAATCTAGCTTAAGCCCTCCCCAACAGCACTAGCAAACCTCCCCACAAGGACATTAGTCCCAGTCCTGTTAAGGTGATTATTGTAAAACCTATCTGGTTCACTAATGTCATTTAGGGAAGGAAATCTGCCATATTTACCTGGCCTGACCTACATGTGACTCCAGAACCACAGCAATATGGTTGACTCTTAAATGCCCTCTGAACAGGGGCAATTAGGGATGGGCAATAAATGTTGACTTAGCCAGCGACACCCATATCCAATGAATAATAAAAAATTTTTTTAACCCTGTCCTGTCTGTGGTGTGTGGAGGAGGGTGTGGAAGAGGGTTTAGAATTGAGGCAAAGGTGTGAAGGAAAGGTAATTAGTCGTTTGTGGGAGTCATTACCCTATTGTACTAAAGATTGAAAGGCCTGGAAGGGAATTATGCTAGGCTTCACAGGTGTGAGTTCCACTGCGTTCCTTCAAGGGTGTAAAGGAAGGAACTTCCCAGGCACGCATGAGAAGTACCAACACACCCCGCTCCCCCAACATGGCGCCTTGGGGTTTCCTGTGGAATCCACCACTGGGTGCAACTACTCCATGCCGGGTCTCCAGCCTGGAAATTTCAGGGCCTGGATTTTGTTGGTTGGCATGCTCACCTAAAATTGGTAGTTTGATTACATTGCATTGTATAGCTTTGATTGGCCTCTGAAACTCCTTGACTAATTATGACTGCTCTGCCAGACCCAGAGTGATTACTATGTCCCTTCTCTAATCCACAAATCAATATGCAATTGCATTTTGGAAGTGGGAACCTAATCTGGAACAATTGCTTCCAGTTTTAAAATTAGGAAACTCTTGACCTGTTTGAACTACATCCAGTATTTTTGTTTGTGGGAATGCACAAGTGACAAGTGATCATGCTCAATTTTTAAAAAAACTCAATTCCATCTGTAGATTAAATCTTGTCAGACTCAGACAGAGCCATAGATAACCCAGTTCAACTGAAAAATGTATAATTTTAAAGGTGCTAGATGATGTATTATTATGTTTCTAAATTAGGTGAGTATAATAACTAGCAGCATGTTGTGAATGATTGATTGTAAATTCATCTGATGTCATGTCTGAAAGCCAGTCACTGAGTTTAATCCACTGTCATTGATTTGACATTGCAATGGCACTCTTGTTTCTTAACATTGCTGTTTTCTGAATTGTAAGATGTAAAGCAAGAGAGCTCTTATATGTCATCCAGGAAAGAGAAATTTCCACCATTCGGCAGAGTACTGCCTTTTGGATAACAGAATTTTGCCCTTTTAATTGTTTTTCCTGACCTCCGCTTCCCCTCGACCACCGCCTTCTGCAATGCTGCCAAAGCCAGGTGGAGATTCACAAAGTCTGGTAAATCCTCTGCCAGTAAGGGGCACAGGCTCAGAGGAGCCACCACTTTTCCCAGTGGGAGGTCGCACGCTGCTGCTGACTGCTTGTTGGAGTTGCAGGGTTCGGCAGCCTGGGAAGGAGTGGGGAGGAGCAGCAACCCCCAGCAGCAAAGGCAGTCTCCAGGTGCACAATGATGAAGCAGTGCTGGTCAAGGGACAGGAGGGGTAAAGAGGCACTACTCACAACATTGGGCATGCCAACAAAAGGGATCAGTTTCCTTGACAGGTCTGAGCAGCAACATCGCCGATGGCTGGCCCTTTAGATGCAGCTGGTGTTTGATATGTGCACCCTCCTGGAGGAGGATCTTCACTTGCAAGGAACGGGTGGATACCCACTGCCAGCAGCTGTCAAGGTGACAGTCACCTTGAATTTCTTAGCATCTGGCTACACCCAAGCCTCCTCCCACTTTCCTCATCTAAATCTATCATTGTAGCCCTCTATTCCCTTTGCCCTCAAATGCTCACCTAGCTTCCTCTTAACTGCATTATTGGTATTCGCTACGTCCACTCCTTGTAGTAGTACATTCCACGTTCTCACCACTCTTTGGGTAAAGCACATTTTTCTGAATTCTGTATTGGATTTCTTGGTTACTGCTTTATGTTGATGGTTTTTATTGATGCTGTTCTCCACAAAAGGAAACAGCTTCTCTGCCTGTACTCTAAGTTTAGGAAAGGTTTTGATAAAGACCTTTATTAGGTCACCTCTCAGGCTTTTTTCAAGAGATAAGAGACCCAGCCTGTGAATCTTTTCCTGATATGTATACCCACACATTTCAGGTATCTTTCTTATAAATCTCTCTGCACCTCCTCCAGTGTCTCTCTATTCTTTTTATAATATGATAAGCAGTACTGCACACAGTAAGTCTGGAGTAACTGAGGTTTGATGCAAGTTTAGCATAATTTCCTTACTTTTCTGTCCCTCGAAAAATTTAGTCTAGTACTTGGTTTGCTTTCTTTATAGCCTTGTTAACCTATGGTACAACTTTTAGTCATTGGCTTATATAAAAAGAATAGAGAGACACAGGAGGAGGTGCGGAGAAATTTATAAGAAAGATATCTGAAATGTGTGGGTATACAAATCAGGAAAAGATTCACAGGCTGGGTCTCTTTTCTCTTGAAGAAAGCCTGAGAGGTGACCTAATAGAGGTCTTTATCAAAACCTTTCCCAAATTTCAAGATCCCTTTGTTCCTCAACCCCACCTACACTTGCACCTTCCAAATAAAATGTGATCTCCCTATTCTTCCTACCAAAATGGTTATATCAATAAAAATGGAAAGCTGTGGTGGTAATGGGATCATTAAGGGATAGATAGGATGAACTTCATTTGCCTATTATTTGCCCTTTCTGCAAGATTATTAATGCCCTCCTGTAATTTATTGCAGTCCCCCTCAGTATTGACTGTCCCTTCCAATTTGGTGTCATCTGCAAATTTAGAGATTGCATTTTTGATTTCATATCCTAAATTGTGAATATAAATTGCGAACAGCAGTGGTTCTAGCACTGATCCTTCTGGAACCCCACTTGCCACCTTCTAAATAACTAATCTAACCCCCACTCCCTGCTTTCTGTCTTGAAGCCAGCTGGAAATCCATTCTGCCACTTGTCCCCTGACTCCATATTCTCCGACCTTATTCATTAGTCTATTATGGGGCACCTTATAAAAGGCCATTTGAAAATCCAGATACATCTACTGCATTATATTGTCCACTTGCTCTGTTACTTCATCAAACAATTCAATAAAGTTGGTCAAGTAAGATTTCCCATTTTTGAAATACATGCGGACTACATTTTTTTTGTTTCTAGATGTTCTATTATCCTCTCTTTTAGTAGGGTTTCCATTTTTTTCCATCACTGATGTTAAGCTGGCTGGTGGATAATTCCCTGGTCCTATTTTGTCCCCTTCTTAAATATAGGAATTACTTTAGCTATCCGCCAGTCCTGTGGCACCACACCTTTCTCTGAATAATTTTTAAGTATGTGTAGTAATGCCTCTGCTATCACTTCCCAAGATTCTTTTTAAAATATGTGGATGCAATCCATCTGAACCACAGGCTTTATCCTCTTTAAGTTTATTTAGTTTATTCAATACATCCCCTTTAAAAAATTTTTTAAATGCATTGTGCAATATCATGTCTACCTGTTCTAACTCCCTGATAAATACCAAAGAAAAATAATTATTTAATATTTCTGCCAGTTCTCTGTCATTACCTGTGGTGTTATCCTGTCTATCCCTTAATGATCCCATTGCCATCACAACCTTCCTTTTTTATTGATGCACCTGTAAAATATTTTACTACTTTGTTTTGTGTTCCTTGATAACTTAGTTTCATAGTTCCTCTTTGCCTTCCTATTTTCTTTTTACTTCTTTCCTAATCTCTTGGTATTCTCTCTGATCATGCACTCCTGCTTTTTGTGCTGTTCCGATCCCAGCTGATGTTACTACTGGATAAGTCAGATTCCAGAGTGAAACCTGGCTTGATGTATCCTAACCGAAACCCTGGAGGAAAGTCACTGAACAGATTCGTAGGAATCTGATGATGAACTTTTAACACACAATAAAATATTTATTAAAACAAGAAAAATGAATTATACTACACTAGATAAAAAGGTTGGCAAAATCTCAATACAAACACAAGAAGATAATTAAATTTCCCAATATTCCTTTACCCAGCAATATCGTTATAGACATGGAAACCAGTGAAGAGTTACCACTAGGTTGACACAAAGGCTCCTTGCTTGGGACTGGTATACGTGCAAACGGTTTTCTTCCAGTGAATTCTTGAGCATTCACTTGATGCTTCACACCTAACTCTTATCTCTCCCCAATGCATCCAAAAATCGCCACACTTTAAACTCACTATTTCAGTAGTAACACCGCTAAAATGATCACATTATTGAGTCCGATAACTGTGAGAAATGAATGTTATTCTTTTTAATGTTTTTGGGGAATATTGTGTTATTCTGTAAAGAAGGCTGTGTGCCTGTGGGGGTGTGTGTGTAAATGATTTAACTAAGCTAAGCAGAGGTTAATAGGGGACAGATTGTCTGGGAGGTTTAAAACATGAAAAGGATAGAGGTGTCAGGTTTGAAGTACAAGTGAATAGGTTAGATCTAACATTTTCATTTTTATATAAGTTGAGAGTTTGTTTGAATATCAAAGGGAAGTCAGAGTCGACAATAAACATGTTTGCACTTTGCAGGAGTTCCTTAGGTAAACAGAAGAGGGGATATAATATTTTATTGACCCAAAAGCAAAGACATAGAGACATGAAAGATCTTATATTTGGAAGGATTTGAGTTTCAAAGAGGTGTGAGAACAATGGAACTTGAGGTGAAAGGGGAAAAGAGGCATTTTAGAGTTACTGTGGAGAGCTGTGAGATGTTGCTGTTAGCTAGAGCTAGGCTGGGAGTTGTTAGCTCTGGACTAGGAGAAGATGCAGTTGAATCAGCCATCCTGTCATGCCAGAAAAGTTCTGGGTTGCAACAAGTAGTTTTGTTCTGAAGTTTTGGATTGTCACAGCAGAGTGGAAGAGAGTTAGAGTTAGCAATTTGCCTTGGGTAATATTACTGGATTTTTATAGGTTAACATCTATAAGGGAGCATTGCCTGGAAGGTGTTTACTTGTGGGTCTGACCAAGTAGAGTGTCTTTTTGGGGGAATGTTTTGTAAGACTAATTTTAATTGTGCAACTGTAATCTTATGTGCTTAAGTTTTCTTTTATTCCTGTTAATAAAACTTTTACTTTTAATTTTTAAAATCCCAAAAGTGTTACTGGACTTCTTGCTGCTGAGATCAGTTCTTGTCTTCTCATTTTCAGAATACAAAAAAAAGGGTATGGCCCATAAGCCAAGTTCCCCTCAGGGACTTGGTTTGTGCAGCAATTAACACTGGCTGCGGTCATAACATAACTGATTATTTAGTTAACTACTGTCCCACTAGCCTTGTATTTTTCTCTTCTTGGAGAGCTGAAAAATCATCATCTTCGCTTTCTGACACACACTGAACTCTTCCGTGTCTTTTTTTATGTCTCTGTGTCACTAGACCACTGTCGCTAGGCAACAGCCCAGTTTTTCTACTTTGTTTTTTTTCCCCTCAAAATCACTAAACTTCTAACCCCTTTTTAACCCATCTCTTTAACTTCAGGGTGGAAAACCTCATTAAAAATTCATATAACAAAGCCAAAAGACTGATCTTTCAGCCACAGGTCCACCCAGACTTCCAGGTACCAAGGCTCATAAACCACTTAATGAAACTGAAACCCCTCTACCTTCCTTAACACAAAAATACATATATGTAAAAATTCAACTTAAAAATTATACATTGTTCATCACAATACTTAATGTATGCCTCTTTCCTAATCCTCAATTGTTCCCTTGTGTCCTTATTCATCCATGGAATCTCATTAGTGTTTAGTTTGCTCTTTCGCTTTAGCAAAATATATTTTTCCTGCACTCTGAAAAGTTTTAAATGTTTCCATTTATTGTTCCACATTGTTATTTGCCAATATAGTTGCTCATTTTATTTTCCCCCGTTCTATTCTCAGCCCCTCAAAATAATCCCAAACCTATTAATCTGTTTTTTTTGTCATTCTTATGTTTTTCTCTATCATCATCTTTATAGGTCACTATTACCTATATGTTCCCCTACTTCCATTAGTGAATCTTCCCTTGTTAGGCTTTTTACATATTGGATTAGAAAGGAGCCCTATACATATTGTAGGAACTCCATTCCCTTATCCCCCTCATCCACATTTTCTGTCCAATTAATATTAGGATAGTTGTAATCTCCCACGATTAATTTGTTTGCATATTTCTTCCTCAAACTCCTTTCCACTATTTGGCATTCTATAGTTTATACCTATTAGTGTGATTGACCTATTATTATCTTTTATCTCTATTGATGTGGATTCTATTTTTGTCTTGCTAATACCTGTGTTCCTGTTTTCTGCTGCCATTATGTTATCCCTATTAAGTACAGCTCCTCCACCTCCCCATTTCACACTCTAATTTCTAAATATGTTATACTATGCAGTGTTTAATTCCTAGTCCTGATTTTTCTGGGCCTATGTTTCAGTAATCTCTGTCTGGTTCTTCCCAACATACAATTGCCTCCAGCTCTCATGTTTTATTAAGGACATTGTGTGCACATCTTGTACAGACATTTTAACACTCATTTTTTTAATAGGATTTCCTCTGACTTTGTTTATACATCTTTTTAGACCTCTGCTCTATTAGTCTATTTATTTCCTTGCCATGTCCTTAATTTATTCTCTCCTATGCTCTCTTGCCCTGTTTTGTTTACATTTAGGCAGCTTACATTTCTTGTGGATTCCTTCCCCCACTTTACCAGTTTAAAGCTTTTGCTACTTCCCTATTTAAGCTTTCTACTTGGACACAGGTCCCATTCCAGTTCAAGTAGAGCCCATCCCATCGGTACAGTTCCTTACTGTCCCAGAATTTATACCACTGTTCCATGAAAAGGAACTCTTCTTTCCCACTCCAGCCCTTGGGCCACTCGTTAATTCTGCTAATCTGTCTGTCCCTATCCCAATTTACACATTGCTAGGGTAATAATCCGGAGGTAATTACCCTTGAAGTTCTGCCTTTTAATTTAGAGCCTAGACCTAATACTCTTTCAGCAGGATCTCCTCATGTTCCTACCAACATTGTTTGTTCCAACATGGACCATAACAATTGGATTTACCCCTTCTGTTTCCAGATTCCTCTCCAGTTGCCATGAGATATCGGTTACCCTGGTACTGGATAGGCAACACACCCCTCAGGATTCTTGACCTTGGCTGCTGAGGATGCTCTCTATCCGCCTATTTATAGAGTCACCTGTTACTATCACATTTCTATTATGCTCCCCCTTTAATTAGAAATCTTTCCTTTGACAAAATGGATGTGCCATTCTACCCATCCTCCCTGAAGCTCAGCAACCTGGAGCTGGGATGCTAATGTTGAGGTTGAGCCAAAGAACTGCGGCAAAGCCCATCATTAGTAAATCTAGTTTCTGAGCTGAAAATAGCCCTGTCTTTCCAGCAGGAGAATTCCAGAAGATTCTGCCTATGATGTGTTGAGGCCCTAGTGGACACCTGGTGGATGAAGTTCAGCATCTATTAACCTTTTACAATCTTTTGTTCAATCATTTACCCTTCTTCCTTTCAGGATGTGTTCCATTGGTTTGCTATGAAATCTAATCTATCAACAAATTGAGCTATGAACAGGCTGATTAATATTATCATTCTTCCTGCTCAAGGACTGAGTATTGAAGATTTAAAAATACAAATGTAATCCCACCTTGCTTCTCTCCAGTTTTGCAGAAATTTGCAGTCAATCAAATCTTGTACCTGCATTTTAAAATATTAATTCTTAGGAATTTATATATCAGCACTCAAGTAGGCAATTTGATCCACTCATGCCTGAACCTACTCTGAAAGAGCTGATTAATTCCATTTTCTCGCCCAAACCTTTTTTTTACAAATATATATCCATTTCCTTTTTAAAAGTGATTTCACATCCTAATTACCCTCTTCATAAAGAAAAAAATCCTAATCTCTTCCTCCTTTTTGATTTTAGTTTTCTGGTGCTTCGTTACTAATTAATTGACTAATCAAAAGAGTTTTACTCATTTGTCCTTATAAAAATCGCCTTTCTCTTCCTATTTGTCTTTACCATCACCACTCATGTTGAAGTACGGTACCTTAGCCATGTGATCTTCAGTCTTGTGTGATATTTAACACACACTGAGCAGATATCGTAATGAAACATGTATGTGTTTCAGCAGAGATTCGTGTATGGAAATTGTGAGTGGAACCCAAAGGCAATAACACTTTAGCTGAAAGCTAATTCAATACAAACCAGGCATCAACGCTGGTTCAGGGATGTAGACTTTGGCGGAGAGTTTTAATTCCCAAAAATGGATAGGTTTGGTTCAGCTGGGAAGTAAAAGGAGGTGAGGACTGCTGCATGCAAAGTTAAGTGCCTTTCCAGCACTGCTTGTGAGCTAGGAGCGCTTCCACTGCCCATGAAACAAACGAGTTAATCTGTCCAGTAATAAGGCCCCCAATGCTCACCCCCGCCCCACCACCCTTGATTGGATGCCCTACATGGCCTGTGAACCTTTCCTGTACGCCACATACGCCCCTCCCCCAATGTGCTCCACCAGCCCTCTGCAATCATCTTCTCTCCTCCCCCTATCTCTCCAACCCCTTCCATGATTTTCTTCCATTCCACAAACCCCACCAGATCATCCAATCAATGTCCACTCCACCTGCCAACCCAATCTCTCCGTCTTTCCTCTGCTTCCTTGCTGTTTTCCCCATGCCGCAGGTTTACCCACTGACAGTCAGCCAGCCTCTCGATCTGGCTGGCTGAGGCCAGGAAACAGATTTCTAAAATGGTAATTGGGCCCTGCTGTTAAATTCAGCAGGACTTGAGGAAAATCTGTTCTTCAACTGTAAAACTGCCCTACTCCTTGAGTATTCCTTATCTCCAAAGTATTAAGGCATCTTATATTGGAAGAATAATTTGTGCATAGTACAATGGTTCTTCTACCCAGCTAACTCTAATCCTCAAAGTTATTTGTAAAAATGTATGTGCACATCACTAGTATTGGAGCAGTGGAGTTGGCCACAACATGGTAGTAACCTGGGAACATGTTGACCCTACCTCTTGAATGCAAAAGTGTATGTCCCAGAGCAGGGGAAAGATGAAATCGCTAAAAAAAAAACACATTTCTAATATTCTGCCTGATAATTACATTTTCTTAATGGAGATATCTCACGAGGAGAAAGCTTTTTAGTCAGTCTTGAATTATTGCAATGCTGCCATCTCATACATTCAGAATAAATTAAGATCTTAGCTGCCTTTTGCCTGATGTGTCAATGACTGATATGGTTAAATATTCCAATAAGGTGGATGAATAAACGATTGTGCCAAAAAATTATGATATGTCACGCATCCACATGTATGCTCTAATGGAAATATGATAAAGGCTTCTCTAACCAGACTGAGGTAATAATGGTTAGTGTTAATTTTCTATTCCAGAAATGGTGGCTCATTTCATGTAACTTTGTCACCATTGTGCTACTGGTGCAAAGTGCTGTACAGTTTTCCAGCAGATCACAGAAATATATTTAATATAAATTCCAATTCTAATGATTTTTTCAGATTCCATTTTGGTTTAAAATATTTTTTAAATTTCAGTTATGAAAATATGTGCTAAGAGCCAGCCATCTAGAAATGAGTGGTTTTTAAAATCTACAAATGTTTAAAAAATTGACCAGTATACATTACAGGACTTATTATAGTAATTCAGTTTCTAAAGGAGTCATTCTTGCCTATTACAGTCAGTAAAGCTCATTTAGCATTTATAAGGTAAAAATGGAAAGCACTGTATTCCATTGCAGCCAACCAATATTTTAATCAAAATCTTTCAATTGGCTGGTGGGTTTCTTCATATATCAGTCATTTTTATTTATCTGGCATAATTTCCATGAATAAAATCCTTTTACAAAGCTGTACAGTTTTTATAAAAAGTTGTCTGGCAAAAATTTCAAATGCTCTCTGAAAATGTATGGGACATAAGATGAACTGGCAATTAAAAAAAAATAAAATTTGTGTGTGCTTTTGCTTGTCTGTTAATTGGTGCTATACTCAAGTTATCACAGATTTAATTAAATTCTGTATCTGCAGAACCATTTCCTGAATAGATGCTTAAACACCTATTCAAACCACTGTCAAGAAGATATAACAATTTTCATAGTTTTATTGGAATTTGTTGTAGAGTAATATTGGGGTCTGTGTCTATGTGTGTGCCTGCGGGACTTAATTGAATTAAAGGCAGCTGATCTGAAGGATTTGATGTATCAGAAGATAAGCTAGGTTTGAAATGTTAAGGAGGTAAACATAGGAAGTTTAGAATATAAGTTGTAAAGGGAACATTTGCATTTTTAAATAAACCAGACTAGCTTGAATTTAAAACAGGAAATGAAATGTTACATCTAGCCAGGAGAAGTTAAGAAACAGTGTGTTTATTTTTCCTAAAGGTTACCAGTAAAATTGGCACTATGATAGATTTTATTATTAGAGAGGAAAAAGACATAGTGAAACAATGGGAATTTGCATTCAATGGGGAAAATATGTATAAAGGAGCAAAGGTTGTGTGTAAGGGCAGGCATTCTAAGATCTTACACAAGTGTGAAAAGTCCCCAGCATCTAAGCCTCAAGCCGCTGTCTACAAGGAACTGAAGCTGAGAAAAGCTCACTTTGAATTCGACTGTCCAGGGTATTGTGTGTTACTTTACCTGGGTCTTTTACAAGCTATGTGTCTCACTGTTGCCTTAATGGAGGTGTAACTGGGTTTATATTAATTAGGGGTTTAGAAGTTATCATAGTAGTAACTTGTAGATCTATGTATGTGCTTAAAATCATGGCCTGAATTTTTCCCACGTTGGGTGGGCTCGGCGGGAGCGAGCGGGGGCAGTCACGGAGCCGACCGTTACCCACAATTAGCTCCACGCAGCCATTTTACGTGGATGGGCCAATTAAGGCCCGCCCAGCGTAATACGTGAGCGGTAGCGCTCAGCACTACCTGTGCAGGTGGGGGGAGGAGGGACAGTCGGGTCCAGCGCTCTTTCACGCATGCTTGTGAAAGAGCGCTTCAATCTCCCTGAGACACGGAGCTGCCTCAGGGAGATTGAAGCGATTGTCAAAAAAAATCTGAAAACAAAAAATTTAATGAAACATGACCCTTCATGTGACTGTCACATGAGATGGGGCATGTTTTTATTTTTCATAGAAACTTTTTATTTAAGTTGTAAAAGCTTTAGGAAACCTCATCCTGCTCGTGGGTGAGGTTTCTGAAAAAACGTAAAGGCCGTTTGGCTTTTTCGCCTGCCCGCCAACCGTAAGGTTGGACGGGCAGTGTAAAGTTGAAATTAATTCCTTCGTTAATGGCTTTAATAGGCCTTTCAATTATCAACGGGTGCGCAGCCAACTCTGGCACGTGCCCGCCAAATGAAATATCACGAGACAGCGCGATGACGCCGGGACGCACGCCCAACATCATGCGTCATTTTACTTTCCGGCGTGTCAGACTCGCCCCCGCACGCCAAAAGTAAAATCCTGGCCTAATTCTTCTATTAATAAAGATTTAATTTAGTTTTGTAAGAAACCTATAAGACTTGTGGTCTTTTTACTGAATTCAAAGCCCACATCTCGAAATAAGTACGAAGTGCAAATAGTTGTGGCAGCTGCTTCAAGTTTCCCTCTGGGAGTTCAGCAGCTTGGCATTTACCATCTGCCTGCCATAACATCACTTTCTTACCTTTATGAACTAGATTTACTACGAAAGTTTGGAAAAGGTACATTATAACATTGTTATGTTAGAACACTTAAAATATTATTTTCAACAGAACAAAATTGTTCATTTGTTCATATCCTTAGTGGGGCCATTGGCATTATCTTGTTTCTCTGGCTTTCTTCAAGCTTCCCCAAGTCCACATCTCAGTGTTATCCACCCATCTGATTTTTCTTCTTCCTCTCCTGTTTTAACCCTCAATTTCTCCTTCACTGTTGCTAGAATAAGGCTGCCGAGTCATTGTCTGTACTTGGTTATCTCCCTTTCTCTAACTACTTAACAACCCTTTTGATTTCTGAACTTCTACTCTTGATCTAATTCATTCAGTTGTCTTTCTGTCTATAAGTAAAGTTAAATCCTTAATTCAGTAGTGTACTCTTTTTTTTAGATTTATATCAATGTGATAATTTCAGTTCAACTACTTAAAATTTGTATTCAGAAATATCAATTTAATACAAAATTTTCCGTAAGAAAAATAAATTAGCTGATGTAGTTTTATTTAATATAAAATAAGTCAAATCGAAAGGAGAGCAATAGTGTGAACAGGTACTTGCTGCTAATATCCAAGTAAAATAAATAGTATTAACAGTAGGTATCTCTCATATAAGTTAATAAATGCTGTCATTTACAGGAATCTGTTAATTTCTTGATAGAGAAACCAGTTTCTAATGCATTAGTGCAGCTGTTGATTAGTGTGGTGTCTTTAATCTCAGCCTATTTCAAAAGGTTTCATTGTTAACATGCCTAATAAGCAATTTTCTGTTTTAAGCTATAAATCGCTAATGCAGCACTCTATTTTGTCTTTGCTAAGGCATATGCAGATGTACTACAGGCACAAGCTACAGAGAGTGTGATGCATCCAACGCAGAAGGCCCACTATGGAGCTGACCTGACAGCAAATAAACTAAATAATTTTAATGGAGAACAGGTTGGACAGCTATATGAGCTGATGCAAGAAGCCACAAAACCTAATTTCCAATTCAATAATCAAGATGACCCTTATCGCAAGAAGTAATTTTGTGACTACCACAATACCATGTACTTAACATTGGGAAACTGTACCTGTTGTACCTGCTTTCTATGTATTTTGTCTCATAGAAATAATAAGTCTGAAAATTTGAAGTGTAATTTTCTTGTATCCAGCAATGTTTGACGTTGCTTTTATGATGATAAACTGAACAGACAAATTGATCTTTACAATATTTAATAAATGTACTTCAGAGAAAAAAATTCAACCTTTAATAATAAATTTCTGAATATTGAAGCAGTTCTTCTGTACAACTATCAATTATAAATCTAATTTTATGTAAAGAAATATTTCCATGTAAATAAAGAAATGTTAACAACAGTGTGTGTTGAGCAATTTGGTAAAGTATGCAAAGAATCAGTTTTGTTCAATGATATTTTGCCAGTGAATAATTGGCTGCAATTATCATGAGTATATTATTATGGGAAGGAACTTGCCTAAACATTAAATGTATGTCCCAGTATTTGAACTAAGTTTAATTCCAGCTTGGTCATTATTTTAGCAATAAAAAAAATTATGGGATGTGGTCCTTGTTGGCAATATTGGCATTTATTGCCCATCCCTAGTTGCCCTTACGAAGGTCTTGGTAAGCTGCCAACTTGAACCACTGCAGTCTCTGTGATGTAGGCACTCTTGCAAAGCTGTTAGGGAGTTTGAGGATTTGACCCACCAATGATGAAGGAACAATGATACATTTCCAGGTCAGAATGGAGTACAACTTAAGGGTGGCGATGTTCCCATGTGTCTGTTACCCTTTTCCGACTCAGTAGTAGAGGTGTCCTTGGCCTGCTGCAATGTTCCAGTGAAGCTCAACGCAAGCTTGTGGAATAGCAGCTCATCTTCCAATTAGGCATTTTACAACCCTCTGGACTCTACGTTGATTTTAACAACTTTGACCATGAACTCCATCCTCCATTTTGATTTTTTTTTTTGCCAAGTGCCAGTCAGTATCTTGTTTTCATGTTTTTTGCTTTCATACAGAACTGCTTATTGTTCTGCCATTAACACACTCTGGACCACTGCTTTGTTTCTTTACTACAACCACTATCATGCCCTTTGCCTTTTGTTGCATGATATTTTGTTATTTAATCTCACCTGTCCTCTACCCTATCCCAGACCTCTTTTGTTCTTCCTTGCCCCTCCTTTCAACAGCATAAAACCCATCACATTTCTACCTTCCCTCAGTTCTGAAGGAGTCATATTTTACTCGAAATATTAACTCATGTTTTTCTTTCCACGGATGCTACCAGACTGAGTTTTTATGTACTTTGTTTTTATTTCAGATTTCCTGCATCCACAGTATTTTGCTTTTACATTATGTAAAATTGTATTGTCTTGTTTTATTGCTGTGCTGTCAGACTAAAAATAGTAACAGATCATCTAAGTTAAGGGAAGATACACACTACCCTGGTTAATTATCCCTGTTTATGCCCCAGAGGGAGCCAATTGCATTAAAATTTGACAACGCTGGTCATTTCACTGATGCTGGCAATGTTGTACAAATACTGGATCAGGCCTGCTGGTCTGAGTTATCCAGCACTTCCTTGAAACAAAATCTTCTGATGACCTCCAAGGTAAAAGGTAGTGGCAAGTGGGTCTCAAACTTCTCCAGTATTGACAACATTGGTTTGATCCCTTTGTGACTGCTACTCTTCTTTGAACATGGTGAATGGAGGGAAATCCATGGTGAATACTGGCTCATTGTATAGAATGGTGAGGTACAGCACAGAATAGATGCATTTCTAGGGATTTCATCTTTAAAGGACTTTGAACTAGCAACTCAGCAATGGGGGAAAAAAATTCCACAGAGGCGAGATACAGGCCAACCTATATTTGACTCATTTAATCTTTATTATGTTCATCACACCTGAATTGCTGAACCTGCAAAGCTACAGACCAGGTGCTGGAAAATAGGATTGAAATGAGGGGCTATTTTTTTTTCTCTCTTCTGGTTGGCGCAGACACAATGGGCTGAATGGCCTCTTTCTGTGCCTTTTCTATGATTATGATCATCATTTAAAATCCATGCCTAAGTGCCCTTGAGAAGTTGATGGTGAGCCATCTTCTTGAACTGCTGCAGTCCACAGTGCAGTTAAGGAGTTTCAGGATTTTGATTCTGTGACAGTGAAGGAACAGCGATATAGTTTCAAGTCAGGGCGGTGTGTGGCTTGGAAGGGGAACTTGCAGGTGGTGGTGTTCCCATGCATCTGTAGCCCTTGTCCCCCTTGGTGATAGAGGACATGGGTTTGGAAGCTGGTGTCAAAGAAACCTTGGTGCGTTGCTGCAGTGCATTTTGTAGATAGTACACACTGCTGCCACTGTGCATCAGTGGTGGAGGGAATGAATATTTAAGGCAGTGGATGGGGTGGCAATCAAGTGGGCTGCTTTGTCTTGGAATTTAAATGAAGTATTTCCACCATCTCTTTTACACCAATGTCCCTTATGCTGAGGGAAATGGGAGCAGATGTGACAGGAATGATTACTTAAAGCATAATACCTTCATTACCTGGTAATTTGATATGTTGGCTGAGAAGTGGCTGTCCTTGCTCTACTGGTGAAACTTCTTGCAGAAACCCACTAAAAATGGGTTCTATCCCATATTTCAGTGCATTGTCTTTGATCACTGTCTCTACTTGCCACCCATTATCTGATTATTTCTGGCTTCTGCTTTCTCTCCATTTGGCCCTTGTGCCCTTTTATTTCTAACTTTACCTCTTGGTATGTGCCATCTTCTGTGTTTCTCTCTTTTCTCCTATTTTCCAAAGTGAATTGGAGCTCCCACCCACTGCACGCTGCAGAAATAAAACAGTATTGCAGTGGATCAAGTGATGCAAAATACATTGGACGATTTAGTTCCATCAGCTCAAAATGCCTTCCCCTATATGGACATATATGAATATCACATCACTGAGTGGGGAATCCAACAGAAGTCACAATAGAGTGCACCCCAAGCCTCTACTTCTCCCTCTCCCCCCAAAACACTAGCAAAATGGTCTGCGTTAAAATAAAATCAGTGCGACATATCCTTAGATGCTGCTCAGAATTTGCAATCTACTTACTTTGGATTTTAAGCTCAAATATGGGTGTTTAATAATTGGATTTTACTGCAGTATGGGTGCATATTTTTAATTGCTTGTTCATAGCCCCTGGTATTTATGGAAAGAAAAGGTTGACCTATGGATGGAGGACCATTGTTACAAAACTAATAATTTTCATAATATTATTGTGATTTGTTGTAAAGTAAGTTTATAGGGGTGAGTATGGATGCCTGTGTGTGTGATTTAATTGATTTGGAGTCAGATAGGCTGCAAGCTTGAAATGATCAAAATGAGTTAGGTGTAAAAGGGTGCTTGAAATGCTAATGAGTAAACATGGACGAGGTCTTAGCATATAAGGTGTGAAGGAAATTTGCATTTTTTTAAGGTAAGTTAAGGAGTTTTTTGGATTTCAAAGGGATGGTAGGATGTTTATAACTGGTAAGATAAATTAGGTCAAGTAGTGTGTTTATTTTTCCCAAAAGGAAAGAGGTCATATTAGCAACATGAAAGATTTTTATATTATTGGAAAAGTAAATTTGCAAAGACATATGGAACAATGGAATTTACAGATCAAAAAGAGAGAAACATATATAAAGAGGAATGAAAGACCATGTTGGGGGGCCATGTAAGATCTAACAGGAGTGTGTGAAACAGCCTTGAAGAAGCCTCCAGCCATTTTTGCAAAAGTCTGCTGTGTCCAGTTACTAAAGTTGAAGAAAAGCCTCTGGAATTCCACTGTCAAGTGGGTGATGTGGTAACTTGCCGACTTGCTTTTTAAATTTAAAATCTATTTTGAACTGTTGCCTTAAAGGGGGTGTGTAGTTGGGAGTTAGGTTAATTAAGAATTTTAGGATTCGTTATAGTATTAAGTAACTGCAATCTTATGTATATGCTTGAAATTTTTTCTTAATAAATGTTTTAATTTAATTTTTAAAATCTCTAAAGGGTGTTAGCGAACTTGTTGCTTCTGAATTCAGTGCACAAATCTTCTCGTAATAAATACATTTTGCAAAACTTTTATGGCAGCATGGCCAAGATTCCCTTGTGGATTTGGTCCGCCTGGCAGACATCACCTGCCACGTCATAACACCATAAGTTATAGTTGTTGGATAGTATAGGCCTAAGCTCCATAACAAATGAGAGTGCTCCTTAAGTTGCACTCAAAATGCTGGTTCAGAGGTTACACATGTTTCAGATTTGGAAGTTTGGGGAGTGATGAAGAAGGAATAGAGGATTGTTTCATCAATTATATGGAACACTGAGGGGAAGGGCAATCACACAAAGGGTTGAGTGAGCAGGATATCCATAGGTATGTTTAGGGGGAGTTCATTGGCTGTTTGGAGGAGGAGGGGTGGGGGTACAGTGGCATCGGGGGAAGTATGTCCAAAAATGCTGCATAGTAGTGGGAGCGGAAGATTGAAGAAATGGAGAACATGAAACTGTCCTGCAACCCAAAAAGTAGGTTCTTTATTTTTAAAAAATTGTTTGGTTGGCTTCTTATTCAATTGACTTTACAGTGGTAAAGATTAAGGTGATTTGGTTGGTTTTCTGAAATAGATTTCTAAATTTGGAACCATATTGAGACATTTAATGTCTCTACAATGAAAAATCTTGTAAAATGGTAAATTTGTTAAAAAGCAGGAAGTACACTTGTATTGTTATGATGATTTACTGTTCATGAACACACAAACAGGTCACAGCCCTTTCCCTTTTCCAAAAATCTAAATTTAGTTGCAAAGTTGTTGCAGATCAACTTTGATGGAAGTGAAACTAAGTGTTTTAACTTAACTATTGAAAATTAAGTTCATGCCATGGACTATTTTTCAATACAAGAGTGAAAGTCCTTCTGTTAACTTTAGCAACAAAGTTGTCATGAGTATAAAATGGGATTTCTGTTTTGTACTCATGTCAATGATATTTCATCATTCTGGTGATAATATCAGTTAACGGGATATCAATAGCTGAGAAATTGACACAAGCTGAAAATGGTTGCAGTGAATTACAAGGAAAATGGTTCTTTCTCTGGAAATTATCATTTGTGTTAAGCAGTGGCTGAATACAAGTTACGGTAGCGGCAAATGCATGGGAGAACACGTGTTATTTGTGCCAAAGTTACGAATCACCCTGTGTTGCAGGATAGGTTCAAGCATTTGCCTTAAGAGTTTAATTCAAGTACAATTAACCAGTCTCATAAAAGATTTTACTATTTTATAAAACAATTATTTTATATTAATGGGTCTCTTCTGGCATTGCTCAGGGTAAGTTAGAGATGGATTACATTATAATGAACATTAAATGTACTATAATACAGTTGAGGGATAAAAGAAATCTCTTGCTGTTTCTCTGCTCCTCTCCTACTTTAATAATTTTGTGTTTCTCTTTGTTTTTGTCTTCCATCCTTTTTATTCATAACATTTTCTTATCAGAATTACTTTGTACAAATCTTTTCTATTATTTTTGTCTTACTCTTTATGTAAACCCTTCCCATTGTCTCCTCCCTATTTCTATTGTCCCTGTGTCTCTCACATTAATGTTGAGATGCTGGAAAAGCCTCAGTGGAATTTCAGGGCTAGCAATAACTATGTCACTAATGTAATGCTAGAAATGGAACAGTCTGATTGTGTTCGACATAACCATTAATATTCAACTAGGAGGTCTGAGTAATAATTTGAGTATAAAGTAGGTAATGAAAAGAGCCTTTAATTCAGACTTAGAACCTGAAGAACCATGAATGGCTGACTGGAAAGGAGGAGGGAAGAGATCCACACATTCCGATAAGTAAGGAACTATCTTTGAATGAAATATCTGATAAGCTTGTAGGTGCCAATATATATGTTAAGGGGAGGCTTTTTCTTTAGGCATAACATTAGCAGAAAGATTGTTAGAACCTTAAGCAAAGCACTAGATGTTGCAATATATTGCAAGAGTATACAAAGTAGTGGTTTCTTTGGGAATTTTCATGTTCTGTCAAAATCATTTCACTTTAGATTTTGTAATTTCTGTGTTAGCATTTCAACATGAAATACTCCAACTAGCTTAGTCTCAGGAATAGCATAGTGGTAATATTACTGAACTAGTAGTCCAGAGGCCCAGACAAATCTCCAGACATGAGTTCAAATTCCATCCGGCAGCTGGAGGAATTTAAATTCAATTATTTAAGTAAGAATCTGAAATAAAAAGATAGTATCAGTCATTATGATCATGAAACCACGGGATTGACATAAAAACCTAGCTGGTTCACAAATATCCTTTAGGGAAGGAAATATGTTGTCCTTAGCCGGTCTGGCTTGTATTTGACTCCAGACTCAGAGATTGACTCTTAACTGCCCTCTATTCTGGGCTGGCAAGACACTTGTTTGTACATCATTCTGGATGGATGAGATGAGCTGGGCTAGTTGGCCTTTGTCATGCATAGTTATCCTGTAAACAGAGGGTGGAATTATGGATGGTGTGCTGTTTATTTTGTTGCTAATAAAAGTCTACTGTGAGAGGCTTTGTGGGATGAAATTGGCAGGACAGGAGTGCATCATGGGCTTGCAGTGAGTCAGTAATCTGTTTTACACTGCACATGATTCTCAAGAGTCTTTTTCATCGACTTCTATCTTCTTTTTTCTACTTACCTATCATCCCACTCTATCTTGGTGCTTTTATGAGTTTAGGTATCGAAATATCATGATAAAGTTATGTTGCAGAGGAGACATTGCTGCTTCTCACTAAAATATACTTTCAACCACCAGAGTCTTCAGACTTGCTGATCAAGAAAACACATACAGTTGTGAACCATTCAGTCTTTGTCCTCTGGCCTCTTAAAAGTTTTGTTGCAAAAAGACACCTCAGGGCTCCAATGCCTCTCACTGACACTGACGTCCTATGTTGTTCAAACATTCTACTTTATTCCTCAGGAGTCATTTGATCATTCTACCAAATAGAATCCAATTACACCCCTTACATGAAATAATTATATTGAATAATATCATGCACCAAGTAGGAGAAAGATTCTACTTCTTATACAGAATGGAAAAGATCTTGTGCAGTTTATCTGGGTTACAAATATTGAATCTTTCCCCCAAATATGAATTTACTGTCAGTGCCCATATGGTGCAATGTGCAGAACATGTTAGTGAGGGCTGAGGCAGTCACCAAAATTGGTGTTATCATTTGTAGTGTTATAAATAACTAATGGGATACTTTTCTGTGAAATTAACAATATTGCTCAAGGCTGTTTAAGTAAAATTTGTACACTCTGGTTTGTTTAATAGTCGCAGTGGGATCATCTATAAGGCGCACACAAACTAACACTGCATTAATATTAAGAGCAGCAACAATATAATGGTCCATTCTGCATATATATTGGACAATATCTGTAACCAGATGCCAACAATGGGCATTATCATTTTATGAGGATCCATCTGTGATTGTTTGGCCTATTGATTGGTGAATTGTGAAAGGGGAAAAAATATCATGCATGATTGAGAGGGAGGGTTAAAAGGGGTGGGATGGGGGAAAATCAGGGGCCCGGAAACAGGAGAAGCACCGGGGCTCATGATTTCTCTCCCTGGCCCTGCAAACATCCCCATCCTTAATGATGGTGGAGTCCAGCATGTCAGTGCAAAAGATAAGGGTAAAACATCTTCAGCCAGAAGTGCGAGTAGATGATCCACCTTGGTCTCCTCATGAGGATCCCCGCATCCAGATGCCAGTCTTCAGCCAATTCGATTCACTGCATGTAATATCAAGAAACGGTTGAAGGCACTGGATACTGCAAAGGCTATGGCCCTAACAACATTCCCACAGTAGTACTGAAGACTTGTGCTTCAAAACTAGTTGCGCCCCTAGGCAAGCTGTTTCAGTACAGCTACAATGCTGGCTTCTAGCCGGTGATGTGGAAAATTGTCCAGGGATGTCCTGTCCACAAAAAGCAGGACAAATCCAATCTGCCCACTTATTGCTCCATCAGCCTACTTTCAATCATCAGCGAAATGATGGAAGATGTCATCGACAGTTCTATCAAGCAACACTTATGCAAATTCCACACCATCAACATCCTGGGGGGGTTACCATTGACCAGTAACTTCACTGGATTTACCATATAAATACTGCGGCTACAAGAGCAAGTCAGAGGCTGTGAATTCTGCAGAGTGTAGCTCACCACCTGACTCCCCAAAGCTTGTCCACCATCTACAAGGCACAAGTCAAGGGTATGATGCATTTGCCAGGCATCTCCACTTGCCAGGCAGCTCCAACAACACTCAAGAAGCTCAACAAAATCCAGGACAAAGCAGCCCACTTGATCTGCATCCCATTCACTATCTCGAACATTTACTGCCTCCACCGCCGCTACACAGTGGCAGCAGATGTACCATCTACAAAATGCACTGCAGCAATTTGCCAAGCCTCCTTTAACAGCAGCTTCCAAATATGTGATCCTTGCCACCGAGGACAAGGGCAGCAGATGCATAGGAACACCACCACCTACAAGTTTCCCTACACGTCGCACACCATCCTAACTTGGAAATGTCTCACTGTTCCTTCACTGTCACTGGGTCAAAACCTTGAAACTCTCTCCCTAACAGCACTGCGGGTGTACCTACACCAAATGGAATGTAGCAGTTCAAGGAGGTAGCTCACCACCACCTTCTCAAGGGCACTTAGGAATAGGTAAGAAATGCTGGTCTTGCCAGCAATCCTCACATCAACAAGTATAATAAATAAACATCCAAAGAAACCTATCTGGAGCTGCTATGAAGTGAGAGGTTTTGAAAGAAGCATTGGGGATACAGAGAATCAGAATTTTACAGAACATGGTGCAGTTATTCAGCCCATCAGGAGTTGGGCCTGCCAACCCCAGAAAGAGTTCGGAGGCAGCAATAAGTGCTGCTGGGTGCCAAGGCATGCTGGTTACAAGGTCCATCTTGGTATGTAAAAAAGCAATAAAATCAAAAACACCCCAAGCCCTCACCCCTCACACATTATCACTCCACACACTCCCCATGCCAATTCATGTGACCTCATGCCCCCCCTCCCCACCCCCATGGACCCTCAAATACCCTCCATGTCAACCTATGCCCCTCTACCCATCCCCATTGTCCCTCATACCCTCCATGCCAACCTATGTCCCTTTACCCATTTCCTGGCCTTTTATAGCCCCTATGCCAAATTAGCATCAATTCATGGCAACTGATGACCCTCCAAAACCGCACTATTCCATTACATCCTCCATGCCAACTCACCCAGTATCCGCCATGGGTGGACCTAGGGAGCCTTTCCAAGATGAATATAGTTCTAAGGGCTGAATTTCTCGTCCCACGGGTGGGCGCACGCCCGACCCAAACAGGAGTAAAATAGTGCACGATGACATTCGGTGAACTTGTGAAAAAAATTTTGAAACTTATTTTTATTCATTGTTTTAACACCCCTTTTTTATCCCTTCTGTCATTTTCCCCCACTGTCCCCTCCCCCACCCACTCCAAAAGGGCCATCTGTTACTTGTTCCATATTGTTCTTTCAGAGTGCTTCCCCTTGTTCTGTTAATAACACATTCTGCTTTCTTACCTTTATGCCACTATTAGCACCTTTTTTTTAGCCCTTACCATTACCATTAACAATCCCTTTGTCCTTTTGTCCATGACATCTTTGTCAATCTCTCCTTTGCCCCCATCCAGCTTCATGTGTTCCACCCCCCTTAAACAGCATAAATTTCATCACATCTCTACTTCTCTTTAGCTCTGAAGAAGGGTCATATGGACTTGAAACATTAACTCTGTTTCTCTCTCCACAGATGCTGTCAGACCTGCTAAGTTTTTCCAGCATTTTCTGTTTTTGTTGCACCTAACTGTATGTCTTCTTATGAGAACAACAACAAAATCAAAACACATTGGAAAACAGCAGACTAGATCACCAAGAAATCTCTTTATTTTGGCTCAAGAAGGAAGAACTTATAATGTGGTCTATCATGAAATATTCACTGATTCAACAAACACTGAAAATGTAGATAGTGACACTGAGATGTAGAGAGTGATACTACAGATGTTGCCTTTGACACTGATGAGTGAAACATTCTGAGTATTAACAAACACCTAAGAAACAGGTGTGGATATACATTTTGATCCTGAGGATTTTGAGAGTGACACTGAGGATGTAGAGAATGGACAGGTAGATAAGGTGGTTAAGAAGGCATATGGGATATTTGCCTTTATTAGTTGAGGCATAGAATATAAGAGCAGGGAGGTTATGCTGGAACTGTATAAAATGCTGGTTAGGCCACAGCTAGAGTATTGTGTGCAGTTCTGGAATTCGCATTATAGGAAGGATGTGATTGCACTAGAGCGAGTGCAGAGAAGATTTACCAGGATGTTGCCTGGGCTGGAGAGTTTTAGTTAAGAGGAGAGATTGGATAGACTGCGGTTATTTTCCTGGGAGCAGAGGAGATTGAGGGGGGACATGATTGAGGTGTATAAAATTATGAAGGGGATAAATAGGGTAGACAGGAAGGAATTTTTCCCCTTGGTGGAGGGATCAATAACCAGGGGGTATAGATTTAAGAGGTTTAGAGGGGATGTGAGGAAGAATTTTTTCACCCAGAGGGTGGTGGGAATCTGGAACTCACTGCCTGAAAGGGTGGTAGAGGCAAAAACCCTCATAACATTTAAGAAGTATTTGGATGTGCACTTGCGATGCCATGGCATACAAGGCTATGGGCCTAGTGCTGGAAAATGGGATTAGAATAGTTAGGTACTTGTTTGACTGGCGCAGACTCGATGGGCTGAAGGGCCTTTTTCTGTGCTGTAAGCCTTTATGACTGTACAATTAGTAGAAACTATATAGTAAAACTGCAAATCTAATTAAACTAGAGTCAAGGCAATTAAAATAAAGCAAATAATAGCAAATTCACCGTGAACAGAAATATTTTGCCAAATAATGTTTTTGAGTATAATAATTTTGTGTGAACTCAGATATCTGTGTTTCATATTTGCAGGATTAAAATTGTTAATTAAAATAACTGCGAAAGAAAGTAATTGAGCGAATTGTTGAATGAAATCTGTTGGATATAAGAAATGCTTGAAATGAATCACTTCATACAAACAATTTTGTCATCTATTTTTCAGCGTTAATATCATTTCTTATACAGTCTATATGTCCACAGGGTGAATATCTGACTTTATTACCTCATAAAACATTCTTTATCATATTTTTAAAAAATCTTATTTTTTTAACTTTCATCCCTTCAGTTACCAAACATAGGGCAGAATTTTCCAGTTGGTGTGCAGGGGCGGGCTCTGCATGCACGCGTGTAAAATGATGCGTGGTGATGTTGGGCGAGTGTCCGCCCCATCGCGATATTTCATTGTGCGGGCACGCAATGATGTCTGATGCACGCCCGCCATTAATTAATGGGCCACCTAAGGCCCTTAAGTGTTCAATCGATGCCAATTTTTCGGCGCCCGTGTAATCTTCAGGTCGGCGCATGGGCACGACAGGCAGGCAGGTAGGACACATTTGTATTAACCTCATCCACGGACGGGATAAGAGGGCTCACTGGGGTGGTGAATGTGCACAGTCAAGTATTTATTTTTGAAAGTTTTTCAAACTTACCTGTGTGATCTGGAGTACTTCAGAACGCATACCAGCTGCTTTTTCTGGACTCTTAACCTTCAGGTCAGCACTCTGCAGTGAGGAATCTTTTCTGGGCCTGCAGGTTTCAGGAAGCCTTCCTTTAGTTTGGGAATGGGAGCTGAACTGTCCACTGAAGGCAGCTCCTCTGAGAAGGGAGGACGAGACGGGGCAGGAGGCCAGGAGTGCACATTCAGCCTCCAGGGGAGCCACCTTTGAGAGGACAAGTGCAGGCACAAGGGGCGCAGGGCCAACAGGAAGTCCAAGGCAGAAGGGGCTGCAGAAGACGCCACTATCCTGCTGCCAGGGTATACAGGCAGCGAAGCAGCTACCTCAATATGTATGAGGTGCAGTGCTGAAGGAGGCTCCGTCTCTCAAGGAAGACAGTCAACTATATCTGTCAGATGATTGGCCCTGAGATCTCCCTTAACTGTGTGGGCGGACACCCCATGCCAGTGGCTCTGAAGGTCACAGTTGCCCTCCACTTCTATGCCTCTGGCTCCTTCCAGGGCTCATTGGGTGATCTTTGTGGTGTCTCCCAATCAACTGTCCACACTTGTGTCAAGCAGGTTACAGACGCTCTGTTCAGGCGTGCATTGACCTTCATCCACTACCGTTGGGACCAGGCAAGTCAGGCACAGCGAGCCAGAGGCTTCGCGGCCATTGCTGGCTTCCCCCACGTTCAGGGTGCAATAGACTGTACACGTGGCCATCAAGGCGCCAGCAGGTGAGCCCGGTGCCTTCGTCAACAGGAAGGGCTTCCACTCCATGAACGTGCAGATAGTGTGTGATCACAGGATGCTGATTCTACAAGTCTGTGCAAGTACCCAGGCAGCTCCCATGACGCCAACATCCTCAGACACTACCGGGTGCCGACGCTCTTCAGTGTTCCAGCCCGGCTGGATGGATGGCTGGTGGGTGACAAGGGTTGTCCCCTCAGAAGGTGGCTCATGACGCCTCTCTGCCACCCAAGAACAGAGGCCGAGCAGCAGTACAATAGGAGCCACACCCCCACAAGGGCTGTGGTGGAGAGAGCCATCGGTCTTCTCAAGATGCGCTTCTGATGCCTGGACCGTTCAGAGGGTGCACTCCAGTACCCCCCAGATCGTGTGTCGCTGATACTGGATACATACTGCGCTCTCCACAATCTTGCGCTGTAAAGGGGGAGACGCTGTGGATGATGAAGATGTAGACGCAGTGGCTGCGGCTGCACACGGTGAGTCCAGCAGTGAGTCCGAGGATGAGCTGCACAGGGAAATGCTGAGGGGGTAGACGCTGACCCGGACATACTCCAGGGAGGCAGGGACACCCGGGAGGCTTTAACCCAATGAACCTTCAGCTAGCACACCATAGATGGCCCACCAGGACAAGCCTGGGCCGTCAGCTCGACACTCAACACCTAAGTGCAAAATCTGCCTGGTTAGCAACATTAACTAAGGGCCTTGTTAATAGAGCTGAATGTCCAAAAAAGCACTCATTACAGTTTTGGAAACCATACACATGAAGAAGAAAAGAGGCACCCTCAGCCAAGGTGACATATCTGAATTTAATGTGTCAAACAAAGCAGTTTATTACAAAAAAAAGACAAGAGTGTTACAGGCCTCATCTCGGGCCAACACAAAAGCACGAGTGATAAACCCATGGTGTGCCTAAGGTGCCTTATGTTTTCGTTTGCGGGTACTATGTCTTGGTTCTGCCCCATCGCTCGGAGTGGCTTGTGAGACAGCCTGCTCACTCTGCTGTCCTGTTGGCCTCGATGACCTTGGCGGTCGTCCTCTGGCCCGTGGAGCCTGTGCTGGCCCCGCTTGGGAGAGAGCTTACAGTTCCACTGCTGGCATCTCCCCAGTTGTCGCAGCTTCACCGGATGCTGTGGTCACTGGCAGAGGGGCGGAGGAGCTTCCGCCCTCATCCAGAGCGCCCTGAGAGGAGCCCGCAGAGACAACAGGCAGCTGCTGTGCCAACGTGAGGTCGCTTCAGACCTCCCTGCTCACCGTGGATGGATGGGCACCGAGCTGGGAAACTTGGTGCCAGACCATCTCCCATACTGGCAATGACCAGCTGAGGTCAATGCCGATGTGAGGGCTTGCTGGTCAGAGCACATCCCCAAGAAGCCCCGACAGGTCTCCTGCAGTAGGCTCTCCACGAGAGTCGCCACTCTTTCCATGGAGGACGCATGGCACTCGGACATGTGGCTCATTGCTTCGGCAAGCATCCGCGTAGACTCCTCCACCACGGCGACCAAGCCAAGCACTGCCTCATGTGTCTCCCCTAGATGCTCCCACACACCCGGCTGCATTTCCTGCACCTGCTGCATCGCAGGCGACTCCAGAGGCACAACATCAGGCACCAACTGAGCATGTGCCTGTTCCCCTGCAGTCCCCCGGCTGGTGGCGCCATGGGCACTCTCTGTCTCTGCCAGCTCCTCCAGCGAGTGTGAAGTGCCCTCACCGCTGTGCCCTGGGACACTAGCCGTTGTTCAAATTCCCACCGAGGTGCTAGTATCTGCGCTGGTGCCTGCCTCGTAGAAATGGTGTGACGCTGGTGAGACTTCAGGGCCCTCAGGTGTGAGAGGGGGGCCTCTGCTGCTCCTCCTCCCGGCCCTGCTCCGATGATGCTGAAAGGAAGACCAAGGACAGTGGATCAGTTAGCGTGGAGACAATGACAAAGTGCATCCCTGTCCCCCGGATCATTATGCGCTCAACCTTCCATAACCAATGGTCAAGCCATGTTGCAAAATTAAATCAATTAACATTCAGCAGTGCTATGGCTGTTGGGAGAACATTGCTGACCTCACTGTTGGGCATAAATACCAACCGTGGCACCCCAGCCTCACCGACACCAGTGGACCTGGGTGCACGGCGCCTCTCCAAATCCAGGGCATCCTGCTCGAAATGGCTTAGAATGGCGATCTGTGCCTGGCCGCCGCCAGTTCTAGCAACAATAATCTAACATCCATTTGTTGTTACTTAATTTTCTCACCTGTTCTTTTTCATCAGTTGATTCTATTTATAAAATCTGTAAGGCTTTGGGTTAAACTCATTAACATAATTATATGGTGATGTCACACTGGGTGCCGTTGCCCCCTCAATTGCTTAGTATGTTTAAGTCACTGACACCCAAAAGCAATTTTATATCAACTGCAGTAAACTAATATACAAATTATTTAAAATGATCGCACAGGCACAAATATTTTCAGACTTGCTTAAAACTAAAAGTAACCAATTTTAGACTTTCCTTATGCTGTATCAATAATATATAACTCCAAATTAATGTCCTACTGTGTAACTTCTGGAAACATTAGCTTGTTTATTGTGTAATATCATAATCATAATAATTGGGCTTAATTTTCTCTTTTTTTATGTTTTGTTAAAATTATTTCACTTTGGATCTTGTAATCTATGGGAAGAGTTTTTGGGTTGGAGAGCAGGGGCGGGGCCCGCTCGCCGATGCATAAAATGATGCGCCGTGTCCTGACATCATTGCGCGTCATTTAAATTGTCAGTAGTGGGCGCGCCCACCGAACTGTCTTAAGCCTATTAAGGCCATTAAGAAAGTAATTAAAGTTGTTAAGAATGCTGCCCTTCCAACCTTAAAGTTGGCGGGCAGGCGAAGAGCCCAGGCGGCCTTCACCTTTTTCATGAAACCTCATCCAGGTAGGATGAGGTTTCATGAAGGGTTTATCAATTAAATAAAATTTTTGTAAAATTTCATTGACGTGTCCCAGCTCATGTGACACTGTCACATGCAGGGACATGTCTTAAAATATTTTCTTTTCTTCATTTAAACTTTTAAACCTTAAACTAATCTCCCTGAGCCACAGAGGTGCCTCAGGGAGGTTTCTGCGCTCTTTCGTGCACATGCGTGAAAGAGCGTATGTGCCCCAACTCAGGAAATCCAGCCCCTACCGCACAGGGAGTGCTGAGCGCTTCCAGGCGCACGTCACGCTGGGCGGGCCTTAATTGGCCTGCTCACGTAAAATGGCAGCGCGGACCTGATGGGGGGGCGCGATCGGGTTCGCGCACACCCCCGCACAACCCCACGACGGGGGAAAATTTCTGCCCTATATGTTAGTTTCAATATGTAATGCTCTTCACTAGTCTCAAGAATCCAAAGAAACTTTCTGGAGCTATAACAAAGTGAAAAATTTTGAGAAAAAGGTTGGGGGTACACAGAATCAGAACTTAATTGCACAGGAGGTAGTGATTCAGCCCACCGTACTTGTTTTTTTCACTTATTCTTTTGTGGGAAGTGGACATCCCTGGAAAGGGTAGCATTTGTTGCCCTTGAACTGAAAGGCTTGCTAGGCCATTTCAGAGGGCAGTTAAGAGTCAACCACGTTGCTGTGATCCTGGAGTCACATGTAGGCCAGACCAGTGAAGGATGGCAGATTTCCTTCCTTAAAGAACATAAGTGAACCAGATGGAGTTTTACAACAATCGATGATAGTTTCATGGTCATGATTACTGAGACTAGCTTTCAATTCCAGATTTTATTAATTTAATTTAAATTCCACCAGATGCCACAATGGGACTTGAACTCATGTCACCAAAGCATTAGCCCGGGCCTCTGGATTAATAGTCCAGTGACAGTACCAGTACACCATCATCTCCCCCTTGTATTGACTGTATTGTATTCCAATGAAATTCCTTTGTGCACCTTTTCAGTGAAGTTGTTAACCCACTTATTGGGTTGAGAGTGGGACTACATTTACTTCACCTTGTACATTTACAAACGTCGTAAAGTTTTACTATCAGAAATACAACTGTTTCTAGCATTTAATTTTTGAAAAATACTTTATGGATCATTTTGGAAAAAAATATTTTGTAAAATGGTGAAATGTACAAGAAAATGTAATTTCTTGTAGTACAGTAACCGTCCACACACCAAATTTGCTGCTTATGTTCAACTTCTTTGGCTAAAAATAAAATAGCCAGTGGTCTTCTTAAATGACTCACACTAGCTGTTATTATCCACTCTGATTAATACGTGCCCTGAGCAATAGCATTCTACAACCCCATTAAATAGCCGAAACACACAAACAAGCCCTGAATGACTTATGCTTCTAACTCGAGTCAGAATAGATCATTCCATGAGTTACTTTCCGCCCCTTAAAATTGAACAAACTGACCAAAATTTGTAAGAGTCATAAATCAGGATGATCAATATTATAGTGTGTTATATGAAAAGCTGTAGCAAAAAAGACTTCCTAATGACAAATATTAGAGAATATGGAGCTATGAGCATCAATTTTCTCCCCTTACAAGTGTTATACCTTTGAGCCACTTGCTTCTCCACAAGAATGGAATCGAGCACAAACTGAATGCAAGCCTAATGCATTTCCAAGTTGACCTTTAAACACAACTAGTTGTTTCGCATATATTACTATTCATACCTGAATAACATCTGATGAGAATTTAAAATTTTAAATACAAATAATTTATTACAATTTCATCATTAGTAAAGGTACGGAAAACTAACAGGAAAAATGAAGAAGATCATTAAGGATGATTCAATACTAAATACTCAAATGCAACTCAGAATTGTTTAAATCCCCACAAGCCTTGATGGTCTGCCTGTTCTGTAGTATATATAAATGTGCCAATTTTGGGGCTTGTGCATGAAATCTTTGCCACAATTCAATGTTCCAACGCCTACAGCTCATATTTCAAGATTAACTGTTCAACTACCATAAATCAAAAATAGCTAAACATTTGTATAAAACATTAGTTGGAGTTTGGATTTACCCTACATCTGCCATGGGTATCCATGGCAACAAAGAACCAACTTTACAAAATAAATCTTTAAAATCCTATTTCCTGCTGTAAATGACTGTGGCTGTGACAGACTGCTTGTGTAGCCTATAGCGCTAAAGTGAATTACTGTCATTAGACAACCAATATGAAAGATTTTAATACAATAGCTTTAAAAGAGCAAGAAACTTTAAAATAATTTGTACTCAGAATTTTTAAATAAAAATTGATTTGTATAAAATTATAGAGATACGTAACAATAATTATGCTGAATATACCCAAATAACTTGTGTTTTAAACAGAACTTCATTTTTTGACTCAAATAATCCAAATTACTATTTCAAATGGGGAGAATACACTTTAATGTCCTATTACAGTCGGCCAGTGCTGTGAAATTGCTATATTTTGGTCAGGCTCTGGCAGAGATGTTCAAGTCTTTTGTCTTTGTAGGCCACACAAATTTGTATCTAAGTTTCTTGAGGGCCAAACAAAGTTCAAGTTCATATTCCCATTAATTTACATGTATCTCAAGTTATTGATAACTGCAGATCTGGAGGAGCTGATTAAGGATCCAAGAAATAAAAGGCAATAACACCAAGAACAGCTTTTTCTAAATCTTCAGGTCTACTAAGTTCAAACAGGCAAACCAGCAGATAAGAAATATAAACACAAAGAGGATTGAGATGGCTGGGCTTAGAGGGTCAGAATCCTAGGGTTCAGGATCTGTGTATCTGTGCACGACCCATTAGCCACAATTTAGATATTGCTTCGGTAAGGTGTATCTGCAAGAAAAATTACCCAGTCTACTTTGTGAATTTCATTGTGATAAATTTCAATGTAACTTTAGTTACCCTAAGATTTCAGAAACATCTCATCTGTGGAGTAATATGATATATCATTGAAACTGCAGCCATCTATTCTTAAATGACTTCTGGGCTATAAAATCCAAGACTAGCTGTTGCTAAGCAGCAGTCACAGGAAGACTTACTCTTACAATGTAGCAGCATCTGTGCAATACATTTGGGGATTGCAGTCTGTAAAACTCCAAGTTAACCCTGCCATCAACATACAACTAACAGCTAGCTAGAAAACATGTTATTTGAATAGAAATACTAATTTCTCAATTACAATGTAGGTACATGCAGAAAACTGAAAGACTCAGACCAAATTTGCAAGATATTTTTAAAAAGTAACACTCAATCTATCACAGCGCATAAGCTGAGGGCATAAAATAAGAGAATAGAACCATGATGCAAAAGTATGTGAATTCTCAGTGCCACTTTATGACAAGTGACAAGCTTCATGCAAGGATGATATAATCAACAGAGATGGTATATTAGTTTGCTGAGCCATGTGAAGAGGCAGGTTTATTGGTCAGCCTTATTTTTGGTAGCCAGCTTTCACTTTTATTTAGGCCTTTTATGCAATGAACAAAGTAATACACACTCCACTGCCATTGTAATGAATGCGGATACATAATAGCAAAGCATCTCCTGCAATGCCTATCGCTAGAGGAACCCTGCACTGTTGCAGATCTTGCCGAATTTAACAACAAAGCGCAAAAATGTGTCCAGTTCTGGCTGGGCCATGTATGGACTGTCCGTGGACACGATAAGAAGAAGAAGCAGTTTAAAAAAAATAACAACAGTTAGAATGTGAAGAAACATCTAGAAAAAACAATACTGTCATATAATGCAAGGAATTAAATCAAGTGCGACTCAGGCTGTAAAAATTGTATGTATTTTGACAGAAGTAATGGTTAGTTACCAGAATTAAAAATTAACAGTAGAAAAACATGCTCTTTGGCAAAGCTTAAGCTTTCCTGTGGCAGATCCGGTCAATTTTGATTCTGCATGTTTAACTCTTCCAGGAAAATATGAGCCTGAAAATTGCTATTTAAGTTGTGAAATTGTAGCCTTTGAACCTGGCCCAAGTGACATTCAAATATGCATTCTAGAACATTTTGACAGTGATTGTTAAAGGCTGTAGCATCAAATAAACATGCCAGTGGAATACAGACAGCAACATTTAGCCAACAGCTTGTTACTTCAGTAATAAACTTCCTGTGTTTGAGTATAAACTCCTGAGTTAGTATTAATTTCAAGTACAGCTTAGCAAGGATTTGTGATTTTACTTGTAAAATACAAGGTAGGAATACATTGTAATTTCTCCAGGGTTCTGCTTCGGGTCAGGATCTTTGCCGTTAAACCAGCCAAAATACACGATGCTGTTTATCCCAGTCATGTTCACCTGGATGGGAGGAAGGGGATCAAAAATGAGTTAATGGAAGTTTTGTTGAATAGATACAACCCAAGCTTCAATATCTGCCCATTTCATCTCTTTGTTGCTTTTATGTGAAGTACTTAAGATCTGTAGACTTTCTGTTATCCCTATTTTTTAGTTATTGTTTAGAACAATTCTCGAAACCATACTCTTGCGCTAGATTTTTATCATTTATTCACATAATTAAGTTTTGAATAATTTCCCCCACCTACCCAAGCACAATGGGAACATGATAGCACATTACTCATCATGACTAAAAGATAAATTGATCAATGTTGTCCCTGCAATGGAGCTTAGCCATAACTTCAACGCAACTCTTGCTGCAACAGTAGACACTCCCAAAACAAGACATTTTGTAGCCTTCCACTGAGGCTGCTATTTATTGCTAAATTATAGGGAGCTAAAGTTGTGAACTTATGCTCACTAGAAAATGGGCTGAAGCTAATCAAACTCATTTACCTTCTGAGCAGTTGTTGGAGAAAGGAGACTTTCAACACATTGTTAACGCTCCCATTTTTTAAATGTGTTTTTCCTGCGGATGGTTAGAATTAGTACTCCGCCCGTTCATCCATGAGGCACAAACTAGGGTATCTTTACATTATATAAGAGTATAATGTATACAGGTTTTGTTTATTGCAAAACTATTTAAGTTTAACAATAAAAAAGGTGTTTAGTTTTGAGAGTTAATGCATTGTTTTAGCTCTGTGCACTTAGAAAAAATTACCATCATTCTTATGCCACCACAGAAGAACAATTTCCAAAACTAAACTGATCGTCATTTAGTAGTACAGAACTTGAGTGTTGCTGAAAAAAGACATCTTGTCAAAGCTTTTCATCTTGCACTCATCAGGACAATCGCAAGAATACCAATGTCAGGGGGAGCAACAACTTTATACTATATGAGAAGAGAGTGCTGATTGGTTGGCAAGTGGACAATGATTGGTAGAGCCGTAGCCATGGATAATGTACCAGTTAATGGTGACTGACAGTTAAATACCAAGCATTATTTTAAATTTAAACCAGGCAGCTTGATTCTGATTGGTCAAGGCCTTGCCCTGCAGAATGAACCAGCAAATGGCTATCACTTATTTTGTTTAGCTGAAACAGGCGCAATGTGTGTATATGTTCTTTCTGTCTGCAAAGAACAAGGCCCTATGTATTAGTATATGTAGCTTCCATTACACACAATGCACCACACTGCGAGCCCGACTGATAGCGATAGCCATTCGCTGCTCAGACTCTGTGCCAAAGCTGCTGAGGGAAGACCAGTGGGAAGGCAAGGGATGTTTGGGGGTCGGTTGGGGGAGGGGGGGGCTCAGAGCCAAGGCTTCTCATGTGAGACCAGCGGAAAGGCAAGGGGATCCCAGAGGCAAGGCTTTGATATGTGACTTTTCGAAAGGACAGGCAGGAAGGAAAGGGTGGTGGGGTAGCTTTGTTAGTATGAGATGGAATAAGTACGATAGCAAGAAAGGATCTTGGATTGGAAGATGTAGAATCCATATGGGTGGAGGTAAGATATAACAAGGGAAAGAAGACACCGTTGGGAGTAGTCTATAGGCCCCCCGAACAGTAGCTATACTGTATGCCAGAGAATAAATTAGGAGATAATGAGGGCATGTAAAAAAGACAGTACATTAAACATGGGTGACTTTAATCTTCATGTAGATTGGGAAAATGTAATTGGCAGAGGTAGCCATGAGCAAGAATTCATACAGTATATTCGGGACAGTTCCCTAGAACAATATGTTCTGGATCCAACCAGGGATCAGGCTATTTTGGATCTGGTAATGTGTAATAAGGCAGGTTTAATAAATGATCTCAGTGTAAAAGATACCCTAGGAAACACTGACCATAATATGGTAGAATTTAGCATTCAGTTCGAGAGTGAGAAACTTGGGTCCAAAACAACTCTGTTAAACTTAAAGAAGGGTAATTACAAAGGAATGAGGGCAGAGTTGGCTGGAATGGACTGGGATATGATTTTAGCAGAAAATACAGTTGATGAACAATGGCAGATGTTTAAGAAAACAGTTCATGATTCACAACAAATATATATTCCAGTTAGGAAGAAGAATTCTAGGAAGGGGATAAACTGACTATGGTTAACCAAGGAAGTCAAGGATTAAATCAAATTAAAAGAAAAGACATACAATGTGGCAAAGATTAGTGATAAGAGAGAGGATTAGGAATGTTTTAAAAACCAACAAAAGATGACCAAAAAAATAAGAAAGAAGGAGAAAATAAACTTTGAGGGTAAACTAGCAAGTAATATAAAAATGGACAGTAAGAGCTTCTTTAAATATATAAAAAGGATGAGAGAGACCAAAGTGAACATAAGAATAGAATGAGGTTGGGGAAATAATAATGGGGAACCAGAAAATGGCAGAGGAGTTGAATAAATACTTTGCTTTAGTCTTCACGGTAGAAGGCGCTAATAACATTCCAATACTAAATAATCAAGGGGCAAAAGAGGGGGAGGAAATAAATACAATAACTATCACTAGAGAAAAGGTATTAGGGAAACTAATGGGGCTAAAGGCTGATAAGTCCCCTGGACCTGATGTGTTACATCCTAGGATATTAAACGAAGTAGCTACAGAGATAGTGGATGCACTGGTAGTAATCTTCCAAGAATTCTTAGATTCTGGAAACGTACCAGAGGATTGGAAAACTGCCAATGTAACACCCTTATTCAAAGAGTGAAACAGACCAAAAACAGGTAACTATAGGCCAGTTAGCTTAACATCTGTCATTGGGAAAATGTTAGAGTCTGTTATAAAGGATGTAATAGCAGAGCATCTAGAATTACATAATCTAATCAAGCAGAGTCAGCATGGCTTCATTAAGGGGAAATCATGCCTGACAAATTTATTAGAATTCTTTGAGGAGGTAACTAGCAGGATAGATACAGGGGAGCCAGTAGATGTAATGTATTTGGATTTCCAAAAGGCATTCGATGAGGCTACTTAATAAGGTGAGCCCATGGTATTGGGAGTAGTGTATTAGCATGGATAGAGGATTGACTAACTAATAGAAGGCAGAGAGTTCAGATAAGAGGGGCATTTTCAGGATGGCAGCCTATAACCAGTGGAGTGCCACAGGGATCAGTGCTGGGGTCCCAATTATTTACACTATATATTAATGACTTCAATAAGGGAAGTGAATATACTATTGCCAAAATTGCAGGTGATACAAAAATAGGTGGGAAGGCAAGTAGTGACGATGACACAAGGAGTCTACAGAGGGATATATACAGGTTAAGTGAGTGGGCAAAAAAGTGGCAGATGGAATATAATGTGGGAAAATGTGAGGTCATGCACTTTGGCATGAAGAATAGAAGAGCTGAATATTATTTAAATGGCAAGAGACTGCAGAAGGCTGCAGCACAGAGGGATTTGGGAGTCCTTGTGCATGAATCACAAAAAGCTAACATACAAGTTCAACAGGTAATAGGGAAGGCAAATGGAATATTGGCCTTTATTCCAAAAGGAATGGAGTATAAAAATAGGGAAGTATTGCTAAAACTATACAAGGCACTAGTTAGACCACACCTAGAATACTGTGAACAGTATGGTCCCCTTATCTAAGGAAAGATATACTGGAACAAAAACTGAAAATGCTGGAAAAACTCAGCAGATCTAACAGCATCTGTGGAGAGAAAAACAGTGTTAACTTTTCGAGTCTGTATGACTCTTCTTCAGATATACTGGCATTGGAGGCACTCCAGAGAAGGTTCACTCGGTTGATTCCGGGTATGGAGGGGTTTTCTTATGAGAAGAGGTTGAGTAGGTTGGGCCTGTACTCATTGGAGTTTAGAAGAATGAGAGGCGACCATATTAAAACATATAAGATTCCTAGGGGATTTGACAGGGTAGATGCTAAGAGGTCACTGCCCCTTGTGGGAGAGTCTAAGACCAGAGGGCATAATCTCAGAGTGAGGGGTCGCCTATTTAAAACAGAGATGAGGAGGAATTTCTTCTCTCAGGGGTAGTGAATATGTGGAATTCTTTACCGTAATGGGCTGTAGAAGCTGGGTCATTAAGTATACTCAAGGCTGAGATAGACAGATTTTTAAGCAGTAAGGGAATCAAGGGTTATGGGGAAAAGGCAGGAAAGTGGAGTTGAGGATTATCAGATCAGCCATAATCTCATTGAATGGCAGAGCGTGGTCATTCCCTTACACACATCAGGCCTGGTCATTGATGGCTTGATACTGGGCTGCAGATCTCAGGGTGCATAATGGATGGATCAGTCAATGTTGCATTTATCCTGGCAATCAGGCAACTGAGGAGGATGGGTAGAAGGGCCCGTTGCTCTCAGGCTGGGCAAAGGGAAGAGTTTGCCTTAATGAACAAGCTCCAGTGGGGCACCTTCAAGGTGCTGAAGCTGAGGCTGACAGACCCATTCAACGTAAGCATATGGCATGACCAAGGGTGTACCGAAGGCTCTTCTCATAACTACAGATGTGTGAGAAACAGTGCCGGAGATGCCTTCACTTGTCAAGGGATGTGGTGGCTCACATCTGCCACATTCCCCAGGAGGAGCTGTCGCTGCAGGGACAGGGAGGCAT
Source organism: Cetorhinus maximus (assembly GCF_964194155.1). NCBI lineage: Eukaryota > Metazoa > Chordata > Chondrichthyes > Lamniformes > Cetorhinidae > Cetorhinus > Cetorhinus maximus. Next base: position 103,179,447 of record NC_135881.1, read on the forward strand.
CCATTGCCAGTGACTCTAAAGGTGACTGCCACTCTAAACCTTTTAGTGAGTAGCTCCACTGCAGTGCTCTGTGGAATATCTCAAGCAGCTGCTCATAAAAGCATCCAAGAGGTTACCGATGTCCTGTTTAGCAAGGTGCACCATTAAATTATGGCCAGTTCTCTTTAGATGAAGCTAGCCAGGCTGTTAGGGCAGTTGGAATTCCAGCGATCTCCGGATTCCCACAGGTGCAGGGTGCCATCAACTGCACACATGGCTTTAAGAGCTCCCTGGGAACAGCCACTACAATTCATCAACAGGAAAAGGTTCCACTTTTTCAATGTGCAGCTGGTCTGCAACAACCAGAAGCAGATGATGAAGGTATGTGCGAGATACCCTGGAAGCTCCCATGACTCCTACGTCTTGGGTCACTCACGGGTACCACATATCTTCGAGGGCCCTCAGCGCATCCAAGTTGGCTCCTCGGTGGCAAAGGCTACCCGTAAAAGACGTGACTGATGATTCCCGTTCAGCAACCAGAAACCCCTTCAGAGGAGAGGTACAAAACTGTTCATTCTGCAGCACGCTCATTGATTGAGCAGACCATTGGCATGTTGAAGATGCATTTTTGATGTCTGGACAGATCAGGCAGCACTCTCCAGTACTCTCCCCAGAGGGTCTCCCACATCATTGTGGCTCGCTGTGCTCTACACAACCTGGCGCTCTAAAGGAGGGTAACTTGGCAGAATGATAGATTGAGGAGCTGCACGTCTCCTCCAATGAGGAGGATGGTAGGAGGGCTGAGCTCGATGAGAATGAGGAAGCTGAGGCTACAGAGGAAGAGGCCATAGCACAGGCCAGTCGAGGCAGGCGTACACATGACATGCTTATAACCACCAGGTTCCAGGAGGATGACGAAGACTAGCTCATACAAGCCTCTTTCACCAGTGTCCTCCATGCTGGGTCCACCTTAACACCCTTGTTGTGATCCTCATCATCTCAATGAGGCACATCAATCTCTGAATGAGTAGTTACACTCTTACGTCATGATATCCTCATCCTTGGAAGGCAACACAGCCTCTGGAGCATGTGGCCTTTCTGTCATGGGATAATAACTCCAACAGTGCATTTTGTGAGCAGAGTAGACATGGTGCAGCCTCTTCAAGCATCTTGCCAAAATTCTAATGCCTACGCCAGCCTTCAAAAGGCAGGAGCAGCACTGCAATCCTCAGTGCACTCATGGCAGTAAGCCTGCAGTGTTGCATGGTGCCTTAAGGAGGACAATCATCACTCAGTGGTTCTCACCTTGATGTCTGAGGTCTAATCTGAATCCAATTGGTCGTGCACGACAAGTGTTCAGGCCTCATCATCGTACTGAACCCATAGCATGAGATCGATCTTCAGGACACAGTCATCTGTACCTCTCAGTCATGGATGTGAGCTTGCACTTCAGCTCACCTTTCAGTGGACTGTGAAAGCTTCAGCAGAAGCATGGACTAATCTCTGTCAAGCACCCATGACCATGCCTCCATTTGGAGTCTCCCAAGTTCCTGTACCGCCTAGTCTTGGCATCTGTTGGGCTGAAAATGCTGATAAGCCATTTAGGCATTGAAGACTCTAATCTTCGATAACAAAGAGTACATAGCAGATGTATTGGAACTTCACTCTGATCCCAGTTGAGGCCTCCACATTTTCATTCCACCAGTCTCAGATATCCATACAGAAACCAGGCACACCAACGCCATTGTAACGAGCACATAACCATGTCAACTGGCCATCTGAGAGCTGGCACAGGGTTAATGTCAAGAAATGTTATTCAGACCTTCTGGCCCAGCTCAGCACCCTCCCATGTCAAAGTCCGGCATCTGGTGCCGTAACACACACCTCCAATCTCGTATAGTTTCAGTCCTCTAGTAGGAATCGCAAGGCTCAACATGTGTCAGTGAGGTCCATAGCTCTGCATCACGCAGGTGGAAAAGTAGGTACTGCTATTGGGGTGATTTTAGGTGTACACACAGATATAAGATAACGCTGCAGGCCACCAGGAGTGCACAAGAGCCTCAACTTTTGGTGGATATGTAAACCACACTCAAGGCTGACAGACATTACAGAGAGCCAATGAAACATGCACTGACTGTGAATAAGTGCAATGTGGGTCGCCATTCAATCCTCTAAAATCCACATTGAGCACTCTTCACTGCAGAAGCAACAGGAGACTAAACCACACTACAGTAACTAAACTCATGAGGTAACATTATATGAACCTCTGAAGCAGGTCTCATGAGATGCATTATCCAACTACCATGTTCTTAGAGGCAGAGGCTTCACTCATGCTGCTACTGTGCAGAGAATGGCCAGACACTGTAATGACTGTAATGCACGGCACCATAGACTGAAGCACACGATGGGACATCTGTGAGAGGGGGTGTCTGTTACACTTGACGAACCATGGCGCATAGGCCAGATGAGAAGTTGACAGTAACAAATTCTATTTACATACGTACAAATTATACACAGATTGTGAACACCCGTGTCACCTTTATGCTCTTAGTACTTCTTAATTTTTCTTACCCTGTCGCTATGTCTTGGTGCTTCCCTGACATCCACAGCAGAGGAAGAGGCAGCGTGCTGACTGATACACCCTGTTGCCCGTGATGATCTTGCCAAGCATCCTCTGGAGGGCCCAGGCCTGCTCTGGGTCTCCTGCTGAGGGGTAGGTGCACCCTCCAGCTGATAAGGGCACAGGCAGAGGGGATTGGGAGTGGCAGGACACTTTTGGAGTCACCTGGGTGGATGGCCCCGGCTGACGATCCTTCTCCCTTTGGGTGGCCGAGGGCCCATGCTCGGCTCCTTGAGGAGAAGGGGCTGCTGGAGAGAGGTCAAGTTGCCCCGCCCACCTCTCGCTTAACCACTGATGGATCCACCTACAGCGATGCAGTGCAGGTCCTGGTGCAGATCAATGAAGGGATTGAAGGAATGGTTGCCAAATTTGCTGATGACACAAAGATAGGTAGGAAAGTAAGTTGTGAAGAGGACATAAGGAGGCTACAAACAGATATTGATAGGTTAAGTGAGTGGGCAAAGATCTGGCAGATGGAGTTTAATGTGGGAAAATGTGAAACTATCCATTTTGACAGGAAGAATAAAAGAGAAGCAAATTATCTAAATGGTGAGAGATTGCAGAGCTCTGAGGTGCAGAGGGATCTGGGTGTCCTGGTGCATGAATCACAAAAAGCTAGTATGCAAGTACAGCAAGTAATTAGGAAAGTTAATACAATGTTATCATTTATTGCCAGGGGAATTTAATACAAAAGTTGGAAGGTTATGCTTCAGTTGTCAGGGCACTAGTGAGACCACAGTGAGTACTGTGTACAGTATTGCTCACCTTGTTTAAGGAAGGATGTAAATGCATTGGAAGCAATTCAGAGAAGGTTTACCAGACTAATACCTGGAATGGGTGGATTGTATCGAAAAAAGGTTGGCAGGCTAGATTTGTATCCTCTGGAGTTTAGAAGAGTAAGGGGCGACTTCATTGAAACATATAAGATCCTGAGAGGTCTTGACAGGGTGGATGGGGAGAGGATGTTTCCTCTTGTGGGAGAATCTAGAACTAGGGGGGGTCACTGTTTAAAAATAAGGGGTTGCCCATTTAAAACAGAGATGAGGTGAAATGTTTTCACTTAGAGGGTCATGAGTCTTCGGAACTCTTTTCTTGAAAAGGTGGTGGATGCAGAGTCTTTGAATATTTTTAAGGCAGAGGTGGATAGGTTCTTGATAAGCAAGGGGGTGATAGGTTATCAGCGGTAGGTGGGCTGCAGAGTTCAGGTTACTATCAGATCAGCCATGATCTTATTGAATGGCGGAGCAGGTTTGAGGGCTGAATGGCTTACTCCTGCTCCTTGTTTGCATTTTTGTATAATGTCCTGGGCAAAGGTCTCCATGGCGGTCGCCATCCTACCAATGTTGACCTCAGTGCATTGGCATGTCGGCACAACATCAGACTGAATGCAGACAGGCTCCTCCATCGTCTGTTCTAATAGATCCATAGAACGCTACCGCACAGAAAACAGGCCATTCGGCCCTTCTAGTCTGTGCTGAAATATTATTCCGCTTGTCCCATTGACCTGCACCTAGTCCATAACCCTCCAGACCTCTCCCATCCATGTATCTATCCAATATAGTCTTAAAACTTAAGAGTGAGCCCGCATTTACCACGTCAGATGGTAGCTCGTTCCACACTCTCACCACTCTCTGAGTGAAGAAGTTCCCCCTAATGCTCCCCCTAAACCTTTCCCCTTTCACCCTAAAGCCATGTCCTCTCGTGTTTATCTCTCCTAATCTAAGTGGAAAGAGCCTACTCGCATTTACTCTGTCTATAACCCTCATAATTTTGTAAACTTCTATCAAATCTCCCCTCATTCTTCTATGCTCCAAGGAATAAAGTCCTAAACTGTTGAATCTTTCCCTGTAACTCAACTCCCTAAGACCCGGCAACATCCTAGTAAATCTTCTCTGCACTCTCTCAATCTTACTGATATCCTTCCTGTAGTTAGGCGTCCAGAACTGCACACAATACTCCAAATTTGACCTCACCAATGTCTTATACAACCTCACCATAACATCCCAACTCCTATACTCAATACTTTGATTTATGAAGGCCAGTATGCCAAAAGCTTTCTTTACAACCTTATCTACCTGTGACGCCACTTTCAGGGAATTATGTATCTGAACTCCCAGATCCCTTTGTTCCTCCGCACTCCTCAGTGCCCTACCATTTACTGTGTATGTCCTACCTTGGTTTGACCTTCCAAAATGCAACACCTCACACTTTTCCGCATTAAATTCCATCTGCCATTTTCTGGCCCATTTTTCCAGTTGGTCCAGATCTCTCTGCAAGCTTTGAAAGCCTTCCTCGCTGTCCACAATGCCTCCAATCTTAATGTCATCAGCAAACTTGCTGATCCAGTTCACCACATTATCATCCAAATCATTGATATAGACAACAAACAATGGTCCCAGCACAGATCCCTGAGGCACACCACTAGTCACAGACCTCCAACCTGAGAAGCAATCATCCACTACCACTCTCTGTCTTCTCCCACACAGCCAATTTCGAATCCAGTTTACAACCTCTCCATGGATACCAAGTGCCAAACCTTCTGAACTAACCTCCCATGTGGGACCTTGTCAAAGGCCTTACTAAAGTCCATGTAGACAACATCCACAGCCTTTCCTTCATCTACTTTCTTGGTAACCTCCTTGAAAAACTCTACAAGGTTCGTTAAACACGACCTACCACGCACAAAGCCATGCTGACTATCCTTAATCAGCCCTTGGCTGTCCAAATAATTATATATCCGATCTGGTGACGGCCTCGATAACCCTGCCTGATACGGCCATGTCTGTCTTTTCAATTCTAACATCCCTCTAGGGGCTGAGTTCTGAGTCGCCTGACTTGGACTCAGCAGAAACCAGGCCTCCATAAATCCTCCAAGTTCTGGTGATCTTGGATTTCCCTGCCTCTGCCTGCTGTGGACCGAAGCTGTGCTGCACTCACCAGATGGTGATCCCAAGCCAGCTCTAAAACTCGGTCTCACCGAGGTGTGTGTCTGCATTGGTGGAGGGTGAGGGTGAACGCTGCGACCACTCTATATCTAGTGGGTTCTCAGGATCTGCATCTGAGGTAGTGTGGGGGCTGTGGCTGATGACTGGCTGCTGGTGGCTCTCTTCCTCTTCCTGCTGGTGCTTGTTAAAGAGAGGAGAGATAATGAGTCATCAGCTGTATAGTGGCCAACGTTACAAAGCACTCACAGTTTCCGAGGAGCTTTTAATGGGTCCTCACTGGCTTGGGAGACACCGAATCACCCTCAGTGCAGGCATGATCCGGTCCTCGCCAGCCAGCTCTGCCGCCTGCTCTTCAAATGTTGTGAGTGGCCTGAGCTCAGGCATCCCACCTTCAGGCTGGGATCTCTCCCTGTTGTTGTGGGCGATCTTCTCTTGCATAAAGGTATATGGACAGACTGTGGGCAGAACGGATGCCACAGCAGCTGATAAGGATGTTTGCTTTGTGTGTGTGCTGAGTGTAAGGGCTGAGATGCGAGCTGTACAGGATGTGACAAGAGATGAAGATGTTACAGTGTGTGTGGGATAATCAATGGTGATGTCCCTTGTGCAGGTAGTGTGAGAGATCCCTGTAGACCATAACCCTGCGAATGCCTGATGGGTGATAGTGTGAGTTGAGAGTGAGGTGAAGGTGGACTTCCCTGGCAAAATGGATGAAATCGTTTATCCTCTTCCTCCATTGGATGGCAGTTTTCTTCTGGTGTGTGTTTGCACTAATTGCACTGGCGACTTGCTCCCAAGGTGCTGTGGTGAGGTTGGTGGATCTCCGGTTCCATCACGGGGGACATGTATGTCCCATGGTCCTCCACTGCCTGGAGGAGTACCCCCAGCGCAGTGTTGCTACACTTTGGAGCGGCCTACTTGGTTCTCTTAGGGGCCATTCCATTGTTCGACACGACAAGTCCTGGGCTGCAGAGAGTGACTGTGTGCATGAGTATGGTTTAAATATGGCACCTGGAAATATGAGCCAATGAGGTCATGGTGGGGCGGATGAATGGTAGCTCGCCCACCATGAGGTACAAAGTGCTTCATGTTCATGCATATTTAATGAGCTGAAAAACAGACAATCTGGCATGGAAACACACCATAATGGCCGGTGAGTTCCCACCCGCCACTGCACTTAGTCTCTCAAGTGGAAAATTTCATCCATTGTTACAACATTTTATCTCCCTCTCTCTCTGCTGGTACTATTATTAATTGATATTCAAATGTTCACTCTCCATCTACTCACTAATTGCTTCTCACTGTTCTCACTTCAGAAACCAATCTCAAGTTTATAGAAATTTTGTTTTTTTAATTCATTCATGGGATGTGGGCTTCGCTAGCTGGGCCAGCATTTATTGCCCATCCCTACTTTCCCTTGAGAAGGTGGTGGTGAGCTGCCTTCTTGAACCACTGCAGTCCATTTGGCATAGGTACATCCACAATGCTGTTAGGAAGGGAGTTCCAGGCTTTTGACCCAGTGACAGTGAAGGAACAGCGATATATTTCCAAGTCAGGATGGTGAGTGGCTTGGAGGGGAATTTCCAGGCAGTGGTGTACCCATCTATCTGCTGCCCTTGTCCTTCCAGATGGTAGTGGTCGTGGGTTTGGATGGTGCTGTCGAAGGAGCCTTGGTGAATTCCTGCAGCGCATCTTGTGGATGGTACACACTGCTGCTACTGTTCGTCGGTGGTGGAGGGAGTGCATGTTTGTGGATGTGGTGCCAATCAAGTGGGCTCTTTTGTCCTAGATGGTGTCAAGCTTATTGAGTGTTTTGTGGGAGCTACACTCAGCCGGGCAAGTGGGGAGTATTCATCACACTCCTGACTTGTGCCATGTAGATGTTGGACAGGCTTTGGGAGTCAGGAGGTGAGTTACTAATCGCACTATTCCTAGCCTCTGACCTGCTGTTGTAGCCACAGCATTTATATGGCTGTCTAGTCCAGTTTCTGGTCAATGGTAACCCCCAGGATGTTGATCGTGGAGGATTCAGCGATGGTAATGCCACAGAACACCAACCGGCGATGGTCGGATTCTCTCTTGTTGGAGATGGTCATTGCCTGACACTTGTGTGGCGTGAATGTTATTTGCCACTTGTCAGATATTGTTCAGGTCTTGTTGCATTTGGACATGGACTGCTTCAGTATCTGAGGTGCTAAACATTGTGCAATCATCAGCAAACATCCCCATTTCTGACCTTATGATGGAAGGAAGGATGGATTGATGAAGCAGCTGAAGATGGTTGGGCCTAGGACACTAGCACATTATTGTCTAGTTATTGTTTACACACCAAAGCAAAACCAGTTCTTATGAAAGTTCATCAACCTGGAATGTTAACTGTTTTTCTCTCCAAAGATGCTGCCTGACCCATTGAATGTTTACACCATTTTTGGTTTTAATTTACCTTAGAATATATAATTGTCTCTGGTCACAAACACTTTTTGAAGAACGACAGTAATTCATGTGCACTTCCTCCAATCTAGTATACTATATTTGCTGCTCATCGTGTATTCTTCTCTATATTGGGAGACATGGATTGGATCAGCTCTTTGGAAAAGGCTTGCAATTCAGTCCACAGGTATGATCCTGACTCTCCTGCAGATAGCCATTTCGACTTCCTATCACTCCCCTCCTATGTTGTTGCAACCAAGTTCAACAGAAACTTCAGGCATATCCTTCACTGTTTCAGATTAGCTGTCACATCTATCTTTGTACATCTCTAAACTATTTCCACTTCTACGCCACCACTGGCCCAACATTACCACTTTTTAATAGCAGTGATCTGTAACAATTGTGAGTGTTCAGGAATTCTGAGACTCAGTGATTACTCAGCCAAGTCCTCTCTTGCATCTGCATGCGCACTTGCAATGCATTGTGCAGCATCATGGGACAAAATCATGATGGGCATTTTTTGAACTAAGGTTTTGGCACAAGGTCTTTCCGCCTCATTTTATTTACCAGACTGGAATCAAAGTGCTACTTTATTGTAGCATAAATAAAATCTTCTGAACTGTACAGAGCAAAAAGCAATGAAAAGTTATATGAAATAAATTATAATGTCTAGTCAACATGTTTAAATGAACATACATATAAAAGCAAAATACTGCGGATGCTGGAAATCTGAAACAAAAACAGAAAATGCTGGAAAAACTCAGCAGGTCTAGCAACATCTGTGGAGAGAGAAACAGAGTTAACGTTTCAATTCCATATGACCCTTCTTCAGAGCTGAAGAGAAGTGGAAATGTGAAGTAATTTATACTGATTAAGGGGAGTGGAGCAGGTGAAGCAGGATGGGGACAAAGGAGAGATTGACAAAGATGTCATGAGCTAAAGGACAAAGGGAGTGTTAATGGTAGAGGTAAGGGCTAAAAAAGGTGCTGATAGTGGTGTAAAAGTAAGAAAGCAGAATGTACTATTAGCGGAACAAGGGTAGCATTGTGTGAAAGAACAACACGGAACAAGTAACAGATGGCCCTTTTGGGGATGGGGTGGGGGGAAGAAGGCAGTGGTGGGGATGGAAAATGGGATAGAAGGGGGGATTAAAAAAAGGGATAAAACTATGGATAAATGAATAAAGATAAAAATAAAGTGGATAAAAAATAAAAATGAATGTAGAAAAAAGGGGATTAAAAAATTGGTGAGGATAGAGGAGAGAGTTCATGGGTTGAAGTTATTGAACTCAATTTTAAGTCCGGAAGGCTGTAGGGTGCCTAATTGGAAGATGAGGTGCTGTTCTTCCAGTTTGTGTTGGGCTTCACTGGAACATTGCAGCAGGCCAAGGATGGACATGTGGGCATGTGAGCAGGATGGTGTGTTGAAATGGCAAGCAACAGGAAGGTCTGGGTCCTGTTTGCGGACAGACTGAAGGTGTTCCGCAAAGCGGTCACCCAGTCTGTGTTTGGTCTCTCCACTGTAGAGGAGACCACAGCGAATGCAGTGAACCAAATTAAAGGAGGTACAAGTGAAGTGCTGCTTCACCTGAAAGGGATGTTTGGGCCCTTGGATGGTGAGGAGGGAGGAGGTAAAGGGGCAGGTGTTGCACCTTCTGCAATTGCATGGGAAGGTGCCATGGGGAAGGGGACGAGGTGTTGAGGGTGATGGGGGAATGGACCAGGGTACCCCAGAGAGAATGATCCCTACGGAATGCTGACGGAGGGGGGTGGGGGAAGATGTGTTTGGCGATGGCATCATGCTGGAGTTGGTGGAAATGGCGGAGGATGATACTTTGAATGTGGAGGCTGGTGGGGTGAAAAGTAGAGGGCAAGGTGTGAGGGCAGAAGCGCAGGAGATGTGTGGGACATGGCTGTCAGCCACGGTGTGGGGGGGAATCTTGGTTAAGGAAAAAGGAAGGCATATCAGAAGCACCGTTTTGGAAAGTGTTCATATTAACAACTACTGTTAACCTGTTGCAAAGGAAAAGCATTTAGTATTATGTTGATTTTTAATATCTACATTCCTGATATAATTTTCTGGAACTCAAAGCAATAACAATTAGAAGGGCACATTTAAAATCTGAAAGTACTAATAGATTGCATCCTTTGAGAATATATAAACAGGTCATTGTTTCATTTGACTATATTTTATTTTTATCTACTCCATCTTTAACTGCCAATAAGTATAATTTAAGTTATTTTTATTATGGAAAACGTCAAATTGTGACACCATAGGACCAGCAATCGTTATAGAGTAATTTACCTTAATGCATACTGCACAAACTGTACCTGAAATGCCTCCATCACAAGAATGCTTCTCACTCATTTGACATGACCGAGAGCCCCTGTTCAAGCCCAGCAATTTCTCCTTGTTGCAAAGCAGCCAATCCATCTTAAAAGCTCTAACAAGTTCTAATGCTGTAGCCTAAACCATACATAAGGCACATATGTACCAATGCACTTAAGGAATTAATTCCATCAGAGATATAGAAAATTAAATTTATCCATCATCCATTGCAAGATACAATTACTGCTGCATGAAACGTGTTTTAATATCATTAAAAATACATATTTTACTAATAGCTTTTGATGAAACAAATCAGTTAATGCAATATAAACCTGAGCAACTTATGAAATAGGCTTTTGTTTTGACATTTGCATGAATATTACGGGAAAGGGTCATGTGAAACATTTATTCTGGGCATATATACATTTATATTGCAATGTGGAACAAGTTTCTTAAGGATACTAGTTCCTTCATATTCTCTGCAATGCAACCCTAGTATTTGTTGAGGAAATAAATAGCTTGATTTGTAGAAGTATAAAAACTCCACTTCTGGAAAACAGATCAAGTCAAGCTGGATCTTGGCAGTTACCATGAGATAATTAAAAATTTAAAGATGAGCATACACTGCAGAAGCACTGAATACAATATTAGCTGTCATCATAATTTGAATATGGACAGGAGACAATGGAATGAATACATCAGATTTCAGAAAAATTGATTTTGGTGAAATAGTGAGGATAGTTGATGGGAAAATAGCAAAGAGATATGACCACCAAAAACTCAAATACAGAAGGGCAGAATTAAAATAGTTAAGTATAGGGAGAATCTCTGCATCCTGAGGTGCAGTGGCAACAAAAAGAAATGACAAATTAGCAACAGGTGTGGTTTTGGCAACACTATTTTAGCAACAAGCACTAATTTTAATAGCGAATGCTTTATGTATATTCACAGAGTACAGGTAAATCTATTTTGCGTGTGTATATTTACTTAGCGTCAACCATTATTTAGTAACCAAGGAAGGTAGGCACTTAAAATGATTAAAAACACACACTCAGCTTTTCATCTTAACAACAAATGCTCAAGACTGTTAAAATGCATACATCATGTGAATATGAATAGTGAGGGCATGTGACCTACAACAGTCTATTACTATATTTTATTTACTAATCAGAATTGCCATTAGCCTAATCTACATTCCCAATTATCCATATGTGGTTAGTGATTAATGTATTGGAAAGCAGGTATAGTAACAATGTAGAGAGCTGAGAGATATAAATGAATATGTTGCGTTAAAAGAAAGAAAACTATTAAGGGTAGTTATTTAGACTGGCAAAACATGGCAATTGGTGTTCCACCAGGATTGGTACTGGGACCACTGTCATTCTCAATTTACATAAACAATTTAGACTCAGAAATCAGAGTACAGATACTGAATTGGGGGGGCATAATTAATCAAGAGGAAGATAAAAGCCAAAACATTAATAAGCTTGCAGAATGAAGACTACAGATAGACCCTTGAAATGCCCTAGTGGGAATGGTACAATGGGGGAAGGGAAGCCATTGTTTGGAGTTGGTCTGACTACAACTGAATAAGAATGGAAATTAAGGGTGATCCCACTAAGCTGGAATATGGAAGGGTGCTAGAGGCAGATGGTGTGGCTGACTATATTAAAGGCTGCAGAGAGGTTGAGAAAGATGAGAAGCGACTGTGACTGCAGTCACAGGCATTCTTGACTTTGATTGGGGCTGTTTCAGTGCTACAGCAGGGGCAGAAACATAAATGGAGATACACAAAAACGCTGAGAATGGAATTGGGAGTTGACAACACATTCAAGGACTTTGGAGATAAAAGTGAGGTTGGAGATGGTGCAATAGTTTGAAAGGTGATAGGTTTAACAGGTATTCTGCCTTAAAACAAAGGGTGGGATCTTCCGATCCCGCCAAAGTCAACGGGAGTGCCGTGGGAGAACCAGCTGCAGTGGGGCCAGAAAATCCCAGCTCAAGTTTCAAATTAACCAGAGATTGCTTTTTCATCTGGCTTTCTTTTGGAATTGTTCAACATGTGAAAAAAATTCAATCACATCCAACCAGTGACTATAGACTATCTGCGAGGGTGGGAGGGTTGGGAGGAGGTGTGAGATGGGCTCAGGTGCATGCAATGGGGTTAAAGCCCTGAAAAATGACAGTGCACTGGGAACACAACATATTTCCACTCTCTTCAGCATTAAACAAGGACACTTTTGGAATCAAGCAGGGAAACCCCTTTAAAGGTATTGGGTCAGAAATTTAAATATGTTAAATACCAAGTGAGTGGTAATTTGACCTTCTATGCTGGCTTTAACAATGCATGGATTTCCTGAGCTGTGTGCATCTTGCTTGGCTGCACAAGGTGAGAGCATAGCAGGAAGTAATTGAGATAAAAACAGAAAATGCTGGAAATATTCAGCAGGTCTGGCAGCATCTGTGGAGAGGGAAACAGATTTACTGTTTCAATTGCAATCGTTTGCATTTTCTGTTTTTATTTCAGATTTCCAGCATCCGCAGTATTTTGCTTTAGGAAGTCATTGAGCATTGAAACTGACACGCTAGAAAGTGCTTAAATCGTGAAACAGAACAGCTGCAGTCATGCCTATGGGAAAGGCTCATACTCTCATCAATCATCTTGAAAGCGTGAATTCCCTGATTTGCAGTACAGGAACAACTTTTTGGAAGTCATTTGGCTTATCTTGGGCCTTACTTACCTTGCAGAATGGGAGCAGCGTATGCAACCATTATATCAACATATAAGGAGGAACAGGAGGACCAGCAACACCATGGTATGCAGGAGTCATGTGATGGTGCATCCTCAGAATGCTGGTCCTCCTCTGAGGGCTGCTCAAGCTTCTCCTCATCTCTGTCTTCTCCTTATCTCTGTCAGAACCAGCATTCCCTATAAGCTGCATGGCCACCTGAAAGTTCCTGTGCAGGCCATGCAAAAGTTAGCCCCTTTAAGTTACTTTCTGTGTGCAGCCATGTAAAAAAGCTTAAAGGGGCCTAGCACTTAAATAAATCAACTGCGCACTCCAAAGAAATTAGAGGGAACGGTTGTCGGGACCCAGCAGGCACCTGTGGGGGATGAAAGACATGAGTTAGTGCTAAAAGTGGTTCCAAGTTAGCACTGTGCAGATTATGCCATTTAATGTGTTGGTGATATCGATTCAATATGAGTAACAGTTAAGTGCCAAATGGCAGTGCTTCAGCAAATGTGGTCAACAGGTCTCTGGGCCACTCCCATCTCTCCATTGGCAAGGGCTGGTTCTAGCACCACCCTGCCAATCTCATGTGCTTCCTCCTCCATTGCAGTGTTAGGGTGGCCATGGCTGCAGGTCCACCTTTGGGTTCTCTGCATCTCCTTGGAATTGTGGGCTGTCTTCTCCCACAATAAAGAAAAGCAGAGTTTGGAGCATGAGAAATGAACTGATTGCTGAGGATGGTGGGTGAACATTTAAAGAGGATGACTATGAGGAATGGATGCAATAGGATGAGGGTGATTTTGAATGTTGTTTGTTGAGTTGGAGATTTGAGGTGGAAGCTGGAGAGAAAGAAATGGTGTGACGGCAAGGTGTATCAGTCAGAAGAGTACTGGGAGGTGATGGCTGCCTGGTGAGAGTTGCAGGACACTCAACTTGCCGGGCCTCATTAGGTCATTAAATCTTTTCTCACCACTGCCCTTGGCACACACTCCTGCTGCTGCTACTTAAAGCCATGATGAGGCTGGCTGGCCTCATCCTCCTTTATCAGGAAAGAGGACTTCTCTTCTTGCCATTATTACATTCAACATTATCAAGGGATAATCTGAGAATCAGGAGGGTAAGTCTTGTCTCCGTCATGTCTTGTCTCCATTCTGTACCAGTTTCCTCCTTCCCACTGGTATATTATTGCTTCACTCAGTGCTGCCATTGAGAGCCTTGCCAGTGTCCCTTTAAATAGAGATCAATGCTTGTTTAGGCATGTCCTTCCGGACCACCTTCCCTGATTGGTCAGGGAACTCGGAGGCAGGATGATAATGCTGTGGCTCAGGGAAAGAGCTTTAGCAAAGCCCGTCAATTAGTGAATCAAGTTCCCGACCCGAAAATGGTCCCGACATCCCAGCTGGGAGTAAGTTGATAAAATTCCAGTCCTGTGTACCTGGATTTCTAGCAGTATCCATCATCTGCTTTTTGAAATCAATTTGCAGCAATCAGCATGACTCATGATGTTGAAATCCATTATTTACCTCACTCAGGTACCGAAGAATTGAAGGGCACAGTATCACTGAAGCAGAAGATTATCTGCTTCACTAATGACCTAGCTATTCATGCCTATTATGATAGTAACAACAATAACAATGAAATGGTGCTATAATTTCTTTGGGGGCACAAGACTGGTCTAAACATTACATATTTCAAATATACGCAGCTCAAGCAAATATTATTCAGACAAACAAAAAGGAGATAGCCATTTTGAATTTCATGGCAACAAATCAATTTATGAAAGAACTGTGAAAAATGTATGGAGACTTACATTTTTATGAATACAAATCTAACTATTCTTAAAGCGACTGGGAAAATGCTGGCAAAGACAGCTAACCATCTTGAATTTTACAAACTGCAGGTCATTTGCAGTTCAAGTAGAATCCATAAAGTGATCATATAAACAATTGATGCAATAACACTACATTACGTCTTCACTTCAAGTCACCCCACTTAAGGTTGTTTTGCTTTATCGTTGTTTATTCTTTAGGGCCTTTTTTCAATCTATGTCGCCATTTTCAGTTTCACGTCATCTGCACCCTGGCCCCAGACCTTACACTGAACTCTGGGCCAGCGGCTGCCATGTTCTAATGCTGGAGCCACTCCCAAAGTCACTAAAGTCCCAGGCTGCAGGGCAAGAGCAAGGCCCGAGATCCGGGAGGTACAGGAGTGCAAGGCAGATATGGGAAGCTGCCAGCCACCAATCAGGTGGTGAAGTGTGAAAAAACTGGGGTGGGGGGAGGGAGCGAGGCCCCCATCTCTTTCCACTGCCCCCTGGCTCTTTCCATGGTCCCCCCCACTGCTGGCTCTCTCTGCTCCCCCCTCTAGCTTCATCAGCGGCCCCCCCCAGCTCCATCTGTGAAGCCCTCTGTGTTAGGGACTCAGCCCCTGCAAATTGTCAGGAAGGGGTCCAGGCTCTGTAGAGAGAGACAGAGACAGAATGGGGAAGGAGAGAGAGACAGAATGGGAAAGGAGAGAGAGGGGCAGAGTGAGAAAGGAGAGAGAGAGACACACACACACAGACAGAGTGGGAAAAGACAGCAAAGACAGATGGGAAAGGAGAGAGAGAGAGGCAGACAGACAGGGAAAGAGAGAGAGACAGACAGGCATGGAAAGGAGAGATAGAGAGACAGACGGACATGGAAAGGAGAGAGAGAGAGACAGACGGACATGGAAAGAAGAGAGAGGCAGGGAAAGAAGAGAGAGTGAAACAGACAGAGTGGGAAAGGAAGGCAAGCAAAAAGTTGAGCTGAGTTTCAGGAATACCGTGAGTGAGACGCAGTAGCTCTGCTACTCGGCTTTGGTGATTTATTATTATCTAATTTAAATCTATATAGTATTTGTTATATTCGGTGATTTGTTTTATTTTGCAAGTTATTCCAGATAGGAATACACAGTGCTGCACATGTATGGCGCAGTATTTCAACTTGTACATTGGTTTTTGAAATTCCATTATAATTATAATGACCACGATAGACATGTTAATTTATATAGAAGAGATCTTATTTTTCAATGGTTTTGCTTCAATAGTGAGGAAATTCTCGATTAAATTTGGTGCAGTTCTACTTTAATGACTGTTCAGCACTGAGATAATAAGCAACTATTCAAAAGAGGGCACAAATAATTTCCCAGAAATGTTAGGGAACCAATGGTATAGTGAGAGGGAGGAATTGAAGAAAATCAGTATTTGGAAAAAAAATGGTGCTAGAGAAATTAATGGGACTAAAGGCTGAAAAATCCCCAGGTCCTGATAATCTACATCCCAGAGTACTAAAGGAAGTGGTCCTGGAAATATTGGATGCATTGGTGGTTATCTTCCAAAATTCTATAGACTCTGCACCAGCTCCTACAGATGGAGGGTGGCAAATGTAACCCCACAATTTAAAAAAGGAGGGAGAGAAAAAACAGAGAATTACAGACCAGTTAGCCTAACATGAGTAGTGGGGAAAATGCTAGAGTCTATTATAAAAGACGTGGTAACAGAACACTTGGAAAGCATTAACGGGATTAGACAAAGTCAGCATGGGTTTATGAAAGGGAAATCACGCATAACTAAACTACTGGTGTTTTTTTGAGGATGTAACCAGTAGCATAGATAAGGGAGAACCAGTGGATGTGGTGCATTTGGATTTCAAGAAGGCTTTTGATAAGATCCCACATAAAAGGCTAGTGGGCAAAATTAAAGCACATGGGATCGGGTGTAATATACTGGCATGGATTGAGAATTGGTTGACAGACCAGAAACAGAGATTGGGAATAAATGGGTCTTTTTCCAGATGGCAGGTGGTGACTAGTGGTGTACTGCAGGGATCAGTGCTTGGGCCCCAGCTATTCACAATATATATAAATGACTTGGATGAGGAAACCAATTGCAATATTTCCAAGTTTGCTGATGACACAAAACTGGGCAGGGTTGTGAGTTGTGAGGAGGATGCAAGGAGGCTTCAGGGCAATTTAGACAAGTTGTGTGTGTGGACAAACACATGGCAGATGCAGTATAATGTGGATAACTGTGAAGTTATAAACTTTGGTGTGAAAAACAGAAAGGCAGAGTATTATTTAAATGGTGATATATTGGGAAATGTGGATGTACTTAGGGATCTGGGTGTCCTGTACATCCAGTCAATGAAAGTAAACGTTTGCAGCAATCAATTAGGAAGGCAAATGGTATGTTGGCCCTCATTGCAAGAGGATTTGAGTTCAGAAGTAGGGATGTCTTACTGCAGTTATACAAGGCCTTGGTGAGACCACACTTGGAGTATTGCGCGCAGTTTTGGTCTCCCTACCTAAGAAAGGATATACTTGCCATAGAGGGAGTGCAGCGAAGGTTCACTAGTCTGACACTGAGGATGGCAGGACTGTCGTACGAGGAGAGATTGGTTCGACTGGGCCTGTATTCACTAGAGTTTAGAAGAATGAGGGGATCTAAGTGAAACGTATAAAATTCTAACAGGGCTAGACAGACTAGACGCAGGGAGGATGTTTCCCCTGGTTGGGGAGTCTAGAACCAGGGGCCATAGTCTCAGGATACGGGGCAGGCCACTTAGGACTAAGATGACGAAAAATTTCTTTACTCAGGGGGTGGTCAACTTGTGGAGTTCTCTACCACAGAAGGCTGTGGAGGCCAAGTCACTGAGTATATTCAAGAAAAAAATTGATAATTTTTTGGATATTAGGGGCATCAAGAGGTATGGATAGAAAACGGGAATATGGCGTTGAGATTGAGGATCATATTAAATGGTGGAGCAGGCTCAAAGGGCCAAATGGCCTACTCCTGCTCTAGTGTCTAGATACTGGAAAAGCAGTGACTGTCAATATCAATTCCTCCTACTTTTGTGACATTAGAATTAAATAGTATGTTGCAACCAATAGTTCGAATTCATAGTCAGGTAAAAGACCAACTTTGGGGGTGGGGAATCTACATTGGGACCGGCGATC
Organism: Cetorhinus maximus; assembly: GCF_964194155.1. Taxonomy (NCBI): domain Eukaryota; kingdom Metazoa; phylum Chordata; class Chondrichthyes; order Lamniformes; family Cetorhinidae; genus Cetorhinus; species Cetorhinus maximus. Next base: position 103,197,458 of record NC_135881.1, read on the forward strand.
TTGATGCACGATTAACCCAGTGTGCTCATTACATTGCAAGCAGCACCCCAACTTCTTGCTGCCCGCTCACTTCATGATCTCTGCATTCAGCCAGCATTAACTGTACTTTCCTTTGGTGCGCACATCAGCAGGGGGCCAATAGTGCATGGTTAGCAGCACTTAAAGTTAGAATATTCAATATAAGTCCACTGACTCCCACAGCTACCTTGACTACATTTCCTCACATCCTGCTTCCTGTAAAGGACTCCATTACATTCTCCCAGTTTCTTCATACACATCTGTCCTGATGTAACCTTCCACACCATTAACTTGCATCTTCTGGCTGAATGCAAAGATCATCAAATGAGCAACAGCATGAAGTTGGGGTGCTGCTTGCAATGCAATGAGCAGACTGGGTTAATTGCATATCACGATCCCTGCACCCAATTTAGTCCCCAATTTATGAATCAGAACTGTTAGTTGCAACTTACTCTTTAATTCTCTTCATGTCACAAAAGTAATATTAACAATCACTGCTCCTCAGTATCTATGAATAGTTGCTTATTATCTCAGAGATGAATATTCATTAAAGTAGACCTGCACCAAATTTAATAGGGCATTTCCTCATTATTGAAGCAGAACCATTGAAAAATAAGATTGCCTCAATCTAAATTAAGATGCCTATCCTAGTCATTGTAATTATAATGGAATTTAAAATATAATGTTATTGCACCAATCATTTGCAGGTTTATCTGCTCACTTAATGGATTCTACCTGAACTGCAAACGACCTGCAGTTTGTAAAAATCAAGATGGTTGACTGTTTCTTTCAGTATTTTCCCAGTCGCTTTAAGAATTGTTAGATTGGTACCCATAGAAATGTAAGTATCCGTACATTTTTACAGTTCTTTCATAAATAGGTTTGTTGCCATGAAATTCAGAATGGCTACCTTCCTTTTTCCCCAGCCAGTGATTTCTCCCCAACTACAGTAGACCAGGCCCACAACCGTGTTCAACCCATTTCCCATACTTCTGCTCCCACCCTTTTTCCTTCTTCCCAGAGCCATAATAGGGGAATGAACAGTCTATTCATTTTCCCATTGGTGTGGGAAGGCAGGACACCATGAGGATAGATGTGTTGGGTGTCCAATGGCTGGAGTTTGGGGATGGAGTGGTTGGTGGCAGGAAGTCATGTGCTGATACCTCCAGGAATATGTCCAATCAGAGTTGGTCACTCTACCTTCCACAACACCGGTCTCTGTATTCAATGGATCATCCTCCGCCATTTCTACCACCTCCAGCATGATGCCACCACAAAACACCTCTGCCCTTGCTTCCCCTTTTAGCACTCCGAAGGGACCGTTCCCTTCGCAATAACCTGGTCCATTCCTCAATCATTACCATCTACTGCCTATGGCACCTTTCCTTGCAAGTGCAGGAGGTGCAATGCCTGTCCTTTTATCCCCTCTCTCCTTACCGTCCAAGACCCAGGTGAAACAGCAATTTATGTATACTTCTTTCAATTTAGTATATTGTAATCACTGCTCACAATGCAATCTGCTATAATATAAAAGCAAAATATTGCAGATGCCGGAAATCTGAAATAAAAATAGAATGTGCTGGGAAAACTCAGCACATTATGGCTCTGGCAGCATCTGTGGAGAGAGAAACAAAGTTAATGCTGCGAGTCGAATATGACTCTTCTTTGGAACTGGTCAAGAGTCATATTCAACTCTAAACTAACTCTGCTTCTCTCTCCAAAGATGCTCCCAGACCTGCTGAGTTTTTCCAGCACTTTCTGTTTTTACTTATACAGTCTGCTCTACATTGGGCAGACCAAACACAGATTGGGTGACTGCTTTGTGGAACATTTCCATTCAGTAAACAAGCATAACCCTGAGCTTCCGGTGGCCTGTTGTTTTAATTCCCCACCTTGCTCTGACATTGGCCCCTCTGTCCTCGACCTACTGCAGTGTTCCAGTGAAGCTCAACACAAACTCGAGGAACAGCACCTCATCTTTCAATTAGGTACTTTACAGCCTACTGGACTCAACACTGAGCTCAACAATTTCAGAACGTAATTTCTGCCTCTCATTTTGTTTTTATTTTGCATATTTTGCTCTGAATCTTATTTTTCTCTCGTTTTTGCTTTCGGTTGGCAGCTGTTCATTATTCTTCCCTTCACTGCTCCTCTGGACAACTGTTTCTTTACTTGTCCAATTACTACTCCCTTTGACTCTGCCCACCTCTTCTGTCATTTCATGTCACCTTTCTTCCCCCCTAACACAGGCCTTTACTTTTGTTCTTTTTCGACCCTCCCCCAGCGGACCTACCTAAAATCTATTACATTTCTAACTTTTCCCAATTCTGAAGATGGGTCATTGGCTGGAAAAGTTAACTCTCTCCACAGACACTGCCAGACCTGCTGAGTATTCCCAGCATTTTCTGTTTTTTTCAGATTTCTAGTGTCTGCAGTAGTTTGCTTTTGTATCACTTAAAGCTAATCTACACTGCTTAAAGCACTGCTTAAAAATCTCTTAAAGGAGTGGTGCATTATGGCTGAAGCAGGTGCTGGCAGCCATGGAAATGACTCTGACCTGGGAAAAAGTGAAGAACGGCACAATAGGGAAGAGAGTGGACTCCAAAGTTTTTGAAAGTTGCACAGGAGGCCTAGGTGGAGGAGGTGGAAAGTAGGAGAGATGTCCTGTACCTGCGGAGTTTGGCAGGGGTGGGGGAGGGGAAGGAGGCCCTCTAGACATATGGTCAAAAAGCAGTGGCAGCAGATAGCCGTGGAGATCAGTGCCATGAAACGAGCCCTAAGCACCTGGATACAGTGCCATGAAAAAGTTCAATGACCACACATAAGTGGTCAAGGTCTGTAATTGCATCTTCAAATGCCATATCCTATTAACCAGTAGCCTCCCCCGGAGGAACACAGCATCACAGAAGCCAGTCTTCAGCCAATTCAATTCACTCCATGTGATATCAAGAAACAGCTGACGGCACTGGATACTGCAAAGGCTATGGGCCCTGACAATATTCCGGCAATAGTACTGGATGCTGAGGGTGTGGAATCGCTTTTGGCTTTGGCACAGGGCAGAGTTGATATATGTCTGCAGTCAATGGCAGCCTGCACCTTGGAGACGCCTGCAATTTTACAGAAGCTGTGCACTTGATCCACCCGCTTGTCACTGGCAAGAGGATCAAATGTAGTTAAGCTCTCTTTGAACAGAGAGTCTCCCTGACTCAACATTGGACAACAAACTATGAAATGTTGCAAACATTTTCAGTTGCAGTCTGGAAGGAGATAGGTGCATTAAAGTTCATCAGCACAGTTACCTTCACAGCCAGTGGCAATGCAGTTGTTGCCCTGCTTCTGAGGTTGCAGTTTTGGCTATAGTCGGTGGCAGATTTCAGTTAGGGCATCCTTACTGAAACGCAGATGACTTAAGTATTATTCCTTGCTGAGGTTCAGGTAGGAGAATTGCTCCATGAACACTCTGGGCAGATATAAACTTCTGCTCAGAACCCTTCCCCCTCAATCTCCACCTTCCGTTTTCAGCATGCTCTACGTGGCTTCTGTTCATTTTCCAAGTAATGTAGTATTCAGAACGGATTGCTTGCCACTGAACCATGTCTAGAATCTATTGGTTTGCGTGGGAACCTTGAAGACAGCAGATCCTTCAGCACCTGCCACACCATTCCCTGTGGACCTTTGTGACATGGATGAACTCGAGAAAGCACTGAGCGCTTGTAGAATCATAGCAGTAGCCAGAAGAAAACAGCCAGAAATTAACCTGTAAGTAGTTGATGATGCCTTTATATATCACAGGTGGGGGTGCTCCTGCTTTTGAATGTGTGTTCAGTTGTGCAAAATTAAAAGGGGTTCGCTAGAACTTTGAGTGCCAAAATGGTACCACTAGTGACAAATTAGTGTTTCACTCTGACTGACATCATGACTTTCCTGTTCTGCATGTTCATTGTGGACATGCTAACAATTGCACCAAAATGTAGTCCGGTGTGACTTGCCACACAAGAACGCATGTATATCAGCGACGTTACTTTGGAGCTCCAACAGCATTCGTAGCACCTAGAAAACAGATGCTAGTAAGCCCAATATCTTGCCCTGGATATTTATTTACTTAGCTAGATTCACACTGGTGCAAAAGAAAATACTTTTTATTTCATAAAGGGTTGGTGTAAATTCTTGGTCGCGTAACTATTTTCTATATTAATTTCATACATTATGTTCTTTTGTTACTTAATAAAAAAACCATTTATGATTAAATAAATCAATTTCATAAATGTTCTTATGCCACTTGTTCCTATCCTGGAGCATATTACTATTAGCTAGAAAACATTCCCTTATTAAACAGTTGCTTCTTGCAGCATACAATAAAATATTGATTGGACCTGTGTATTCACCAAACACACTAAATTGAAAGAGATTTTATTGATTTTAAATAATTTAGCTAACTTGCTGACTCAAGTTTTCTTTAGTACATATAATGAGTGAGAACAGTCCGCTCCTATTTTTGTGCACCACGATTGCCCTTGGAGCACCAAAATGACATCCGTGGCATGTGCGCACACTTTTGGAGCTAATCACGGCAGACACCAGAAGTGAGAGTGTTAGTATGTGTGCAGTGAATATCCACCAGAAGTATGCAAAGGAGCCAGATCATGACTTTAATCAGTGTTCAATGCTGATTTGATGCCAACAAGCACCATTTTGGAGCTCAACACTCCAGCTAACACTTTCTCTTGACCTCACATTGCTGAATGTGCATTTAGCAGAAGGAAGGAATCCCCCCCATCAATGCTATATAAAGAGTTCATCAACTACTTACAAGTTAGTTGCTGTTTGATATTTTCTGCCTGTTGCTGTATTTATACAAGTGTTTAGTGTTTTCTATAACTGTTCCAAGTTTGAAAGAAGTGGTGTGGCAGGTGCTCAAGGAGTTTTTGCTGACTTCAAGGCTTCCGCACAAGCTGGTTGGTCTCAGTGAGCATTCCTCTTGCAACAGTATGATTTGGAGAATGAACGCAGGTAGCCTCCAGTTAGGCAGAGTTGACATGTGGCACCTGCAAAGCGATGTGCTTGCAGTCAGTGACACTGTGCACACAGGCCAGCCTGCAATCCCAGCATAGCTGTGTAGTCCCTCCACCTGCACAAGTGTGTTGGAAGGAGGAGGAGGAAGTAAGGGAAAAGGGTTCTCAGTAGGAGGTCATATCTGCTACGGAGAAATTCTCCTCCCTGAGCCTCAGGATGTCCTCACTGAAGTCTACCATGCAGCCACAACTGCAATCATACAGCACATAGGGATCACACTGCCAATAGCTGTGAAGGTGAGCGCTAGGAGAAACTCTTATATGTCCAGCTGTTTTCAGGCTACAGCTGGAGACATTTGCAACATCTCAGTTTGCCACTGAATGTTACATCATGGATGCCAGTGAGGCTCTCGATTCAAAGAGCTAACTACATTTTATTCTCATTTTCCAGAGAGAAACAGGCAGAGTGAGCATGCAGCTTTGCTGGGATTGCAGGCTGTGCTATGGTGCAGTTTGTCATTGGCTGTACACGCATCGCTTTGTGAGTGACATGTGTCAACTGTCTTTCGTTAGAACCAAGACACAGGCAGCAAATCATTCAGATTAATACCTGGTATCCTGGCTACAATCATGATGCCTTCATCTGCAGCGGCCTGCTAGACCATTTGCATTTGAGGCAACACACCAAACCAAACAGTGGCTACTGAGCGATGAGGGCTATCTGGTGATGACATGGCTGATGACTCCCATGTGCAATCCATACATATACATACAATGAGAGCCATGCTGCCACATGATATGTGATTGGCATGCTGAAAGAACAATTTCACTGACTGAACCTCTCATGAGGAGCTCTGCAGTATTCAACAGAGCAGGTGTCAAGAGTAGTGGTGATTTGCTGCATGCTGCACAACCTCGCCATCATGGGACCCATGCCACTAGCTATACAGCAAGCAGCTGAGGAGCAAGAGCATGAGGATGAGGAAGAGAAGGAAAGGAGGAGGCAGCCCAGAGAGCACCTTGCTGCCTGGGTTGTTTGTGAAGAACTCATTATGTGTTATACCTGTAAATTTAATCTAATTCCTCATTCATTAACAGTCCTACACCTTCCCTTCCCTCTGTCACCGACCATCATAATGTCTTCTTGGTCAGAATGCAAAAATAAAAACCACCACAAAATAAATATTCAAAACCAAATTTAGAAATGAAATTATGCTATTTTTCATACAATAGTGAGCTAAAAGTCAACTAATGACCCTTGCTCATTACTTTACTGCTTACCTTCTGTATGCCTTTGCCTGTCCTGGTGCTCCTATTCAGTGCTAACCCATGGTTGCAGCATGGCTGATGGAAAGCTTGTTGACTTTCAGTAGGGGGACTGCAAATGACTTTAAGCATGACCTCGTCTAACTATGGTCTTTGATGTCCTGGCTGCAAACTGCACAATCTTGGCACGGATGGCAGCAATTTGGGCTGACTGGCTGACAGGCAACAGCAGGGGCACTGGTGGAATGGGAGGGGTAGAAGCACGAATGCTGTCATCTCGAGTGAGAACAACAGGTTCGTGCTCCATGGAGCCACTAGCACTCAACTGGGGTAGGGCCTCAGAAATCATAGTAATCTGTTGGAGAACAGGTTACTGGACTGTTATGACACCTGCAAGCCTCTTGGAACATTGTGATCCACATTCAAAATGGCAGTCTTCTGAATTTGCATGGTAGAAAGCTGACCTCGCATGACAGCAGTCTGAGCCTCTACTGCGGACCTCAGAGACTGTGTGGCTTGTGCTGCAATGGAAGTTGCAACATCAGTCATCAGGTGCTACACAATTGTTGGGTTCACAAATGTGTGAATGGCACCACTACCAAGCTGGAAAAGAGAAGCTGCAAGTTCTGTACAATGCCCTGTGCTGAGTTTGGTGCCGAACTTCTCTGTGCTCCTTGATGTTGAACACAAACCTTCTTACAGGTTTCTCAGTGCACCAACCATTTCATTGTGCATTCCCATCAGCCTTCTTCTGTAGGCTGCTCCATCAAAGTTTTCATCTGAGTTCTGCGCGACCTCATCTTCTGATGAGTTGGCAACTTCGCTAAACTTGTCCCTTCCTCAGGCTGTAAGTACATGTGCCCAGCAATTCAGAGGCCTCTGTGCTATTCCCTAAGTCATGCTCAGTTTCAGTATCTGACCTGTGGCTGAGAGTGTGAAATTGAATGATGGTGCATAATCATCCTCACTGTATTCTTGTTGTTCCACCACTGCCTGACTAGGTTGCATTTCTTGGGTATCTGAAAGGAGAAAGACACAAGGTAAAATTGTGGTGTAGGGAGGATGGAAAATAAGAGGTTTGTGTCTACACCATTTGCAGTTTGGACACCAGAAGAGAGTGTGGAATGCGGGGGAGGTGGAATGGAGAAGGAGGGTTAAGTATAAGGATACGGCCATTGTCAATAGTTTCAGTCCAGCTATCGGACATAGTTTCAGCAAAGACCATTCCACCAATGGCCAGTACCATATCCTCAAAATTGGTTAGGACATGCAGGCGTGCTTGCTTGCTTTCAGTTAGCTCCTGTTGCCTCCAGTTTTGCACCACGTTGTACTTCCCTTTTACAGGCAAGTGTGGTAGTGAGAGTGCAATCTGTTTGGCTGATGTAGCTATCATGGTTGAATAGCTGGCAGTGTGTGCAAGGTATGAGGTGTGGGCGAGAGACTTGCAACAATGCTTAATGTGTGATGATGCAATGGAGCATATGAATGTTAGGTATGAATCCTAACTGATAGAGATTTATCAGCGAGTGACGTGGTGAATTGAGCAAAGTTTGAGGTTAGTAGTGCAGCTGGTAGGAAATGGCATTTGAAGATGCGTTCACTGACCTTAACCAATAGTGTGAGATCATTGAAGTTTTGCAGCACAGTATCCAGGTCCTCTGGGCTTTACTCCTGCCATTGATCCTCATGGCTATCTGCTCTTACTGCATTTGGAGTGTGCATCTGCAGGGTCTCCTGACATCCTGTGGAAACGAGGCATCTCTCTTTTCCACCTCCGCCACCAAGGCCTCCAGTATTGTGTCTGAGAACTTTGGAACCTGTGCTCTCTGATGTTGTGCCATTCTTCACTGTTTACCAAGTCAGAGTCACTTCTTGTATAACTGCCAACATCTGCTCCACTCACAATGCACCTCCCTCTTAAGAGGTGCAGGCTATCTCTAAGCGATGCTAACCATTCTCGATGCTGGCCCCATGCTGATGCATCCATCCACTAATCATGCATCACGATCTCTGCCCCTGTATTCTGGGGCTACTCAATTTGGTTGCTCTCCTCAATAAATCATAGATCTCATTTCATCCTTGCACTGTTTACCTTTGTAGTACTACTATATTATTTATAACATCAGAGCAATATTCCTCTGATTATATGGACGGAATTTATTGGTCGAAGCAGTGGCTTTTCTGGGAGCCCCAATCTGGCCGTCTGCTGCCTGCTGTCAGGGTTCCTGGGTCCTGCAGGGGAATTTCCTGCCTCAGAGATCTGCTGGCCAATCAGGTTGGCAACTTTCCAGTACCAGCAGTGCCACCGGGAGTGGTGGCCACTGCCAGTAAGCCTGGGAGGAGGATTGTCACTGAAGCACTGGAACACAGTTGAGTAGGATGGAATCGTTGAGGCCAGTCGGGCAGGCCCCGGTGAGGTGGAGGTGGTGGGTTGGTGTAAAGGGCAGGGGGTGTCTTCCCACTAGCGAGTTCCTCCATTGGACACAGGGTGTCCGAGCAGGAAGGATCACCCCAACCAGGCTGCAGGTATGCACCAGGGTTTACCTGGCAGCTTGCCAACATGGCATGGCCCCACCTGCACTGGTTCAATATCAGCAGCAGCAGGATGAGGCCTTTAAGTGGCACTTAATTGGCCACTTAAGGGCCTCAAATGGCGTCCGGCCTAGAAGACAGTCCTCGAACCTTCCCATTCTGGAATTAATTGGGGGAGTTGGGAATTAAGGCAATGGATTCTCCATCCCCAGCCTTCCCATCCCATTATACAGCCTCCCCTGTGTCATGAAAATATAATAATTTTCATAATATTATTGTGAATTATTGTAAAGGTAGGTTAATAGTGGAGTTTGAATTAGTGTGTGTGTGTGTGTGTGTGTGTGTGTGTGTTTTAATTGAATTGCAGACAGCTAGTCTGGAGCTTCTGAGTTATCAAAAGAGAAGCTAGGTTTGAAATGCTAAATACATAAACATGGCTGAAGTTTTCGAATGTAGTTGTGAGGAGCATTTGCATTTTTAGATAAATCAGAGTCGTGAATTTCATAGAGGTGGTAAGGTGTTACACCTAGCCAACAGAGGTTAAGCCAAACAGTGTGTTTATTTTTCCCAAAGATTACTGATAATATGAGTACTATGGAAGATTTATATAATGGAAAAAGTAAAGTTGCAAAGACATATTGGGTCAATGGAACTTACATTAAAAAGAGAGAAACCTGTATAAAGGAGATGAGGTTATGTATAAGGGGAAGGAATTCTAAGATCTAATAAGTGTGAAAAGCCTCCAGCTTCTATGCATCAAGCTGCTATCTACAGGAACCGAAGCTAAGTGAATTCACTTTGAATATCACTGCCCAGGGTACTGTGTGCTTTGCCTGGTCTGTTGAAATATATGTTGTTTTACTGTTACCTAAATGGAGATGTGACTGGCAGCTAGATTAATTAAGGGATTTAGGAGTTATTATAGTAGTAATTTGAAGACCCATGTATGTGCTTAAGGTCTTTTCTTCTATTAATAAATTTTAATTTAGTTTTGTAAAAAACCTCTAAGATTCGGTGGTCTTATTACTACTGAATTCAAGGCACATATTTTGACATAAAAATACAAATTGCAAGACAGTTATTTCAAGTTTCCCTCTGCGATTTGAGCAGCCTGGCATTTACCATTCGCTGTGCCATAACACCTGCCTCCCAGCCCGCTTGTGGGGTTGTGTATTAAATTCTGCTGTGTGCGTGCATGCGAGTGAGTGAATTAGAAAACAATATAACTTAATTGTTGCAACCAGAAGCCACATAATTGTCTGCATTTTGAATCTGAATAAAGCAAGTCAGAAAGCAAAGGCTTCAGCTGATGATCCGCTGTGCCTTAAATGCTTAAATCCAGTTCCCAGTTGGTTAGAGTGCATAACACAAAAGGATTTTTTAATTCAGCATAACAAGCACTCAGTAAGTTTAGTTCTATACGATAAGGATGGAAGTGACAAATTAAAGGCAGGATAGTAAAAAAATAAATTTACAACAGATGCTCTTTAAGACAGACTGAATTTTAATGAGCAGAAATTGTTGCTGAATACAGTGGCCAAACTCTTGATATGTGCTCCAGGTATCTAAAGCTCCCTGCCAGTAGTTTGAATTTGTACAAAGCAACTACTTTATGCCACAGCAGGGGGTTGGTTAGCACCCAGTTGGCTGGATGGCTGGTTTGTGATGCAGAGTGACGCCAATGGTGTGGGTTCAATTCCTGTGCCAGCTGAGGTCATCCATGCAGGCCCCGCCTTATCAACCTTACCCCTCGCCTGAGCTGTGGTGACCCTCAGGTTGAACTCAACACCAGTCATCTCTCTCTAATGACAGGGCAGCCTATGGTCCTCTGGGACTATGGCAACTTTCATTTCATCGTACACTATGATTTTATGCAAGTGGGAAATGTTTAACCTGTTAGTATTTTCAATGTTTTATGATTGCACAGAGAGAACAAACCTTTTGTATGGACTGGTATATTTACTTGAGGAGTTTGTCTGTTTTCAAAAACTTTGGGGGGCGTTTTAACTTAATAAAAGGGCTCGGTTTGGGTTGGGTAAGAAAGGGGGTGGTGTTAAAATTTGGAAAATCTGTTGCCCGATCCAAATTCACATTCAACCAATAACCCCTCTAAGCAGTGTGGCCACATGTGAATGCTCCTGCACAGGCTGTGCACCTGTGGCTCCTTTAAGTTACTGCATGTGTGTGGCCACGCAAAATAATTTGAAGGGTCTGCACACTGAACAAATCAACAATACACTAAAAAAAAATTAGAGGGTATGTTGTTTCCAACCAGCCCATTTCAGGCTGGAAGCTGGGCAGACGACTAAGCTGCTCCAGGAAGGCAGGTTCAAATTTTAAGTATGATAATAAAGCTTTTGTCATTTGATAATGAAGCAGCTTCCTCAAAGCATGGACTTGGTAGATTCAGGTTGTGAGTGCCTTTATACCTACCTCCCGGATCCAGACGCCTGTCTGAGGACCCTCCACAATCGGATACTCCTCCCATGGCTTCCCCTCCACTGTATCCGACCAACTGGCCATGAGACCACCAAACCTCATTGCACCACCAAACCACGCATTCCCCCACTACATGGTCCCAAACCCCCCCACCAAGAATCCCTTCATTCCCCTCCCCAGGCTCCTGACCTTCCCACTAGGCCTCTGGTGTCTTTCCCAGGCTTTTGATACTGCCCCGCCACCCCCACCCCCATCCAGGCCCCTGACCTCCCTCAATGCCCCCATCCTCCCCACTACCAGGCCTCCGATCTGCTCCCCTACACCTCTGAGCACCCCTACAATGGGACCCAGGTTTGGGAGCCTCGTCATTAACCCACCTACCAACAACCCCCTTCATCAGCCCCTTTGCATTATCTGTCCCCCTCCCCACCTTCGAGATCATCCTCTCTCAACAAGGACTTAGCTGGTCCTGTGGCCTTCGTCAACTGTGGTGTTAAAACTCTGCAGTGTTTGTGAGGGGATCCCAATTTCTTGCCTCACAGTGGGTCAGGTAAGTGAAAATTCAGCCCTTCCTTTCATCATTGATAAAAATAACTTTTCAATTATAATCCACCTTTAAAATGCTATCCTCTGTTTAGGAAAGCAAACTTCACCATAACATTGACAGAAGACCCAAGCCTGGACTTTCCTCCTGGTCTGGTTTAGTCCAGTCCAGAAGTACAAGAGAAGTGTATCTATCTATACCTAGAGGTATCACTCTGACAAAATCCAGTCCAGTTTTCCTCCTTGTCAATTTGCATCAAGTATTTTTCCAGGTTCTTAGCGCTATTATTGCCTACTGTTGGAAACTCCTCCGGCAGGAGGCAAACCTGTTGGTGCTGCAGCTGCATTAAACTGGCTGTGGTTGCGAAAAGTATCTGGGCAACCATTTTGTTTCTTTACCAATTTGGCTCACTGCAGTGTCAGAGACTAGCGGTTTTTCATGGCACCAAGCCCACTAATTTTAGTTTCAGTTGTGGTGTTATTGTTTGCGTTCCTGCAAATGCGATCTGAGATTTTGGCTCTGAGTTGGCAGACTCACAAAATGCAGTGTAAGGCAGTAGTCTTGCCAATGAGTGCCACTGCTAGCAACCCTGGTAAACAATGTCAAATGAAGTTCAATTACTCCCCCTCCCAGGAGATGTCTGTCAGAGGGCAAGCTCCTCACCCAGCTTCATTGAAGAGAACATAGATGTGGACGCCAAGGGGAAGTTATAAAAACAAAGTACATCCCAGAACAAGGGTTTGTATGCTGCAAAGTGGGGTAAGGTTGCTTGACTACTTTTTTTATTGAAAGAAGTGTCCAAGATAACTTCACTTCACGGAATGATGTCAATCTCCCCTTTCTAGATGGAGATTTCATGAATGGGGAAAAAGTATCCAATATCCAGCTAGCATTTGGATTAAAAAAATGTCTACAATTTTATTAGTATGAGCCTGCATTTGTTCCTTAGCCCCCAGGATAAATCTCAATTTGCCACACCAATTAAGTGTTAAGTTTCATTCTGTGTTTAAAAGATCTAAATTTTTCATTTGCAATGTCTTACCTGATCTGCCAAAACTGCCAGTGCACAAGCTCTCTTGGCAATTGGAAAACAGGATGTGCCCTATGACATAAACATGCTGAGCACACTGGACTGCCAGGCAGCCTCCATTTTTTCAACAGATCATTGTGGCTAACAATCTTCAACTGGACCAGTATTTTAGATTTCCAATTTAAATCCAGAAAAGTACAAGGGGTTTGAGTTGTTAACAATTTTTTCTTGTCCAGTGATTTTTCCTCCCCCTTTTTCTTTATACCCTTCAAATGACAAAGTGAAAAGGTGAAGTTTACCTGCTCAGTGACATCTTTCCTCCATGGTGCCACATCCTGTCCATCGCACCAGCCATTTCGCCCATACAGCCATGTACCATGCTCATTCGGGACCACACCCTCTAAAACCTTGTTAGCACAACCTAAAGGAGTACCTAGGTGGAATAAATGTGATATTTAAGTTTGTGTTCAGTTTGTCTATAATATTTTTCATAATATCATTGTAGCCTTATGGATGTGAGTGTGGATGGTTCTGTCCGTGTGACTGATTTAATTGAATTGGAGTTAGACAGACTGCAAGGTTGAAATTATCATGAGTTAGGCGTAAGCAGGCTTTTGAAATAGAGATGGACAAGCGAGGATGAGGGTTCCACAGATACAGTGTGAATGAAAATTGCATTTTTAGATAAGTGAAGGGGTTGTTTGATTTCCAAAGGGATGGTAGGATGTTTGCAAGTAACAAGATAAATAGGGCAAGATTATTATGTTTATTTTTCCCGAAAAGAAAGAGGCCATATTGACAACGTGAAAGATTCTTATATTACGGGAAAAGTAAATTTCCGAAGACTTGTAGAACAATGGGATTTTACACACTAAAGAGAGAGAAACATATATAAAGAAGGATAGAAGGTTATGTTGGGTGGGTGGCTGTGTAACATCTTGAAAGGTGTACCGTGTTAAGCAACCCTGGGAAAAGCCTCTAGCCACTTTTGCAGAAGTCTGCTGTGTCCAGCAAGTAAAGTTGTGTTAAAAAGCCTTTGGAATCCCACTGTTGTGTGGGTGCTGTGGTAACCTTGCTGGATTGCTTATTTAAATTTAAAATCTATTTTGGGCTATTGCCTTAAAGGGGTTGTATAGTTGGGAGTCAGCTTAATTAGGAATTTTGGGATTTGTTATAATATCAAGTAACTGTAATCTTATGTCTGTGTTTGAATATTTTCTTTTGTTAATAAATGTTTTAATTACATTTTTAAAATCTCTAAAGCTTTTAGTGGACTCACTACTTCTGAATTCAGTGCACAAATTATCTCATAATAAACACAAATTGCAAAACCGTTGTGATAGCCTGGCCAGGTTTCCCTCGTGAATTTGGTCCGCCTGGCAGACATCATCTGCTACATCATAACAGTGTAAAATATCAATCGGCCCAGATTTTTCTTTCTCAACAGCAGGGAATGCTGAGAAATTTACCATGGTTTAGGGACCCAACAGCACCACAACTTCCAGTGAACTCACTTACGCTGAAGTCTGAAGGCTGCGATGCGCCTGAATGGACTCCAGGGCAGCTCACGCCGTTTCCGTTCTTTAAGTGGTAGGGACCTTTCATTCAAAACTTTTGCTTATTTGCCCTCAACGTGCACTGACTTTTCCCATGCAAATAAGTTAGAGCTGATAATCACAGGTGTAAACCAAGGAGTCAGCCCTTCAAATGTTTATGTCCCATCCACAAAATAAATAGACAATTGCTAATTGTAAATAAAAATGTTTTTCATGATTCCCCTGGCAGCCCCAGCTCCTCTGCCTCCCTTACTCCCCTCCCCTTCATCAAGTACTATTTCGGATATCAGCAGCATTGAAGAGCAGGGAGAGCTGGGGGTGGGGGAAGTGGGGGGGGCGGGAGGAGGCTGGGGGTGCCAGGGAGGGCTGGAAAGGAGCTGGGTGGAATTAATGACAGACCCTAGCAAAGTTTTAAAAACTGCCCTGTTTGAAAGTATTATAAATTATTAAAAGATACTTACCTGTCATTGAGCTGCAGAGTGAACTCAAGGGGAGTGTCTTTAGCTCATGATGTTACTAGGGAGCATGACTTCACTAGCAGTACACTGCGTTGGAAGGCCTTGCTTTTGGTCCCAATGCTAGGCCCTGCTAGGAATGCTAGGAGAGAAGGAAGTTTTCCCTGCAGCTCATAGACAAGTTAACTACTGATTTTTATGGGCAGTCAGCAGCGAACGCTGTACCTTCGCTGCTGACAGGAAAATCCAGCCCACTGTATATTAAACTGGGTAGAAGAGTGTGGGTTTCATTGAGTGACTGTTGATGAGCTCTGATACATATTTTCAATGCCAAAGGTGTCAAACTTGGTGACATATAACAGTTGAATTTTGAAGCCAACTGATTATTTGACCCAGTTTTGTTGACATTTAGAAAAGGTCAAAATTGTACACACCCATGAGATAGAGGTTCTAATTTGTCACATCAATTACAGAGAGAGAACATACAGAAAGACATTAGAAAATAAGGCAGGTAGCTTCTTTCTACATTTGAATTTGACTTAAAAAAAAAGTTGCATTTTGAAAGCAAACAAAGCATTTGTGAAGAAATTATAGAAACTGAGGTTGACGGGATGACAGAATAGTTGAAGGTGAAGGAGGTTGGCCTCTTTCTACCTTACCTTGTGGACAGGTAGAAGTGGGGGGAATGGAAGGAGGATTGAGGGTAAGTTGTGTGATGGGAGGATAAAAGGGTTGAGCAGGTAGTTTGAAGGGGAAGAGTTATGGATGATGGAAGAGGTTGGAAGGGAAGGAGATAATGGGAAAGTGAAGGGTGGTGGATACAATGGGAGAAATAGAGTGAAGCATAAGTGATTAGGGAATAGGATGGGATGTGAGCTGCTGAAGGGTATATTTTCGCCACAACTCACTGTAGCCATCCTGCCACACTATGATACTTACCCACCTCCCATCTGAAAGAAAAGTTTTGAAAATCAGAAAGAGAGAAGCAACAGGACAACGCAAAGCAAAAAGAGTTAAAGTAAAAGAAAGACAGAAGCAGAAAAAGTGAGACAGAGAAACAGCACCACAAAGACAGGGAATTTATGACCTGACTCTGGCTTATTAGCCCTGATTTTAATATTATGAATTCCTTTTAATTGATATAAAGTATCGAACATAATTTATAGGTAGCATTTTTCTATATAAATGATGCAATTACAGTATGAATATCAATTTACAATTGTGTGAATAATTGAGCCTATGTTGTTTTAAATGCGTGTTTGAAATTGAACATGTGCAGATTAGGTTGGAAGTAATGCTTAAATGATGGGATGTGTGAAACGTCAATGGAGGAAATAAGTGGGCTCTGCATCCCATGAACAAACTTAAAAAAACCCCTAAAATCTGCAAAGGTTGTTGTTGGTCGGTGGAAACAAAGATGTGATGGCAAGTGGATGTATAAGTTGGGTAGATGGAAAGTTAGGGAGTTCTAGCGAATTTCAGGCTGGTGAGTGATGAGCACACACAGTTGCAAAAATAATATTCCATGGTGGTAAAAATAATAGGTCATGTGCTCATTTTCACAATTGGGAATACCTTTAATAGCAATTTTCTTCTACTGGCAATTTGAAACTATAGGCTGAAAATTCAATCACTGGCCAGGATTTTTCAGTCAGCGCGCTGGGGCAGGCCCAACATGCCGGTGCTTAAAATGACGTGTGATGACGTCGGGTGTGTGTCCCAACGTCATCGCGCTGTCTCGTTCGGTGGGCGCACGCCGGAGTCGGCTGCATGCCCACTGATAATTAAAAGGCCTATTAAGGCCATTAACGAAGTAATTAAGTTCAAGTTTACACTGCCCGTCCAACCTTACGGTTGGTGGGCAGGCAAAAAGGCCAAGCAGCCTTTATGTTTTTTAGGAAACCTCATCCACAAGCAGGATGAGGTTTCCTAAAGCTTTTACGAATTAAATAAGAAGTTTTTCTGAAAAATAAAAACATGTCCCATCTCATGTGACACAGTCACATGAGAGGGGACATGTTTCATTAAATTTTTACTATATTCTTTATTTTTTTCAAAATGCTTCAATTTCCCTGAGGCAGCTCCATGTCTCAGGGAGATTGAAGCGCTCTTTCGCGTGCATGCCCGACTCTCCCTCCTCCCTCTGCCCACACAGGTAGCGTTCAGCGCTACTGCTTGGGTATTATGCTGGGTGGGCTTTAATTGGCCCGCCCGCGTAAAATGGCAGTGCAGAGCCAATTGCGGGCGGCAGTCGGCTCTGCAACTGCCCCCGCCCGATGTGGGAAAAATTCAGGCCACTGTGTCAGTGGGGGAACATTTAGGAGACAGTGATGATTGTATTGTACGTTTTAGGATGATGATAGGAAATGACGATAGGCAATCCAGAGTGAAAATAGTTAACTGGACAAGAGCCGACTTCGATGAGGCAAGAACAGAGCTGGGCCAGATAGAATGGAATGGAAGATTGGCAGGAAAAACTATAGCCAAACAATGGGCTTCCTTCAAAAAAGAATTGGTTCAGGCACAGTCAAGGTATATTCCATTGAAAGGGAAAGGTAGGACAAACAAATCCATAGCTCCCTGGATGTAAAAGGAGATTGAAATTAAGATAAAGAAAAAGTGCACTAATGACAGGTATCAGGTAGAAAATACAATTGAGAACCAAGAGGAATACAGAAGGTTCAGGGGGGAGGTGAAAAAGCATATTAGAGAAGCAAAGAGGAATTATGAGAAAAGACTGGCAGCCAACATGTAGGGGAATCCCAAAGTCTTCTATAGGCATATAAAGAATAAAAGGGTGGTAAAAGGAGGAGGGCCAATTAGGGACCTAACATGGAATTTACACATGGACGAAGATGCCATGGCTGAGGTATTAAATGATACTTTGCATCAGTCTTTACCAAGGAGATGCTACCCAGGCCCTGGTGACAGATGAGGAAACTCTCACTAGAAGGGCTCAAAATTGATAAGGGGGAGGTGTTGACTACACTGTCGGTACTTAAAGCTGACAAGGGACAGGACCGGTTGAGATGTATCCAAGGATATTAAAGGAATTGAGAGCAGAAATTGCAGCAGCACTGGCCATAATCTTTCAGTCTTCCCTAAACTCAGGGGTTGTGCCAGAGGACTGGAGAATTGTAAACATTACACCCTTGTTCAAAAAATGATTGTAAGAATAAGCCCAGCAATTACAGACCAGTCAGGTTAACTTCAGTGGTGGGCAAAATTCTAGAAACAATTATTTGGGGTAGAATTAGTAGTCGCACGGAAAAATATGGGTTGATAAGGAAGAGCCAGCATGGATTTCTAAAGGGGAAATCATGTTTAACTAACTTGCTGGAGTTTTTTTGAAGAGGTAACAGAAAAGGTTGATGATGGTACTGCTGTTGATGTGGTGTACATGGACTTTGAAAAGGCATTTAACATAGTGCCACACAACTGACTTGTGGGCTAGAATTTTCACGTTGGCGTGTAGGCCCGACATGCCGACACGTAAAATGACACGCGGTGACGTCAGGTGTGCGTACCAACATCACCGTGCGTTATTCAGTTCTTTCGTTCAGTGGGCGCGCGCCGGAGACGGCTGCACGCCCGCTGAACTGTCAAAGGCCTGTTAAGGCCATTAATAAACTAATTAAAACAATTCTCAATGCTGCCCGTCCAACATTAAGGTTAGCGGGCAGGCGTTGAGCACAAGCGGCCTTCGCATTTTTCGGGAAATCTCATCCACGGGCAGGATGAGGTTTACTGAAGGTTTCATTAAATAAATAATTTTTTTTTTCACAATTCATAAACATGTCCCAGCTCATGTGACACTGCTCATGAGGAGACATGTCTAAATAATTTTAATCTTTCTTTATTTCAAACTTTCAATATGAACTTAATCTCTCTGAGGCAGCTCCGTGCCTCAAGGAGATTTCTGCGCTCCAACGTGCGCATGCGCGAAACATGCAGGCCCCAACTCTTCCTCCTCCCCCCACCCGCACAGGTAGTGCTATAGGGCACGGGTCATGCTGGGCAGGCCTGAACTGGCCCGCCCACATAAAATGGCGGCGCACAGCTGATCGTGGGTGACAATTGGCTCTGCGCCCGCCCCTGCCAGCTCCTGACTGTGGCCTGCCCAACAGGCAGAAAATTCTGCCCGTGAGAAAAGTTATTACTCATGGAATAAAAGGGACAGTAGCAACATGGATACAAAATTGGCTGAAAAATAGGGAGCAGAGAGTAATGGTTAATGGATATTTTTCAAGCTGGAGGAAGGTTTGTAGTGAAGTTCCCCAGGGGTCGGTATTGGGACCCTTGCTTTTCCTGATATATATTAATGATCTAGATCTTGGTATGCAGGGGACAATTTCAAAGTTTGTGAATGATACGAAGCTTGGGAGCATTGTGAACTGCGAGGAGGACAGTGTATAGCCTCAAGAGGACATAGACAAGTTGGTGGTGTGGGCAGATAGGTGGCAGATGAAGTTCAATGTGGAGAAGTGTGAGGTGATGTATTTTGGTAGGAAGAACATGGATAGACAATATAAAATAAGGGGTGAAATTTTGAAGGGGGTGCAGGAGCAGAAAGACTTGGGTGTATATGTGCATAGGTCATTGAAAGTGGCAGGACAAGTGGAGAGAGCAGTTAGTAAAGCATATAGCATCCTGGACTTTATTAATAGGGGCATAGGGTACAAGAACAAGGAGGTTATGCTGAATTTATATAAGACACTCATTAGACCTCAGCTGGAATATTGTGTACAGTTCTGGGCACACATTATAGGAAGGATGTGAACGCATTGTAGAGAGTGTAGAAGAGGTTTCCAATAATGGTTCCAGGGATGAGAAACTTCAGCTATGAGGATAGATTGGAGAGTTTGGGACTGTTTTCCTTGGAGAGAAGGTGGCTGAGAGGAGATTTGATAGAGATGCTCAAAATCATGAGGGGGCTGGACAGAGTAGGTAGGGAGAAGCTGTTCCAACCCACAAAAGGATCAAGAACAAGAGGGTGCAGATTTAAAGTGATTTGCAAAAGAAGGAAGTGTGACGTGAGAAAAAACTTTTTCACACAACGAGTGGTTCGGGTCTGGAATGCACTGCCTGGAAGTGTGGTGGAGGCAGGTTCAATCGAGACATTCAAGAGGACATTAGATGATTACTTGAATAGAAACAATGTGCAAGGGTATGGGGAAAAGGCAGGGCAATGGCACTAGGTCATAATGCTCATTTGGAGAGCCAGTGCAGACATGATGGGCTGAATGGCCTCCTTCTGTGCCATTAAGATTCTGTGATTCTGTTATTTGAGTCCTTGTTCACATCAAGCGACTGACTGAATTTGTGTAGACTGCCTCTAGTACGTTGACTGTTTGTGACCTGGGGAACAACCAAATTTAATAAAAATAAAACTAGTTTCTGATCTAGCTGATTTCATGCTGTGATGTCATTAGATGACCGGAAGAGCAATTCTGTGAGTGTACTTGAATTAAGTTTGCAATTCATGGGCAACTAAACAGATTGGATTTTCTGCACACTGGTTGAGCCTCATCAACTGAAATGTACCAATATAAATGTAGCATACAAGGGCATGAAAAAGAATGAAATAAAGGATGGTTCAACATGTTAGATCCTTCCAGTGATCATTTGTAATGTAGCCTACAATGGGGTATTTCTTATCTATTTCATCATTCCCCACAAAAATGAAGCAACACTCTACATTCCACACATCTACCTTTTTATCCAACTCCATTCAATCTGATCTCTACACATCCACTTTTCGCCAGTCCCAGCCTGACGCATAGGAGGATAACAGGACATCATTGCAGGAGTGCATCAGGGAGCCAATTTCAACTCAACAATCTCCAACTGCTTCATCAATGACCCATCATAATAAGGTTAGGAGTGGGACTGAAATTAAAACAGAAAATGCTGGAAAAATTCAGCAGGTCTGGCAGCATCTGTGGAGAGAGAAACAGAGTTAACGTTTCATGCCCATATGACTCTTAAAGAGTCATATGGACTCAAAACGTTAACTCTGTTTCTCTCTACATAGATGCTGCCAGACCTGCTGAGTTTTTCCAGCATTTTCTGCTTTTATTGCAGATTTCCAGCATCCTCAGTATTTTGTTTTTATATTATTATAGAAGTGGGACTGCTTGTTGTTGATTCTATAGTATTCAGCACAATTGACAATTCTGATAATGAAATCAACATACAGTAAGGCCTGGACAACATTCAGTCTTGGGTTGATAACATTCATTTCAAATCAGTACCAAGTACTAACCATCTTGAACAAAAGAAAGTCTAGCAATTTCTTCCTAAACTTCAACCTTACCACCATCGAGGGGATACCCACCATCAATATTTAGGGGGTCACCACTGACCAGAAGCTGAAAAGTGTCAGTCATTATTAACACTGTGGCTACAAAAACCAAGAGAGTCTGTGCATTCTGTGATGAGTGGCTTACCTCCTGACCCCTCAAAGTTTCTCCACCATCTACAAGGGCAAAATCAGGAATGTAATGGAGCAGTCACCACTCACCTAGATAGTTACAGCCACAAAATCACTTAAAAAGCTCACTGCCTACCACAGATCTGTTGACTCGATTGGTGCCCCTGATACTAGACTCAATATCTACCCTTTCATCATCAGCACAGTGTGGCTGAGTGTGTATGATCTACAGGATGCAGGGCAGTATATCGGCAAAGTTGCCTCAGCAGCACCTGCCTTCCCTGAAAAGCCTATAATTGAGAAGGACAAGAGGGGCAATGTCATGGGAATGCCAAGATTCCTTCAAGGTCATACACCACCCTGTCTTGTCATTGGGTCAAAGTTCTGAAATACCATTGGGTGAACATCATCGCCACAAAGACTGCGACAGTTCCAGGAAAAGAGCCAATGCAACCTTCTCAGAGCAACTAGGGATGGTCAATATATGTACCCTTACCAGCATCACCCATATGAACAAATAAAAGATATCAGTGTGGGCTGTTGCAGTTATCAGCACTTTACAATGCCTCTGAATTTAAACAAAAAACTAAGATAGGTTTACATGAAAGCATGAAAACTTTGACATCAAAGCCCTAATTTCTGCTTCCCTTAATACATCAGTAATGCAATTTGTTCTTCTAAAACAGACTATTGTTGATATGACTACATTCACACTTCTCCTTGAATCCTCATCTACTCTTTGCCTAACAATTAATTATAAGTATGTCCTGGTCAAGCAAAATACTCTTGCAAAACAGTATTCAATGATAAAATCAGTCAGGTCCTAAAATAAAGCATTAACACTTCTGTTGTGTGGTCATCAGTGTTTACAACTGTTTACTATTTAAGAGAGACTACCACCTTTGTAATAATATACTTACCGTGATCATCATTATAATGATTACAATATAGGATAGGCTAAATTAATTTTAATTTGAAAAATGTTAGATTTTTTTCTAAAGCATCTTACAAAGATACATTGGAAGCATGAATCCCTTACTTCTAATGATATTGAGCTCTAATTAATTTCTCCATTACTACTAACTTTCTTGGTTTTGCACAAATATAGGAAAAAAAGCAATGACCAACAAAATTTTAAAGCAGTTTGATTTTAGCTGCGTGCTTTTTCACTAGCGCTGTGGATACCAGGATATTCTCATCTTCACCTCAATTTCTAGTTTTGTCTCGGACAGCAAGATAAGAGATATCTGCCGTGTGTTTGTGAAATGAGACATCCTTCTAAGTTTTTTTTTCTCTCCCTTGCTTGAGATTTTCTGCTCTATTGTGAAGTCGAAAAGGTGATAGTCATCTTTCAAAGCCTTCACCAATGTGATTGAGATGTGCTAAGATTCCCTACCTGACTCACATGCTCTTTAGCCCCAGGTTGGTACCTGCTCTAGGCAACGGCTAAGATTGGAAACTCAGTGTGGAAGATCATGAGTACACGTTCCAGCATGCAACATAATAAAAAAATGAAATTTGCATAGTACCTTACCATACATGTCATAATTCTCTAAATGCTTCAGATACAGGGGAGTGCAGTGATTGTTGCTATGTAGGCAAATGTAGCAGCCATTTATTCGTAGCAACTTCTCACAAACAATAATGATATAATTCATATGCTTGATACTACTTGTTGAAGGAGAAATGTTGAGTAGGACACTGAGAGAACACCATGCTCCATAACAACACAGGATCTTGAACAGATAGCTGAGGTCTTGGTTTAACATCTTACCCACAGGATGGCACTTGCAATCATGTAGGATTCCCTCAATATTACAATGGTGCTAACCTAAATTATGTGCTTAGGTTATAGACCTTCAACTTATAGTTTGTTGTCACCCAAGTGAGAATACTGCCAGCTGAATCATGCTGACCCTCAAGCAGTAGTATTGCAGTGTGCTGTGCCATCAAAGATAGAAGTTTCATTTTTATTTTAAATTACTGACCATCCAAAATGCAAGAATTCTATTTTTTATTACTTATCTGTCATAAAATTGTCATTTCAATTAATTGTTTGAAATTATCACCTGTAACTACCATGCATTCAAGACAGGTGAACCGGACAACTTAATCTTAAATCAGATAGTGATAATATTAGATAGGATAAATTATAGCAAGAATAACGTGTAGCAGCAATAGAACATAAACATAAATTTAATTTTGTGCAGCAATTGTCCACCTTTGAGGATTACACAGGATATACGGCACAGAAATAAACCATTTGAACCAACCGGTCCATGCAGGTATTTATGTTCCACTCGAGCCTCCTCCCATCTTTTCTCATCCAACATAACCAACTAATCCCTTCTCCTTCATATGCTTGTCTAGTTTCCCCTTAAATGCATCTATACTATTCACTACTGCCACTCCTTGTGGTCGCGAGATCTACATTCTTACCACTCTTCAGATTAAGAAGTTTCTTCTGAATGCCCAATCAATAGAATGATAGTGTAGAGGATAAAAGTGACATAAAGAAACCAATATGCTTTTATTGCCATAACACAGGGCATCTCAAAGCCAATTGCTGGAAGCTGAACGTTAAACTAGTGACAGTAACATGAACGCTTAAGAAGTCTTCAGAAAAGGCTGTATCAGAAAAGGAAATGGGTGTTCAAACAACGACAATTGGACAAGTCAAATGTGTCCCCTCTCAACCTACTAGAATGGGGAATGCAACTCAAGATAGTCAAGAGGATTCTTCCTCGAATACTGCTAAAGTGAGTCAGGGGTTTTGTCTCTAAGGGAGAAGTATTCCCTTACTCCTCCAACAAAACAAGTAAACAAATTAATATTTTGAGAGATGCTGGGGTAGATCAGTCATTAATGGCGACTGATGATATGATGTGTTCCAGAGGGTTTGATGAAAGAAAACGTATTAATAGGGGGTATTCATGGGATTTATGAAACTGCTCCCTTGTGAAAAGTCAATTTACAAAGTAACAAAGTAAACAGAATTGTTACTGTGGCAATTGTTGCTAGTTTAACCATTGAAGGGGTAGGTTTTATATTGGGTAATGATTTGGCCAGTGTAGACGGGACTGCCCCATCAGTCTACTCTCCATCATCAGTAAAGTAATGGAAGGGGTCATCAACAGTGGTATCAAGTGGCACTTGCTTAGCAATAACCTGCTCACTGATGCACAGTTTGGGTTCCACCAGGGCCACTCAGCTCCTGACCTCATTACAGCCTTGATTCAAACATGGCCAAAAGAGCTGAACTTCTGAGGTGAGGTGAGAGTGACTGACCTTGACATCAAGGCCGCATTTGACAGAGCGTGGCATCAAGGAGCCCTAGCAAAACTTGAGTCAATAGGATTCAGGAGAAAAACTCTCCACTGGTTGGAGTCATACCTAGGACAAATAAAGATGGTTGTGGTTGTTGGAGGTCAGTCATCTCAGCTCCAGGACATCACCGCAGGAGTCCCTCAGGGTAGCGTCCTTGGCCCAACCATCTTCAGCTGCTTCATCAATGACCTTCCTTCCATCATGAGGTCAGAAGTGGGGATGTTCGTTGATGATTGCACAATGTTCAGCATCATTTGCGATTCCTCAAATACTGAAGCAGTCCATGTCCAAATACAGCAAGACCTGGACAGTATCCAGGCTTGGGCTGACAAGTGGCAAGTAACATTCACGTCACAGGCAATGATCATCTCCAACAAGAGAGAATCTAACCGTCGCCCCTTTACATTCAATGGCATTACCATCGCTGAATCCCCCGCTATCAACATCCTGGGGGTTACCATTGACCAGAAACTGAACTGGCCTAGCCAAATAAATACTGTGGCAACAGCAACAGGTCAGAGGCTAGGAATCGTGCGACGAGTAACCCACCTCCTGACTCCCCAAAGCCTGTCCACCATCTACAAGGCACAAGTCAAGAGTGTGATGGAATAATCCCCACTTGCCTGAATGAGTGCAGCTCCAACAACACTCAAGAAGCTTGACACCGTCCAGGACAAAACAGCCCGTTTGATTGGCACCACTTCCACAAACACCACTGACACCAGCACTGCCAAGACTCCTGAGACAGCACCTTCCAAACCCATGACCACTACTATCTAGAAGGACAAGTGCAGCAGATAAATGGGAACACCACCACCTAGAAGTTCCCCTCCAAGTCACTCACCATCCTGACTTAGAAATATACTGCTGTTCCTTCACTGTCGCTGGGTCAAAATCCTGGAACTCCCTTCCTAACAGCACTGTGGGTGCACCTACACCAAATGGACTGCAGCGGTTCAAGAAGGTAGCTCACCACCACCTTCTCAAGGGCAACTCGGGATGGGCAATAAATGTTGGCCCAGCCAGCGAAGCCCACATCCCATGAATCAAATTTTTAAAAAGTGGCAATGACTGCGTTGCAGCAGTTGCTTGATCATGTTGATCTTGCCAAACTCCCCAAAATTACTGTGGCCAATAACAAGAAGCTTATTGTTGATAATGAGCAATTGAAGGAAAGGCTGATTATTGTCAAGAGCCAACTTTCATGCACGAAAGATGAATTTGCTAATGTAAAACGAGAACTGGTGAGAACACTGGAATGTCACAGAAAGTAAAACACTTGAATGAGGATTTGAAACATCTAAATGATAAACTTACAGAAGTAAACACAACAAAGATAGACCTTCAATTAAAATTTGATGAACTTCAAGTATCAGAAGTCTCCATTAAGTATCGTGTAAGACACATTGAACAGGAAAAGGAATTGCTGATGAATCAGAACGGTTGGCTGAATGCAGATTTAAAAGCCAAAACTAAAGAACTGTGGAACTTTGTCATGAAAAAGCAATGCAATTCTTGAACTCTGATGCAATCTGGAGAACAATAAAGATGAGATGTACAAATGGAAGAGCACATCCAGGCTTTAAAAGCAGAGAAGGAAAATTTAAAGAAACAGCTTGAGAATCTAACGAGTGAATTGAAAGAGTCTAAGCAACAAGTAGTAACCATGGAGGAAAAGTTTCAAAATGAACTGAATGCCCATGTGAAGCTGTTAGGCTTCTATAAGGGTTCCACAGATGACTGAAACAAAGATAACTGAACTCACCAGAGCAATTGCCGAGCTGAATGAAAAGATTAATAAACTTGGAAAAGAGTTGGAAAATAAGATATGCATCCGTATGTGAAGAGGAGGGGAAGACCGCCAGAGTATTGGTTCGCAGTTACACCAGAAAGGTTGAAAACCCATGGTTCAAAATAGAAATAAAAGCTGGTCATGATATTCCGAAAGAAAATTTTAATGTCTCTGCACTACCTTTGGTTGACCGTGAAAAGATTTTGGGAGGAACCATGTAATTGTTAATATTCTGTCCAGAGTTTAAAGAAAGGGTGTAGGAGAAAAGGCAGGTTATGAATTATGATAATTCTATGATGTTAAAATTCTGCTAATCCTACTAGTTACATGTACTGTCTTTTGTTTTGGCTAAGCCTTTGTACCTTTATAATATATGTGTAATTGTGAATCTAAATGAAAGGTTCTTCATACGGTACGTAAGCTATTTGTTGGAAGTTTATGATGTTACATACTTCTTGCAAAGAAATTGTAAAGCCATTGTAAAGAAACCTTCGTTACGGTGAAGCCTTCTTTCTTCCTTGGGATTAAGTTGTTATGAAATCCAACTTACCTTCTCAAGGAGAAGGGGCCGGGAACTCCAAGTACTGAGAGGCCTCAGGAGTTTTGCGTATACATGGACTGGGAGTGAGTGGTACACGCGTAATTTGGAATTTTTGTAATTCTTCGGGCTGAGAAGAGGCCCAGTACACCTGCGCAAATAGAAAACAGCGGGAGAACAGGATCATGTGACTGGGGAGTGGAGCACCATGGTCAGGAAAAGCCCCAGGCCGGGGACAGAGAGGGAACAAGGACAGGTCCCAAAAGAAAAGTCCAAGCGAGGGGGCAGGGAGAGGTTCCAGTTAAGGAGAAAGAGGAGCAGAGAAAGAGGCTCCAAGCAGAAAAAGGATCTGCATTGGCAAACTTTAAGTGGGGAGGGCTCAGGAGAAGCCCTGGCAATCGAAAAAGGCAGCAGAAGGTTGGTGATTCCATGCTGCAGGCCACTGGGGCGAAGGTAACCCTTTGGAGCAGTAGTGTTCAGCTCGCTTTGGAAGGATCTGAAGTTATGCTTGTGAGTTGATGCTGCAGTGCAGACTCAGGAATCCGGGGGGGCGAAGTCTCAGGAGATGAGGCTGAAACCCTGTGAGGTGGGCCGTCGGTGTGTCGTCCAAGTTGGAATGACTTTTGGAAAGAATTCTAAGGCAAGATCTTTGAAGGTGAAGACTAGAATCCCTTGTAAGAGGAACAGAGTTTCAGTGAGATTGGCTGACTTGCAAAGTTTACTGATGTCTGGGTGGGTTGTTGCAAAATTTGTGGAATCTGTCTTGGTCGCATCTGCCATTGACTGTGTAGTGTGGTGTGTTCAACCACAGTCCGATGGTTAATTCATATGTGCCGCATTTTAACCCTAAATGTTATGAATGAACATAAGATAGATATTCTAAATTGTTTTATCTTTCTAACCTTGCATAGCAAAGTCTATTTTTTGTTTGTTCAAAACCCATGGAATCTTGTGGCTTTATTCACTTGGAACATAAGAACGAGGAGCAGGAGTAGGCAATTCAGCCCCTCGAGCCTGCCCTGCCATTCAATATGATCATAGCTGATCTCATTTCGGCCTCAACTCCAATTTCCCGCCCTCTCCCCATAACCTTTCAACCCGTTACTAATTAAAAATCTGTCTATCTCCTCCTTAAATTTATTCAGCTTCCCGGCATCCACTGCACTCTGAGGTGGTGAATTCCACAGATTCATGATCCTTTGGGAAAAATAATTCCTCCTCATCTCTGATTTAAATCTACCACCTCTTAGTCTAAAACTATGGCCTCTCGTTCTAGAATGCCCCACAAGGGGAAACATCTGCTTCATGTCTACTTTGTCTATCCCCTTTAGCATCTCATATAGCTCAATTAGATCTCCTCTCATCCTTCCAAACTCTGGCGAGTATAGGCTGAAACTGCTCAATCTCTCCTCATTAGACAAGCCCCGCAATTCTGGAATCAATCTACTGAACCTCCCCTGAACCACCTCCAATGCAACTACATCCTTCCTCAAGTAAAGGGACCAAAACTGTGCACAGTACTCCAGGTGCGGTCTCACCAATGCCTTATACAGTTGTAACCACACTTCCCTATTTTTATACTCTATTCCTTTAGCAATAAATGCCAAAATTCCATTTGCCTTCCTTATTACCTGCTGTACCAGCATATTAGCTTTCAGCGATTCATGCACAAGGACACTCAGATCCCTCTGCACTGAAGCATTCTGAAGTTTCTTTCCATTTAAATAATAAATCGCCTTTTTATTCTTCCGACCAAAATGGATAACCTCACACTCATCCACTTTAAACTCCATCTGCCAAATTTTGGCCCATTCACCTAACCTGTCCATATCCATTAGTAAATTTCTTATTTCCTCCTTGCAACTTACTTTCCCACCTATTTTGGTGTCATCTGCAAATTTAGCTATAGTACCTTCTATCCCTGAATCTAAGTCATTAATGTAGATTGTAAATAGTTGGGGCCCAAGGACCGAACCCTTTGGCACCCCACTAGTTACAGCTTGCCATCCAGAAAAAGACCCATTTATCCCGACTCTCTGCTTTTTGTTCATTAGCCAATCCTCTATCCAAGCTAATATATTACTCCTAACTCCGTGTGATCTTATCTTGTGTATTAATCTTTTGTGCGGCGCCTTATCAAAGGCCTTCTGGAAGTCCAGATATAGTACATCTACAGGATCCCCATTATCCACTTTGCTTGTCACATCTTCAAAGAACTCTAGCAAATTAGACAAACACAATTTACTCTTCATAAAACCATGCTGACTCTGATGGATTGCATTTTGACTTTCCAAATACTACTTCCTTAATAATGGATTCCAACAATTTCCCAACGACAGACGTTAAATTAACTGGTCTATAGTTTCCTACTTTCTGCCTCCCCAACTTTTTGAATAAGGGCGTTATATTGACATTTTTCCAATCCACTGGAACCTTTCCAGCATCCAGGGAATTTTGGAATATTATAGCCAATGCATCCACTATCTCCGCTGCCACTTCCTTTAAGACCCTGGGATGTAGGCTATCAGGTCCTGGGGACTTGTCATCTTTTAATCCCAATAGTTTGCTCAGTACTTTTTCTCTAGTGATGGTGATTGTTCTAAGTTCCTCCTTCTATATACCATCTGCACTACCTGTTACTATTGGGGTGGTACTGATGTCCTCCATCGTGAAAACCGAGGCAAAATATTGATTAAACGTCTCTGCCATTTCTGCATTCCCCGTTAGTAACTCCCCAGTCTCATCCTTCAAGGGACCAACATTCACTTGAGCTACTCTCTTCCCTTTTATATACTTGTAGAAGCTTTTGCTATCAGTTTTTACATTTTGTGCTAGTTTTCTTTCATAATTTACCTTTGCTCTTTTTGTTATTTTTTTTAATAACCCTTTGTTGATCTTTAAAAGTTTCCCAATCTTCCAGCCTGCCACTGACCTTTACAATTTGGTATGCCTTAGCTTTTGTCTTTATGTTATCTTTAACTTCCTTGCTTAGCCATGGATGCTGTTTCCCCCTTTCACCATCTTTCTTGCTCTTTGGAATATATTTTACTTGGAATGAATTGAATATCTCCTTAAATATCTGCTCATCAACTGTCCTACCTTGTAGTCTTCCTGACCAGTCCACGAGGGCCAAATCTGCCCTCATACCTATGTAGTTACCTTTGTCTAACTCCAGAACACTAGTGTGGGACTCAAGTTTCTCGCTCTCAAACTGAACTTGAAATTCTACCATGCTATGATCACTCTTCCCTAGAGGATCCTTTGCTCTGAGCTCATTAATTAATCCCATCTTATTACACAAAACCAAATCCAGAATAGCCTGCTCCCTGGTTGGTTCCACAACATATTGCTCCAAGAAACAATCCCTAATACATTCTATGAACTCTCCCTCGAGGCTACCCTTGCCAATTTGATTAGTCCAGTCTATATGCATATTCAAATCACCCATGATTATTGCCG